>NC_136010.1:14983979-15583979 GCF_048128805.1 Centroberyx gerrardi | reverse complement strand
ATATTTTCATTAATGTTGAAAATGCGAATTATAGTGTCTAGCATGGTATCCATTTTAGGTCATCCTCCTCCTCCTCCTCAATCTTCCCTCTCCACCCTCCTTCTCACTCTTATGTCAGTGTGTCATGTCAGTAGACAAGATTATAAACTGTGAACCATGACGATAACAATGCCAGGACCAGCGCTGCCTGTGATGAAAGATAATAAAGAGACTGTCCACATCTTTACTAGTTAGCCTCTTACAACATTACATTACATCACCGCTGTAACTCGTTAGATGTTAACCAGCAGTGTCCCGCCCAGAGAAAGCCTCCACCCAACAGCCTCATATCCTTATAACTGTAACTGTGCAGTTTACTCTGATACAGTGTAAATAAATTGCAGACCAATAGAAGTAAGCTAAGGTGGAGTTGCTCATAAGCTAGTCTTGGTGTCCTGTATCAATTATTCAGCATTGGCTTTTGTGCTGCTTTGAAAATGATAATTGATCACCCATGTTGAGGTAAAAACTTGATACATTTTATTAGTACATAAGAAGCGTGCTCTCAGATTAAATAGCAGTGTGAACATTAGTGTCAGGATATCAGATGATAGTGCATAAAGCGTTTTATACACTGGTAAACCGGCCCGGGTCAGGTCAGCCTCTCAAGAGCTTATGAGTAACCTGAATCTCTACAGATTGACCGACCAGGAGGAGGGGAGGGATAGAGAGATCAGCGGGATGAGAAATCCTCTAAGGATCATCTGAAAACCTTTCACCTCAACCGAGAGGAAAACAGGACATGCACATAAAACAGACCAATGGTGATATAATAGGAATAACATTACAAGTGTAAAAACATTTTAGTTTTACCAATATTCAAATGAGTGCTGGCTATCCCGTTAGAGACATTGTCATTTCCGAGGTCCTGCTCCAGCCTGTAAAAGCAAGCTTGATGATAGAGGACCTCTGGGAAAATTAAAGCGTTTCTCACATCATGTTCTATTTGCATCTTAAAAAGGTGTAATTACTGCGCCTGAAAACCACAACAAAACTAAAGAAACAGACCAAAAGTAGAACTATGATTCATGTCTATAAAGCCAAGCCTGTAATGGGGCATAATCCTTTCCAGATGTGTGAATCTAGGAGTAGCACAGCTTAGATGTCAATTTATCTCCACTATACAGGACCCCTTGGACTGTGTGTGTGTGTGTGTGCGTGTGTGTGTGCGTGTGTTTGATTGACTTTGTGACATAGTAGGAGCATCTGTGTGTGTGTATGTGTGAGTGTTTAAGTGAGTGCACATGCATGTTTGTGCAACAGAGAGACGGAGGGGGAGAGAGAGATAAAGACAGAGAGAGAGAGAGAGATAGGTGACAGCGAGAATCCCATGGCATGTTTTTTTCGCTGTGTCCCAATATACTTTTCTTTCTAGATCACCTGATTCAAATCATCGGGCTATTCCTGTGGGCTGGGTGGAGACTGTAGACTGTCAGTGTTTCTCTTGAGTGTCTGGCTATTTAAAGCCAGCAGCGAGAAGAGCGGAGAAGAGAATCAAAACAGCACTGAACCTTTCACATCACAGAACCGTCCTCAAAACAGTGACGGGATATGGACAGTATACTATTCCCACCTAAGTCCTGAGACTGCTCTGAAACCATTCAATCACTGACTCTCTATCAGCAAGGGCCACTCGCCTGTGTGAGGTGCAACAGAAAGCCTCAGCTACAGTATCGGATGTGTCTTACAGGCACCAACCTTAGCTAGCCGTCACTGTGCTTCAAATCCTCTCACTTATGAGAAGAAGAACCAGGTTTCTTTTCCACAGTTCCAACAAATACAGTTAAATTGTCTTGGCAAATAATGTAATAAAATAAAATCACTAATAATAGCTCACCACAACAACTTAACAACTACTGTGAACATGCACTTAGCAAGGCCAACTAAGGCCATGACAAAGTTTTAAGCCCACTTGCAGTGAAACAGTGCAACAAACAATATGCAAAACTTAAACTACACATCTAATGTTGTGAAATAAAACGACTTACCTAATCAGGAAACCAGGGAACTTCAAACACTGCTTAGTATGATGTATACTATAAATTAATTTCATAAAGATTCATGGTAGCCTAAAAAGGTGGGTACACTCTATTCCACAAATAAAAAGGTGGGTAAACAGAGTTTAACTTCCACTGCACGCCTGACTGGAAAACATTGTGTAAGAGCACTTAAACTCAGGACTGCATGACCACCGTTAAAACACTATAAAACCCGAGCAGATAACACCATGCCTAAGAAAGTCAGAATAGCAACGAGGCCTTCATCCTTCACCTACTTCAAATTCCTGCCTTTCAGATGCCTGAAACATAACTATGTGTTATGTGTTTATATATCCCCCAAAATAAGCTGCCAGTCACAGCATCTCTCAGTACATTTGAGAAAACGTTGATAGAGTGAAAGCTGTGATTTGGTGTGTATCGCTCATTCTGAGACCAATTATGCATCTTCAATGCACCAAAGATACATTTTACTCAGCCAACAATTCAAAAGAATTAAATTCAGCCCTGTCTCAATGCAATGCAATATGATGTAATTCAATATAAAGCAGTTCCATTTTCCTGGCACTATAGTTTTGCCAGGAAGAAGTACATAAAAATGGCTTCATGATAACATCCTATTTGGAATCTCATTTGTTGATAGTACAAAATGAAAGCCCGTCCCCTAAAAATAATCCTTTCAAACATGCCATTGTTTATTAATAATACCATGCTGCTATGTTTACATGTGCAATAGCTTCAGTGATGGATTTTGACCGTGCAGAGCAGTTGGCGAGTGGAGGAAGAACCGTTTGAGAGCTTTTTCATTGCACTGCTGCTAGCTGCAGGTGGAGAGGGGCAGGCAGTTCCACAGTGAGTTAGTCCTGCTACCTGTATACTTCACTGCTGCTCGGCAAGTTTTGCATATTGCCACACTTGGATCAAATTTCCGAAACCCAAAGTGGGCCTACACTTGAAATTTATATACGTATTTGGTGAGGCACGTATTTGCTCTCCGTGGGTCGTCATTCTTGACAAAACAATGGTCAGAGGAGCAGGGAAAAACAAAGGCAGAGACAAGCATATGGACTCGGAGAGAGAGAAACACGCACGGACTAAATGATACACGAGGAGTAAATGGCATTATTAGGTCCTAAAATAAAAAAAAGATATGCATGTCATATATCGGGCTTTTCCAAGCCAAGAGAGAAGCCTGCATCGATTTAGCAACTTTTGCCCGATACAAGCTGTTTGAATCGATGCAGCTGTATCTTAGACATTCAGCACAGTGCATTGATTCAAATCGGTGAATCGTTACAACCCTAATTGTGAAAACTTCTCCCTCAACATGTTATGATACAATTACATTACATGTTAATAGTTTTATATGTTTTTCAACTCTGTTAATGAATATTAAAAAAAATATAGGTTTCAGAAAAAAATGTCTGAAAGTCTGTAAGATCTTAAATTTAGTGTAATAATTGATTCATAGATTTTAAGACATAAGTTTTCTAGCTTTTGACCATATAGTCAAACTTAAAAAGAAAACTTAGAAGAAAAATAGAATTATAAATCCTAATAATTCAATTATCAAACTGCAATATAATATCTGTAAATCATTAAGGATCTCAATATTACCTTAGTCCAAAAATCATGACAATATTGTTTGCTATTGCAAACTCTTGTATTTTCACCCCATGAGGCGAGATGCTTGGGGGACCAAAATCAAGATCCTGCAGCTGAAGGCTTTCTGTGTTCTCAGTCTGAATGCCATACAAGTCTCAGAAGACCTGCATGCATTCAGCGGAGTACAGATTAGGCAGATCTTGTTTGGAACATCAAAGGAAAGCCTTTTTTTATTGGACAAAAAAAAAAGCATCTTGATGAGACACAAAGAAAAAAACATAAGAGAAATAAGAGTGTAATTTACTTCGTCAATCGTTCACAGCTATTCATAAGAACACAGCAATACCAGAGAGAATCGCATAGAGATGTGACTGTCTGAGCACAAGCTGGCTGGTCTCAAATCACCTACTCTTATTGTCCATAATTTAGTCATTCATTATGCAAATCAAACATTTCTATGGCATCTTATCATTCAGAGGTCATGATTGTTGTACTGAATGTCATAATAGGCGTATGGATTTACAATGTCACCTTTTCACACATTAATTGGGCACAACTGCAATTCATTATAGTCTAACCTGTCAATCAATATGGAAAACTGGGAATTACCATCTAAAGCATGGCCATATGGCATTATGTTAAGTATGTGGGTGAAATACATAATGTGCTCCATGCATCACTTCCATACTGCATATGCATGCATCTTATTCATTGTTAGCAATGCAAATTTTACACCTGAATGGCACGTAAATATGAAATCCAACCACTTCTCACATACTGGATGCATAAACAAACAAAAGCAGACAGCTTGGAACAATTCTGACAGCCGTTATTTTCTGGTTTCTATTTCTCTACTTCTTGCCACACATGGGCAGTCATCCTGATACCAAAGATTAGAGAATTATAATTAAGTATGATTCACCAGTTTGAGAAAAACACATGGACCAGCATACATTGTCCTTTAATGAAGCAGTTTCAACACTGAGGCAGTGGAGCAAGTCATTTCTCACGAGGTCGCAGGCTAACATTTTGATTGTGCTGCACAAATATACCTGTTATGTTTGTGCTCAGCATCCAATAAACCTTTTGTTTTAAGAAGGAGGGGTACTCCAGAGAAAGTGAGTACTCAGATAGTACAGTTAAGACTGACAAAAAAAGAGGAGAAGGAAATGTGACCAAATAGCATGAGCTGGTTTCAAACTCCTGTAATCACAATGGATAATTTATTTTGCAGACACACCAGTCCACGCATCCCCTACAAAGAAAATTGTTACCTCTAAAAAAAAAATGAATATACAACCCTGAAACATATATTTAGTGCTTCTTGCTCAAAGCCAATTTTACTGTACTATCATTGTGGTTTCGTTTTTTAAGCAAAATCATAGTTTAAGTACAAACAAATGCCTAAATGCAGAGACACAGACATAAGGGTGAATTAAATGTGTGGGATTAACATGAACAAATATAGCAGATGTAGAGCACGTAGAGTGTGAGGTGACGCAGACAGCTCTGACCTTGACACCCTGCCTCTTTTGCTGCTTTTGGTTCGCTTCATACAGTAGATAAACAGGTAAACACACATGTGAACCTCACAAGAGACTCCGGCAGCCCTAAGAGTGTAGATCAGTGTGTTTCATGTTTGTTGTTGGTAATGTAACATGGACATGGTGTGGAGCTGAACACACTGTACAGGCATGGATTTACTCTTCTTTATCGCTCGGAGCATTCCTTTCAAGCTGAGGTCATTTCTACATTTCAAGCACTTCATTACAGGAGAATATCGATGAGAAATACCCACTCTGCATTCAGACCACATTTTGAAGCTACTTCAAACCCAGCAAGCTCTCTCTGTGTGTGTGTGTGTGTGTGTGTGTGTGTGTGTGTGTGTGTGTGTGTGTGACTGAGCATCCAGGGCCAGACTAGACATCCTGGCTCCCTGTGGGGTAACACCTGTTTTCTGCACCACTGAAACAACGGACCTCTCCATCCATCTTCCAGACAAACACATGTGCAAACATACTGACACGCACGCATGCACACGCACGCACACGCACACACACACACACACACTACACTTCCAGTCCACATAATGACATAGAAAGGTACTGAAAAGGTGGAGAGAAATAGAAGATAGCTATGCACTACTTTGTTGGAAAAATAAATAAAAAACCTGCAGTATTAGGCTTGAATTATAACATGACATCCAAACACAGCAAAAAAAATAAAAGAGCAATATAGATGGCCAATTCTGATATATTTGATGTATTTATTTGGTAATGAGTCTAGCGCTTTTTGAGTTAGGTTGGAATTTGTGAATGGCCTTATTTATATAACCACAGCTGAAGCCTGACATCCACTTTTACCCCTCCGGCCTCCATTCCATTCCAACCTCATTCTCACAACACCTGAGGCAGAATCTCTGAATTACGCCGCCCTTTGTGCAAGCTTAAATAACACAAGCTGCTTGTGTCTGGTGGTGCTGCCCTACTCTCGCTGCTGTGCTGCCACAGCTAAGAGCAATGTTAGGCAGTCAGCCCATATTTCACTAAGGCCAGAAAGAAACTTAAAACACACATGCACACACAGGCACACACAGCTATTCTGACGATTCCTTTGAAGATGGGTTAGAGTGACCTTTTTTTTTTTAAAGACCTCCTACTTATTAGAGTTTCGCACACTTTCAAATTCTGGGTCTGTGACGTTCTATTGTTTGTGGATAAGAGCAGGCTTATATAGGCTGAACATTGGGGACATCTGAGAGGCCTGTTGGCTGCTGGAGAGAGACTGCACAGAAGGGGACGGAGGCTGAGGAAGGGTTGGGAAAAAGCAGGCAGTACAGAGAGGAGGAGGAGAGCTAGCTGTGGGATTCATGTCACAAGCCTTTGACAAGCCTTTCAGGGATATACTTACACAGTCGGCTGCACTTAATCAAGACTGACAAAGTCTTCATAGTTAAGAAAATATAAGTGGGACTTAACTTGCATTCCTAGATGAGCACATCATAGAAAAGATCTATGCCTGAAAAGCTCTCGCATCCCCTGGATGTGTGTAAGCCTTCTTAGCCAAGCGCTATAATCAGAGACATGCTTTCAGTGGCAGAAGTTAGTTCTGTCTTTACGTAACTGAATCAGCTTTCATATGTGCAATCAAAGATAGTGCCAGAAATGAAAGAAATATGAAGAAATGTGCATCTCGAATAGCATTTCCAGGTCTAAAGTGGGACAGTTTTGTGATACCGTATTGATTCCCCGAAGGAAAAATGTATCTTTTCCTCCCTCCACAGTGAGGTCAGAGGTCAGGCTCAGCTACAGAGCAGCAGGAGCTAGTAGGGGTTCAGTGTCTTGCTCAAGGACACTTCAGCAGGACAGATGCTCCCTGTCACAAGGTTTTGAACCCAGGACTGAATCCAGTTAGACCTCTAATCACTATCCCACCCTGCTGCCGAGGGGTGAGTGGGGCGACGGGAGAAAGCAAGAGGGTGCGGGGGCCTGACAGGAGGGGTGCAGCAGCAGAGAGTTGGACACTTTTTGGGTTACAGGGGCTTATGAGATGATTCAGTGGGGCGTACCAGTAGCCTCCTGGCCCCACTTCTCAGGAATGTCTGGCATCCATCCCGCCCAGCAGGCAGTCCCGATCCCCCTGGGCTGTGTTCAAGTTGGGGGGGCTGAGCTCTAGGTGTCCGAGGCCCAGTAGTCCTTGAGAGCGGACAGACACCTGGCCAACCACCCACCCAGGATCCAGGTCACCCTAAGTCCCAGACTTTAGGTATGGCTGCTGGAGGGGGCTGGTGGTTTAAGAGTAGGGTAAACAACTGAACTGCCAAGAGGAATTTCAAGTTGTAAAACAGAGAAACACAAACACTGTTTTGTTCTAACCTGTATCTTGATTTTGTATTACTTGTGTACAAAGTATTTCAGATGAAAAGGCACAAAATTAGGACTGATTTAATGTAAGATTTAACCAATAATCGTCAATCTAATAACTGATATGGCTTGATGCACAACTTTGCTTTACTAAATATACAGGCATGCCACCATTATCAAGTGCTGTGTCATTGAAATCCTGGCAGGACAAGACACTGCTGATAAAAACCTTTCACCTGCGAGCCGGCTTCAACTGACATTAAGAGATAAGAGCTTTGCTGCTGGGTCAAAGTCCTTATATCCCCTTTTCAGCATTGCATAGCTGAATAATAAATACTGTCTCCATGTACTTTAACCTGAACATTATGCCATACTATAAATCTCTTTGTTATTCACCTGGGCCTCTGGAAACAAAGCATGATTTATATAAATAAATATAAAGTTTCTATAGCTCGTTGAAGAGGAAAGAAAGAGGATAAAGTTGCACAATCACTGAGTATATTTGCCTTTATTGTGTACTTTGTGTGTATATGTATTTTGGCGTGAATAATTTAACTATTGAGCTATTCACTTTTTGTACACCAGGCCTATGCAATTAGAACAAAATGCCTATAGGCATTATAGTTGAATCAGTAGACGTCAGATGTGTAAACATGTGAATTCTGTTTTCTGAGTATTGAGCATTTTATTCTCTATTCCACAGCCCTGATATGACCTGGCAGCATTAATGCAGCAATATTTCTGCACAACGGTTTGATGTTTATGGAAACCACTGAACCCGTTACATTCTCACAGCTCATTCACTCCTGCCCAATTTGAAGTGTTGTTTGCACAAAGCTTAACAAAAAGCCCGAGTTAACACAATAGCACACACTCAAGTCAAGCACACACACACACACACACACACACACACACACCACAGTCACAGAGTCAACGCCACAGGAGTCGCAGTGTAATATTCCACCTTCTCCACAGGAATGCTCAGGCTTCGTTCAGGGGGCTCGACGCTGCATTCCAGAGAGAGAGAGCAACACACCTGCGGGGCCTCAGTCTACCACAGCAATGACCTGCCTACCTGCTCACACTGATAGAGTTTCCCCCTGCTGAGCTGATCGGGCCCTGTAATAAGACCCACAGCCCTTTGGAGAGGAAGGGAGAGAGATCCGATCCGCCCCGACAGCCTGTCACCTGGTCTGGGACTGGACCGCCCTTCCCCCTGGGGGGCCGGTTCTGCATGGGAGCCCAACAGGTTGAAGCACAATGGAGGTCTTGTGAGCTAGAGAGCTACTCAGGTAGTCAAAGAATACCCCCCCCCCCCCCCCTTTAATTAGAGTCAAGGGGAATCTGCTGACTCATGCAAGAGACGGATGGCAAAGGCATGAAGGGGGCTCAGGATTTTCTTCATGCTTACAGTCTGACAAATTGCTTTTATCTTTGCCTCGGATGATCCGCTGCCTTCACATCTAAACATGCATTGTGAAGCGGAGTTAAGAAGCAGTTAAGAAGTGTTTTCCTAAGAGTTCAAAACAGTTTCAAATTTGTTTAGAAATATGAAATATTTACCATGGTGCTATTATAGCAGTACAGGCCTAGTGTGATCATATGTCAAATAAACGGCGGCCAAACGTCCGTTCTGCACTCACAAGGCAAGCTTAGTGCTGAGCTCCTGTCCCAGTGTGAGACGGGTCAGGACTTTAGCCTGAGAGGCCAAGCATTCACTGTGGAGCCACTAATGGACATACAGTACATCACTGAGGCAATAACGCTGCACCAAAACTAACCCTCTGTTATATAACACAGTTAATGATTTTCCCAGAGAGGCACTCTTAGCTCTGTCAATGCGCACAATGTGTGTCCACAATGTGTATGTGTGTGTGTGTGTGTGTGTGTGTGTGTGTGTGTGTGTGTGTGTGTGTGTGTTGTGTGAACCAGCATGGAAAGCTGATGGCAGACAGAATGCTGTTTCTGGTAGTTGAAGTGAAATACACCTAGCTTATGCCTTTTGAAATGAGAGCTAAAACCTTGAGTTGTCCCAGTGTTAACTGCTCACGCAGGACCACATAACATCCTGACTCAGCTGGGATGGATAACAACAAAAACACCAAGTCATGCAAAGTAAACTTGAGACACTGACAAAAAGCAGAGGTTACAATCAGTGGCTGCATCCCTCTCCCTCCAGCTGTCTCCCAGACAGATGCGCAGCAGACCGTGGGCAATGGGTCAAGCTCATCTAACAGGCAGTGAGCACTTCCAGAAATAACCCCAGCTGCCCATGAGTGGTGTGTCTCTCTCACAAGCATGATTGCATCCATCACTTTGTTGAGGGGTTCGCAAAAAACACGCCTTTCACTTAGACAATAACATGCTCTCTTTCACCACGAAGCACTGTGAAACTGTCACTGCAAACTGAACCACCGTTTGGGATTCTACCTGCAGTGGGAGTTAAACAACGAAACTCATGAGGTGGCTTTATCCTAAGAGTCTTTAGGAAGAGGGCCAAGCATCAAAAGTTTGTGATTTTGCTCCATTCACATGTGGGAGCAGCACACTGGCTCTGGTCAGTGCATCTTGTGAATGAAGCGGCCTACAGCTGAGGCTGTGGAGCTGCAGTCGCTCTAAGTGGCCTAATCTCTGACCCTGCAGGTCTGGCCCAGTGTGGCTTTGGCAACCTCAGACAAACGGGGGCAGGATGACTGTCAGGGCAGCTTCATGTCAAGCCATGATCCCATGCTGCTGGAAACGAGATGACCAGCGAGAGCCACATTCCTCTGCCCTACTTTACATGCATGTAGTTCACCATTTCACTGTGTGCTTAAGATGCTGTGCCACATGGCAATTATAAAATAACTTCCTCTGGGCTTTCACCTCTCCTTTGTGTGTGTGTGTGTGTGTGTGTGTGTGTGGTGACTTGACTTTTATCTGAGTTTCTTTCATCAGCACCTTGATCTGTATTTCATTCACTTACCTTGACGGACAGTTTTCAACCTGATGGGACCCTTGCAACTCTTAATCACAGTCAATATGTCATAGAGTGGCAATCCAGACACGGACAGCCCCTCAACTTCCAAGAGCAATTCCCTTTCATGGAGTTTACCCCTCTGGTAAACCACAGCATCCTCTCTAACTTGTCCAATGTATGGAAACTCTCCCTTCTCAGCTCCCCCGCACAGCTCCGCATTCAGCTCCCCACGGGCGTCCCGGATAATTGCGCACTCGTTCACTTTGGTGATCCAGTGGTTCTTCTTCTGGATGACTTTTGACATGATGACTTACACCCAAACCAAACCCGTTAGTCCCGCGGAATGGTACAAAAATCAGCCAATGCATAGCACACAGATAGTCCCAGAACACAGACAACTTCAGGTTGCTTGGACATCACTCCAAGTTGGAATATTTTCACCCTTCTTCTAAACCAAGGCATACTTTCCCGAAGTCGCAGATGTAAATATCCCATTGGATCAAAATCCCGATTGTTGTTGTTTCTGTTGTTGTTCCCACATCTTCTTTAATAACACGCACGCTATCAGAGGGCAGAGGATCTAATCCGCTCTCTGATTGCCCGCTTTACTTTCACCAAAGCAAAGACCCGGCTCTTCTTCTCTTTAATCTCCTTGTTTTGATTCCTCTATCGGCTCTCTTCCTCTTTTAACTTTATATGAGCAGAAACTGTTACCTTTACCTACCCAGTTAAGTAGGCTGAGCTTTTCACACAACCAGCGGCGCCTTTAAGCAGGTAACATGACAAGTTCATCCTATTTGTTCCTGCGCTGGGAATGGAGAAATAGTATAGGGGGACGCATGCGTCCAACTGCTACTCTACGAGGGGAAATCCTACCCGACCCTCCACCTACTGGGTCCTAAAGCCCCTCCCGGCCTCTGCCTGCCTGCCTGCCTGCCTGCCTGCCTTTCTGCCCACACGCGTTTCCAACCGGATTACAGCGATCTCCACATCTAATCCCCCTCAGGCGCTTTGCTCTTTATTCATAAATAATGGCACAAAGGGACTTTGACACACCGTGTATAGGCTCTACACAAGTGTTAAAGTGTGAAAGTTAAATGCAGGTCTTAATGACAGTAGGTTTATAACTGACAGGTTGTCGGTTCAAATCCCAAACCAGCAGGTCAATTCTAGGAGGGGGAAAGTGGATGATTTATTTTCATGTAGTTTTCAATTTTAATCTCAATTTCAGTATGGTTTTAGTTACTTTTCAGTCTGAGTTTCAGTTTGAGTTTCAGTTCAGTTTTTCTTTTATTATGTATTTGTTTATTTGAATGTGGCAACAAATGTTTAGTTTTAGTTTTGTCTTATTTTAGTTTCAGTTTTTTTTTTTTGTGTTTTTGGTAGGGATGGTAGCCTATATTTTAATGATAGAAGTTCAGGTATTTAGTATAGGAACAGGTATTGTGTAATACGAACAATAAATCAGAAAGTCGTAAAAATATAATGAAAAATATTTGCATTACTTTTTCAATACATCCTCAGCTAACTTAAAGTTGGGACCACTTCTAAATTCTCCACCCAAAATATATTCTCCTTTTTATCCTGCACATAAACGAACACAAACACTAAAACCATTTCACTTACATTTTTATTTTATTATTTTTGAGTTTTATAAGTAGGCTAGACAATAGTTTCAGTTCAGTTTTAGTTTCTGTCTCGTTTTTATTTTCATTTAAGTTTACAACAGTGTTTAATCTTTAAATCAGTGTTACTCCTAGTTTCATTTTAGTTTTAGTTTCAGTTTACAATGATAACCTTGCCCAGTTGCACAGAGTCCAACAGCAGAGGACTGTGGCTGTACAGGACAGTCCCCCTGGTGGGAGTGTGTGTAACTGTGTGAGTGAGGAGGACATTGCTGGAAAGAGTAGATATGTGCTAGGTCACCTTTCTCTGAATAAATCCAAACACATGCAAGTATGAATTTAAAAAGAAAGGGTTTTCCATATATAACTTTTACCAGTCACCAGTATCACTTCTCCCTGTAAACTCCCTGCTGTGAACCACTTGGACTTTATGATGGTGTGCCAGCATGAACTCAGCAGGGATGAAGCAGATCAGTCTCCGGGCCGCGTGTCGCCTCCTACCTGATTAATCTGAGGGAGTCACCCAGAGCGACTCAGAGGGCAAGTCATGCCCTCTGACTCCCCCCCCCCCCCCTCCCTCCCACAGAGGATTAGAGACACACACACCGACCTCTGACCTTTTGGCTCATCTTTACTCAACAGAAGAGATATGTAAATTCCTGTGCCATTTGTTGACAAGGGAACCTAAACAGCCTTGTTGTTTTCATACTGTTTATCCATTTGACGTGGACAGGGCTAATTTCTGGGTAATTAACCTGTGGTTTGACCTGGCTGTGAAATTTCAGGTCATTAAACTCCTGCTTTTTTCTCCCTTTTTTCCTCTCATAATAGGAAGGGAGAGTTGCAACTCTTACATTTAAAATGATTAATTCGTACTATAATTAGATTAAAAACACTGAATTATTTCTCCTCTGGGTTGGGAGTGGGACTATATTGACCTACATTTTTAAAGATTTGTTCAATATGCACAATAATACAGATTTGATTTTCATGTTTTCACCTCAATTGAAGGATTAAATTCTCCCCTGTGTGGTTTGAGAAAATTCTCTGACCTCTATGAAACCCTTTCAACACCCACTGGATAAATGCATTGCCATCAAGCTAAAAACAATGCGTCTTTTCTTAGCTCCTGAATAGCTGACATTTCAGAGATGTGAGGTTTTCACCCGACGGCGACGAAAAAACATGTTTGACATTAGACAGAAAAATGAATCATTGTTAACAGCTGACGATAACATTATCTTATAACATTACTCATATTTGGGGAGTCTACCGTTTGGAGTGAGTGAGATGGGATCAGGTGAGAAACACATGGCACTGTGGGAAAAAAAAAAAAATCTCTGTGTGTTTCCTGCCTGTTGAGATAAAGTACAGTAACTGGCACTCTACCACAGGCTGCGAGGGCAGTGGCCTGAATAGCATTGTATGAAAGGGAGCTTTCCATCCCATTTCATCTCAATGTTGAGTGCTGGGAGTGTGCATGGTGACTCAACTGTGGGACCGGAGCCTATCGCACTTTTATCTCTGCTGCTTGTCTTGCTTACGGATGGCATTGGTCTCAAAAGGCCTTGAATAGGGCTGCCATGCTCTAGTTTTTATTGTATAGCCTGTATTCATTTGATTCATGCTTATCTCTTTAAAATGTCTTCTACGCCTGTGTCATGTGTGCATCCATATCTGTAAACACTACAACATGCATGACATTCAAAACGCACTGAAGATCCCACAACATAACACATTGTCATCTCTTGTTTTCTCTGTTCTGCCAGTCACATGTCACATGACATTCTGATGGGGGGGGAAAGTTTGCCGCTAACCGCTGCCGGCCACAACGCGTCACACACATCTAGGGCAGTGATGCGCTCTGACTGGTAAGGTGAACACTGTTTCCCACACAACTGCTCCGTGAGCGAATCGCCATCTGCAAAACTCCGGCTCAATCTGAACTCAAATCCATACACAGGCTTTATCTGTATAATGGCACCGTTTAAATGGATGGAGTGTTGTCTTTGTGGTAAGGGCATTAGAGTAAATTATCGTGCTTTGAGGTGACTGTCTGCTAGGCCCAGATAACATAATGGAGGCCCTCTTTTTGACAGAGCTCAACTAGCGTGACGCTCCACTCATTATTCATTGTTGCCTGTAAGTGGAGAACTGTTCCTTTTAGAGACTTTAAACAAGATTAAGCAATTTGGACAAACTGTTTTAATAAGAATAGAAAGTAAACAGTAACACGCTGTTTACCCAGTCAGTTTGTTAAGAATAATGAGAAAAGCATGACTCTGAGTGGTACATAAAGGCCAGCCTGCAGCAAAGACTGTTGAAATAATGAATGCAAACCCCTCCAGTATTGTGTAAGAGAGTCTGTGTTTAGTTTTATGAGTGACAGTAATTGGGTGTCCAAACCTCTGGAATGCCATGCATCCACAATCAATGCAGAGTGATTAAATATTAACCAGCGAGTCAAACATCGTATCGATCTGTCGTGGCGGCTGGGGGATAAAGGAATACGGCATCAAAGCTCTCCCCGGTGACAACAAAGTAACAGAGAGACCACACTGGGACAGCTTAAGGTATTTAGTTAAATCCCACCATTCACTTCTAAAAACAATCTCTATTCTCTCACTTTTATAGAGGTTTATTCATTGTCAGTCTGTATTTATTTTATACTTCATGAATCTGAACGTACAGTCTATGATCTGAACACAACGCACAGACAGAAAACTGAGAGTCAGACCTTCCTGACTTTCCACTGTAAAGTACAGCAGGTCTGCAGTGTGTGTCGGGCATGCTGATGTCTGTTCAGTTGGTCTCCCTCTTCTGCATGTGAGAGAGATTAGTGAACAGCTGGTCAGTGGTGTTTAGCAAGATTTATTTCTGTTCTTCGTGAAAAAAGCACACAACATGCCCTGACTGCGCATTGCACACTGCTTGTGTTATCAATTGCATTTGCCAGTACATACCATTTGCCATACACCTGATGGGTGTATCAGGTAAAGTGTGTTGATACGTGTGTTATCATTTCATGAAAAAAATTGGATCCAGAAAGTCTGAGAAGGCCGAGGCAGGCAGAACAACTTCAAGGTGTGATGTACAAAGTGTATTCATTTAACAGAAAGATTAATTCAATGCCACTTTGTAATTCAGAGAAACATCTGAGGGGCATGATGTTTGTGTGCTGTGAAATAATGAGAAACAGCATCATATACACCTGTGAGAAATCAGATGGCTCGAGGGTTTGTTAAATAATGCAGAAGTTACCAGCTGAATTCTCATATTCCAGATGTCTCATAGGATACAAGGTTCAAATCTTTTCTTTTAGAGAAACCTGTTATAGATGCAGCGGCTGCGGTTGCATTTTAATGAGAACAGTCTTCCCTTTCGGTGTATAGGCGATGCAGGCATGAATAGGAGTTGCTCATATAAAGAAGCCATAGTGGCAACATTTCATAAAAGAATTATTAAAACAAAAATTGTTAAAATAAAAATCCTTCTTGAGGAGTTTAAAGTGGTGAGCCTGATCTGACAAAATGTCTGCCTGTTAAGAGAAGACCAATAAGAGGGGGGATGGAGGGAGAGAGAGAGAGAGAGAGAGAGAGAGAGAGAGAGATTACAGAGATGAAGGCAGAGATGGAGACAAAGACCGACAGCATCAGGTCGACAGAACAACAGAAGCGGAGAGCCGAGTGTGAGGAGTCAGACGCCGCATACGATGATGATTCTGACCGCTGATTAAAAATTGGGGCATTAGCGAGCTTGTAAGAGATAGGAAGTGAGGGAGGGGGAGGCACGCGATGACAAAGCGACAGGAGTTTTCATGCGGTTGGATGCTGTACACACTGGCCCTCCAACCCCCTTCGCTTACGTAAGACACACGCTTGGCTGCGGGCGCAGAAAACCAGGCCTGTCCCCGTGCATCCAGCCTTCCCCTTCACTGCTTCTTCACCATGCAGCGCACAAGAGGAGCAGACAGTGAGCAATATTGAATTATTCAGGGATAGAGAACATGGCAGCAATGGAAAGACTAAGGTTTTGTTGACTATAATCTGGAGCCAACCTACCAGAATTTGCAGAAGGCTAAGTTGGTTACTGAAGTATTTTCCCCATGGTGTCACAAGATCTGAGTCTTTCTGTGCGCTGTTTGGCCGCAGTCCCATTTGTTGTGATACTGTTAATTAATTTGATTGTAGCAACTGTAGGTGCATTTTCTGTTTTTCTTTTTAATCTTTTGTGTCGTTCATATGCATATGGGCATGTGCACACACACACACACACACACACACACACACACACACACACACACAAGCAAAACCACACTAACACACACACGCACAAAGCCCACCCTGATGTATTTTATTACCAGCCACGAGGCTCACATCACCCGCAGACCTCATGCTCGGTTTAAAAATATTTCACCAATCAACATATTTTTTCTCTTTCTTCCTCTTCCCACTTCTTCCACTTCTGACTCACAGTTCCAAGTAAAACAACACTGTTTCTGGAGCTCCTTGTTATGCCTAGAGATTCAATTCACCCAGTAAAAAGAACATAAAGTCTCTCCGCAAATTATGAGTGTTGTTCTCTTTAGCAGGAGCCTCCCAGGGGCCGGAGGATCTTTGATGTGAACTTATTTAACACTCACACAAAGCTTCATGTTTAACAACTGAAATATAATAATTGAACGCCACACAACACATCTAACCATTGAAATCATGTTATTAATCACTATGACACTCATTGTCTTAGATAAATCCCAGAATCTAGCTTACCTACCACTCATTAACACTAAATAAAAAACATCTGTTGCAAATGCTGTGAATTTCTCCATGCTGTAAACATTGAGATCACACTCAGCATCTCAGAATTATTTGGACCAGAGACGCTTCTATTTTTCCCCACTCTGTGTATGTGGGAGTGTTTGGGTTGTTTGCTTTGCAGATGGTTGTTTTGTCTCCAGAACACTTTCAGAGCTCCTCTGGGATCAAAGGTCAACCCGACCCTGGATACTGCAGCATATTAATGTATGCTAATGAGCAGTGGTGTGCAATAATGATACAGTAATGAACCACACTCCCACAATTCATATTTTAATCTCTTATCTGTGAAACCCCATGGGGTGTGAATGACAAATGAGGGACGTTTTTGCCTTTAAGGCATCCTCCCTCCACCTGACAAGGCTGTCAATCTAATAACTGAAGGTAGGTTTGTACTGTATATGGGACAGGGAGGTATATGAAAGATTTTTGAGCTAGAATATAGAAAAAGGGAAAAGACAAGATAATCTGATTGACAGGAATGTAGAGATACCTCTACTGACTTCCAAGACTTCAAAAATTGTGCAAGTTCACTAAAATTGCTTTATTCATGATTCATAATATGATTAAAAGATCTAAGGGGTTTCAATGTGTTAAAATATGTAATAACTTTGTCATATGTCATTTCAACTTACATTATTTCACCCATTTTAAAAACAGAATGATTGGCAAACAGGATCCAAAAACCCCATTCATTTTGACCCTTGGCCAAAGCCCCAAAATGATGACAATGCTTGCGAGGACAACAATTATAAGTAGTGGGTAGTTAGCATGAGCAGCGATAGCCACCATGGCCAAACAGACAAAGAAAACACCAGTACAGTACCTACAGAAACTCAAACTTCACCAACAGAAAATCAAAGGAAAAAGAAACAGGTTAAAACACTCAGAGGAAGGCAAGCGTGTTAAAAAGCAAAGTGAAATGAACATCAGTTTTGCATTTCCAAGATGAAAAGCAGTCAAAGATGAGAAGGGACTGATGAAAGATGCAGATGTGTCTCTTTTTATTTTGGACTAGTAAGTTTCACTATCATTTATTAGTCTGACTCTACACTGAGTGTCTTTTTTATTATGTTGGGCTAGTGCCAACATTGAGTTGCAGTTTATTAGATTAGATTAGATCGTACAACTCTAACATTCAGAGAGACATTTTATTATCCTTAGTCAAATGTCTATTATGTAATGTAGTTGATCTAATGTTGTAAACAATGTGCCTCTTATATAGGTCAATCATAGGGGTCTGAAATATAGAAGTTGAGAAGTGACATAATTCAACTGAAATCATGAAATAGAATTGCAATTTCAATTCCCATATATGAGAGCATAATAAAATTAAAATGAAATAATCTGAATTTAATTTTCATTCGCATGTTGGAAAATGCATTATTACTGCCAAAATGAAAATGAAAATGAAAACTCCATTGACATTTAGTTTTCCATGCACTCCTCTGAATGTTCACATTTGCAATTTAATTTCCTTATTGTGGTCGTTCCATACTGAAAAGCCTCTAAATCTAGCAACAAAGTCACCATGTTGGCAACAGTGGGAGCTGCTGTCAGTCCAGTGATGGCTGCTGGGAAACGCAGTGCAAAAAAACAAAGCAATGAACCCTTATCACCAAGGGTGTCGCCAAAATCAAGAAAAGCAAGAATACCATGGATTATCACGTTAAGAATATACATATGGTCACTAAGAGGAGACAGAGGGCAATAATAGAAGTGATACCATGATAGTGTGAGACATTTCCCTGATCTCCCTTCAGGGATGAGTCAGGCCTTCACTCTGAGCCCTTTAGAGAGGATGTTTGCTGGATGAGAGGATATGGAAGCTTGTTGTCCAGGAAGTCGCAAAGCCAAGCAATTAGAGGAGAGTGCATTTTTTTGCATGGGGATATCCTGTGCACACAATCCTGTCATGTGACCAAGGTAACCACAACAACCTTGAGAAGCTCGACTCTCGAAAGATACAATGGTGCTGACAGATATTAGCTTTGTTCTTCACTGCCGCAGAGATGCACAGAGCAGATTTAACGACTACTGGCTTGAATGCATTTATTTCAACAGGAGGAAAGAGGATGGATGTATCCCCAGGGAAGACCTATAAACTCCTATGGAGCTTCCACATGGAGGCATCTTTCAAAGTATGAGATGTCTTTCATATGAATGGTGTGCTGTCAGTGTTTTAGAGCCCTCAATTCATGTCATGAACAGATGATACAGAACATGAGAACTAAACAACGGCTATCTAACTGATTTCTGTATAATTTGCATTGAGCATTTATTCATTAGCTGGACCCAGCATTCATATCGTACCAGCATTGGCCTACAGAGGGCACTGACAATGCAAAATATAATGTTAAGATATAGACTCTGTGGTTGGATCTGGAAGGCCACATTAGGACGTCAACCCTTTTGGAAACATGTGCTGTAACCTTACTCTTTAGCAATATGCTTGCTTTAGTAAAATCAGCTACAGAGAGCAACACTGAGGTACCAAGACACTGGATATAGGCATATTTCGGCCCATTGCCAATATGTTTCTGTTTCTGTATAGTAAGCATTGCATGTATTTGGAAGGATGGCTCTATTCAACAAAGCAACAAGCTTTTAATTGCTGGATCTTTCTATAAGCCATGGGATGTGTTCACACGGCTGGCAGCCCGACTGGCCTCGTTTTTGATATTAGCAAAGACTTTGAAGTACAAAACAGTTGGCTTCACACAGCTTTGTACAAGGCCTTTGCTCTCTCTCTCTTTATTTAATAATTTTGGTTCCAAAGTCACTGCCGTGTGTCTTTTTATATCAGCTGGCTGCTGTTGATATCATCATCTTGTGATGCTGTGCACAGAGCCATAAAGAGCGCCGCACACACACACACACACACACACACTCACTTACTTATGCTATTGCCCATGCACAACACACAGACACGCACACACACACACGCAAATGAAGAAAAATCTGACACTCATATTTCTTATTTAATGCAAAATATCCATTTCACAAATATCATTAACCCTAATGGATCACCACTACACTAGTCTTTCTATGGAGCAAGAACCACAACTTAGTGTCTGGATACAGATGTATGCGTTGCACTGGGGGACTGTATAAATGAATAGGAAATGAAGTGGCTTGTCAACAAGATGTATGAGGCTAACGAATACCCATCAGAGCTGCTTAATAGTAATAAGCCTATCCACAGGTTTATCCAGGGCATGGACACACAGCATTACTGTGCAACTGTGGGCCTGCTGTTATGAAATATTCATGGGCCCAGGAGATGGACTGGGACACTTTGTCGTGTCGCAAACACTAAGTAGAAAAACAAGATTAGTTGCCATGGCTTCTTGTGTTTTCACCAGATGTTCTCCCTCTGTCTTTATAGAGCACCTGTTCTGCTTCACTAATGGAGTCCCTGGGAATCTAACTGGAGTGGCTCGACACAAACCAGCTATTTTACTGTGTTATCTTTACTAGGTAGGCCAAAGATTACATGCATACTGCTCACGCTGCCTAATGAAACTTGGCTAATAGATAAACTTAGGAATGAGTCACCAGGTATGGATCAGTTTTCACAAATTCCCTACAGTTCGTCCTATTTGCCCAAATACCTGATATTAAATCTCCTTATTTTTCTGTGCTACTAGTCAGGCAGGATTGACCTCGAACAAGGGAGACACCTGTAGTTGTTGCTGTAGTAAATTGGATTCATTGCCTAACAGTGTTTTGCCAGCTGGGTCACACACACACACACACACACACACACACACACACACACACACTCTGTTTCTTGTCTGTCTGAGGTGTGGAAAGCCTGACTGTAAGTAATCATGTAATAGTAGTAATGTAGTAATGCCTAGTCACCCGGTACAGAATTTCAAGATACAGTAGGTGAATAATTTTGATTCTCACTCCCACTCCCTCCTACACACACACACTCCCACACACACACACACACACACACACACACACATACTCCCGCACTCCACAAACACAATCTCTACCCTCGGCTTTGCATTGAATTAGGGTACAGGCTGACTCCCTCAGGTGAAGTCTCAGTCTGCTCACAACACAAAGCTTCATCTGCGGTCTGTGGTGTTTAGGAAAGGCTGATGGGTTTTTTAGTCCAATACTGCCCCTTGTTGGCCGAGAAAGGTACAGCATGTTTACTCCAGACAAGGTACAGTACAAAGTGAGGGAAAAATTAAAACACTGATTTACTAATACATTGTATCAGCCTACAAATACATCAATTATTGTCATCATATACAGTGTCTGTGAGGTCTTTTATGGATATTATATGTCATACACTATGCTGAATTTTGCTAATTACAATGTGACCATTAATTCCATTTAGCATTATAACAAAAAAACTCACATATTTTCAGACATATAATACCCACATGTTGTCTCCAGATGGAATCATAATCTCTTCAACTCTAATTTAGAGTTCACGGTAAAGTAATTGAGCGTAAAACCAAATTGTCCGCTCCTGGTATTTGTGCACTTTACTTTTATGATGCGACTGTATAGGAGTAGCCTAAGCCAAAAACATACATTGTTAGCATCTAATTGCTAATGCCAGCTGGTTTAGATTTATTGGCGCTGAGCCATGGGTTCGGGAATCAAACTGTTTGTTTGCGTGGTAACTCCCCTCTATTCCCATTTCCTGCCAACCACCACCGCTCCCTCTCTTATCTCCCTTATCATGATGGATAGCTGACGACCCTACAAGATGCGTCTTCTTGAATTCTGCCTCTGATGAGTGTCTGTCAGCAGAAAGCCCAAATTTGCAGTTTGGGCTGTTGCACCTTTCCCAACAACCTCATCTTCTGTAGCCCGGTCACAGAAAGGTCTTTTGTTTTGTCTTGGTCTGCTGACTGAAGACCTCTGTACAGTCAGTGACAGACGTTCATTCTGACATAAAAGGTCTCCAAGCAAATATGAGTGAGATTTCAAAACATATAAAGCTAAAGTAAACAGTCTTCAAGGAGAAGGTTTTACATTTCCCATGACCACCAGTGAAGCCGATACTCGCTGGAGAGGTGGGAGGCCAGGCAGGAATGACGCATGGGTCTCTCCTGCAGTGTGGGAAAGAAACTTGTCGGCATCCATGTCGCCATGCGGGTCAAAGCTGCTGATCCATCCTCTTACCTGGTCTTCCACAATCATCTGTTTCCCGTCAAAACATTTCTGATGTTTCTCACACCAGTAAACAAGCGTCATTGCCACTCCTCATGAAATCATCAAGAGCGCCACAATGCTGTAGGAAGTCATCACTGCCTCTGTAAGCTGCGTCAGACCACGCTATCAGTTTTCTGGCAGCTTGGCCCACAGGGAATATCTCAGGGACTGACCTCTGACCTCGGCTATGGCTGTCTGAGTTTGTGCCTGACATGGACCCCCATATCTCCTGGCTCGACTGGGTGGTCAGTACAGTGCCAACATGCGGCCCCGTCCTGACAGGCCAGATACTGTGGGAATCCTCCCTGAGGCAAACAGAGTGAGAATCAGCAGAAAGTAATTAGGTGCTTTGTTGAGCCTGTGCATCTCCGGGAGAGCTGTGAAAACCTGGAACGCTGCCAATCCCCCTCCACCCCATAACATACTCAACATGGACTCCATCTCCTGCCAAGAGTTTCTATTTAAGATCTTGAATTGAACTTAGAGACGTTTATTGTCTTTCCCCCCACGTTGGTGCGCAGAGTGTTTACTTGAGAATCGATACTAAATCGGTGGACAAGCTGCAGTTAACTTTACATTAGAGTGTAAACAGAGGGGTGTGAAGCCTGTCTACTCCACAGATAAGGAATGGATGGCTGTGGGAAAAACAGACGAGACTAAAAGAGGCAGTTAATCTGCACCAAAAACAGCAAGATGGGCACCATCTAATGAAATGAATACATGTTCGACAGATTTATGAAATAATGCCATTTAAAGAGCAGTATGTAATGGCAAGTAAATTAATCAAAATGTAAAATTACTTGTGAATTAGTGGATTGTTTTGTAACACCCTAGTAATCAGTAGCTGTGAATCTGTCCTGACAGTTTGGAGCACCTTTCTATCCACATAAAGCCTCTCACAGCGCCGCAGACAAGGTGACCAGCAAGTCAGCGCTCTCAAGAGCTCTGCATCCCTGCTTTCTGTCTCCCATTTTTTCCCCCAGAGGTCAAAGTTCAAACCTCTCAAACCCTGTTTATCAGGGGAGGGGTTGTGGGACCAAGAGTGGACAGAAGAGGGGGGGGGGAGGGAAACAGAGCTTGTTTTTGGTGGTCACTTCTAGGAAAGCTCCCAGCCACAGCCAGTGGCCTCGTGGGTCAGAGCGACGTGAAGGGGACTCGGCATAAAAAGAGGCGAGGGAGCCGGCTGCAAAGACAGAGAGATTTCACAGACTCAGACTCAGAAAACGTGGAGTTATAACAAGGCTGGGGGAAAGCAACTTTGTATTTGTACAACCTGCCTCCATCACCGGCCTGCATTTTCTGCCTGTCTTCAAAGAATTCACTATGGCGCTAGTAATGAACTGCTGGGTGTGTGTGGTTGCACTATCAGTGACAATGACCACTAGCCATGCTTTGCGAAGGTAAGCAACTCTTTCTCTAAGTGTTTTATATGCCTGCTATTCAAATTGTGATATAAAGACCAGTGTGCTTGACAAAAGTGTGAAAATCTCATCCTGCAGAGTAAAAACACATGCTAATACACAGCAAAACAGTGACAACAAACAAAGACAGAATAACTCATTTTTATTTGATTCATTGTTTTATTTGCTCATAATAAAAGCTAATCCTTTTGGTATTTTTCTTTTTTTTGTAAAAATTTGTTTTTTGGCCTGGCACTGAAACCAAAGTCAGCACTTTATTAGAACCTCATGGCATTGTTGCCCTTGGATGATGCTCAGACATATGTATCAGATATACGGCATGTAAAATATACGTCTGCGTGATTTACCGACCTCCCCTACACTTCTGCTGTCGTCAAAGTCCTGATCCCGCTCGTCTTGACTCCATTACTGTCCTCTGGGGGAACATTTCCTCACTCATTCTATTTCCAGGATCACGCTAAAGAAGATGCCGACTATCAGAGAGACGCTGAGGGAGATGGGCGTTTCACCAGCCCAGGTGTTCGCTGAGCTGGCCCAGAAGAGCGCAGATGACCCCAGCAACGGGACGGTTCCCACGCCTTTAACCAACTACTTGGATGTGAGACACCAAAACCTCACTGCTGGCACTTTTGTCTGTATTGTGTTTAAAAAAGGGATCAATTCTGGAACTTCTTTAGGCATGAGAACAAAATGAAACTGGCATGGGATGAAAGTCAGAGTTTTTATTGTAAAATGACTTGGGTTTTTTTTTTATTCCTGTCAGACACAGTACTTTGGGGAAATCAGTATCGGCTCTCCTGCCCAGATGTTCAACGTGGTTTTTGACACAGGCTCAGCCAACCTGTGGGTGCCCTCGCACAGCTGCTCACCTTTCTCCACTGCCTGTTGTGAGTGTGCATGCACGCACACACAAACACACACACATGCGCACAGAGATGCAGCACACAGAATTGCATTTTCTTAGATTCTTTATAAAGAAAAACACAAAGAAAAGCACAACATGACTTCCCAGATACATGGTGGTTTTATGACTCAGTGAATTTTGAACTCTTAGTTACTCACAACAGGTATGATGGCTCCAAATCCCGGACTCACGTTGAGAACGGAACTGGATTCTCCATTCAGTATGCCTCTGGAAATGTTAGGGGATTCCTGAGCGAGGATGTGGTTGTGGTGAGTTTGACATCAAGGCCCTCTGAAAGTGATGATCTTTGTGACATGCACACCTAAATACTGTAATTATCCTCTGTTTATAAATGATCCACTTCAAATTGACAGTCTCATTTCCATGTTTTATTCCTGCAGGTTGGTGGGATCCCTGTGGTCCAGGTGTTTGCTGAAGCCACCTCCCTGTCTGCCATGCCCTTCATCTTCGCCAAGTTCGACGGGGTGCTGGGGATGGGTTACCCCAACGTGGCCATCGACGGAATCACCCCGGTGTTTGACCGCATCATGTCTCAGCATGTCCTCAAGGAAGAAGTGTTCTCCATCTACTACAGCAGGTGGGTTGAACTGTTCCAGCTGACCCGCTGGAGCCTCGTCTGAGTCACATTAACACATTTCTGCTGTAGGATATGTACAATACTTTGTTCTTTTACAATGAGTTACAGGCAAGGCAAGGCAAACCTTATTTATACAGCACATTTCATACACAAGGCATTCAGTGTGCTTCACATAAAACACAAAAAGAAAGAATGAAAGAACAAAAGAAAGAAAAATAGGTAAGCAAGGATGATAATGAAAAATAGAAATATACTTTATCATACTGCAGTATAGGAACGAACCTCTATACCTATGATTTATCGCATTCCAGCATAGGAATGACCCTCTCTGCCTACACGACTTATCAATTACTGTCTTGGACAGAGGAACAAAACTCTATGTTCCCTAAAGTGACATATTTACATATTTACAACGACACAACGACTCTGTAAATATGTCCTCAGACGACCGAGCCTTTCAGTACTTACTTGCTCTAAACCATGGCCACAAACACAAACAATTCATGCTATCCCTAGCCACCAACATTGTGATATCGTACAGAGATCATTTGCCCGCTTGGAACATAAAAACAAACCTCTATGTTCCCTAAAGGCTCATATTTACAGGAATGACATGTAAATATGTCCTCAGACGTGTCTAAAGAGCCTTGATGAGAGTGCTTTATTGTTTTCAGGGACCCAAAGCACTCTCCAGGTGGAGAGCTGGTGCTGGGAGGCACGGACCCAAACTACTACACTGGAGCCTTCAACTATGTGGACACCAAGGAGACGGGCAAATGGGAAGTCACCGTGAAAGGGTGAGAGATCTTTGCTTCATAACTTGTCCACACACATTCAGCGACAGCATCTCTTGCCCACTCTGTCACTGATCTCCTTCCTCTCCTTCAGTGTGTCTGTGGGGGCGGAGATGATGTTCTGTGAAGAGGGCTGCACTGCTGTGATTGACACAGGCTCCTCCTATATAACAGGCCCTGCCTCCTCTGTGTCTGCGCTGATGAAAACCATTGGAGCACAGCTGGATGAAAGTGGAGTAAGTCTTACGCACGCAACATACTTTCCCTGAAACAACAACTTGTTTGTCAGTTAAAAAATCTTGCATTGCGCATCAAATCCAATGTATTAAATATCTGAAATCACTGTAATTTCCTTTTTTCCCCTCATTCTCTTCTTTAGTACAAAGTAAACTGTGACATTGTGAAGACTTTACCCAGTGTCACCTTTCACCTGGGTGGCCAGGAGTACGCACTCACCCAGGAGGACTATATCTTATGGGTAAGCAGGGTGAATGAGTCATTTAAATATTCATATCTTAATGTTATAATTGACTTGAGATTAAACGGATCTGGTCCTGTGTGTCTCCAGCAGTCACAGTTTGAAGGGGACGTCTGCACTGTCACCTTCAGAGGATTGGATGTGCCGCCCCCTACAGGTCCCATCTGGATTTTGGGAGCCAACTTCATTGCCCGCTACTACACAGAGTTTGACCGTCGCAGTAACCGGATAGGCTTCGCTACAGCAGTGTGACAGGAAGCTCCACGTCAGACATGTTGCTCTGTCTTCTCTATCTCCCTCTCCTTCTTTTTCTCTATCTCCCACTCTGTTCCTTGACACACTTCAGTGTGCACTTGCTTTTCTGAACACTCATGATCAATCTAAGCCTATTTCTAATAATAGGTAGGGAAGAGTGCATAGGTGTGAAGTATGGGGAAAAGATGTAGAAGTATCAGAAAGACATTTTGTATCTGTTGCACTGACTACCTTTTGAACTTTTTTTTTTTCAATTTGTAATTTGTAAGCATTGACTAGTAAATGCAGGTTTTCTCCATGTGTGGTTCTGCTGATGCAATTTCATACAGTACAGTTATTAAGCAATAATATTGTCATTTGTTATAATAGCAGTCAAATCCATATCTGTATTGACGTAACAAGAATAAACTTGTTTAATTGGATTTCCATGGATCATTCCTGACTGCAATAATGCACATTGTTTCCTTCCAACACTGTCAAATGCGTTTTGCTTCTTTGTGAGTATGAAAGTCAAGACTGAATAGAAAACAGATTTTTGATGCATGAAGCATGACAGATATGTCAAACAAATATCTCTGTGATTCTTTACAAATATTTCACCCAGACATTTTTATTTCTAGGTAAACAAAAGATAAAACAATCACAGTTGTCTCACATCTGGCAGTCACTTTCCTTGCACAGTTACAATGGCAGTGGATGGCTTGACTTATGACCATACTGAAGCGTGACCTTTTCCCACTGCATGCTCCCACTAAAGTTACCCTAAAGTTACCCACCGTGAAATGTGAACACATCTTTATTGTTTCCTCATCTCACCATCTTGTGTTTCATTTTCGTTATGGGTACCCACGTATCTATTTCCATGCTTAAGTTAGTAGACAACTGGGAGCAAATACCTGAGATAATGATAAAGTGTCAAAAGGAATTTATGTCTGTGACCTGCGGGATTCTGTTGTCGGAGGTAAAGACAAGGTATGTCGTGGTTGTAAAAGAGCCATATGCATTCCTTTTCCACACAGAAAACCACAGTTTGGAGATGATCCTTGAATCCTGTATTTCTTCGCATCAGGGTAAAACTTATCTTAAAAAGCCCTACACAAGATGACCCTGCTGAGATAAAACATGCCTCTTCAGAGCAATTTTAAGATTGGCTCGACAAAGACTGCCATTTCTGCTTATTTAGCAGGTAGGAGAGATAACAAAACAATAAAAGCACTCATATTTATCAGATGCTTTTGTCAGATTTTTTCTTGCCTTTCTTTTTGGTATTCAGGAAAGTCCTTCCATGCCACCGTGAGGGGACAGTGAGGGTGTCCAAGGATGTCTAGCCGCTTCCTTGCTCTCACATCCATGAATTGTCTGGTTTAGATTTTATCTGGGGACAGTGTGCAACGAGGTGAGGGTGAAGATGGATTTATTGGCATTTTATCAACAGTATATTTAAACTCATGCGAAAACATTCCTCTCTGTATGAGTCAACAAAACTACTCATCCTGAAATCCTGCCCAAGCAACAACTCTGACACATCCCGAAGTCAGAGGAAGAAGATTTCTCTGAAGGCAAAATCCCCACTGTTTCTAGTAAAGATTTGTTATATAGCCAAGTTATATAGGCGAGGTGAAGCTGAAAACAATTTAGAAAAAAGTGACTTTCCAGAAGTTGCATGAAGCAATCTTTGACTTTTATCGTCCTCTATTGGCAATCATGGCATTGCAATATCGATAGGTCTCTGGCACAGCTTATTGTGGCCTAATACAGTACGATATTATCTTGGTTATAAAATATATAAAATCTCACTTATACTAGAAATGCATTATCTGAGATTATACAGTAGCCTTAGCCCGAGCCTTAACAGTCCTCCTCCTGAACTCTTCCTTTCTCTGATCCCGCTGTGACCCGTCTTCCCTTTTGCAATATTTCATATGGGAAGAGATGGGTATTATTTTCTCAATATTTATAATGACCATCCAACAATCTCATAATTTACTTATTCTGGCCATCATCGTTTTGTAATGTTGTACTCGACCTTTAGATGCCTTTATTGTCACCCCTTATTTTTTACAGTTACTGCTTGCTTGCTGTTGCATTTTGTATCAGCAGTTTTGCTAGCACTCCCCTATTTATTGTATTGTTGTCTATTGCCTGTATAGGTGCCGGAGTATTATTGGGCACTCTCCAGGTGCTGTATCTGTTTTGTTTTATTATCGAGTATGCACCTATTTTATGTTATTTGGCATTGTTGAAATTGAGTATTATTGGGCAGAAATCTCAGCACCTGGAAAAGTAATCGTTGAGTTGTTGACTCCTAAAAACATATTATGGTCATTTTGTACTATGGATAAAAAGGTATTCTGGCACAACTTCACCTACTGACAAGGTGCACGGAATAGGCAGGTAACACTGGAAAAGAATAGATTCCAGCAACACTTGGAGTCCTGGGAACAAACATATTAGCAAAGCTGCTAATTGCTAATAAACGTTTGTTCCCAGTACTGCAAGTGTTGCTGGAATCTATTCTTTTCCATCTTGTGCAATGGAACAGTATCCATCCAACAATATCTTTTGCACCTTAAATGACATCGACCACCAGAGTTGGATATAGCAATAATGATCAAAGAGAACCGATATCGTTTCCGCTTGTAACAATTTCGTAGTCCAAAAGAAACCAGCGTAGCAGACCTCATGAAACTACATGAAACTACATGAAACTACATGAAAGAATTAGAGTTTTGAAAAAAGACAGTTGCCCACATTCAATAAAATCTAAGCTAAGAAAGCAATAATTTTGCAATAGTGCATGACTTTACAGTATTGAATGACTGAAATACATGTGTTTATAATGTGTAGTGTAGGAATTTACTTCCTGTGTTAATACATCCCAGGCCAAATGGTTTTTTCTCTGTTGGAGTCCGTTGATGTCTTACCAGAAGAATTCCCCCATCAAAAATAGCTCACAAAGGAGTGCGTGTGTGTGTGTGTGTGTGTGTGTGTGTGTGTGTGTGCGCGTGTGTGTGTGTGTGTGTGTGTGTGTGTGTGTGTGTGTGCGTGTGTATGTGTGCGCATGTCTTTTTCTTTAGGTCCAGTTCAGGTCTTACATATATAGCAGTACACACCCACCCTACTAAACTACACTTTATTGGGTGCTGCATAACAGCGGTAAAAACTACAAAATTCAGGATTCCATGGAATTACATCTTCACCTGCCTTGAACAACCATGCTTTCCTCTGTAGATTTCCAAAGTAATCTATATGTGCAGATCTCCCAGGTCAAAGTGGCTTATTTTTGTCCCTTGGTCATGTCAT
This sequence comes from Centroberyx gerrardi, assembly GCF_048128805.1. Lineage (NCBI taxonomy): Eukaryota > Metazoa > Chordata > Actinopteri > Beryciformes > Berycidae > Centroberyx > Centroberyx gerrardi. The sequence continues at coordinate 15,554,137 of NC_136010.1, read as the reverse complement.
TGATTCCCATTAGAAAGGCTGTGGAAGATGTGGACCAGTGTTTTGAATGCAGATTACTTACAAAGGGATAGACCACATTCAAGAACAGATGTTACTAGCACCGACTGCAAGCGCCCACATTTTTTCCTGTTTTCCAATTTTTACAATCTCCCAGGTACACATTTCCCAGAAAAGTTGAAGAGAAAGGCCCGCATTGAATCTAAAAACCCAAGAGTCAATTTGTCACTACACATCTGCAGAGTCCGGGACTTTGTATCTCGTCGAGCACATGAGAGAGGTGGGAGGTCTTTAGAGACACAGTCTGTCAGCCGAGGCAGCCAGTCTCTGTTTGAACTCACTCTGTGCAGGAGGAGCACATCAGGCAATGCTAGGAGGAGCAGCGGCACATGAAGAAGTGTCAAATTTACTTAACAGCAAATTCCTTTCTGTGGAGTGAAACTGAATACAAGAAAAGGATCTCTTTGCTTCAATGTGTGTGACAGAGGAGTCTGGTGTTTTCCATTGTCAAACGCGTACCAGATGACCATCCTTGTGCCAACCCTGATTCAGAGCAAAGTTAAGGTAGGTGGGACCTTTCTTCAATCAGTGCAATATAATAAACCACTAATAATACACTCAGTACACTGAAATACTCATGCAGAAGTTGCGTATATAACCTTTTTGGATGTGTTAGTTTGTGTATAAAGTGCAGGTTTGTTGCGTGCTGTCGCTGACCTACATAGAGACATCATGGGCAGCATGGAGAAAACAAATCATGTGATAATATGTGACTTTTGTATCATGTGCCTCTTTTGCATTTGCCGCATGGTTGTCGCGTTCACAGTTCTATTAGATTACATTGAATTTGATTATGTATCATGATCAATCATTAAGTGGATTCCCAGTAACAGTCACAGGTTGCTATGATGGCATTTCCTCGAATTGCATTCAATTTTGTTTGGTGTGTTTTCATTTTTGCTTGAATAGTTAAAACTATGATGACACAAGGTATAATTTATTCCATTGTGGTCCCTGAAAAGCATGAAAAACAAGTACAACAATATGTACACATCATGATTATTCAGCAAACAAAAGTGAAAACACACAACCAAAGAATTACACGCACTTACAACTTCCACTTAAACCTTTCGTAATTCATGAAGACATCATCGCTGATATCTGAACAGGGGTTAACTGTGTAGGCTGAGCATTCTATGAGGAACAGAGGGGAAACAACTAAATATGCAAGGACAAATACTTTTGTGGATTTCAAAGAATTGCCTTTTGTGTCTTAATACATGTCAGAAGTCAGCCAGGCAACAAATCAACCATCTTGTATGGTTTCAATTCAAGATTTTGCTGGCATCTATCTGTCTTTGAGAAACGATAGCAAAAGCAGCATCGAAGTATCAGGTCAAGTGAGTCAAGAGGTTGTTTTTCAGGCAATGCTTTCCAGCGCAGACATTTTGCCTGCAGTGAGAGGAACCTGCGTTTTTCCACTATGTTTTAATTCCTGAGCGCAGTGTGTGTTGCCATTTCCTCCATCACTGACAGTAGCGTTTCAGTGGTTGGTGCTGTGTCACAGACATATGGTTAAGAAAACACGCTTGCCATCATCCACATTCCCCCTTGGCTGTGTGGGCTAGATACAGTGGAAGAGCAAAGCCCATCTGGAGCCTATTTGGATGTTACGGTTGCCAGAAGGTGCTTGGTAGCAAGTAACTCTCTGAAAGACTCCACACCTTATGCATTTTGCTCTCCCGGGACGTGCTCCCAGGGCAGGGAGCATTATTTAACCCGCAGCCAGAACTTGTTTTGATTTACACGAGGACATGTCTGCTAAGAAAATGGGCATGCACATTGCATCTTCATGGGCTAGGTTCCTCTGAGGTCATGTTGAGCATAGGACATCGATGCACGTAGTTTCTCACCGTTGCCACAAAGAGGCACTGTACATGTCTTGCTGATGCACAGGTTATAAACTATCAAGTAGGGCTGATGCACACACACACACACACACACACACATACATATATATGTCATAGATGTACATGTGTATATATGTGTCAGCTGAGAGTTTAGAGTTTATGAAGATAATGTATGATTGCGTCAGTTGCAGGTAAAGTGTCTGTGTGTGCTTATGTTCCTGAGCTTCCCTCTGACTATGGCTGAGGTCCCTGGTCCATGCAGACACTCCATCACTAGGGAGCACCTGCTGACAGTCAGGCACCTGGTGAGTGGAGGAAACCCTTTCAATCACAAAGTTGTTATTTGCTCCCATAACAACACTGCTAAGTATAAGAAAGTTCCTTTGATTGTTTTTTTGAACTCATTTTTATTCCTAAAGCTTGCATTAATCCAAAACAATCCTTGACATAAACCGTCAATCGACAGTTCATTGAAGGGAGGGGAGAGAAGGGCAAAAAATGTTAAGGTTGTTAAGTACATAAGTAGTTGACAAGTCATCTTGTCCATATCCAATCACGTCCTCATCCTATATATTATGGTCACTCACACACTCAAGTATAGTATGATTGGAATCTGTCTTTGTGTAAAAGTCTGTTTTCAATTGTAGCTGTGCTGTCATTCGTTCCATTGCGCTCCTTTGATTGTTTGACCATCTTACACAGTCCAGACTGAAATCTCCTGTTGTTTATACAGATGGATAACCAGTTGAGGACTGGGTGTTCAATAACCTTCACGTTCATAGAACGGAGAAGTTTGGTAAGGTAACTTTTACTTTATGTGATTGTTTCCCCGTGAAGCCTGAACTTTGACTGAATCAGACTTTCCGTTTGCCGTGTCATGATTTGATTTTTATTACCTCTTTTGTTGATATCCCACAGAGCAAATGTTGCTTTGTAAAAGCCGCTTTACCTTGGATCCTGGAGCTGCTCACCACCCACTTCAAATATACAAGGGGTTCAGTCAATGACGGCTATGTTCAGTCTGTGAGGGCTCTCATCCTCAACATCTACTCTCAGAAATGTGTGCCTCAGATTAACGAGGAGGTAGAGGTAAGTGTGTTTCGGAGCGGTGATTCAGAGGATGTTTCAGCTGTTTTTTTGCTGAGGATTGAAGGAATACTGTTTTTTTTATAATATAAAACATAAAAAAGAAATAAAGTTATTTGAAAAACAGCCCAACACAAAGAGATAAATCAAGAAAACTACTACAATAGTATGAAGACATTCAAGTTATGATAAAATGTTTCTCGGAATCTGCCTCAGGACAAGCCAGAGAATTTTGAGATGCCCTTCACAGGCTCTCCTACAGAGGCACTGCAGAGGGCTTTGGAGGTGCTGTCTGCGTACTGGGAGCTGGTGACCACCAGTGACACACCAGTAGACTGGAGATGCCAGAGGGAATACACAGAGGCCTTCGGTTCCACCACAGAGCTATCTACAAACCCGTCCACACAGCACTTAACGACAGGTGGGGACCTTTATTCGTTGGGCGAGCTCTGTCATGAATTACGTTAATTTCCGGAGCTACCGTGAACATGGATCACATGTCTCTCCCACAGACACAGCTGGGAGGAACTCGATGAAAGCCTCTCAGAGAAGTCCAGAAAGAGACCTGTACAAGCTTGGCTTCATCATCGCTTCCATCTGCGGAGGACTGCTGTTCATATTTACTCTCTACTGTCTCATCACACAAAAGGTACCAGTGCATATGTTTCCTTCAGGAACTCAGGGATTATACACAGATTATACATATAAATCATGCATTCCAGTCATACTGCAATAAAGTAAGACTTGGCAGCATGGCTGTACTCTCTAGGGTACTCCGTCATGCAGGAGTACCACCCCACCCTCACTGGTAAATACTGAGCACAGCCAAACCAGGTGGAGGCTGGAGTTAAGATGAAAAGCAGAAATAGCATAAATTGCAGCAGCGCCTGCACAAAAGCGTAAGTGCACAAAAGTGTGTGTTGGATTGGATGGTAAAAAAAGACTAGCATATTTGAATTTGGTATGTATGTGATTTTGGTATGTCAGCTATAAGCTGAGACAGTTGTATGACTTAGAGTGTCATGCAGGATCCAGCTTGGTTCATCTAGTTACTCATTATATGTGTCTTTTTTTGTTGATTGATTTCAGTTGTGAAAAACTGACCGGTTTGAGAAAGACTTTTCTTCCCAAAACAGAAAACCCATATGCCTCACAGATCACGGTCATATATGAGCTCAAGGTAAGGACACATTGTAATAAAAAATGTAAAATGACAATCTTGTCCTGTTTATTAGAATTCCTCCTAATACATACCTTTGTCATCTGGATTAAGCCGAGACCTGCAGGACATAGAGATGGAGGCACAATAACGTGAGTACCTGCCTGCCCCAGTTTGTCTGGCCTGCATGTCCTCAAACAATAACAGATAGACAGACAGCTAAGCAGGGAGGTCAGGGTGTCAGTCACAGGGCAGCTGGAGCTGGGAGGGGTTCAGTGCCTTGCTCAAGGACACTTCAGCAGGACAGATGCTTGTGTCGGCCTGAACGTATGGCTGCAGTGCTCATTTGTCCATATATTGTATGTATTTTTAACGTTTTTCTTTCTCTCCTCAGAGGCAGTGAAGAGCACATCGCTGCAGCGGTAGATGGAACGTATGTGAAGCTGGACATTTTATCCATCATGAACAAGTTTTCATATCAATATCATGTGTGTAATGTATCATGCTCACCTATTTAATCTGAAGCTTGGCTTTGAGTGAGAGCAAAGCGGATCTTATTATTTGGGATAATAATGTGCTATGTATATTATGTTTATGTTATATCTATTGCAGATATCTTTTCAAGTTCTCTAAAAAAGTTTTATTTTTACACCAGCTATGTCTATGTGGAATGATGTGTCTCCATTTTGCTATCACATAACCAGTTGTTTGTAGTGTTGTTCGGCAAACATTTCCACAAGTTATTTATTACTTTGACTCTATTCAGTCACATTACTGATAATAAAACTAAACTGTCTATATTTGTAATCCAAAAGCTAGTGTTTCCTCTACCAGTGCTTTGATTACATGGGTAAAGTGCATGATTTATGCAATGAAATCACTTCAAAAGAACCACAGCAGGTAATGGCTTCATTAAGGGCTTTAGCTTTATAGCCAATATCTTGTTTTACTGAACACTTTACGAGGGATACAAGTATTAACTTTTCCTCGCTAATTGTTGCCTTTTTCATGGCTTTAGAAAGCATGCTAGTCGTCCTCATTATCAGCCTACACTGCTGATCAATACAAAGCCTTAATGGTGCCAATAGTTTTAGTTTTTAACAGTTTTAAATCTGTGGGAAGTTTTCATTGGCAGTGAGCTGTTGTTACTGGCTGAGAGTTGGAGAAAAGATCCTGATAGCTGTGCATTAACCAGCACTACAGAGGCTTCACAAGAATAACGTCTTCCCTGCACTGGGTGTAACAGCAATGGGTGGGGATGAATCTCTGCCTACACTTTACTCATGGATAACATATTTCATTACTGCCTAGTAGTGACGAATAATAGGATAATAATACTGAGATAGTCTAGTTAGGCAGTGCCCAGTTTCCTAATGTTATTTTGACTTTCACTCAACTCACTAATAGCACAGTGTAATGCTTTCTGACTGGTGAGTATTAAATTGCGTAAAGTCTGTGTTTGAAAAGAATTGAACAATTTCCCACAAAGTGAGAAAACACTCACATGTGTCTCAGAGAGGATCACATCAATAATTCCTCGGGAGAGATTACTATCCCACATCTGATCATGTGCATGTGTGCTGGCCTCTATTCTGTTTTTGAAGAATCTGTATAGGAAGCGAAAAAATACGCACACAAAAAAACACATGCATTCCCCCTCACCCCACAGCTTCTGCCCCACCTTGTGCAATCACAAGTTAATCTATAAAACCCTTGAATTAATTTACCAGCCTAGTGCTGATCAGTGTGCAAACCATAGTTACAAGAGCAATAAGCCATTCCTCATCCCAAGAAATTGTTCTATTACAACAGAAGGAAAGTATTTCTATAATTCAATTTAGTGCCTTTCTGCTGAGGATTAAAGGCAGCTGTGGAAGATGAAAAGGCAAGCCTTTGTCTTCAAAGGTATTTAGTTAAAATATGTGGAAATTGCCTAAGACCAGTTAAGAATTGTCAGGAGGGATGCCGCCCTTTCTCTCTCTCTCTCTCTTCTCTCTTCTCCCTCCCTCTCTCTCCCTCTTCTCTCTCTCTCTTCACTCTCTCTCTCTCTCTCTCCCTCTCTCTCTGTCTCTCTCTTCTTCTCTCTTCTCTCTCCCTCTCTCTTCTCTCTGTGTGTGTGTGTGTGTTTCTCTCTGTCGAATTAGAGGAAACAGGACATAAAATTGTTGTTAAAAATAGACTGTTGTCAACAATAAACTGGAGAGACAACTTATTTTTCACAGATACTTTAATGTAGTGATTGGTGGACTCTAGAAGAATCACTCTACACACAAAAATGATGGATGATAAGCGGATACAAATTAATTTACTCTCAGTCAATTCAATAGAAATCCTGACTTTCTGAGTTTACTGACTGCTAATCTGTAAAGTACAAAATATCTCAGTGATTTATAAATAGGCTCAGAGGATGGATGGAATTAGATTACACCAAACAGATAACAAAAAATGACTGAAACGCGGTTACTGAGAAAACTCCACAGCAATCAAACAATAGTTACTTGTGAAACAAATATATGATTACTTTTTGGATTATTCAGAGTCATATTTAAAGAGAAATGGGCATTTTCATAGTTAGATTGTAGACAAAAACATGATTTTCAACTTCAATGGTTGATTGTTGCTGTAAATAATAATAGTAATGCTTCCGGCATAAACTGGAATAATGGAATAAACTGTCCATTTTACTTATTATATATTATTGCTTATACTTACTTACATATTCTATTGATTTTGCAGGCAACAAAATCAAAAAGTACATAACATCAATAGGATTACTTGGTAGAATGTGTGTAATCTAATGGATTATGTTTGGAAAGTAACCTTGCCAACCCTGAATACACATACCGGTAACACCAGTCTGCTATTGCATAATCTAATGAGAATCATGTGTTCCTGCTCATCCTGCTGTCACTTTGCTTTGTGCCACATGATGGAAGCAAAGGTCCAACTTGAATCTCACACTGGCACGACCGTTTTAGGGGTTTTTGCCCTTTGCTGAACATAAAATCAGTTATGACTTTAGATATTTATAGGAAAGTATTGCCAGAAAAAATATAACTGGTCATAATAGTTAGTATGCAGCATGAATAAAATGTCAGTCACCCTCTCTATCATCCCAAAGATATGTCATTCTAAAAAATATTACACAAGAGGAAATTGACTACACTGTGGTATTTCCCATTGACTAATACTGGAACTGTTTAATCATTTGGAATGATACCAGTAGCTCTCAGAAAACTTTAGCAACACATGCCTATGTCAAAACATGATGGACTGAGAGGATCATATGCTGTATAAAGTAGAAATAGCTGTAATGAGGCCATGGATGATAAGAGGAGGGCGTGCTACAGATGAAGAAACAGCCTGGAATGAGTCGAGACACATCGATGAGACGGATTAGGAGGCGCTACACATCGATGAAGGCGGCAAGGCGTAAACAGTACGCAGTTTCAGCAGGAATGTCTTTGGCGCTGATCTCATTGGCATCCAGGCGCAGCACTCTCAGCTTGGAGAAGTTTGTCATGTCCACCACACCGCAGAAACTGCCCAGGGAAAACTCTGAAAGAAGGGAGAGGAGGAGAGGAGGGGAGGAGAGAAATACGGATAAGGAAGGACACAGGTTTATTTCTCATCGGGTGAATTACCTGTCATGTAAAAGCAGCAACAGAGGAAAGCTCATCCTTCGAAAAGAGCAGGTGGTTCAGATCAGTGTTAGTTGCTTATAGTGTGTGTGTGGTACAGCAGGCTGGTGTTGGTTGGGGTTGGTTGTCACTAGAGGGCGCTGTGTAATAATATTCATATGAAAAAGGTCCCATCTGGTTCTGAGCATACCACTGCGGTTATTACACCGACAAGACACTAAACCTTGAGCTGAGAGAAATTTTCTGTGTTTTTTAGAGCTGCAACGATTAATCGATTAATCGATTAGTTGTCAACTATTAAATTAATCGCTAATTTTTTAAGAAAAATAAGTCAAAATTCTCTGATTCCAGCTTCTTAAATATGAATATTTTCTGGTTTCTTTACTCCTCTATGACGGTAAACTGAATATCTTTGGGTTGTGGACAAAACAAGACATTTGAGGACGTCATCTTGGGCTTTCGGAAACACTGATCGACATTTTTCACCATTTTCTGACATTTTATAGACCAAACAACTAATCGATTAATCGAGAAAATAATCGACAGATTAATCGACAATGAAAAGAATCGTTAGTCGTGTTTTTCGTAAGTCAGAGTAAATGTTCAACTTTATGGGATTCACATAATAAAAGTTTGTATGTCGTGTGTATCCATAAACACGTATTTCTGTTGAAAAGGGGAGAGGGAGAGCTTCGATTTAAGTTTATATTTGAGTTGCTAGGTCAAGCTGTGTGGTGGCTAGCTAGAAAGTTTGCACAACAGGCCAGATGCGGATGATTGTCTCGCTGTGCCAACCAACCCCATCAGAGCAGTTATCTTTTGAGTTATAGTTAATTATTTATTGATTTCGATTCTTCTATAGGCAGGGAAATGGTCAGAAAGAAAGAGAAAAACTTATGTTCAGGGCTTTCAAAACATTAGCTGTCATGGCTGATCATGGCTGTCTTGTCCACAATAGCATTCCACCAGAGCCTTCGACAACTCTTTACTCTGAATAAAGAAATGCAACTTGTGTCGTAGGCTACATTGTGAGATCCTCAGTTATATATTAGGGTTAGGGTTATGGTTAGAGAGGAGTTTTACACACACTGAGGTCCACAAACTTCCTTATACGTATTCACTGCCTGAAAATCCCCCGAAGTTTGAGTGACTGAATCAGGGCAGGTCCTGATTGGTTTTCTGGTTTCCTTAAAGGCCAACCACAGCTAATTATTTAATAAGCGCAATAGAGTCATTCTTTTTACACATTTGAAGACTGGCGTAGCATAAAAAAACCAAAATGCTTGAAAATGTCTATATTTTTTGCATTTAATCTGTTGAAAAATATAAGGGACCCCACACCATGACACAGTGTAATTTGATAGTTAATAAGTATTTGAAACTATAAAAGAGATACCCATTTTTACCCAATACTCTGAGCTTTCTACTGATGTTGAAATGAATCTTGTGATATACACTGTGACTGACTCAGAGAAATCAATGAGAGGATTAAGTGTGGCAACAAGCTCCGGTCGCTCCTTCCCAACAGTGAGTTTATAATATATTGATGATGATGAATATTATTTTTATCTCTTATGGCATCACTATAATATTCCTGTAATATTAAAATATTAAATATTAAACATATAGGGATAAGGGACTTATAGATTTGCTGTCATCCTATCCTCCTATCCTTACTATAGTTATTTTGTTTTGTGCCAAACAGCTAAAGCTCTTATAGAATATGTGAGTATGAAGAGTTGGAGAGATGTGGTCATACCTTTGATCTTATTGGCTTGTAAATAAAGGTTCTCTAGGTTCCTATTGACAATGGGGATCTTCTCCAGCTTGTTGTGGGAAAGGTCAAGCTCGACCAGTGTGCTGACATTGAAGACGCTGGAAGGAATCCCTTTATCTGTCAGCTTGTTATGGGCCAACCTGACAAACTGCAGCTTGGGATACATGGTGAGGAAGTCGGCCGGGACGCTGTCTATGCTGTTAGACTCCAGGTAGAGCTGCTGCAGCCTCTCAGGGAGGTTGTCAGGGATCTTCCGCAGCTTGTTTTTCCTCATGTCCAGCATGGTCAGAGACTTCAGTCCCTTGAACGCACCACCAACGTCTTCTATGACATTTGCATGAAGCTGGAGGTTGGTGAGGTTGGTCATCCCCTCAAATGAGCTGGACAGGATTTTTGAGATCTTGTTGTGGCCGAGTCGCAGGTCCTTGATAGACTTGGGCAAGTTAGGAGGAACACGAGTGAGCTCATTGTGGTCCAAGTAGAGCCGGTCCAGGTTCTTGAGCTTGCTGAAGACGTTCTTGCCGATCTTGTCTGAGTTGAGCTGGTTCTGGAACAGCACGACCCAGACCAAGCTGGTGGCGTTGTCGAACACCCCGTCCTGGATGCCTGTGATCTGGTTACGCTGGAGGTAGACGTACTTTATGCGTGACGGGACGTAGGGGACGTGCTGGAGGTTGCGGCTGTGGCAGTACATAGCCGTGGGGAAGGTGGAGGGGCAGTCGCACTCCAGGGGGCAGTCCTCCGCCTCGCCCCCGGCCCACTGGGCCGCAGGGTGCCGGCGACGACCTCGCAGGTGGGACAGCCACTGGAACTGGCTGAAACGCTGGCCCACACTCAGATCCACTAACCCCACGATGAGGAGGAGCACCACAGTCCGCATGATCACTGAAGGAAAATACAGAGAAAAAAAATGATTTAAAATGATGTAAAATTTGGGCTGTATCCCAATACACCAGCCACAATCCCAAAATTGTAATACACATAGTTGTGTAAATATTTTGCAAGTAACATTGAAATTAGCAGTTATCTTGATCTGCAAGTAATTGACTGATTTACATCTTTAAATCAAATTCATTAAATATATATGTGCTATGCCTACCAGCCAGTTGTTCAGAGGCAATCCCTCCTCACTTCCCCTGTGTCGCTCTCAGACTGAGTGGAGTATGGGCTTGGTATAGAGTAAATATCCTCCTCTCTCCCCAGCTGCAGCCCCAGCCACACAGTCTCATTAGGACGCATACATTTTCCACTAGCATGTAGAGCTTACACTGCAACATATCACCTCCAGCCATGTCAATATCAATCCCATCTGGGGACTGGCGCAGACATCTGCTATTTAACAACCTTGTTTTCCCTTGCTGTGCTGTGCCTTATCATTAGCACAGCCACTCAGGGGTCTGCCATGCTGTTTCTGGTTATGATGGGTAGGTTATGGAGGAGGGGTGGGGGTGAGGGTGGTGTAGAGGTAAAGAGGACTCATGGAGTTACTTCACTTTGCATAGACTGGATGCTAAAATCTATAATGCCTTACTCAGATTCCTCAGTGAAAAGATAAAACAGTGCAGCTCAATTGTATCTCTAAAACTAGCTGTTATAGCATATTTTTGTCCATTATCTATGTTTCAACATATGTAACATCAACTGTTATCTCTCCATAATCATCATCCTTCAACACGTTCTGCTTTTTTCTCGTTTGTGGGCCCTCATACCAAACCGTGCTCTGTACCTGCCTGCTCCAGGGCAACTGAAACTACTCACCACTTTGTACAATTACAGTGTTTAAGCTGTAGAGAAAGTTAACATATGCTTGTGCTGGCGCCTGCGTCGCTGTCAGACAATGACCGCCATTATCATCCTGCACCATGTCTACAAAAAATATGGGCGTCATCATTTCCGTCCTCTGTTAAAACAGAATAAATAGGAGGTGGTGTTTCAGTGATCATATTTATCTGCATCCTCTGCACCTGTGACGAAGAAAAGGACTGCGTGCCCTTTTGAAATGGGAGTCATATGTAACAGTCCTTAATCACCGAACACTTTCATCCCATTTGAGAGGAGTGGAGACCTGAGGATACACAGATGGGACCCTTCTGCACAGATAACTTGGCAGATTTTTAGAGCAGAGCTTTCTGTGGACAAAAAATAACCTCAGGTCTAAAACTAAGACCACATTTTATAACAGAAAATGTGTTAGTATACTTATTTTGGTATACTTAAGTGCCTTTACATTAACCTATCCTCAAATAACTATACCTACTATTCTGTGATGGCTGTCCTGTCACTATTAATCATGCCTGCTGTACAAATTTCTCATCATACACTAATCCTAAAATGGGAAATGCAAAATGTTTACCGTAAAACTGTGGTGTTGGATTTATAAATCATGACCGCGACTCCCTTATAGTCCATTAGTACATACCATAGACACAAATATTGTTTGTGACGGGATATTTTCTTTTGTGTCACAAAGAAAGTCTGAATTAAAGCAGGATGCTAAAGAGAACACATTATTCCTGTAATTAGACCATCATGTTTTAATGCCAAACATTCAATGTGGGTGTCTTCTTTTCATCTGGATCCAACCACAATAGTTGCACAAGTCTCAATAATAACACAACACACCATAAACATCTAGCCTGTTTCCCTGTTGTGAATTGTTTTATCCTAGACTGTTGTCATGAATAGATTCCACCAGAAACATCAGATGGAATGGACTGTTATGAAGAAAATTATGCGAATTTAAATTTTAAAATACAGATTTTAAGTCTTCAAATAGGGATCATCAGAAAGAGGTGATTCTGTGGGACATGAATGCATGAATGTATGTGATCTTTCATCAGGATACCTTTTTCCAATCACACCTTTACATGCTGCACTTTCAGATGCCTCCTTTCCACAGTAGACCGAATTTAATGTGAACAATTGACCAACTACACATTTATTTAAAGGTCCCATATTGTGGAAAACAGGATTTCCCTTGCCTCTTTGATTATAAAGGAGTTGGATGTGCTATCTAAACGTTGTAAAAGTATCAAAACGCACGGTCGCCAACTAAATCCACACACAATCCATATTAGAAAACCTCCTTCCATAACTTTGTGGCGTCACAAAGTTACGCTCAATATCATTTGTCTTACAGCAGCATGGCTTTTGGAAGAAATAATACGCTAACAAAGAGTTGTTTTTTTTTCAAAGCAGTTGAGCGGTTGCCATTGTTTATTTACCGGAGAGTTTTCCCTACCAGTAGCTGCCGGCTGTGGTGTCTCACCTTTCACTCTCGAAACGGTTAGCCAATCAGAACAGAGGATCGTTAATATTAATTAGCCTTAAAGACACAGCAACAAAAACAGCCTGTTCTTGGCAAGGCTCAGAGAGATGCTGGAGAATGAATGTGTAAAAATGGACTGAGAGTGTTTTTGGTACTGGACACCACACACACAGTTTTAATGGACCTAAAATAAAACACTGGAAATTGTAGAATATGGGACGTTTAACTTTAGAAGCAAACAGCATCACATATATTTAATTATGGTGTTATCTGACACATAAGTTAGCAAAACAAGCTAGTGTAACTTCAAATGACTGGCCGGGTGATAAAGAACACACAAAACAATAGAGGATTTCAAGAGATTTAATCCAGAGTAATAGACAGACAGGATATTAGTAAGGTGCAACATTTTATACTGTACATCTCTTCACTACTCCCTTGATCTAAAATGGCTCCTTGCCCGCCACTTTTCGTCACGTCTTTCACACAACAGGAACTTCATAGCACTGCTTTTCTATTACTGCTATGGAGAAACTGAATGTTACTGAAACATGTAGACTCCAGTTTGCAACAACGATTTGTCAGAGACCTTCAAACAAATGCAATTAGCATCTGCCTCATAGGCATAGCAAGCATGTTTAACGCCACTCGGGGTGTTGGTTTTACGGGGACAGTATCACAAGTCTTAGACACTAGACTACCACAATGTGGCGAGGACATTCCTGCGTTGAGGGAAGCAGGAATGATTCTAACACAACATCAGCATACAAAACAAAAGTTTGTGGTTTGTGGTAAGGATAATTCAAAAGGCGATAAATATGAATGATGCTGGCAAACCGTTTAAACTGTCTTCAAAAATGAGAACTGTGGCTACAGGCATTTTGGCAGAAAAAAATACAGCCCAACCAACAATTAAACACATTCAATTGCAGTCATAAAAACAACCTAAAAACAATGCATGAGTTTATGACAACAAAACTCACTCAATAATACATAGAAAAATTAATAGTGTTGATGTGAGGTGTGACCGAGTATGTACATCAACAATATGAAAAAAAAACTAAGTGACATTCTAATATACATAAATGTTTGTTTCCTCTAATAAGAGGATATATGAAAAAGCTTCAGTGCACATACAGAATATTTTCCAGTGCATAGAAAAGAGGTTTTCCTTAAAGCAGAGCCGCCAAAATGACTGTATGCATTTCATTATTATTCATGGGCTGTCAGATACGATCACATTATGTCTTGTAAATAACCGAATAACAGAATATGAGAAACATGTGGCCTGCCGTGACCAAAAAAACAGAGCTCAGTTTGGATTTGGATCACTTACAGCGGCAAGTGGTAAACAGCAGGCTCCAAAAAAAAAGCTGCATCATGGTAACTATCTGATGATGAACACATAAAAGTAAAACCACAGATGCAATCCACGATTTCTTACTTATATCACCAGAAATAAAATCGTCTAAGGTTAAACAGAGGGAAATAAAAACATATTTTTAAAAAAATACTTTTGAGCCACTTGACAATCTCTGGTTTCCCTAAAGCTCTTCTTGAGAGTTTCTTTGTCTGTTTGATTCTGTGTGTGTGTGTGTGTGTGTATGTATGTGTATGTGTGTATGCATGTGTGTGTGCGAGGGGGAGAGCAAGAGAGAGAAAGAGCATATAAGGAGACTAGCAAAGTCTCTGAGCATAGAGAAACTGTGTGTAATTGATCATTTCTTAGAGTCTTTGTTTCACAGGCCAGGCGGTTGTGTGGCTGCATTTTTTGCTTTCTTTCTTCTCTTCAAAAGCAGAGGATTAGTTGAATCTTCAATAGTTTTGATTTTGATCTGTTCATAGTCCACTCTCATCGTTGCCAGGGCGCTCGTCATTTCCTCCTAATAATAACAATAACTCTTGTCAAACACAACCAAGATGAAAATGAAGTACACACAACAATGGCGCCCTGTTTTAAGTAATCCGCTATGGATTTCATTCTTCAGTGAGAGCTACATACATGCATTGGCATAACATCAAAAATATCAAAAACAATTAACTATGCTGCCAAAACAAGCAAACCCTTTTCACTCACACACACACACACACTCGCCACACACACACTCGCAATCTTGTCAACAAATCAAGGAATAAAGTACAGTTTCTGTGCCCATCCTATGTTTTGGTAACATCTATTTCACTTAAGAAGCCAGAAATAACGGCTGCAAAATTGGAGCAAACAAATAACAAAACTTCTCCTACTGTACCAACTGTTTAATGAGCGACAAATACAACAGCAACTCCACTCACCTTGACCTCCTCCCAGACATCTTGTTCCTCCTGCAGCACGCGGCTGGTGTGAAGAGGCGTTTGGGGGACCTCCATCGACTGCTGCAAGCGTAAGAGAATATGACTGAGCGTTCACAAAATCTCACAAACATCTATCTAAACCAGTGGAAGCTCAAACGGATGGAAGTCTGCAGCGAGAGGCTGCAGTCTGCTTACATTGATCCAGGGATGGTTCATGAACTCGGTGATGCTCATTCTCTGGGTGGGCTCAGTTTTCAGTAGGTGGCGGATCAGCTGTTTGGCTGCAAAAGGAAATCATCATACTATCAGTCGAAGTTAACAAATGTCTCCCACTAGCAACAACCATATCCTTGTCAGTCATGCTGTATCTGTAATTATCACCAAACCTCCCCTGCCTCTCACCTTCCTCAGACACATCGGACCACTCTGGGTTGGGGAACTCGTACTGTCCGTTGCGGATCCGTCTTTTCATCCCCGGGGATATTGCCAGGCCGTGGTTGGAGTAAAAGGGAGGATATCCACACAGCCTGGGTATAAGACAGAAATAATGCATGATGACAAGATGGATCCCCTTAGTGTCAACAATAATCTAGAGAGCTGAGAGACTCTTGGGGAAATTAAGATCATGTAAACTCAAATTGTGAAATCACAAAAAATACGTCAAGCACTTTCAGTTCTACTTTGACTGTGTTGACTTACAGAATATACATGATGACACCCAGAGACCACATGTCACAGGATTTGTCATACTTCTCCGGACCAAGAACTTCTGGGGCTGCAACAGTGTCAAGAGAGATTATGGATTCAAAATGGATTGGAGAAATTCACTTTTGTTACACATTAATGCCTTTGACACATTCTTTGATAATTGAACATATAAAAATCAACGACTGCAAAATACAGGGTCATTTAATTGTATGTGTGATTTTCCGATTGGTCCACAGGATGCGACTTCTTGTAACTCACTTCAGTCTAGTCAGTATCAATGGCTTCCACAGGAAGTACTCTGTGTAACAGTCTGCAGATACTTAGCTCTGTGAAATCCCCTCAGGGAACGCACTCAGCACAGAGACTGGGTCAAATTAACACTTAAAAGCAAACACATTGCATCAATGCAATCATTATAAATCTAGTTATTTGCAAGTAATATAGTGATAATGGTGAAGCCATATTTGGAAGGTAACTTTTATCAAAAAACAAAAATCAAGATATTATCAGTTACACAAAGCAGTACTTTCTGTGCAGCTGATAAGCAGTTCCAAGAGTAAGACTGGGCACTCACTAGGAGACTTCAAATCCAAACCAATTTTAAAAACGCATTGTATCAAACACTTGACGAAGCGTTTCACAGATTTATAACCCAGATTAACCTGCTGACTCCTGATGCGTCACCGATGTCAGGAACCTCTAATCTCACAGGAAATTGCACAATCTAACACCAGTCACAACAAGAACGGAGATAGACAGCCAGACTCGGCTCGCTCAGCCTCACCTCACTGCAAACTGCTCTCATTGGCTATTGGCGGTCTCGCTCTCGGGATGAAGCTGCGATCCCCACACACACGATATAGAGGCGGCTCAGATCAGTCGGCGAGTTGATCTGTGGTTAACACTGCCTCACAGTAATCTTTACCAACCATCGGCCCTAACCAAACCGATGGGGATTCCCCCTCTAAGTGTCAGAATGGGCAAATCTAGTGGAAATCGGTCTAATAATCCTCTAGTGTATTCCCAGCCTTTTATTATTCATTTACAGCCATGTGTTCTTACCGACGTAGTAGGGGGTGTAGCATGGTGTTGCCAGCGAGTTTAGCGTGGTGATTTCTTTGGCAAACCCAAAATCAGTCAGCTTGAGGAGGGCATCTGGCCTTTTGGAGGTGTACAGGAGGTTCTCTGGCTGAAAGAGATGAAGAAGAATAGTGATCAGTCTTCTGCACAACAGAATACAGATAATTGGCCATTCATCAACCGCAAGAAAAGCCAACATCAAACGTAAACAACAACAAATTCAGTGCTGCTTATTTCATGATGACATCCAGACACTCCATTCCAAATAAAAGCAGGAGGAGAGAATATAATTATCCAAAAGACTTTTTTAAAATCAAAGTGGTCAGTGGTTGGCCAGAGTTTTGTCTCCAATTTCAAGGATGGGTTTAAAAAAGAATGTCCCAACTAGCTGGAGGGGGTTTTGAAGGATGGTAACAACAGAAACATTTCAAGGAGGAGCAGGAACAAAACTCTGTGCTTGAAGCAGAGGAGGCGGGGAAACATTTTGGATGGATACACTCATTGTACGCTCTCATTTGGTGACTCCACTCAGCTGACTTTAGCATGTTGGACTAAATACTTTGTCCGGATTAGACCAGATGTTTTCATACAAAAGGAACAGAATTAATGAAAGGCATGTGTACATTTTGGTATGTGTATGTGGTCATTTCTTTGGCATATATGAGTGGATCAACCCTCTATTGTGCAGCCATTTCCCTAGGAGCTATAGTTTCTTTATATACATAAAGTGAGGTTTTACCTTGATGTCTCTATGAGCGATGTTGATGGCATGCAAGAAATGTATGGCTTCTCCTATACTTTTCATGATGTCAGAGGCCTCTGAATTACAAAGGAGCGGGGAGAAAGGAGGACAAGATGGGGTTTACACAACAGGAAAATACAGATGAACACAAACATTCAGAACAGGATTTTATGATCAAAACTGGATTTAATTTTACAAATTGTAAATCTCTTTACCTCTTTCTGTAAATGCATGATTCCCTCTGTCTTGGATATGAGTGAACAGTTCACCTCCATCCATACTGAAACAGCGGTAGAAGGGACACAGGTTATTTAATCAGATTTTATTTGATTTGAGGTTATTTAATCAGATGATTTTCATAATGTTGTTATTAGGGTTGGGAATCACCAGACTTCAAACACAATACAGTTTTATCACAACTACTTGGCCACAATGCAATAATACAGCAATTCTCAATGTTTTGTGTACTATAAGAACTAATTTCATTTGATACTGCAAAATACAGAATTTGGTTTTTCTTTCACTTCACAAGTTAAAATAATATTCCTTAACACAATCAATTGTCAAAAATAGGTCTATATTTGTAAGTGGAAAGCCATTAACAACTAGTTACATTTTTGATTTGTAAGCACTCATCATTCATCAATAGTCACTTTCATTGTTCATTATCAGAATCAGTAACATTTAAGATGGTTGGAAACATCAGGTAGACGCCAGCCTAATTATACTCTATGCAAGGCAAACTCTGCCTGCTTTTTATTGTTTTGTATAAAGCAACATGCCCTAAAGCCTTTCTGGCAACCTCTCACACATCAGTTTGTGTATGTTAGCCTAAATTAGCAGCTGGCTCGACTAGCACACACAGCGAACAATACAAAGCCAGTGAGAGCCAAAACTGCCAGGAGCCATAAACAGCAAAGATGAACAATGTGCAGGGTAGGAAACCTGCTGTCGTCCACATGTGCTATCACTTTCTAAGACCACACGTACATTAGTAGCCCGTATGACCTAGCTGATTGTTCTGATTGTGTGTGTGTGTGTGTGTGTGGTTGTGTGTGCGTGTATGTTACAACCCACCACTCCATGACAATAAGGAGGCACTTCCTGCCCTGGTAGAGGTTCTCGTAAACATCTGTGATGCGTACAATGTGGGAGCAAGGTGACGCCCTCCAGTGGAGCTCCACCTCTCGTCTGGCCTTTGGGCAATCCTGCAGCATCTGAGACAAAAAGAGTGACAAAAACATGAAGAGCAGAGGAATGAACAAATCAGAAAACGTGACCGGTTTTCAGTTTTGAATGTCGCCGTAGGCAGGTTTTATAAGTTGACATTTAGTTTGAATTCAGCAAAAATAACCCCCATGCTGGGTGAACATAAAAGAATAATATGTACTAATCTCAGCAATATTAAAAAGTGCCACTGCTCTGCTATTTGCTTTAAAAGTAAATTTTGTGGTTCGGGCATCAGACCAATTGAGGTAAACTTCACAGCAGGAGGGCTTCGCTCTAAGTTGTCAATCAGCTGCTTGCTGATTGCCACTGGCTCAGTGTGTAGGAGGGAGGGGAGAGGGGGATAAGTGCATCAGTCTTTCTTTCTTTCCTTCCAACTTACCTATTGCGGCTTAAAAGATACAAGTTCCTTGGAATTAATTGTGAAGGCACATTTTAATGCCAGCCGTGCTTTGTGCATGTGACATTCGTTTACTTATAAAAATTCATAAGAAAGTACCAGTTAGATAATAAATAATTGCCAATGAATTACTTTTTTGTTTGAGCTTTTACATCCACTTGAATTTTATTTTTTTACTATTTCTAACTGTTCTTAACCAAAGCCCCCCATAGGTGCAGAGATAGGTGATCTCATTGTCACCTTTTCCTGACTGAATCTCAATGGAGTTGTGCATGGTGTGAAATCAGATTAGGAAGGTGGGCAAACTCTTCTCTAACTCCAGGTGTAGAGGAAAGTCATTACTGTTCACTACTTATAGCAAATGTATTATCTTAGGGCACAAGAAAAAAAAAACATTACAATGCTGAATTTCAGTGGAATTCCCCTGTAATGTCTTTTCACTTCATACATTTTGTGGCAACTTCAAGGATGGAAAGATCAAGTTTGGCTCCCAGTGTGAAAACCAGGTGAGAATCAGTGGCCTTCCTTTGTTATCTGAATCTGAATGAAGATAAGAGATAAGACTCTGATTTGTACTTTCAGGTGCAGTAATTTCCTTGACTTTTCCATTTGAGGCTTTTTAGGTCTGCCTCGGTTACATCATTACAATAAAATTTCCCTCCACTTCCGTGAGCCGCATCTGCACAGAACAAGACATGATGCACCTTAATGAGTGGGTGAGCTCAAGGTAAAATAGCACACCAAAGTATTTGAGGTCAATAAGTGTCTGAGAGAAACAAGACGTGCGGTTTGCTGACGTTCAAGGAGTCAGAATAGGAACATAACCATGGAAACAAGGAACCACCATCTCAACCTAAGTCTATTAAACCAAACATTTGCGCTATAGAAACTGCATAGCTCATGGCATTTCATTTATGTCAACTGTAGCTCAAAAGGCAGCATGTAAGTTCGGCAAAATGTTTCTAAAAACTGCATTAGGCCTGACAGAAAAATGGACCTACTCTACTACTATGTGAATAGTCTGAGAACATTTTGGCCTGAACACAAACAACAAACCATGGGTCAGACAGTGACATCATACAGTCTTCACGGGATGGGCCTTCACACCGGCTGGCACTGCCATTACCTCTCCACCCTCACTTCCCTATCCAAAACCAATCCTGCTAAAGAACCTGCTCTTTACCCTATCCAATTATACAATTACACAGATCGACTTACTGCTGCTAGCTTTGTTAACATAGCAAGGAGAAGTCATATCCAACATCTGGGGGGTGTGGGTGGGGGGGGGGGTGTGTGTGGGGGGGTTGTTTTCCATAAGACTTCTACGCTACACAAAAAGCCCATTCATCCAGGCCCTGCAGAGCAGCCTGAGGAAGAGACAACCAGACAATCCCTATACTTGTAGATAACAAACAAAGGCCATGAAAAGGAAGAACAGTAATTTGCTGGTCTCTCCAGTTTGTTTACCCGTCTCAAAACACTTTCGCTGCCTAATAAAAGCTGAGAATGTGCTATCTGCGTGACACCTTGTGCTGCTGTACCCATCCAGACCTAATAATCTCTCAGTCATCTCTGGCCTCTCGCATGAGGCTACTTTTAGACACAGGCATGTCCCCCTCTCTCTTTCCGGCCAGCAGCAATTGGAGAGAGGACAGCAGAGGAAAAGTCAACACTCCTCTGTCAAAACACACATGATGAGATGGCAGGCCCACCTGAGCCTCTGGACATTACATAATTTCCAGACACTGGGACAGAAATCAGATTTGTTTCACCAAATCATTCCACTAAAAAGCAATTTGCCTTCTGCCCCAAAAAAGGCTCAACAATATTGATAAGCCATTGGCATGACTTGTGGCTACCCATTAAAAGCCATCTGATGTCAGTAACTTCTAAATTAAACTACATTAACTTACAGTAACTTCTAAATACGACTGAACTGCCTGGAGGGAAATCAATAACTCAGAGATCTGATGCCGACAGTGTCCCCCCCTCTTCCACCTCATCGCCAGTGTTATATGAAGCAGCGCTCTGCTCTGAATGTAAATGCACCAATCACAGCAGGTGCTCTGTAGGTGGGGTGCATCACACACGCCTCAGGGGTGACTAATAGATCCCAGAGGAGCGCAGTGAGGTAATATCAGGACACGATCCATATTCAATTATCTCTCCCTAGTGGCTGAAACAGACTTGGCAGGGGACGCATTCTGTCCTGAAGAGAGACGTGGGAGAAAGAGGGAGCGTGTAGGGGAAGCAGAATTTCTGAAATCAAAGATGAGAGGCCGGCATCTGTTCCCTTTCAACTCAGCGCTGAGCTTCACAGGTTTTGGGTTCAGCTTTGACTACACTTTTTTAGACCTGGTGTGAGCATGTGACAACAAGCAGACAACGTCAATGCATGAGGCATTTGAAGGTTGTGCGTCATCTATATTCGTACCAGTAAAGGCAAGAGAGCATAGCCAGGCTTTGCTCATCATGTCAACCGCAAAGACATCATGAACAACTTGACGTCCCAAGATTCTCCCAAACAGGGAAATGTGGATAACACATTTCCCTTTTGGACTGAAAGACAGTCCAATTACTAGTGGAAGGCTAAATGTTTGGCACAACCCCCCACCGCATGAAATTGACTTAAGATACACTGATACCATGTTGTTTTGTCAGTACAAAGCCATTTAAAAAGGGAGATTATATTCAGCCACAGTTCAAAGTAATCTATTCTAGGCTGTCGCCCTACGCAGTGGTCTGATCTGCTAAACCTATGAAATGGACCAACTTACTGCTGATTTAATAATGAAACTAAAAGTAGCCAGATGAAAACATTATACTCCCCATTCTCTCTCTCTCTCTCTCTCTCTCTCACACACACACACACACACACACACAGGAAGAATCTAAGACTGTTAGCTACATAGTAGTGTATTCAATTGCAAATGTGAAAATGTAGTGTTTTCTAGGTAAGCAATTGTGTAACAAATTTTCATTTAAGTTTGTTAAACGATTAAGTTAACGTTTTCATTCATTAAAAAAATGAAAACAGCAGTAGGGTGTCCTTTGTCAGCTCCATCTCTGATCCATGTGAGACTGTAGAGGCAAAAGTTATTTGGGGATCAGAATGACAGCTGTGGTATTACAACACTCTCAATCCCAGCAAAGGAAAACGCTGTCAGAAAGCAATGTTGACACTCTGTAGTTAAAGAATCAACAATGTACAAGCCATACTCCAACTCACTTAATTATGGATTAGGACTAGCCTAATCATACAGGCCTAGACTAAAATCAAATAACATTAGGGATAGGACAGATTTACTATTAGCCATAAGGACTATGCTTGTATGTTCTAGCACTTTTATCTGTATACTTTGCAAGACAAAGGATAGAAAGGCTACTGCAACACCAGGTGTAGTGGTAAATTAATCATTTCAACCATGAACTATGCAGTCAACCTTTTTATTCATATTAAAAGTGACATGACTGGTTCAAGTGTTACAGTATTTAGTTCAAAACTGTACCCACCAAGCTCTAGCCCATCCTGAGAGCTACAGACAAGCATCCCTCTGACTGAGTCCAACCACCTCAAATAAACACTGACAGAGTTAATTTAGGAAGCAAATATCCAATACTATCACTTACACTAGAACTAGGCTTAATACACAATGTCACGGTTAGTTTATCAAATCAAGAAGTAATTCACACAGATAAATACAGATAAAATATAAAATAATTAGATTTTGGCAAGTTATGATTTAAAACTTTCCCCATACAATAAATGCACGTTTTGCATTCAAAAGCCACAACAGGCGAGAGAAAGTATATATACATATATGAGCTTTATTTGTATTTACAGATAAATGTCCAGTAAGTGAGTTATTATATGCTATAAAGACAAAAAAGATTAAATGTTTACCTTCAGTGCATATTTTTCTCCATTCTCTTTTTGGAATATTTCCAAGACTTTGCCATTTATTCCCATGCCGAGGACCTGACTTGTAACTTTGTAGTCATCTGTTATAGCATTCTTTTTAATTTGGAGAGGATTGTAGGGTTTTACGAAAAACGGTGGGAAAGGAGCGGAGTTCAGATTTGGCTGCTGCTGGTTCGGGAAAGCCGGTTGGTTCTGGTTCGGTGCGTTGGACAACATGCTGATTGATTTTTGCGTCTAATAGCTGGGATAAATGAGTGAAACAATCCAGCAGTTGAGTTTTTCGCCTTTTGCAAGTAGTAGCTATAGCTAGCTAGCTGCAAAAGCAAAACTCATGTTGTCCTTGCATGCTGTTGACTGCTAGCCTATTGCTAGCATGGGTAGCTAGATAGGCTAGCTGGTTCTTCGCACTCAAGTCCTCCAACAGAACCAACAACTCTACCGGGCGGCTGTCGGAGAAGTGTAGTTTCTATCGTGATTCTTACCAAGTAGCTGAGTTATCGACTCGGCCTGGTATTCAGGCAGTCAAAATATTCATACAGCTAAACAACATCGGCTTACTTTTGTTAGTACGACTCGAAAACAAACTACTGACATTACTGACACTGAATTTCGTCTCAGTTTTTTATGGTACCTGCGCCAGAGATTGTCTATGTTTGATAAGACTAATCACTCAATAGTAAAACAACTGGCCAAACTTCCGGGCTGCAAGTGTGGGCGTTAACCCTCACGCATGCGGTCTCCTGTGTGTGACCTCAAGCAGAGAAGGCATAAATTATAAATATAGCTCTTAGCGAGTCTGGTACAGACCTGAATTGAGTTGTTTTTTTCAAAAACTGTATAATTTGATCCAAATGACCCCTAGATGTTTTTCACAAGAGATGTAACAGTAGTAGAGCCACATCTCCCTAATGTGTCCTAATGTGGCTGGCAGCAACAAATACGTTATTGTCGGTACACTTGACAGCTTAGTATTAAACAAATGACAATGGAGTAAAAGCCGTGATTATAGCTGCCCTAGTTGACTTGGAGACGTCCCTTGAATCAGAGCCAACACATTTCCATAATAGCAGTCATAATGCAGAGCACAAACCTTTACCAAGATATGGACTTCCGGATCAAAGGAAATTTCTCTATGGAGAAAATGAACGGTGTTTCACAGAATCATCCCTGTCACAGTCTGTGATTAAACTTGTACATTCCTCGCATATGCCGGCAATTTTTTGATCCAGAAGTCTCGAAAATGCAAACAAATGACAACAAGACTTCTGAAGCCTGTTGCCAGCATGGAGAAGAGTTTGAACGACATTTATCAATTCACTGTTTTACTCAATTTTAGGCCTAAAGAGGTGCACCGGCACACCCTAATGGAGACTGGTCTGCATTTTTCCCCGCCTCTGACGATTGTGGTACCCGGAAATCGGGGCAGAGTGAGAGCTCTGCTTCTTTCTCCTCTCTCTGCATGAGGTGCCGGGAAACTGCGTCCTCTTTCTGATAAAGGCCGTCGTTAACATGGAAATACTAGTATTATATTATTGTCGTCAGTTCTGTTCAGTTCTGCAATGACCAATGACCAATGACCAGTTATATTGAGAGGAGTCTTATCACCAAACTATATAACTTGAGGACGTTGGAACACATGAAAATAACGCACATAAGGTTACATTGACAGTCTTGATCAGTCACTGGCAGGGTATCACTTCCACAAATCACAAAACTGCTACTGCCAGTGATAAGACTCCAGGACCGAGCTCAGTCAGAATTAAAGAAGCATTTCACCAAAACGCATATACAGTTTTAGGCCTATACACTGTCACTTATCCCAAAAAGTTGTTTGCACGTTGGCCTACTGTTTTGTTTAGTTGAAGAGCCGTTGAGTTTAAGTCTTAAATTGTCCTCTGAGGATTCTAGAGGACACAGACTGAACCCACCGTTTTAAACTAATTGAATCTCTATGAAATTACATAGACTAGATGAAAAACGACCATGGTACAAAACCACATAAAACCAATTTTCTGCTATTTCGCCACTGAGATCTTTAAAGCTTACACTCATCGGATATTTGACTAAATAGCGGATGTGTACGTATTTCCCAGATGCATCTAGGGTGATCGATTTATTTATTTATTTTTTACCAGGAAAGAAACTTTAGTTGTTTCGGAACTAAACCGTGTCACTGCAGTGGCACAGTTTCCCGTCGGACAGCATTATGTGTCGAACCATAATACCAAGCGAGTAACAGCTGAATACTGTAAAGACGATCATTTTAAACTGCCAAATGCCGTTCATTTGGTGTCACAAACCGACATGCTGACTGGGTGGTAGTTGATATTTATTTTCAAATAAAATGTTCGCCAAGGCGTTTCGTGTCAAATCCAACACCGTGATCAAAGGATCAGACAGGTGAGTCGAGGCTGGCTGTGAACCAGCTCCACGGTACTTTGGTACAAACCAGAACTGTGTGTTTTGTTTTGCTTATGTCGCTAGAGCCTAAACATCACATTTTGTTCCTGTAGCTGCTGTTTGTCTCGCTTACAGCAAACATCTGTAGTGTTTCAATTAAAACTACTAAGAAACAAGCCCGACTTGGAGGCTGTCCAACCATGAGAGAGACCTGACAAATAAATCATATCGAATAATATCGTGAAACCAATATCACCTCTTTTTTGCACCTCGATCTACAATCAGTTTTGGTTAGGTTAGTCATGGCTGTCCACAGAAATTGTAAAATTGTGGAGTCCACTGCATTTCGACTCTGAGCCACTGAGCAGGAGTTGGGCCAGTTTGTTTGGGGTGAACTGTCCATCACTATTGACCTGTCTGACACATTGGTGCACAGATGTTAATATTTCCTTGATAAGCAGCTCTCACATAAAGAAACAGCTTTACATCAAAACACAGAAGTTTGGATAAAATGTTTGCCTTTTTAGCCTAGATATTTGCCCACAAAATAACATTTGGGTCTTGAGAAAAATGTTTTTTATTGTCCATGGTCCACTTGGAGGGAATAGTGTTTGTGGTACAAACAGCAGTTTGATTACAGGAATGATAATGACATGGAATTGCGACTTCAATTTAAATAAATGAATGATATGCTATACTGCTATAGCAGTACTATAGACTATGTACATCCTCATGAGATAAGATGGGATTTAAATGGTCCCCATAATAGAATACAACAGGCAAAAGAATAGAATATAAACATAAAAATGAAATATAATCAATAGCAAATTTTTTATACAAACATGCAACATAAAAATTTCAACACAGGTTAGGTAGAATGGGAAGCATGGGAAAAGTATGGAGTACAGCATTATGAGGGTTTTCAAAAAACAGCTGTAGGCCTTACTGAGGAAAAGAGAAATTAGTGCAGAATATTCATAATATGCAAAAATGTTCATTCAAAATACTGACTCATTTAAACAAATTAAAATGTGTGATTTTACCCTTGAAATCCCCTTAGCCAGCTGCCACTGAATGCATTGCGTAACCTGCCGCATGCAATATATATATTCTTCCTTCTTGTCATCCAGGAGAAAGCTCAAAGCCGACGTCTCCACAGCCTTCCCTTCGCTGTCGGCGGAGGAGCTGTCCGAGCTCGTCCCCAACAAAGAGGAACTGAATGTAGTAAAGATTTACGCACACAAGGGAGATGCCGTTACACTTTATGTCCTTCATAAAAATCCAATGTTCTTTGAACTGGAGAAACGACTTTATCCCACAGGTAAATAGCTATTGACTAACATTGATAGGATTGATTGGATGAAGTTGAGTAAGTTATATTAATTGCACCCATTTTTCAGTGTATATGCTTTGGCGCTACCCTGCTGCCCTGCCAGCATTCACAACATGGGCTCCTGTGCTTCAGAAGATGATTGGAGGAGCAGGTAAGCTTCTTTTTACGAGATTAAAACTTGCACAGATTTAGATATACAACGCATTCATATTGGTGAGAAGTTAGAAGCAGTAATTAAAAAGCTCATCTATGCTTCTCCAAAGATCTCATGCTGCCAGGAGTGGTGGTGCCTTCCAGCGGTCTCCCCGAAGTGAAACGGGGCGACTGCTGTGCCGTCAGAGTGGTGAGCAACAGGTAAAGTGATCACACATGAGATTCCTCCCCTGTTCCTCACAGTCTTTTTAGTCTCACTTGTGTTCCCCTGGTTGGTTCCAGAGCGCCCGTGGCAGTCGGCACCGCGGTGATGTCCAGTGCAGAGATGCACAGTGTGGGCATGAAAGGGAGAGGAGTGTCTGTCCTCCACACGCACATGGATAACCTCTGGTGAGCGGCCTCCATCAACCTGCACATTTCATTCAGGAATTTATTGTGGATTAACGCAGTACCACATGTATATAATCCGTGGTGCGTAGACTAATTATGTCTATTCATGATTTTATTGGCACCTTAAAAAAAAAACGAAAAAAAAAGCTTGACAGAGAAGGAGTATTTGAAAATATACCAATACA
Source organism: Centroberyx gerrardi (assembly GCF_048128805.1). Lineage (NCBI taxonomy): Eukaryota > Metazoa > Chordata > Actinopteri > Beryciformes > Berycidae > Centroberyx > Centroberyx gerrardi. The sequence goes on along the minus strand of NC_136010.1, from coordinate 15,526,467 downwards.
TAAGCATATTTATAAGCAGAAATTATGATACAGTAAACCTTATTCTTGTTTTTTATTATTTTTTTTATTTGATCTTTTAGGGCATTTGGAGATAAGTCTGGTCCTCCTTCTTTTGCGGATGCAGACGGTGAAGAGCTCGAGCTGAATGGAGAGGAATGTGATGTAGAGGATGAGGAGGAGGAGGAGGGTGAGAAGGGTACGGAGGAGGAGCAGTGTCCCGTTGTGGCCGGTGACCAGGTGACAGACCAAGCCTGTCCTGGTGTTGAGCAGCTGAGCCTGGCTGAGCAGCAGGAGGAGAAAGAGGAGCAAGGCAACGAGGAAGAGGAGGAAAACCAGGAAGATCAGAAATCGCCACAAGGTAAAAACCTGGTTATAGATTTTAGTCACATCTCGTACCGTATCGGTTTACTTGTGTAAAGAGCTGCTGGGAAGTGGAAGTGTTTGCTGACTCCCATGAAATGGCTTCTTTACTTCCTGGATTTGATGCAGTTCCTGTTGAAACAGGATGTAAGGGCGGGACATAACGCAGTGAGGGATCATTCAAAAGTCTAAACCAATGGAATATGAGTCAGGGAGAGAAAGTCAATTTTATCTGATGGTGCGGAGGGGCGGGATTGTTCAAAAATCTGATGGTTTTATTGGTTAGAAATGTATATTTACACCTACTAGTGCAGCATGATGTCACCATGAAAGACACTCTGTTTTCCAGGATGTAAAAGTAATGGGAGTTCATTTCATGGTGACTTTAAAACTTTGTAGAAAAACTGAAGAAAACTTTGAGACATCCAGCACTTCATATCTGCAAAGCATTCATTAAGGCTGGCTAGGCTGTTTTTGGGTCCATATAGTGGAGTATTGTTGTCATAGCTAGAGAAGGAGATTTTGTGATATGTGGTGAAGTTGGAGCCTGTTTAGAGAAAAGAAAGGATTTGCCCCAGAACATGATGATCCTGATTCCACAGAGCTGATGGACGCCCTGCTGCTGCAGTGTTTCCTCCATGCGCTCAAGAGCAAGGTGAAGAAGTCGGAGCTCCCTCTGCTGACCAGCACGTTTCTCCGCATCCACATGTTCTCCTGCTGGTACTGTATAGTTCATCTTTTTTTAAGAAGCAGTGAACAGAAGTTAAACTGAGCAGTCAAGACATTTTTGTATTTTTCAGCCCAAGCGGAAAGCAACTGGATATCAAGAAATCCAGCTATAAAAAGGTACATTAGAAATGAGACATCTTACACATACAAATAGACAGTATTTTTAACTTTTATTAAGCATGAATCTCATATTTTTCTCAACAGCTGTCCAAGTTTCTACAGACCATGCAGCAGCAGCATAACCTTGTGCGGGTGAAAGAACTGAGCAAGGGTGTGGAGAGCATTGTGGAGGTGGACTGGAAAAATCCGGAGTGAGTCATGCCCTACATCAACTGACAAATTCCTGGTCGAGATTCAAACTCACAACCTGCCCAGTTTCAGGCTGACTCGCTCTGCGCTTTTGCTTTTTATTACATGAACTGTTTATAGACTGCGTTCCTTCCATGCTCCTGAGGAGGCTGATGGAGAAGCAGCTCCGGTGCAGGATGGAGGGGAAGCTGAGAAGCCGTACCATCCGCCTGAGATCACAACTCTGTACTCGGTGTCAGCTCGGCTGGAACCTCTGTTTCTGGATTCAAACAAGAGGTGTGTGTATGTGTGTGTTTTCTTTCCCCCATGCATCCATGTGTTTGTATGACTGTAGTAATTCAGGTAGCAGGGCTTTAAGCCTCTGTGTCAGCAAGCACCTGCCCTTTTTTTCACCATGTAATGACAGGTTTCTTAGCGCTGCGTGTCCACTCTTAACCTCTTCTTCCCTGCCGGCCCGCCACTGGCTCCATCATTACAAACGTAGGTTGCACGGCCAAGCTTTGTTCAAACCCACAGAACTTTATTTTAAATTCTAGTCAAGATAACAAGTTTTCCAAAGACACCAAACATGTCATGCTGAACTACAGGGAAATGTGTAGAAAATGATGCACAACCATCTAGAATTTTTCCATTTGATGTAATGGTGCAGCCATAAAAACATGGCGTCTTGTATTTGAATATTTCATTCAATATAAGCAGCTAGAGCTTCAAGAAAGAGTTGGAACGAGCAGATACAGAATATGGACGTGATGTTGTTGTACAGTTAGGAACATTTTTTTTTTCTAACTTTGAAGCTGCTTAAGGGGAAATTTAATAAGCCCGACCGACCCGGTACCGGGTCCACCCCACCCCCCTAGTTACGAAAAATCGCGATGGAAGATGGTCTATTAATAGAAGATATGAATGTTATACTGTTTTGAAAACATGGGGTCTTCAGCTTTCAGAATCCGTAAACCAATTGTATGTTGTCCAAACTATGTCTTATTACTAAGTATTTTAACAATAAAGTCGTACAAATATAAACTTCGTAAATATAAGAGCAAGTTGTGATCAAAAGATCCAGGATAATTTTCTCGTCAGTCTACAATAACATGCTTGGTATCGCGGGAAACTAGAAATTCCCAACCTTCCAATGACCCTGAACGCACCACAAACGGAACGATACAACGTCCGCCATTTCCGGGGAAACGCCAAGGAAACTATAAAAGAAGGAAGGGTCATTAGTCACTGTGTAGCGCGTGAACGCACATTGGTGCCAAGTGTGAAAACTTTCAGTTCGGCCGGCGTTGAGGTGAATGGGATCGCCATCTCCTCTGTTGAGACGTCCGGTTTTTAAACCGTTAAAAACCGTTAACGTTAGTAAGAAATAATCCTCGTGAAGGTGTAAAAGAAACAGACAGGGTTTGAAGAACGTGCATTATTTTTTCAGTCAGGGAGCTGCGGTGTTGGTGAGTGATAGCAAATGTTACAGCCTCTCTAGCTTAATCGTTGTCATCATGACTTATGTGACTTATTTATAAGTCATGATGACAACGATTAAGCTAGAGAGGCTGTAACATTTGCTATCACTCACCAACACCGCAGCTCCCTGACTGAAAAATAAATCACATTCTTCAAACCCTGTCTGTTTCTTTTACACCTTCACGACGATTATTTCTTACTAACGTTAACGGTTTTTAACGGTTTAAAAACCGGACGTCTCAACAGAGGAGATGGCGATCCCATTCACCTCAACGCCGGCCGAACTGAAAGTTTTCACACTTGGCACCAATGTGCGTTCACGCGCTACACAGTGACGTAATGACCCTTCCTTCTTTTATAGTTTCCTTGGGAAACGCAAGGAAACTATAAAAGAGTATAAAAGAGCCTGCACTCTTTTATAGTTTCCTTGGGAAACGGCGGAAACGTAGCAGTCAAACTTCACATTTACAGTCATACTGACAAAAATCTATGTTCTTGCCAAAACATTTAACCAAGGCTTATGTTATTTTCGCCAAAAACGGCAGATTTTAGTTACTCACGTTTCTACCGTAACTTTGAGACTGTTTCTGACTCATAGCGATCTTCCGGGGATTTTCACCAGCCATTTCAGTCCAGACAGACTGGAGCTCTATGGTGGGAGCTCTGGCTCTTCGTCGCCATCTGGTGGCTGTATCGAAGTACTGACACCAATGAGCCTTATACCATTCTCTTCCTCTGGCTCAGACGAAACTGAGGATAGGTTACTTGGCACTGAGGACCGTTGCATTCTCCATTAATCTGCCTGTATGGCATGGAGCTCTTCAGTCATATATGAATATTGATCAATATTCATTGTGTTTATTACTATTTCAATGATTTTGGGAGATGTATGTTATTTGTAACATGGCTATATGGAAATAAATAGTGTTTTGAAGTAAAACTCCCAGTAAACAGTCAACATGTAAACAGTAAACATGGCCAAAACATGGAGAGCGCCTGAGTATATCTTTATAAATTGTATCATATGCTGTATTTTAGTGTATTTTCATCAAATTTACAGTTACAGTTGTAGTCAAAGAGTAGGAGAAGACATTCAGTTGCATCATTATCCATGGGATCTTGGTTATAATGGTGATATTGCCTTTGAAATCTAGATTATATACTAGGCGAGGATGAAAATCTTATTTTTTCCTTTATTGCATCTCCATTTACTCTGGACTGGTAATAGATATAGGTTTACTTACAATGGATTCATATTCCTTAGCTTCTTACTTATCAAAGGAGACCAGAAATATGCATATATGCCTTATGGTTGAGGAGCTATTGCTGATTCATTTTGGGTATGTTATTTTAGGCGTTTTTTCCTAGGGCTAGGGCTAGGGCTTAACAGGTTAAGGGTAAAGTCAGGGTACAAGGGGTTAAAGTAATCCAGAACAGAGTTAGCTATGTTCATCATATCTGCTTTACTAAACACTTGGACTTTATTTTTTTTATTGATTTCCTGTTGTTGTTTTTCTAATTCCACCAATTTAGATTTTCAGAACTTCCATTAGCTACAGTATGTTCAATCACAAATAGACTGCTTTTGGCAGCTTTTTTTCTTTATTTTGGTTTTTAAATTGGTCTTAAATTCAATTCTAGGTATCATTAAAAAGGTCTTAAAAAGGTCTTAAAAAGTCCTACATTTGGCTTTCTGAAACCTGCATATAGCTTCATTATTTCTTAACTACTGCGTATTTACCCTTTGTTCCTTCAGTTGTACTGATGTGTGCCTTGGCTTACCCACAGGAAAGGAACAATACTCCAGCCTTCTGAAGTGAGAAGTATCATCACAGAGTATGTCAAGAAGAATGAACTGGTGCATGAAAATAATAAAAAGTAAGCAGATACGATATCTTATCTTGATGTAGAATGCACTTTTCAACACTAACTTGACTGAAACTGTTATTATTTATTATGTTGTTGTTTTTTTCAGTGGCAGTTTTCATGAACATGATTTTTTCCCCTGACAGTTATGTCATTATAAATCCTACTCTGTGCGACTGCCTGCTGGAGAAATCAGAGTACCAGGAGGTCGAGGCTCTGAAGTGGGATGACCTCTTCAGCAGGTAAAGGCTATATTCACTCTGTATTCACTCTCTCACACCATAACTTGCAATTACGTACCAAGATTAGCAAGAGAAAGTATTGCAACCATCTGTTTTCATTTTTTTAATGATAATGATGATTAATTGTTGTGTGTAAGTGATTGTTTAGTAAAGGTTTAGTATGCCTTGCAGAAAAAGTAAGTAAATTGATAGTTTAGTAATAAAATAAATGTTCCCTTATGACAGCATTAACCTAGGTTAATTTGAATGTGGGCAGCAGCTGGAGACAGAATGGGCATGTGTTGCCTTCAAACAATGCCCAAGTTGCTTGTGTTTTGGGCCTGCACTGTGAAAGCCCTAAAACGTTTTACATCTGCATTAATGTTACTCCAACTCCAACACTTTAGAGTGATTAGTGAGCTTGCATCAGATGGTTTAGTTTATTGGTCTGCATGGTACCATTTGAGAAAGAGCTGACTCCGTTGTAGGTGTACTATAATTCAGTCAGGACATTCTCATCATGAGATAAACCATTTATTGCAACAAATGGTAATACAGTTGGATTTAGCAGTGTGGCTCTGCTCCCAGGATTTGGTTCAGAGCACGCAAACCCTCCCTGCATATGGGACAGAGCCTGAGAGATAGACATCGCTTAAATATGATGACACTATCATTGACATACTGAGCCAACACAGTATGAATTCCTGAGTGCTAATGCAGGCGGAAGCTAGGGAGGTGGAGGGACTTAAAGCACTGTGGTTGCAGGCAGCAACGCAATGCAGCAGCATAAGCGTATACAGATCTGTTTACATGGACCGCCTAGTTATCGGTCGTGGTGGTACGGATTGTAGAGCAGCTGACTTATGACTGCTGGTCCTGCCTGACCTATACCGCAAAGCCCTATTTTGGTATCGGCTAAACGGCGCCACCTCATGTTCACAGGACGCTCGGAAGAATGCAACAGTGTTATCAGCTTGTGTTCCCTGGCCAAGCAGCCAAGGTGAAGAAGGGCCACATTGAGCCCATAGACATCGCTGTGGCTTCTAGAGGCTCCAACAAGAAGGTGATCATCATTCGCAACTTTGATTGAATAAGCACCATTTTTGCTTCCATATTTATTAGCTACAGCATCTTTTAGACTGTCATCCATTGCTCAGCGGCATGTGGCTTGCTTTGAAATTCGTCCATATTCTCCCTGTAGGTGACTCTAATAAAGAACCTGGAGGTGTATGGTTTGGATCCTGTCGCTGTGTCCGCCGCCCTGCAGCGCAGAGTCCAGGCCAGCTCAGTCTTGCATCCCGTCCCGGGAGCCAAGGACCGAGTCCTGGTCCAGATCCAAGGCAACCAGATTCAACAAGTCGGCAATTTGCTGCTAGGTTTGGAAATTATTATTATTTGAAATGTCTTACACTTGATCTCAATTGCTGAGGTGTTTGCACAGATAAATACAATTTCAAAAACATTTTGTTTGAATTTCAGATCATTATCAAATTCCTCGCAAGTACATCCAAGGACTAGACAAAGCTCCAAAGGGCGGCAAGAAGAAATAGCACTTCAACATACTGTACCATACCATCTGCTGTCTGTATAGCTACTTTACTGTATGTCAAAACAACAGTAACTAACTGTTCACCATTCATGCAATAAAGTTGACTTAACTTTCATCTTGTGAGTCATTAATTTTTAGTCTTGCAGTCATCAGTGTTATGTTGTTCTGCCTTGGATCCCTGAGATATTTGTTCTTCAGTCTCTTCAGTGTAAAGTTACTGGGTTCAGTTAGACCAGGACCGCATCCTCCCAAATCTCTGTTGGGCAAGCAGTTTCTGAATATATATTTCTGACAGAAAAATGTTGACAACATTGACATATTCTTGTATTCTTGTCAGTAGAGTGACAGAAAATGCAGTGACATGGAAGTCTGGCTTTGAGGTCGAAGTAACAAAGACTCCTGTGTATCACATAATGAGCAGCTAAGAAGCAAAACTGGCATGTCTTTTTATGTGACGACTTGAGAAATATAAAAGTATTGTCTGATCAAAGTCTAGCTTGCAGCCAAAAGGCTCTCAATCAAATACTCAAATCAAAGGCTTGAATATTGAGAAATCATTGCCTCACATCATTTAACAATGAAGTGAAAAGGTCTTTATTCAGCTCATTAGTGATTTTACTGCAGTTTTCATGGAAAAATATTTTTATATCATAATTAATGTCAGGAATGATCATACTTGCATTTTCTTAACTGTAGCATTGTAGAGATCTTGATCAAGCTGGACATATTCACAGTGAACTGCTACCCATATGAGTCAAGACCCTCTACACATTTGTAGTATAGGCTATTAAAAACGGTCTTGCCAAGTGTGAAAATGGCTCTTAGGCTGGGTTTGTTTGCTTTATGTCTGGAAACCAATTGTAGGAAATTAACTCTGAAATTCAAAGCACCGTGTCAAACATCACAGATGTGTGTCAGGATTGTTGACATGAAGGGGAAGCTGTCAGCTATCTTTAATAGAGCAGCAAAATGCATAAAATACACAAACACCACTGCAGGGAAAATTACATGATGTTTTATGGAGTCACAGTTCATAAAAGGCCTTGATGTCTGGTATGAGAAATTAAGCCATAAAGTGGTTTATGAGATCATATCCATTTTCCAGTGTTCCAGCCACTGGGGAAGTACATATACTGTATACAAACTTCCTCAAGTACCACTATGATTTTTTTCCTTTGCAGTGGAAGCACACCTGTCTGACACAGGCTAAAAACTCCTGGCGAAACCTTGATTGGGTGCAGACATACAGGTACATGTTAGCGGCTGCGTTGCTCAGGCTCAGCATGGTGCCAGTGTCAGCCGCTATATTGATCTGGAGGTTATAATCATTTCGGTCCATGCCGTACAGGTGCGTGGTGCGGAGGACGATCTGGGTTATGGCACGGGTGACAGACAGCAGCACGAAACTCATGGACACGGTCACCAAAAGCACCACAGATTTCCTCTTCCTGGAGCGCAGCAGGGGCGAGACCTTGTAGACCCTGGAGGGCAAATCTGCATTGACGTGAACCCGATTACTGAGGGAGATCTGGCGCAGCATCAGCCCATTGAGCATGAGGATGAGGAGGAAGGGCAAAATGTAGGCCTGCAGCGTCTGAACCCACACCAGGGCGTGAACTGAGATGGGACCGCCTGTTTGTAGACACATCTGGTCTGGTTGTTCTTGTAGACTGAGACGTTGGACCAGTAGTGAGGAACGGCAAAGAAGTGACTGAGGAGGAAGACGGCAGCGATAGTCCACGCTGCACATCTTGGGGTGCAGACTTTGGTCTTGATCCTCCAGGTGTGGATGGCGACGAAGCGCTCCACGGTAAACACGACCACCAGCCAGGTTGAGGCGTTGTAGGCTCCGTAGTTGAACACATCCCTCAGGCTGCACCACGGCTCGTGGCTCCAAAACGGCTCCTGTTGGTGGTACTCGACAGAAAGCTCGAGAACGACAATGAAGACCAGCACCAGGTTGTCGGCCACAGAGATGGCCATCAGATAGAAGGTGCTGGACCTGGAGAGCATGCAGTTCCTCCTCCAGATGATTAGGAAGGTGATGATGTTGGCTGGAGGACAGATTCATGATAGATTCAGTCATTGAAGGCATTTCATGTGTCATGTATCCTGTAAACTTATGGTATTCTAATGTATAAAAACAACTATTTTTATATGAAATCAGCCAAAATTCAAATGCTAAAGTTGAGTTTTGAGTACTCACAGGGGATACCCACAGTGGCTAGGGCAGGGTAGAAAACCTCCTGCAGGGTCACCATCCAGTGCTTCTTCTGGAGGCTCATATCCTCTCGCACTGTAAGCAGCATGGTGGAAGCCTTCTCCTCTTCACCATCACTCGGTATACTCATCTTGGTTAGATGCAAGACGGCCTCACCTGCTCATCTCAACACACAAACCGTGACAGTGTGTCAACAGCCTTGCGTTGCGTTGACTGTTAATCATTAAAGTGAGTTTATACATGTGCATTTTAATCTAAAAGGGACGGCTTAGAATGGACGTGATACAACAGGGGGATCTTATCATCAAGGAAGTAGAAAGAGTTTGAGTTCATAAAAAATGAGAACACAGTGCCAGAACCAAGTAAATCTAGAAATTGAATCACTTCTTCAGGAAAGGAGGCAGCTCACAAAGCCGTGGAAAAAGGTGTCGACGAAGAAGGTTATCACTGCACAGCAAGCACATTTGAAGAATCTTTTCATAGCGTCAAGGCAGAGCATCTTAAGATCTTCCTAAAATCATGCTATCAAATGATTCTTCAAGTGTGCTTTTTCTGCAATGTAGGTTTGTACAGTAGGTATCCAGAGGTGGTAGAAATAGTCTATATATAGGCACCATCCACAGAAAATAACTGCTTTCTTCTTGCACATACATAGGGGTTTGGCTTTGGTTGTCTTTCAAAGGGGTGTGATCTGGCGGGTATGCACTCTGAGCAGTTAAAACAGAAGGAAAAAATACCCAGCACATTAAGATATATAAAGATATATATCTATATATATGTATATAAAGAACAGCTGGGTGGATCACAGAGAAAATAGAAATCTGTGTAAATCTGAATTGTAAAACGTTTAAACGTTTACATACATCCACTTATTTCTTAGCATGCATCCTCATTTGCCAGAAGCAGAAAAAACATGTAATTTTACATACATATACCATTATTTTTGAAATATTAGCATTGTATCTATTTTTAGAGCAATGCTACTGTGAGGTTTGGTTTTGAATTTTGCTTTACAGACAGACTCTTTCTGTTTTGTCTCTTGGCTGACAGGGTATTGTTGAAGAAGACATCCATCTGTTTAAACAGTATACGCCCAGTGGAGGACTATAAAACAGCACTCCTCTTGCAGCATTACAGGGTTTCCCAGGGTGCTGCACAGCATGGAAGACAGATGAGCAATTGTTGTAATATTTGGAGTCTTGACAAACTAGGCGATCCAAGGAAAACACATGCTGCAGACATTCTTGATGATACTGGAGACCAGAAGATTTCTGTGTTCTTTGTGGTGAGGTTACATAGGACAGCTGTTATCAGTATACAGTATGACATTCATCCATATGCATTGACAGGGTTCAGACATGATTAAAGCCTCATCAAAAGAAAGACTTCTGTGGTACTACATCCGTTTCCCACACTGCTGCATGCATTGATCTGATTTTAGATGTAAAATTGGTTATGGGATAACAAACTTACCGAATTTAGTCGGTAAGCTGATTTAAAAAACAGTCCACAGACTATAATCACAGGCAGACATTGTGTAACTTTGACTGAGAGGTTTATTGTACTGAATAAAACTAACCAACAGATGGCACACTGAGGGCATTCTTAGCGACTGTATCTATGTATGAAGCCACAAGCAAGGAAGACTGTGCACTTATTGATTTGTAGCCAGCCTAAGGACGTCTTGTCAGGCGATCTCTCCTTGTTGCCAGCCAGTGAGTGACCTAGTTGAGAGCGTCTAGCTGAAAGCACCAAAGTGACATCTATAACATAAATCATAGCGTGCCGCGGCCTTTAGCCTCCAGTGCCTGTCTGACATTTCACAGTGAAGTGCTGCACCGCAAACCAACTGATTACAGACGGATTGAGGTTTTCCTTCCTTTTGAAAGGATCTTGATAGCAAACGAGTACTTTGGGGGAGTTCGCAGCAACGGTATGCGTCTGATTGAAAAGACAAAGAGAGTAAGGGTTGGAGGAATAGAGGAATAAAAAAAAAAGCATCTTCTGACATGTGTGGTGGTTGCTATAGATGTGGCGCCCTGTTGCCAGGGAAACCAGGATTCCATGATCAGTATTCTGAACAGTAGAAGAATGATCTGCAGAGGATTTCATGCCTCTGGCCACATCTATAGGGTCATCTGATACTTCACACACACGCCGGCCTCTTCCCAGGCTGCCCACAGGGATCGGGGCTCTCTGCCTGCAGCAGCGGGGGCCCCCACTCCTCCCTACAGTCACCCATGGGTGAGCTATGGGTTTGAGTCTATTGATGCAGCGCTGGTAACACCACACAAAAATATGACTGTGATTACTGTGCAGTGAGGATGTTACATAAGGCTGTAAGCTGTAAGCCTGTCATTAGGAAAGATGTTTTTAAACATTTCTGAAATCTGTATTTGGCGTCCGCCTCCCGGTCAGTAAATGATGTTGGTGGTTGTGGTGTCATTCTGTTGTCACGGATTGTCTCTTTTTCACCTTTCCTATTACACTGAAGCCTGCACTTCTTTCCCATCTTGCCCATTTCAAGTGGGTGCACAGACCACTAATGTCCACTTTTCAACTCCTTTTACTATCAAAACTTAAAAAAAATAAATATATAAAACTCAGTCTTTGGGTTTATCTCTCTGCCATATTCGTCAAATCACACCTATAAATATTCACATTTTAAATACCTACTCATCACTTATTAAAAACTCATAAGAAAAATTTTGGCATCAGTTTTTAAAATAAACAGATTTTGTGTTTTGAATTGTCATTATACAAAGGCTCTTGGCAATTGTTCAGGTAAATGAATGTGTTTGCTTGCATCAGTCTCAGTTTCAGATTGTATAACCAGTGTGTGGCCATTCTGCCTTTGTGCTGATGTCAGGATCAGTGAGACCGTCACGCACGGCTGCCTGTCCAACCACAGCCCAGAGGATGACGAGGATGACGAGACCAAAAATAAAATGATTTGGATGTAGTTCTAGAAATATTAAACTTTAAGTTCATCCCGTTTTGGTCTGTCAACATCAACAACAGCTGTTCATTTTTTTTCTTTTTTAGAGTTTGATAATCCACCGGTAGTCGCTATGCTTCGGTCGTGTTTTTTATTCATGAAAACGACTAGAAATAACAATATTAGTAAATCAAAATTGTATATGTTAAGATGTGTTTTGTGTGTGTTTTTGTGTGTTTGTTTCTAATCTGGGAGTCTATAGGCCTACTATGTTGCTTTGCTGACGAGCTGATCTGCTCTTAGCGCTCTCTCACTGACAGTTCTTCATGGCTGTATCCATTACTGTATTGATTGACTGAGATGAAGAGCTTACAGGACCATGGGGGTGGAGAGAGAAAGCGGTAAATTGTCTCTGGGTTAAAGCTGACACCCAGTCTCCCTGTTTCTTATTTCAAAATAGTTTTGAGGTGATCAAAATGAGATCATATTTAGATCAACAAGATCAAAATGGTGTAAAACAAGTGGTTTTGTCTTTGGTTTTACTAGGTTGGTTTACAAATTTCCCAAGATGAATGTTCAAATTCAACACCCATTTTTGCCTCTCAATAACAGCGAAGCAGTAGTATGTAAATGAAATTAATAAATTGACCTACAACCTACAAACCAGCTTGCTTGAGGTTGTGAGTCAAAATAATCTCTTCTCATCAGCAGGAACACATGTGATCCTGTGACAGCCAAATAATGGCCTAATTTAATAAGAAGAAACTGACGGGAAATAACGCACAACCCCAAATTTGATGAAGACAGCATGCTTTAACTAAAAGACCATTTAAAATTGCACAACACTAGTTCATTATAGTGGTGAAGAGCGATGTTATTTGATATTTTAGCCTCACAGTGTTAACATAACTTGAAGCAAAAGGCTGCGTTTTCTGGTGGACAAACTTTTGCTGAGGCCTTGTTCCAGATATGCAGGTTTCTGACAAAGTATTGCCTCTGTGGTATTATAAACTGAACCATTTTCTAACAGACTTCATTGGTCTTCACCATGTCCCGAATTAAGTCTCAGGAGTATTTGTCTTTGAAACACCTGTGGAAAAAGGTAGCAAGATTATTGCTCCAGATTGCACAAGCAATACTACACCGTGGTCTTTAACCTGTATTGTTCTTACTCTCTGATACAGAGTGTGTAATCGGGGTAATGTCCATCTCCTGATACCTGCATTATATTACAGTATTATTATAGTGTGTCTGCCTTGCATGTAGGTCACTCCACAGGTCTACAACACATCCGGGATCCTCTGAACCCAGGAGATGCTGCTGCAAGTCACTGATCCATTGACCAGACTACGTCATCATGCTGAGAGGATTGCGCTGCTAAAAAGGATTACACCATTTGACATTTTTTTCCCGGCCAAAACTGCTTAACCACTTTGATTAGAGGAAAAAAACAAAAAACACAGACATTTATGACGAAGGCAGATCAGATCAGAATCTTTTTTTGGGGGGGCGATCATGTTCTCCTGGGATTGATGTGGTGAATCACGGATGGATGACGAGTATTTGAGGAGAGAGATGGAGATGAGGGAAATGTATCGCAGCTATGCACTATGATTTAAAATACACTGTGTACAATAGTCTAGAAGTTGCCTCTCTGTGTTGCTCTGTCTGCACTCTTGCCAAAGGACATCAGTTCCCTAAAGGCTTGTTTGCAAAGTTTGTCTCAATCCAACCTTTTGCACTATAAGTCTTGGAATGAGGCAAAATAGACAAAAAGAACCACAAAAGAAGTTGTGTGTGTGTGTGTCTCTCTCTCTCTCTCTCTCTCTCTCTCTCTCTCTCTCTCTCTCTCTCTCACACACACACACACACACACACACACACACATGTTGCCATCATTCCTAGTGTAGCCAGGCTGACTTAGAGGGCTGGCCCACTCTGTAGCCAGGTTTCGCTCGGGGGCGGGTCATCTTAAAGGTGCCCTCCCCTAGAGTGGTTAACACCCATTACAGAGCACAGGTGCTGCTCATTACATAGAAGTAGGTGCCCCTCAATAAGTACTTGGCATTTTAGTATGTTTGGTTGTGCTGCCCTCATCCCTCACTCTCTTGGTCTCCCTGGAAATGGTTGGAGCATGGTTTCTGGCACCTTATGTGAGTGATTTTGCATTCCGGCTACCTTAGAAGGTCTATGCTGAACTACTCTGTGTGTATTTCCAATTGCTACTATATAACTATGACTGTTTGTAGGCTGGAGTGAAGACACGGCCTAGAACAATCACCGCAGCCTAAGAATCCCAAGAGGTCTATCCTCTACTGATGTGAAGGTAAAACCTTGAAGTTAAATAGTTCTAGAGGTATTGGTTCTGGAATCTGTGGAAGTCAGAGTAAACACACGCACATCTCTTTTCCAGGTGCTGAGTCGAAATAGTTACTTCATGCAAATTCAAAAAGACTCGCAACACTGTGGCAGCTCCCAATATTTTGCTTACTTTATTCTACATTAAAAAGTACAATGTTTTGGAATCTGTGGACATATGTGTTAATAACCTTTGTGTTTGCCTGTTTCCTTAGATTGTCAGCTGCTGTTTTGCCTGATTTTTTTTTTAATTTTTTTTTTAATCTTGTCTGTGTATCATTGTTCCTCTTTTGAAACTGTACATGGGGAAAACATTCTGTCGATAAGCCTCATTACTTCATCCCAAACCAGCTGCCTGTGTTTCTTTCTTTTAAACCTCTGGCTGCAGGTCGGCCTTGTCAGGAGCAGAGGAGCAGTTGTCCTGCAGAGAGAGGCGGTTGCTGGCAATTCCCTCTTCCTAGTCACCTGTTTGCATGTGTTTTGTTTTATATACATATAATATTATTCACCATTTGCTGTGCTATTTTGCAGTGAACCTGCACATGTGGCCTTGACTCCTCTGGGATAGCCTTAGTACTTCAGCCTCTCTCTATGGACAATCAACCTCTCCTCCTGGCTGTTAGAGGCCTTTATGTTGTCGCAACCTGTACGTTTTTATCAATTTATAGAGCGTTAAGCTTCCCGTATTCAAGGTTTTAACTTGGATCTGTTGTAAATTCCAAATAAACTTGTGACTTTTTATACTTGGGGAAAACTACGCCTCTGCTCCTTTTTGGAAAGGGTGTAACTCAATTCTGGCTAAGAACTCTTTGGGTAATGTACCTGGCTTCTCTTCTCGGTCACACTAGGATAATCTAAACTTTATGTTCAGTGAAATCTACTGTTGCCTTTTATGGGAATTCACCTGCCATATTAAACCCTATCTAAAACATTTTTTCCTCCTTATGTGACTTTTATTACTAGAAGCTTTGTTATTACTAGAATTTTAAAATCCAGATCCGTTTCTTTAGGTAAACTTCAGCGTGAAAACACAAACACAGCGTCCTGGATATATTAGGTGATGAGACGTGCAGAGAGAAGGAAGACTGCAGTTATCCAGATCCCTGAATAGCAATATAACATGAACGATGTCCATCTGGTGCACTCCTACATGCGGGCGGATATCTATATCGCAGATCTGTTCCAGGTGTAGCCTACTACTGTCCATGGAGCATTTCTTTGCCATCCACCTCCTACTCAATTCTGCTTACCTATAAAACAATAAGGCAAATCTCCACTGCATTCCCCTGAGAGTATTTAACAGGTCAGAATGTGTTAATTTTTGCGTATCTGCTTTCTTTGTCTTATTACAATGTATTGTCACTGAGCTTGTTGCAAAGAAATAGTTTCTCTCTCTCTCTCTCTCTATCACTCTCTTTCTCTCTCCCCCCTGGTGCAACAGTTGCTGATGATGAATGGTGTTCACCTTCATAAAGATGCCCAGTGCCAGCTGTAAGCACACACTCCTCTTAGGGTCTCTTTCCACTGTTTACTGTCAGAAAGCAGGTGGGTCATCCATTATGTGCCGTGTGTGTTTAATAACATTTCGTTTTTAGGAATGCATTTCACCAAATTACTCCATTCATATAGAGATAAAAGAGGCTATATTCAATGCTTTCTGTGAATCTTAACATCCAACTGGAAATCAGTTTACTAAGTTCAGGTCTACACAGATATATTCATATACTATTTGCCCCAGTTTACCTTCCAGCATCTTCTTCCCTCCTCATTCTCACTGTATTGCCGTTGGATACACAAGAGCCCCATTAATTTTTTTTTAAATGGATTTTGCAGCGCCTTCTTTACAACCTGCTTTCTACTTATATGTGAAATCCATACCATTCAATACAGTGACCCTTGACCCTCAGGCAAATCTTATAGAACTGCCATGGCAAAGATCAAAGTGAGGTCATCCAGGGGACAACCATATAAAAAAAAAAAAAAACAATGTAGACTCAAGGAAAAACAAAGAAATTTAAAAATGTAATATAGCTGTCCCACATGACATTGCATCTATTGCATCTATGCTCTTTTCATGCCAGGAGATTCAGTGGCAGGTTGTATCAGTCTTGGCTCTGAGCGGGTCTGCGGTCATCGTCAGTTGTAATCTCACTACGCTGCAAGAAATTCCCCATAAGTTTGTCTCCTTCAGATGCAGCTCGACTGACACTGAGAGTGAGGAGGGGACATAATTGTCAGCCTGATTATCTCTCACTCTCTGTTGCATAATTCATCAACTGGGACTCCTTCCTTCCTTCTATCAACTTTTTTATAGCCCTGTCACTCTCAGTTCATTTACAGCGCTCTGTTTAGACACAACCACACCTTTGCAAAGGCCCTCTATTTACATACTTTTACATGCTTTCTCAAGGAGAGAGGAGAGACGAGTGTGGCGTTCCTGAAGAGAGGGAGCATGGGATATCTGTCAGGACTCATGCTAATTTGGCAGTGTAGTATCCCGTATATTCTGCATGTTGACACTTAGCACATCATGAAAGTCTCAAAACGTCAGCATTCATAATTTGTATTCAGTTTTGCTAGGATCGTTAGATCATCATTAATTAATTAGCATTTATGAGGAGAACCAACTCTACAATGAGAGGCAAATACCATCCATGACTCTGTTGAGTATCATGGTGGATTATTCTGGAAAGTCTCTGTGAGCAGTTATACAATGCAATGATCTGGATTCAGAGAATGCATGAATATTTTCAGATTCAACTTAAGCAGTGAATTCGAGCCATCATTCCATTTATTCTTGTATTCTTAATTGCGATGTCCGTACCTCAATGGCCCAAACGACGTGTGCCGTCTCTGAGATCTTTGCTGCTAAATTATAAGCCTCCCGGACTCTCACTCCTTTCTCTGCGTCTCTTTCATCAAGTCAAGCTCAGCTTATTACAAAAGCAGCCAGTTTCCCAGTTCACAATTTAAATGTATGCCTTCTTATCCTTCTAATATCCTTCTAATATCAACTTGCTCAAAGATGCTTACATATGATGTTCAAACGATTTCTCCCTCCAACTTCTATCTTTTCTCTACACACATTGATGGGAGAATTTATTAACTCCACATGTATACTGAACAAAAATATAAACACAACACTTTTGTTTTTGCTCACATTTTTCATGAGTTGAAATAAAAGATCTAAGACTTTTTCTATGCACACAAAAGGCTTATTTCTCTCAAATTTTGTTCACAAATTTGTTTAAATCCGTGTTAGTGAGCACTTTTCCTTTGCCAAGATAATCCATCCACCTGACAGGTGTGGCATATCAAGATGCTGATTAAACAGCATGATTATTGCACAGGTGTGCCTTGGGCTGGTCACAATAAAAGGCCACTCTAAAATGTGCAGTTTTATCTTGAAAAAAGACATTTATTAGGCACTGAACTATGGATCTCACATGACTAGGGCTACAGATATGCATTTTTTGAAAACCAGTCAGTATCTGGTGTGACCACCATTTGCCTCATGCAGTGCGACACATCTCCTTCGCATAGAGTTGATCAGGTTGTTGATTGTGGCCTGTGGAGTATTGGTCCACTCCTCTTCAATGGCTGTGAGAAGTTGCTGGATATCGGCAGGAATTGGAACACGCTGTCGTACACGCCGATCCAGAGCGTCCCAAACATGCTCAATGGGTGACATGTCTGGTGAGTATGCAGGCCGTGCAAGAACTGGGATGTTTTCAGCTTCCAGGAATTGTGTACAGATCCTTGCAACATGGGGCCGTGCATTATCATGCTGCAACATGAGGTGATGGCGGTGGATGAATGGAACGACAATGGGCCTCAGGATCTCGTCACGGTATCTCTATGCATTCAAATTGCCATCATTAAAATGCACCTGTGTTCGTTGTCCGTAGCCTATGCCTGCCCATACCATAACCCCACCGCCACCATGGGGCACTCTGTTCACAACGTTGACATCAGCAAACCGCTCGCCCACACGACGCCATACACGCTGTCTGCCATCTGCCCGGTACAGTGAAAACCGGGATTCATCTGTGAAGAGAACACTTCTCCAAAGTGCCAGACGCCATCGAAGGTGAGCATTTGCCCACTCAAGTCGGTTACGCACATATGACAGTTTGTGCAGAAATTCTTTGGTTTTGCAAATCAACTGTTGCATCAGCTGTCCGGGTGGCTGGTCTCAGACGATCTCGCAGGTGAAGAAGCCGGATGTGGAGGTCCTGGGCTGGCGTGGTTACACGTGGTCTGCGGTTGTGAGGCCGGTTGGATGTACTGCCAAATTCTCAGAAACGACATTGGAGACGGCTTATGGTAGTGAAATGAACATTCAATTAACGGGCAACAGCTCTGGTGGACATTCCTGCAGTCAGCATGCCAATTGCATGCTCCCTCAAAACTTGCGACATCTGTGTCTGCATTGTGTTGTGATAAAAACTGCACATTTTAGAGTGGCCTTTTATTGTGACCGGCCCAAGGCACACCTGTGTAATAATCATGCTGTTTAATCAGCATCTTGATATGCCACACCTGTCAGATGGATGGATTATCTTGGCAAAGGAGAAGTGCTCACTAACACGGATTTAAACAAATTTGTGAACAAAATTTGAGAGAAATAAGCCTTTTGTGCGCATAGAAAAAGTCTTAGATCTTCTATTTCAACTCATGAAAAATGAGAGCAAAAACAAAAGTGTTGTGTTTATATTTTTGTTCAGTGTACATTCGCTCTATGCAGTCTTATATGAAAGCAGACAGGCAATTTAATATCAAAATCATTTGGAATAGAAGGTGAATGGCTTAAAAGGAATCAATTGTGTAAAAGAGAGAAAGTGAAGGGGAGAGAGAGACTCTTATCACAGACAATCTCCCTGCATCGCCTGGAGATTAATCAGTGCTGCGGTAGAAGTTATAACCAGCCTCCTCTCATCTAGAGGCCCATTAAATGGAAACTATATATCTATGCATAGTATATTACCAATCAACAGATCAGAAGTAGATGTTATAAAAGATATATGATATGATGATATGATTTGTTTAACCAAGGAAATCACTCTCTCGCCCTTAAATTGAATAGACAACTGATAAGGTTGGTAGAGAAGAAAACTAGAGGAAGAGAGAATGATGCAGGCTTCTATCACAGAGTCTATGAAAAATAAGAGCCATTGCTGCAAAGAGAGCCGAAACAGAAATAGCAGTAGTAATTGTCTCATCTCACCTGTGTTTTATCTTTTATGCAGCAGCTGGAAATCCAGATTCAGTAGTTTTTTGGTGTGAATGTTCAAAGCTGTTGGAGACAAGAGTGAATTATCTTGGTACTTAAAAGTATTTTAATAGAAATTATCATGGCAATGCAGGTACCTTATAATACATCAAGTGTGCATGGAATCTTTATGTCATAACGTGATATTTGGAATAAACACAAACTAAATGTGTCAAACAGGAAAAATCCAATGGATTGATTAAAACAGCGACGTTGATCATAAATCAAGCAAGTAACCAACCAGGTCATATTGACTGTATGGAACACAGTTTGGCCTCAAATGAAGGTCAAGGGTGAATCCTGCTCTCATAGTGTTCGTGTCCTCAGTGCTTTTAGCCACTTCATTAACTTACTGCTTGCTTCTGCCTCTCTGTTTCTTCCTACCTTATGAAATACTGTATGCATTATTCAAAGTGAATAGTTTAGATTAGTGGTGTTTTCGACTGTGTGTGTGTGTGTGTGTGTGTGTGTAGGGAAGGGGGGGAGGGGGTTTCACATATGTCTCCTCCTGTTGTTTATGGAAATGCTGGAGTTGACAGACAGATGGTTTGCAGGGCAGGACCAGAGATCACTTCTGCCTTTGGATGCCCTTGAGGAGCCCAGGGGACAAATTCAGAGCAGCTCCATCTCTCCTCGCTCCTCCTGTCCGTTCTCAGAGCCCCGTATCGGCCGTAAATCTTAAACCTTCCACGACAGCATTGCCAATAATGACGAAGCCACCCCTGCAGGCTTAAAGGAATTTAGCATGTTGCACTCTGTCAACTCTGGCACCGCTGCATCGCGGCCATTGATAAAGGAAACAGGTTGAAGTAGGTCGTTGACGATGTTTATGATGGAGATGGAGAGTTGGTACAAGGATGAGCAATATTTAGGAGGTGAGCAATTGAGCCGCCGCTCCCAGCAGTGTGTAAACGTAGAGTGAGACTTGGGACTCGTCATGCTGCAATACATCATACTTTGCCCTCTTTGTAAAGAAGTCTTATATATGATAGAATTCACTATGAAGAGCTTGGATTTTATTTCTCTATGAGCTGTAACACAATGTTTGATGATATCACTGTTGTAGTTTGCTAACTGCAACATAAAGCAAGATTTTTAAGACTCAATACGGGACTAAATGACTTGTAAAGATAGGCATTTTTTGGTTTACAATATTTTATATGGCATTAACTGTGAAGCACCATTTGTTTTATTTAGCACTTGGGTGAGACTGTGTCTTTACAGCACACTGACAGTACAGTAACAAGCCACATGGGCTCCTTGAGAAAGGCCCAGGCAGGCAAACAGGAGGGCATCTCCAGGTTGATGAACATGGAAGAAACCCCATAAAATATGACATGATTGAGATGATTAGGAATGCCTGCCATTCTTAAGCCTTCGACACATAGTGCAATGTGTGTGTACAACCTACTATAGACTAACTGTGAATGGTTTGGTTGGGTCTAACCATTTTGGAATAACTGATGTGCTGTGTTGATGTTGCCATTTATCTAGTCAATCATTAGTTTAAAACTGGTCTAATTTTCGTTCCTGGTGTCAACAGCTGGCGGAAATGTTTCTCAGTTGGATAGGTGTGATAAGGGTTAGATGTCAGCTCAGTGCTCAGCTGAATAAAGAACACCAGTTAAGAGCAGTAGAACAAGCCCTGTGCCTTATCAGGAAAAAAGAAAAAGTGGATTTCAGCCCGGCGCTCCATGGCCTTAATCTGAGGGATTACAGCATCAGAAAGTTCACTCTGTGTGTGTGGTGTGGTGTTTGTGTCTGCGTGCGTACGTGTGTGTGTTTTTGTATGTACACAGCTTTGTATGTAGGTAACTTGCGTGTGTTTTGAGTGTGCTTGCCTGCTTTTGTATACATGCATGGGTGTGCATGAGTATGTGAACGGTTGTACCCAGAGCCACATGTACGGCAGCAGGCAGGCAGACAGGCCGGTTGGAAGGGAGGTGCCCATGGGTTAAGAGCTAAAGCCGCTTGGCCCAGATGAAGATGGCTCTCAGGCTCTCTGCCAGTCAAAACCCAGCCAGCAGCCCACTCTCACTGACAGAGCCGGGGAGACGGTGAGTTAGGCCACACCCACATTACTGTGTCCC
This sequence comes from Centroberyx gerrardi, assembly GCF_048128805.1. Classification (NCBI taxonomy): domain Eukaryota; kingdom Metazoa; phylum Chordata; class Actinopteri; order Beryciformes; family Berycidae; genus Centroberyx; species Centroberyx gerrardi. Next base: position 15,505,093 of record NC_136010.1, on the reverse strand, counting down.
TCAAGCCATAACATTATCACTCTGGGATCGCTACTTCCAGGTTTGGGCCTTCAGTTCCACATGGAAATACAAAGCTGTTTGTTTGGCCATACCACTCTCTGTTCCACCTGCTGTAGTCCAACACAACCGCTATGCTTCTCTCTTTGGGGAAGGAACAGTTTCTTTGATTGAAAATGAATCAGTTCTGTACCATATGTACCATTTGTCGGTGATTTCAGAGCAATGCTGGTTTATGTTTTTTCATGTTACTGCTGCTTACATCCACAGAAAAGCTTCTATAAGTTGGTTATGATGGATCATCCATGAATACAATACGTGCAACAAGGGACAATTTATACTTTGGGATTTTAGTTGTTAAAAATCGTACTTTTACGTCATACGTTTAGAGTCAATCAATTATTTACTTTTTTGTTATTTATTTTTCTGTCATTTTGCAACTGTATTTGAATTGTCAATATCATACATTCTACAGTAATAACTTACTTAAATGTATGAACAAGTGATTATTTTCATTTTTGCTTGCTGGGCCAGTGAAAACAAACCAGAACTCTGTCATACTGGCCCAAGTGGACAAGTGAAACCCTGATATTAGATCAATATAGGCAGCAAGTATACCTGGTACAAGATTACACAGCAAATTCTCAAAAACTCTCCCAAGCTGAAGTGGCATCAAGACAACCATCACTATAGGCCACAGTGATGTGATGAACTGGTCGACAGATAGAGATAGATAGCAGATTTAAGGCAAGCACCGCCCTTGTTGACCCTGGGACGGCTCTAACTCGGCAAAATCAGGACGTGCCTCGAAGCACACCGCTCAGCAGGGGAGGAGTGGAGACCCTGTCCAGAGTGGCTCTCTTCTTCACTTCCCTACAGGAGATCACAGAGGACAGTCTGTTCTTTAGTGCCGCACATAAAAAAATAAACTGTTTCACATTCTTTAAAGAGAAACATAATTGTCCACAGCCGTTGCTCTTGAGAAACCCACTACCTCAATCTCCTTGGACACACAGACATCTCACAAAAGGTCAAGCAGTCCGGCAGAGCGTCATTCTTCCACATGTGATCAATGAGCGCCGGCCGTCTGGGGATGTTTCATGATGTATCTTTTGAAGCCAAATGGTTTGCAAGTCCCTCGGGGTGATTAAAGACAAATATTCATCTTTTGTGCTCATCAGCAGAGCCATACGACCAATATAACCCAGATTTTAATTTCCGCTCAGATGAAATGGTTTTGTCTTGTTCTGTATTGCTTAAATCCTCTGCCTCCAGGGAGTTTAAAGGTTTGAGTCTGGAAGATCAAGCATCTAAAAAATAACCCCATAACTACTGAGACATAATGATTACTTTAAGTGTGTTTGCATTGGGGAAAAGTAAGTTAAGAAATGTGTGGTGTTGACTGACGAATTCCTCTTCATTATCCACCTCCAGCATCTTCCCAATTTCATGTCCAGCACATTCCCTACCCTATTCACTTTCTCTTCAATAGGGTAATGTGCTTTGTTAAAGTCTTAAATACACAACTCTTCCTTATTTTTAGCCTCCTTCTCTCTTGTGACCCACTGTGTAACCCTATTCTCGCTTCCATTTACTGACCCATTTCAGCACAATTCCCTCTCTCCCTACAAAGATATTCTTTTCTCCTCCATCATCTCCCCATCACTCAGATGTCAGGAGCTGCCTTTGTCATGCGGCTGGCAGTAATTACATTTTCCCACTCTGTGATTGTCCAGTTCTGGACCTAATATTCTGAGAGATGTATGGTTCAAAAAATCATTCTCCTTGTATTCAGCTTACCAGTTTGATATATGTCCATTAAGTGGGCGGTTTTTGGGGGTTTTTTTTAGTCAATCTATTGTATATTGTACTTTAGATGGAAATTATACTTTGAATTTGGTTTGCTGTCCATGGTATGGCACTGTGTAAGTTCATCTGGCTGAATATGGTTGGGAGTGAACACTATGGAGACTGTAGCTGGTTTTCAATCTGTGAGGATAAAGTCCTTCTGAACATCTGCCAAAACCTGAGAGATCATCTCACCAGAGATGGGCACATAGTTCACTGTGGCATAATGACAAGCATACACATACTAATGGTTTGAAAAAGCTTTTCCCCCCTCATCCATTAAATGCCAGTTGCTTTTTTGGCCATGCTATCTTCATCACTGGGCAGGGGGCATGGATTAGCGCTTTCTGTACACATACGCATACACATACAAGAATGTATAATCCATGAGCCCAGCATGTCTTTTCTTACTCTCCAACAGCTTCCTTACCTTCTGTCTTTTCTATTAGATTGCTCACCTCCCTCTTAGCCCCTCACTCTCCTCCCTTTCCTTTCTTTTCTCTCCCCCATTCAACTTTCTCATTCTGTCCCTCCGTCACCATTAGCCCACCGAATACTTCTTCATTCCATTCACACTAAACTCCTTTTTGCTCTCATCCTTTTCTACTCCCGCTATCTATCCTTTCTTCTCTAGCCATCTCTCACATTGCCATCTCTCCTCTGCTAAGTGATGCTACCTTCCCCACAGATTACATTTTCAGCTGGAGCTCAGGATCCTTGCCAAGATCCCCCAGCAATATGTGTAATTTATTGATAGAAATCTCACTCATTCCCAGAAGGTTTTTGTCTTGGTGAAACACTACGGTTTGAGAGGGGGCCTCTGAAATTGACTTAGTAAAAAATCCAGCGAAGGTCTTTTGACATGACCCCTTAATGTAAAGTCCATGCTATTTTTTCAACTCATAATGCATGAAATTTATAAATGAAATATTTACAGGACAGGACACTGCAACCATAAGTTCCCCATCTACCCCACTGCCTACAAATCCATTCTGAGCACCCGATTGAGTTCAGTTTTATTTACAAAAATGTTAATATAAATTTCTCCTCGTAGAGACAGAAATCAAGAATTGAAGAGAAAGAAAGAAAGAAAAACATAAAAGTAAAAATTTAGGAATCAATAGGAATCACCCATCCAAAATCATGTTCCAAGGGCAGCACAACAAGGCAGCACAACCAGTGTGTGGTAACTGTGAGAGGCTTGCATTTCTATCCGGTAAGTTCACAGAGAGTTATACAAGTATAGCCTGCAGCCCTTCTTTAGATAATGGGCCATAACCATGCAGGAAAATATAAAAGAGAGAAGCGGGGGGGGGGGGGGGGGGGGGGGGGGACAAAAGAGGGATGAATAAGCAGTAATGAAATGGAATCTTGTCTTCCATCTGAAAAGAACATCAAAGGAAATGCTTAATCTCAGAAGGCAGCACTTTGTCATTTGATGTGCGTCCCCTCTGTCTCTCAATCCCTCTCCATCCATCCCTTTCTCATGATGAGATGCTGGATGATGATGAGCGTGCGTGAGAGAGAGAGAGAGAGAGAGAGAGAGAGAGAGAGAGAGAGGGAGGGAGGGAGGGAGGGAGGAAGAGAGAGATAATACCTTCTGAATGCATGATGAATGTAGTCATCAGGCTTAAACTGACTGGGGGCCGAGTAGCGCACGGAGACAGAGAGCGTGCATGTGAGTGAGTGTGTGACACTGCGCTCAGAGGCACACCATCATCACCTCTACCCTGCAGCCTCTCTCACTCTCCCTATCCTCCTCCTGAAGAGAGACAGAGAGACAGAGAGAGAGAAAGAGGGAATCACGCAACACGCCAGAGAGGATACGACAAGTAGGAGAGAGAGAAAAAAAAAAATCTCTCTCCTCTCCTCACTGCTTTTTTTTTTTTTTTTTTTTTTTTTTTTTTGGCTGCGCTACAGAGGCAAGAGGAGGGAGGCAGAAATAAAGCGCATCTTGTCGTTTCTGGCGTGGCTGCAGCCCACAGAGAGCTCCAGAGTTGTCTTACTCTCCACAGCCTGAGGAGGAGAGAGGGATGCTCAACAACATGACGGACTGCGAGGAGGGAGAGGGGGGACCCAACAGCCAGGGTGAGTGACGAAACCTGTCACAGATTGATGCGAGAGCAGTGTGTGTGTGTCTCTGTGCGTGTGTGTGTGTACGTGGGTGTGTCAATTTACGTATGTGTGCGAGGGCGAGTGTGAGTGTGGGTGAGTGTACGTGTGAGGGCATGTGTGTGTGTGTGTGTGTGTGTGTGTGTGTGTGTGTGTGTGTGTGTGCACTCACGCTCAAAGTTAGGGAAACAAGATTATGTAATTTCAGGGATGTGCAGGTAAGTGCTATAGTCCTTGCATCTGCCCAGTTTTGTATGTGAGCAAGAGAACGTAAGAGAAAGAGAGAGATGGACAGAGGAATGAACCTGCAAACTCTCTCAGCGCCAGTCCGGTCTGCAGCTGTTACCTGTGGCAGGAAGAGTGATGGTCCATGTGTTGAGAGAATGGAAACAGCAGATAGACGCGCTCCCCCAGTGCGGTCAAGGATCCGTCTGCTCCATGGCACTGCCACTTGGCTCTCAGGCACGGTCATGTTTGGGCAACAGGACCTCCTGGGGTTGCATATGTCATGCCTCCATCTGTCTGACCAGCATTCAGACTTTTTTTTTCCCTCTCCCTGTTGGTTCACTCCTGGTTTTTGCACATGAGTCGTTACGGTCACGGGGACGGAGCCTTAGACCCCCCAGATGTGGCTCGCCACACGTTCTGTCGCCTGTAGAGTCATACGTCCACGTCAAAGGCGTCCTCAGCACTCTACAACAAGGCTCAGAGCGTGCAGAGTGCAGAGCGTCTGGGGAAGCCAGCCTTTGATTCTCAGACTCATTCATGCTGATGTCTCTCCCCATCAAGGACATCGCGCCATGGGCAATATCTGCCATTCACAGTGGTGCAAGTGTGTGCCTCTGTGTGTGTGTGTGTGTGTGTGTGTGTGTGTGTGTGTGTGTGTGTGTCTGTGTGTGTGTGTGTGCGTATATACAGTCTGAGTGTATCCAAACATCCGTGCAAATATGTCTTGGATATGCATTGTGCTCTTACATTGACTTAATACGTTAAAGACGCAGAACCACCAAAATTGTTTTTTTACAGATTTTTTTTTCATTGGTTAGTGAAAAAGTGCTTATGAGTGAAATATCTATGTGAGTGAGACTTCTTTTCTCTCTCTCTGTGTGTGTGTGTGTGTGTGTGTGTGTGTGTGCATGTGTGACACACGCGACAAGGGAAATTCTGAAATCCACCAGTGCTGTAAGGCAGGATTAATTATGTGCTGCTAAGACAAATTAATTTTTCAATCATAGGGATTTCCCAATACTACAGTACAATGAGCTACTGAGCTGATGTCTACACTTATCTTTTCTGTAGTTTGAACCTATGTTGTGTAAATGTTTGCTGATGATTCCCTTTTTTGGTTTGACACCTGTCCGACACACATTCCTCTTAATACTGGTTCAGTCTCTCTGTTTGTAATGATGAAAATGGGTTATTGGAGTGTACAGAAATTCTACATCATTCCTCCTGCTTTATACATGTCTGGCTTATTGTGGGTCATTGTCTGAGGTTGAATTATTACCTAGTGCTACATAGAATGGGCACAGAGTGATAATGTATGTACAAGGGGAAGAAGTAGTAGATACAACTCCACACCCCACAGATGAAGTCCAGCAAAGTCTATTGTGTGTTTGGAGGAGAAAAACTTCTCTCTGCCACTGGAGGATTTTATTCTATCTGGAATATTTTGCATCAGCTGATTGGCTTGGCGTTTCTCCCAAGACCTGTTGTTTTTAAGGATTATGGTAGAAAATTGGATTACAAGGATAGTTACATTATAGTGAGCGGAAATTCAGTCAGCATTGACCCTCCAATCTCTAGGAGCTGTTTATTACTGTAAATAATGGCTTATAATGGACACATTCACATCTTCTGCTGGGGAAATAGCCAGGTGGCAATGCACAGGCACAGACCATATTCTACATGTACATGCCAGTGTGTGTGGGAGTAATGATGAAGAAAGTAGTCTCTGTGTTTCCACAAGTCATATTCAGAATTAATAACAGTAGATCAGACACTGTCACAGACTATGAAAATAGCTGGTACACACTTTGTACTAATACAAATAATTATGAATATGGTCAATAGTCTTCAATAGTTTCTAGGCTAAATATATCCATTAATAAAAACATAATGCATGGCTGCTCAAGAAAATATATAGGTGATTGTAATTATCTGCTGTCTACCTAATGATTATTGCTCAATGGCTTTAATTATGTTACTGGTCATTACTGAAGCTGTTGTTATTTTCTGTGATGAACAAATGGAGAAGTAGCCTATGGTGGGAAAGTGAAATGGTTTTGTTTCATTTCTAATTTTTGGGTTGGCACGGACTAAAGCCTGCACCTGTTCACTCCATGCCAGTGACAGATGAGGTAGCATTGCTAGCCAGCTTTTTTTTTTTTTTTTTTTTTTCTTTTTCTGTTGCACCTAAAATACGTTTAAGCGAGAAAAGAGGAAAAGAGAAAGTGCAGGTTAAACCAAATGACACAGGTTTGCATGTTTGTAAAAATAGTGTAAGAGGACAGTGTGGCAGAGTGTAATGGCAAATCAAATGAAAAATTGATACGCTTGATCTACAGTGAAATTCCAGAGGGAGAGAGCGTAATCCATCTTTATGTGATCTAGTGCCTTGTGGAATTGGAAACTGGAAGCACTTTGTGTTTGTGTGATGTACTGTGGTGCCAGATATCTGGGTAATGCTAGCATGCAAACATATTTGAACATATTTGAAATAGATAAAGGGGGAGTAATCGATCATGCCCTGCTCCACTTTTACCACACATCATCTGTACTTTGGTTATGTCTGAGTGTGAAAGTCTCTGTTGAAAAGAAAGTCATCTGCTGCATGTGATTCCTCATCATTTTGCATAACGAGTCAGACATAAAGAGGCCTGGAAGTAGAAGAGGAACTGAGAGTAAAGGAGCAAACTTTGGATTCCCCCCTCACAACACATCAGCACATAAATTACACATATGGTTGCATGAGGCATAACTGTGTAGAAAGCAGATATATGACACACATTCTAACTCCATGGGTGTTTGACAGAGCACACAGGTGGACGATGACCTTTTGCTTTTTAATCCACCATTTGAGCTGCATGATTACACTACACTGGTGAATAATGAGGCGGCATCTGAGGTCCAAGTGGATGCATGCAGGAGAGTGATCATTATGCGAAGAGAGCAGACAGAACAGGAGCATACTAATGAACAAGCCTGGGATCGGTCCTGGATACAAATACCTCCTTATTATATTCTTGCCTGCTTTAACAGAAAGGGCAAATGCTGGATTTAGAAAACCATAGATTCAGGAGGAAACCGGGTCCCTGGAGGCAGCACCCCGTCAACTAGCAATAAAAATTAATGATTTCTAATCAATAAGCTAACAATTGGAGTGATCCTGAGGTGAAAAGAGAGCTACAGCATAAAGGGTTCACTCTTGCAGCAGGCTTGCTCCTCAAAAACACTTAATTTCACTTCCTTTTCTGTGGAAAACAACTATTGACAGCTCCTCTAAATTATCCTCCCATCCCGTTCCATGCAGTGCCGTATCAATGTGCCACTAGTCACTGGACTTGTCTTGTGATGCATAAATACATTTTAATGTGTTTTGAACATTCTAGAGTACGCATTAATAATTCATTTGGTAGGTCATCATTATACAGGTGCAATCAGCGATGTAGCAAAACATGCAATCAATGCTGTAAGAGCTGATGATGAGCCTATCCTGTTTAGACAGCTGGCAGGTGCCTAATGGTCACCAGTTTAAATCACCAGACTGACTGGAAAGTAAAAGCTTCCCCCTGCCTCAAAAACTGCTTCTCAAACTGCACTTGAGCAAGGCATGTAATCCTCAACTGTGCCTATCTAATTAGGATAGTGTTACATGCAGGCTCTACATATTTCTTTTCTATGGGCAGTAAGTGGCACTGATGAGGCTGAAATCACAATAAATTATTTCATGTCCTTAGCAGGATGTATATAATGTTGCAAAGGACAAAAATACACTATATAGGCCCAGAGAAGAAACGCTGCCTTGGCTTCAATGTGTTGTAGAGAGGTGTTCACTGGAGGAAGGCCAGCACACAACTTAGCCACTATCCTCTTAATTGTTCTTCAGTACACCTTATAGGTCTGAATCACAAGCATTGCAACCTCTCATAGTGATGGTGAAAAACATCATTGAACCTACTAAGAAATTGGTAAGATGTTGTGAATTGTACACAGTTGATAATGCAGATTTCCAGTGTTTGGGGTTGCGTCCGACAGCCTGTGGTTTCTATGGAGAATCATCATCTCTTTTTACCATGGCTGAAGTCCAGATGCACACAGCAGTATGTCAAAATTTTCATTTGCCACTCAGATATGTGCTTTTGAGCGCATTGGTAGCCTGCCAAATTGCATGAACCTGCAGTATAGAAATTTAGTCTAATATGCAATTATGTCAGTTGACTGTATTGAATCAACTCCCTAGTTTAACAACAGTCGTATTGAGTTTGTATGTGTGGTGGTGTGGCCATGGCCAATTCATAGTAGTGGCTTGGGATTTACAATGAGGCCGTGGCTACCGAGATATTGTTTGCATCATCTGGGGCATCTGGTGCATGAAATACAGAAGGGTCTTGCCAGTATCCAAGTTTTGGCAGTATTTATGCAAGAGCATGTAATGACAGCATGTTTGAGTAATGCAGGGTCAGGTTTTATCATGATATGAATAGAGCTGATAAATGGAAAATTGTATGGATTGATCTCAACTGTAGTAGATTATGAAAGCATCAAGACAGCCGATCTGAAGAATGTCTTGATGTGGAGTTTCAACATGAAACGTTTTGAGACATGAAGTGGTGTTTTACAACACCATAAAACTGAGCGCTCTGGAAGATCTTAAAGATTCTGACTTCTTATCTTATTAATTTTTAGATTTGTGCTTGAAGATATCTTTTAACCCTAACCTCTTGTAAAACATTTTTACCAGTTGTCAAATTGGTAAAAATCAAATTTATTCATTCATAAAACCTTGTCGTCTTGTCCAGTGTAATGTGTGCTCTGTGCCATTAGGTGGCTATTGTCTTGTCTTTGCATGCACTTACCACAAGCATACTTTTATTGCATTCATATCATTATAAGTTTTCTGTCTTTTTGCCAAGGTTATATTAGCTTGCTATAGCCTAAATAGCCTTCAGCTCAAGTGTCAAAATTGCATGTCATCTGACAGAACAATCCACCATTTAACAGTCTGAAGTCAAATACCTTTGGATCATGCTTTAAATTAAGTTTAAGTCATCAACACACCTGAATGTACCTTCCTCCTGACAACAAATCTCCACTTGGCTGCAAAGCTTTTCCTGCTTTTGAAACAGAATCATGGTGTTTACTCTCTTACTTAGTTTTGGCAGGAGGGCAAAAATGGAGAGTAGGAGGTTTGCCTTTGATATTAAATCTTTCAGATTTCTTGATGGAATACGATTCATTTCAAAGACTTTGTAGCTCTGGACACCTTCAGAAGTACAAAGCCGCGTGTGCGAGCGCCGGTGACAGACGGAGTGCAGGACTGCAGATGCTGCTCGCTGCTCGCTGCCTCAGTGTCCTTGTCGTTTTGGAGTAGGTCAAAATGAGCACTGGGGGCAGATGGTCGGGACTCGTCCTCTGGGGGCTGTTTAGACTGGGAGAGATTAAACCTTGGCTGGAAGCGCACACACACACACACACACAGTATGTATACACTCACAACACACTGAATGACGGGAACATGCTTTTGGCAAGGCACTCATCATCCTCATACAACTTCAAATGTCCGGCGGCCAGAACAATGTAAGTGCTAGTACTTTAGTCAGCATCAACTACAGACAGACCAACTCAGTACTTTATTATATTAAGCAGAGCAGCATGACTTCAGAAATGTGTGTGCGTGTGTGTGTGTGTGTGTCCCTCTTATGACAGGTGTGATTTGCAGTCCCTTCATCCACAGCCATTCATTCCCTTACAGCACACAGATCCCCCTTATCATTCATTGCACGTTAGTGAAATTGATTACTTTTAAGAGGATTACTCTAACCAAATTGCTCCTGCTCCTTCACTCAGGTGAATGATGAATGGCTATCAGAACAAGACTGACAGGGTATAGCCACATTCAGTATAGATAACTAAAATATTAAAATATCTCCCGTCAAAGTTAGTGTGTTTGACGATGTGCACCTTCCTCTCCTCCCTCCCTAACCCTCCCACCCTGCCTCTGCTGAGATGGACTAATCTGCTTGCCAGATGTCGTTAGCTCATCCAATGGTGTTTGAATCTGAATCAATTTGTCTGATTGCCCATACGTTGATGCAGAGTAACCGCCATTGTAATTTCACTAAGAGAGAGAGAGAGGTAGGTAGAGGAGACATGGCCACCTGCCTCGTTAGCACAGGTGGCTGGTGGAAAGTGATCTCTACTGAGATATCCTTGGTTTAAGTCCAGTGACAGTACTGTAAGCATTCACGCCGCTGAAAGAAAAAAGAATCAATAAAGTATCACATTATTATTATTATTATTAACACTGAGAAATGCATCAGAGAATCAACAGCAGTTATTGTAAGGTTAAAATTAGTGCTGTAGGCCAACTTCAACCAGTCCCATGAGATACAACATCTCTACAGCAGACTGGGAACATTCTCACACTCACACCTTACATCTCACACCTGTGTAGAGACTGAATTTGAGTAGAAATCGTGCATCACAAACTCATACAAAACAGGAGCAGAGAAATGTATGGCTTTCACTTCATGCCGTTAAATGTCTTCTTAGATCATAGCCCAGGTTTTTGGCCTACATGTTAATTGCCTGATCTGTGGTTCATTCATCTTTTGGCTCCTCTATAGTGGGGTGTCTATAGTGGAGATGAGCAGTCGTAATGTAATTGTGGAGAGTGTCGGGTATTATCTCATTGCAGAGGAGCGCTGCATTATATAAGGCTGTCCTCTTAATACCACATAAAGGATTTTAATATTGCTGCTTCCTGGTAATTCCACTGATGTATTCTCAGTTGATTTACAGCTTTGATAAATTGTGATTGCCAGCTGTTTCTGAATGGCGCGGACCAGAAGACACTGGCCATTTCTCTGCAACATCCAAACAATGATGATAATACAGGTGCAACATACAGTATCAGGCCAGGTGGTGTGTGGTTGGCGGCAGCCAAGTCAATAAGAATGACCATGAATTGTCAATAATCCTCTGACGTGTTTGCGATGTGTTTGCGATGTGTAATACCTCTCCTGTGCACATACAGTATGTCGAACACTGACTTTAATCCATATAGAGTGAGAAGGTCAGAGTGTCGAACTCGGATTATGATTAAGAATGTCTTGACATCTTGTGCACATTTAGATAGATTGATCCCATTCACTACGGTCAATGTATATAATCGATTTTATTTGTAATTTAAAAACACAGGTCTGCATCACATTTACTGTCACTTCTTGCTATTGAAGGAGCTTATCTCACACTATATATTATGACAAACTCTGTACTGTATGTCAAATAATTGCTTTCACTGTCCTACATGATGTAACATCATGTAACATCATGTAGGCTGTAATGTTGTGCTTTATATTGATTGAAAGTCACTCTTATCTGTTGATGCAATCACGAGCCTTGTAGCCTCCTCCTGGTCCTGATCATTTCAGTGTTAAAGGGGAATACCACTCAATTAAAGAATCCACGTGTTATTTTTCTGGACCAAGACAGTTCAGTCTGTATACACTTCTATCGCCCACAGCTAAGAACTGAGAAACAAGAGTGTGAAATCTTACTGACATGTCGCCTAGAGAAGATCCTGAAACACTGCATGAGCCTGAACCTATACTTCCAAGTAAACCTTATTTAATGGCACTGCTATCAGTTCCTAACCAAGGAAAAATGAACCCTGATTCCCCAAAATCATCTTGTATTCCTATCTATTTTCTAAGTCAGTATACAAGTCAATTTCTGGCTATGGGAAACAGGAAAGAGGAAGCACTAACACAAAATAAGCTATCCTAGTGTCTGGAAATATCTTACTGGTATTCCCCTGTAACACCCCTCTCTCTCTGAGTCAGTTCACAGCAAACCGAATTACTGAGGCTTTGATGGCTTTAGACCATAATCACATTGCAAAGGCCGACACTTGGAGACCCGGAAACAGAGCGAGCAAAACGGAGAAAGAGAAGGGGGGAAAAGAGAGACAGAGAACCACACAGATAGAGCCTTATACTCTAATCCCGCCGCTGAGCTAAAACATCTGATACTTTCTCTCCCACAAAGTCTTCTTAGATTGGAGATTATGAAATATAGCGTGGTCTAATCCCTTCTTCCTCATCACTTTCCCTCTCACAGCCAGCTCACAGTCTAGTCGCATCACTCAGTCTGTCTTCAGAGGTAATGGGAAGCATCGGGCACACGAGCGCTCTTTTCCATGACACAGATTTTCTATTGTTAGTGTTCAAACAAACTTAAATCCTCTTCCAGTTGCTCAATAAGTTATACCATGTTTCATCATTGTTCCACAAGGGAGAGCTGTGATATTGCAGTAGGAGGGGAGAGGAGCAGAGAAACAGGAGGGTGGATTAAGCAAAAAGAAACATAAAGTTCACTGTGCAACCAGTTTTGAGAGCATCAGTACCTACACTCCCAGTCAAAAGTTTGGACACACCACATTTTTCTTAATTTTTTACTATTTTCCGCATTTTAAAATAATAGCAAAGACATCAAAACTATGAAATAACACAAATGGAATTATGCAGTGACCAAATAAAAGTGTTAAACAAATCAAAACTATCTTATATTTTAGATTCTTTAAAGTAGCCGTCCTTTGCCTTGATGGAAAGGCAAAGGCTTTGGAAAGAAATTCATACATAGGATCAACTTCACTATTTATATTTGTCTAAGAAACAAATTTAAAGCATTTAAGCATAAGCCTTTAGATCAATATGGCTTTAAGATAATGAAAAACATACTTTTGACTGGTAGTGTATATATAACCTACTATGTAACCTGGCACCATCCCAGGAAGGTGAATATTTCCCTATAGGAGCCATCAGTGTTTATATTTGGTCATTTTTCCTGCTCCAGGGGATGCAGAGAAGAGGGAACATCAGAGTGGTAACAGTAGCACAAAGTTCCTGTCCGGCTCCAGTCTCTATCAGCTGGGGATTCCTCTCTGATTAGCTGTGCGGCTAGATGATGATGATGATGATCAGCGTGGCGTGATCGAAGCTGGAAAAGTCGCTGGATCAGTATCTTCACTGCGTAATACTGTAACTAGCAGAAGCAGTGTGAGGTTTTGAGAGTTGGTGATATCAGGCAGCCACGCCCAGAGGACCGAGTTTGTGTGACAACTACACTTAACTGCTGAAGAAACACAGACGCACTGATGTGTCAGCTACTCCCAACATGTTTCCTCCCACCATCCCTTGTTCTTTTGCCTCTTATGAGTATGCAAAACAGGTGCTGAGACCTAGAGATTTAACACAAATTGGGTGCAGTTGACTAAGATCCTGCGGTTGTTGATGGACTGTTGTGCCTAAGAACTGTTTTTAGAAATCTAATCCATCTATAAACAGCTTAACTAAGATTACATGACCAGGATGTTTTCAGCAATGAAGACCATGACTGATGTTGTTCTCGTTATGTCACGGCTCAATATGGCGAGCCGATTGGAATATATGCGTGTTTTTCTCGTCTTCCCTGTCTCTGTCTCCTCATCTATATCATCACTTACTCCTTCTTTCTCTTTTTCTCAATTTGGTCACATCCTTTACATGCATCTACAGAAACCCTCTTTCTTTGCTTTGACTCACACACTGGCCAGACTGGCTTTCCTTCCTTTATCTGCATTGGTGGTCATTGTATGGTTGTCCATCCATGCCAGGGCATCGAACTGCATATCAGAAACAGAGAGGAGAGAGAGAAAGAGAGAAAAAGAGGAAGGGAGAGAAAAAGAGAGAGAGAGAAAGTGAGCTAGTTGAGGCCGAGGATCTCTTTGCTTTTCCTCATGTGGTAAATTACCCTGTCGACCTTAGAGGGAATGTCACACACCCCCAAGTGCTGCTTGTTGTGGATGTTTTGATGTTCAGGTTTGGGGAAAGCTTGCATAATACAGACTGGCTGTCTGGCCTTGGGGTGGGATTTGTTTTCATCCAAAAAGTACACATGAGTCATCACAAAGACTATGCTGTTTCTCCCCTGCTTCTCCTCGTTTTTGCTCCAACAAATAAGCTGAGGGCACGTTTATTATTGGCAAATTAGATTTAGAGCATGCACCCTTGATTCTGGTTTGGAGGTCTGATGTGGTGACGTGGTTTTCTGTCGACCGAGTTCCTCGCCCACTGCTTTCCAGTGACGCTGTGAAAAACTCATGCTTTGAGCTTCAGTGTTGTCATTTTAGTCTGTATATCCAACAAGTGAAGCATCCGCTGTCGTGTTTCAGTCTGTTATCAACACCCTCACCTACTGCTGTATTATAATATTTGGAGGCAAAAATGCCAAAAATGATGTTTCTGCATTTTAAAAATTGCACTGTTGCCCTTAAGGGGGCGCTACAACATTTAATTGTCTGTATGTCACGCACAATATCTTGGACGCCACTGATTGCATTTTGACAAATGTAGTTGATATATTATGATATACTTTGACATACCATATACTATTGATATACTCTTGTTTCATCTAATTGCACTCAACATAATGCTTTCTTTAGATATTTGCATCCCCAATCCTACTTTTGAGTGCCATACTGTAAGGTTGAAATGTCACCAACACTGATGTTACAAAACTTATCAACAATGTTTATTGTTTTCAGGAATCTCTCTTTTTTGGAGTTGCACTTCATTTGTCTGTGCATGCAGTAGCTACAGTTAAAACCTGCAGTAGCTCCTGCCCCGAATATCTGCCCTCTGCTGTCCTGCTGCACTTTAGTACCAACTAAACCCAAAGGGAAGAACACTAATCTTTTTAACATATGTAGGTCTTTGGGGACTAGAGGGCCTGGATTAGGACTAACAAACAGAGGATTATCAGCAAACCACCAAAGCCATTCTCTGTTTTCAACACAGTTGGTATTTACTCTTTTTCTGTCTTGAGTTTCTGGAAACATATTTTCACTTAACGTTTTTTTGCAGGAATCCCTGAACAATTCTGTTGCAGACTTGATTGATATGCTGCTTATAGATGAAAATGTTTATTGTCTTTCAATGATGCTGTGAGTCATCTAGAGAAAGGAACGGACTTGTGTAATTTTGTTGAAACTCACAAAGCACATAGGATAATTTCCAAGCAACACTGCCATTGCCTTCTTGTACTTGTGTAGCATTGTTAAATGTTTGTCTGTATTCTGCTCAACTGAGCAATGGGAAACCTTCAAAGCTTCATGAAGAGCAGACTAGAGATAAACAGCAGGCACAGAACAGCCTTCTCCTCTGTCTCATTCGGCCAAACGGTGTGTGTTGTCATCTGAAACACACTGTAAGCTGCCTGTCTACCAGATCACTCTCACTTTCAACCCCGGAGGCCTCTGCAGCTTTAACTGTGATTGTGTGTGTGTGTGTGTGTGTGTGTGTGTGTGTGTGTGTGTGTATAAAAACCTGAGAGGACTATTGGTGGGTTGTGTGTGTCTGTCACTATCATCTTGTTACCCCAAATCTCCATATTTACAGGATAGGTAATACTATGATATTACACAATGCCATTTAATATTTGTCAGCCAGGTGAATCCAATATTACTTGCTGTTGTCAGGTGAAAATCTTGTATCTCCAAAATTTCAACTTTTCAGAAACGACACACCCTAAGAGACACACCTTGTTTTTAGCTTAACCACCATGCAATTTTGAGTTTATATATTACTTTTGAAAAGGTTTTATAAGCCCATGGGTTGTAGAATTTTCTCAACCCATAGAGAAGCATATAATCCTTCAACTGAAGTGATAATATGTTGTATTTCACAAATTTACTGTCATTTATAATTATATTATTTACGATGGTGATGCAGGAGGACATGTAGGACACAAGCCAATTAACCACCCAAGCATATGAATACTCCGGTGGGTAGGCTATGTCTCCTCTGCAGTCTGAGCTCATTATTGCAGGTTAGGCTGTGCAGCTGTTTGTACCAGCGGCCATTCTTTCTCCACTCCACTTTGTGGGTCAAGCAGCAGGGAGAGAACGTAAAATCACAATGGACGGAGTGGATGGAGCAATTCAGGTTATAAAGGTATTTGGGTGGAGGCCAGGCTGCTTTCCTCTTTATTCATAATGCATGCAATGACAATGAAAAATCTTGTGAACTCAACCTATAATTTTAAAATGAATACATAAATGTATAATGTTGCATTTGTATAGTTAAGCCACTTCCAAATCTTTGGTTGTGTATATACAGGATATACCTTTATACTGTATATTATATACTGTATATATATAACCAAATATATATACAGTATATATGTATGGTCCCTAGGTGTCAAACTGCCTCAACAGGTCTGTGACTGCTGACTGCTTACCACAATGCAACCTCTCACCCCGTCTCGGCTTCCCTCGACTTGCTAATGTGCAAACAAGCACAGGAACAGAACGGCTTAATTATCAGCTGAGTTATACAGGGAATGTCAGTCCCCTGCCAATTTTCACCAATAACTCGCGCTATTCTCTTAGGAGAACGTGTTGATTTCAGAGGCAAGAACGTTCTGTTTAGTTTAAATGTAAAACGTTATGCAGAACATCTGGAAACACTCTGCCTGATTTGGCTGTAATTTCAGCAATTTTTCACTTGCTCACAGCCCTTGTGACCTAGCCAGAGGTGGAAAGTAACTAAGTACATTTACTTGAGTATTTCCATTTTGCGAGACTTTATACTTTTACCACACTACACTTCAGAGGGAAATATTTACTTTACTTTATTATACTTTTTACTCCACTATATTTATCTGATGGCTGAGGTTACTAGTTACTTTGCAGAATAAGGTTTTACATGCAAAACATACAAAAAGCTCATACAATATGCATTGTTGCATTGTTAGAGTTTAAACTATCCAACAGTATATGGAGCAGTTAGACCTCGCACCACCTGGACCACCAACAATATTAAAATACTTCTTACAGGTTAATGCATCAATAATTTAGCACTCTGAAAGGGAGCATTCTTCAGAATGAGTGCTTTTACTTTTGATACTTCAGTACATTTTACTGCTAATACTTCTATACTTTTACCTAAGTAAACCTTTGAATGCAGGTCGTTTACTTTTAATGAAATATTTTTCCATTATGGTATTGCTACTTAAGTAAAGGATTTGAGTATGTTTTCCACCATTGGACCAAGCGTGTCCTCCTCCTCCATGATGAGATCCATTAATAAGTTGATGGATGCTCTGAAGTTCAGGTTTGTGCATATGCTGTTTGTCCTGGGACCAGTGATGTGGTGTTGGCGACATCACCTGTATCTAACCTATACAACCATCGTGATTGCATACCATGAAGTTCCTGCTGCAAGCAATCACATCCTGGCTCACAAGTTTCTCTCCTCATGTCCTATTTCTCTTTACTGTGCGCTGTCAAAACAACTAATTTATCAGCATTGGAGAGAAAGCTAGCCAGTCTCCCTAAAGAAAAAGATATATTTCTTATCAAGCTGCTTTCGAGAAACCAACTTCCTACCTTGTCTTCTCTTCATCTTCATTTTCATCTTCAAGGCACTTGAACACTAAGGACACTGCAGATTTATTTTTGACTCTTTCAATGTCATTCTGCTACGTGGCCAAAGTAAGAATCAGTCACAGTGAGAAAGCCAGAGTTATGTGCTAACACACAGGGGAATGGCATGCAGGGGCTCGCAGAGTGCACACACACACACACACACACACACACACACACACACAGACTTCTAGAGGAGACGTGAGAACAATGTCAAGTAATATTTTAGAGAGAGGCGAGAGAAAGAGAGAGAGAGAAAAGAAAGAGTGAAGGAGAACGGAGTACATCTGTGTGCCAGGCAGAGCATTACTGCAAATTAAAAGTAGGGCCTTGAGCCTGGACTATGAGTGACCCCACACATCTTAGTCCAGTCTGGAAGAGTCAGCCAGCATATCAAGCAGCCTCTGGTTCCACTAATCCCTGCGAGTCCGTCAGTAGCTGTAATTCAGACGACAAGAGGCGGTAATATCATCTGGGACAGACCGGTTGTCAAGAGTACAGTGAAAGTTTAACCGGACAGTGTTTTATATAGTGCAGTATACCTCTCCCAAAAATATGAAAGGCAATGGTTCATTTTATTACAATGACAGTACACTTGGAAGATTAGTGTAGTGTGGTATTTTAAGAGCTCGATTTCCACTACTGTGACACACTTTTTATAAAGACATCATACTGTTAAAACTGTAAAAAAAAAAGAAAGAAAGAAAGAAAACAAACTCTCAGAAGAGAATCCAGGGGATGCAGTTGCTCTGCATTTGCATCTGAAATTCAGTACCATGCACACACATTGAATGGGTCTGACTGTGGAGACCTAAGTTGTAAGCGTTTATTATTTTTCAACATAATTCACCAAATAACACTGAATTTCCCTTTGCAGAAAGTGCAGCATCATTCCTTCACTCTCCTCATTGCTGTGAGAGGTTGTTGTTACATTTTACTCAGCAATGAATCTGTGTTGATGGCAAGTTTCACATAGTAGATCCGTTTTTGGCAGACTGGACCACATTTCAGTGTCACCCTTGTTGATTAGGACAAAGCTCTGAGAGGCAAAAAGACTTCCAGGTGGCCAATGGGCTGAGGACAAAGCCCAGGATGCCCAAGAGACCGATTCGGGTTAAACAAAAGACTCCACAGAATTATCTTTTACTCCTCAGTTGCAGCAGGCAAGGTGAGAATGAATGAAGTACATGTTGCGTGTGTGTGCGTGTGTGTGTGTGTGTGTATGTGTGTGGTGTGTGTCGAGGTAATTGCGAGGTTGTCGTGCAGCTGAGTGTTAGAGTTCTCTCACATGCAGAGGTTAATTTCTGCCTTCCTCTGTGGCCTCCAGCAGCTGCCTGGATAATCCCCTTGAGCCTACGTTCTGCTAAGCTTTTAAAAGCCGGTATAAACTGTCCATTTTGTAATAGCCATGTCACATCAAGGGTACAATCTGCTCCGCCCACTGCCTTTCATCTGCATGCTTTGGTCAAGTCACAGTCAGAGCATCATCCTACTGCGCTCCCAGTGTTTCATTCATCATTTGTTGTTTATGTCCATTGAAATAAATAGTCGTCGTAAACATTTTCAAACCTTGTAGGCCTAATTCTGCAGTGATGTCATCTTTCTGACCACAACTTACCTTCAAGTCGAGTCTGTTTGTCCTGGGACTACAACTGGGATGTGGACAGAAGGATTATCCCTTACTGGCAGACAAATAGCTTGATGCTGGTGAACCAGAACTGTTTACTGGGCGAATGTTTGTGTATGTCACGCAAACTTCTCTGCCTTCTAGTCCTTCATGGGTCTGGTTTTTATCCACAGTTTATTCAAAGATATTTGTTTTGTTTGTTTGCTTACACACATGTTAGGAAAAGGGAAGCAGATTCATTTGGGACAGACATTGTTTGTTAGACATTTAGATTTTTACATTCTACTGCAGATTAATTTATTTCCTGTTAGCGTGGGGTTTTTTTTTTTTGACAGATCATTAACTTGACAAAGAGATGTCACCCAGACATGGTAATGAACCACTTGGAATATTAACTTCCCCCCCAAAAAAAATACAAATCTGGTCTGGTGCAGCAATTAGGCATTGGGTTGAATGGCAGGATATCTGCTGCGTAACATCCCACTCCCTAAATGTCAAAGTTTGACACAAAAACAGCCCAGAGCCCGGCTCTAGCTAATGAACTCTGTATGCCACATTCACACTGTCTGCAACAGTTTGTCCTGACAGCTCATTTATAATTTTAAATTCTTGGTTTAATAACTTTTTATGGCCTTAACCGCAAGCACTGAATATGCTAATTTATAAGCACTAAGCACCATAAGCACCAAGACAGTAAAGCTTATTCGTTCTCTCAGCTCCTCTCTGGGCCAAGTTAGTGTGGTTGAGTATTGATACAAGGTTCTCTGTGTTTGCTGTTCTGGATAGCTGTATGCTGGTTGAGTAGAAACGTCCATGATACCTCTCATGCCTCACTTCATCAAGGAGAGACCCCTCTCAGTAGAGTTCACATCAAACTGCAGCTCTCTGTCTACTTAACCCTTTTTCTTTTCTTGTCTTTTTCATTGAGCTAACAATCTGTAACAAGCTTGTCGATTTGCATCCAAGACTTCAAGGCAATGTAACCCTCTTGTTCAGCAAAACTCAAACAAGCATGTCATCAGGCTTTGAGAGGTTTATTATTGCCATCAGGTATCATCATGAAGGTAATAAATTAATCCACAGTAAAAAAAAAAAAAAGCTGTCCCTCACACATGATGCAGCACCCTTGAGCCAATCAGTGAAACAATTAAAATATTCATTATGTGGCAGACAAACACATTAATTTCTGGAAAATCTAATGGGAGGACCTTTAAGGTTGAACTTGTATAGCATATATGCAGTTTTTATACATTTATACAGTATATACTATATAATTTCATTGTGGCAGGCATTTCATTTCATATAAGCCAATAAACATGGCTTATCTATGCTCTAGATCCTGCAGGTTACAATGCAATGTGTTTATAGGTGCTTTAGAAAGAGTGTGTGTGTGTGTGTGTGTGTGTGTGTGTGTGTGTGTGTGTGTGTGTGTGTGTGCGTGCGTGCGTGCGTGTGTGCGAATACTAAAATACACACACATACAATATACACACATAGCTACAGATATACATTTAGGTATGCATCTTAGAGCAGTAATTTGCCATGAACATGTTGAATATGGGTCAGATGAGGCTCCTCGTCCTCAACTGACCGATGCATAAATGAGAAAGTCCACACTATGCTGTGTGTTTCTACACATGTCCACATTAGTCCCACATTAACGGCCAGGTCAGATGCACTCTGCCACTGAAGCTTAATCCCTCAGCTGGGACTGTTCCCGCATTCTGGCCATCTAATGATGACCTTCACCTGTTGTGCCTTATTTCTGATGTTGGATTGTATTTTACTCTTAATTGAGCTCACAAATTGGTTTACATCTGTAAATGAGCAAATGTTTTCATCTTTGCAAGTGTTTCTAATTCTAAATAGCTGACAAACACAATTGGTTCCCCGTCCAGCTGAGTTTGAAATGACAGGTTTTCATCTCTTTTCATCTCTTACCCAGTTGCTTCTTTAAAGATTATTACAGACTACGGGATAGTACACAATGGGGAGCAAAAGGAAAGATGGAAGAGAAAGTAAGGATGACATGAGACAAAGGTCATGAGACTCAAACCCCCAACACTGCGAGCGTTGTGACATGCGTTGCAGCCCACTGAGTTGTTTTAATTGTTTTAATTGTTTTAATGTCCTCGAATCTGTGATCCATGCTTTGATTTCATCACACATTTACTTTTGCACCTCCCTGTACACCTGTTGCACCTAACCAGAGTATATCCAGATTACAGTTAGTCCAGTATGCTGCAGACAGACTCCTGACAGCAACCAAGAAGAGACAGCATGTTACCATATTAGCTTCACTTCATTGGCTACCAGTGCAATTTATGATTGTTTTTAAAATTGTATCGGTCGCCTTTAACACAGCTTGGATTAGCGCCAAGCTACATTTCTGAGCTTTTAACCCTTTATGAGCCTGAAATCCTCGGGCAGAGCTTTTCTGGTCGTTCCACAGTCGAGGCTGAAGACTAAAAGGGTGACGGAGCTTTTTCTATTCGGGCCCCGACCTGCTCATCTTTAAAAGCATGTTGTAATAGCGTTTTGATAAGTGAATAGTGTTTTGATAAGTTTGATAAGTGTTGAGATAAGTGATGAATCATCATTAGTAGTAGTAGTAGTAGTAGTAGTAGTAGTAGCATAACAAGGGCTTCTTTTCTCGGCATATGCTTATTTATTCAGTATTCTCTCTCTTACTATCAGTGGCCTCTTGAAATAACATGAATAATATTGAAATGCCTTTTCATCCCTTATTAGTGTGATCATCGCTCCTTTTGTCAGTTCCCTCTTGTCTCTGCTGGCACAGACTCAATCTTGAGCATCCAATGCCAGAATTAGTCTGTAAATGAATTATACACTGTAGTGGCAGACAAGCCAAAGCAATTAATTAGCTGTCATTTGTATTGGCACTGCTGTTGCTGTAACTAATGTTGCAAGGTTTACTTCACAATTTCTGATGCTTCTGATTCACACTGCATGTCAGCAATCCAATGAACACTGAATTTGTGTCTTTGTGTGTCTGTTTGAACAAAGCAGAAGTAGGCCAGGGGGAGAAAAGGGTTCAAAGAGTTGAAGCTCATATCAGAAGTGAAGTCAGTAGTTAGTGGGAAGGGACAGAAAGGTTAGTCTGTGAGGCTTCACACACCTGAGCCCTCACAGGGAGAGCAGACCTTTCCCCTCTGGGCAGGGCAACCTACGGAGAGACGAGGTAGGAACAAGTTTAATTGGATGGAAGTGGCTCTAGGCAGCACTTTACCTGTGCAGGCTTACCAGTGTCTGGCCTTGTGGTACTGTGCAGACAGACAACTAAAACCTTTTTTTTTCTTGTTGTTCTTTTGTCTGGGGATCTGTGGTGGTGGGCATGAGAGGCTGGAGAGTCTGAAGTATAATTAGAATAACAGGATGTATTGTAGTATCAAGCTGCAGAAACTGTCTGAATATCTTAATGCTTCATATTGTGATTGCTGTAGCATGTTGCATGACCAGCCAGGAGGTCAAAAGTCATTGGTTACATTCCAAGGTGAATTATTGATTGGAATGAAGGATGAGGTGGGGGGAGAGGTGTCATCTCTAATCTGAAGATACAAATACAGTTGTTTAGAAGTTCATGTTTTGTATGCCTTGTGTTTCTTCCAGCTTGTACATATCATTTGGAAAAAAAATTTCCCCCAGATTTTATTGCTCAGAAAATGCAGCTTTTATTGCCGTATGAACCCGTAGCAGTGTAATGGAGAATATTTACGACGTTCCCATGGGTAATATCTCAGGGTCACCAGCAAGGATCCATCACTGCTAATTCATTGACTTTGACAGGCAGCTTCATTACGTGAAAAACAAGAGTGCTGAAATGTTTTAGGAGGCGGGTCAGGCTGAGTGTTTGGCTTGACCCGTGTTCAGCTAATCCTCTCCCTCTGCCACCCAATCAAGGACGAGACATTTTCAGTTGTATGATGCTCATATCTGGAGACTGTGGCTCAAAGTACGCCAGCCAAAGCCAGTGGGAGAGTAATATATTAACCAAAACGGCACATGGAGGACTATAACCGCACACACACACACACACACACACACACACACACACACACATACACGCAGACGTACATACAAAGGCATTTTGTAAAACATGGTTAAATCGAATTTTTTTTAAAAGCTGATTTCACTCTAAGCCAAGAGCTGAAATGGGCTTTAAGTGCAGATTTAAAAATTGTGGTGGATTACAGAATACTCAGGTGGTTGGCTTTAACATAGGCTAAACTACAAGCGATAGTAGAAATAAAAGACACCACTGTTAAGAGATGGTGGGGTGCAATTTGTACTCGCTATATCTTCATCACAACAGGTAACACTTGGGTCCTCATTGTCACCTACTTTTGAAGTCTGGGATGATATTAGCTGTGTGTGAGTTTTGTATGTAAGTTTTTCATTTGGTTTCATTCAAAGAGTTTTAGTGCTACATGGTCTAAAAGTTGTTTCAGAAGCCTTTTCATCTCACCAAGAAAACCATCTGGGGTAAAGACAGGTGTATAGTACATGCAGGTTCTGTATTTTGGAGGCAGTGTGTTTAGGTATTGATAGAATTCATGTTCAACAAGGCTGATAAACGCTGTGATGCTCCACACAAACTCAAACTACATAAAATTGAAATGTTTTCTAATCCAATTTGATAGGTAATGCGTCTTTAGGGAAACGGTCCAACTTTCAAAGGATTATATGCTGTGTGAGAGCAATTTGGCTGCCATTTGACTTCCCTCCTTGCTTTAAAGATTAGTGTATAATACGACTGGAGCTTGGGGAGTGGGAAGCGGGAACTTGATTGTGTTGCTTTGACCAACAAGGAGCAAAGAAGATAATGCAAGCATACCATTGCTGCAATGAAACTTTTTTTGGTCCCTGTTGTACAGTAAGTACAGTATGCTTAAACTTCTTCAGCCTTTGCACTCAGTGCTTTAGTAGGCCTAGTAAAGAGGAAGCAGGCAGCAGGATGTCCTAGTGGTTACAGACACCGTCCCATAACTGACAGGTCATAGGAGTGAGGAGAAAGAGTGTTGGCTAAATGCCTAAATGTGACTGTAAATAAAGGACTGCATCAGACTTGCATCAAAGAGGAAATGCACACAGTGTTTCCTTGTCCCCAGTTAGTATACAGATTTGACTCTGAGGACACTTACTGCGTTGTGTTTATTGAGTTCTGGATAGATAATCAGTAATAGATAATTCAGCCAGACAGAGGGAGGATACAACATGTTGTGTCTGGACTACATCAGGAATTTGACATGGCTGCCTCTGCTTTTCATGTCTTACACACTGACTCTACAAAACTATATCGCAACTCTTGAGCTCAGGTTAGGCTAAGGGAAAGTCACACAAAGCTTTCTTAGCAATTTTTTCCATGGAGCAGCCGAGGGCATCACGAGGCAAATTCAGTCAGGTAACGCTTAATGAGATGTCGCTTTGTGAGATGGCGTCTAGAGGGCGTCTTTGACTAAGAGATGGCCTCTCGCCTATGGGCTAAATGCCACATTGAGTCCCATACACTGATAATGTCATATTGGATCTCACACATTGAGTTACAATCTCCGCTGTCAATTTACAGACATCCACATCTTCTGCTGTCCTGCAAACCTTAACGGTAGGTCACGTTATTACCTGTGGTATTTAAAGCTACACAAAGCGATTTTTTCTGACCACTAGAGGGTGACAGACAGCACAACACATTTGTAAACACACAGCAAAGCTACTAGGTGATGGAAGCCCTTAAGGACAAACCGTGCATAAAGGCTAATGGCTAAAATAAACATACCTACGGAGAAATATCGCTCGAAAGTCTCGCTTTGCCAGATTTTTCTCCCGCTGAAGGTTACATGTCCGACAATGACAAGTGAAGAGGTAGGTAGGAAGTTTACTAGTTGAACAAGTTTCCTCACTCACTTCATCGATTCGCCATTACTCGAGCCGAAATTCAGTGTTGGAGTCATGTGTCACTCATGGTGTCAAGGGCCATGTGGCTGATCTGTTCTCTGTGACCAGCAGCTTGAGTTATGGTCATTCAAAAAGAAGATGGTATCTTTTCTATTATGTTACATAAAAGTCCATCTGACAAAGTAGTCAGTAATGGTGAGTTCAGTGGGAATGTGAGGGGAGTTTGAGACACGATCACCTCTGGACTAATCAAGTCTCTCCCTATGGCAAGCAGTTTTAATGTTTAATAACCTGGACCCATTTTGTTGTTTGGTGGTGTATTTTTCCCACGGCTCAGCCGAGGGCATCACAAGGCAAATTCAGGTCAGGCAGTCAGTCAGTCAATCTGGGACGCTTAGTGAGATGATGTGCTTCGTCAGATGTCCTCTAGAAGGCGTATTTGACTGTGAGATGCAGTGTGTCCCATACAGAGACACAAAATCAAAAGTTGGTCAGTGTATAGAAATTAATCTAAATCGATATCTGATGTGTGCATCACGTCATGTCTGTCATTTGGAGAAGCACAGACAGCAGACCAGCAGCATTGTACTCAATCAGAGTCTCCGGTGTGAAAACAAAAGTGAAACTTAACATTCCACAATTTGCTCCAAACGTGCCTGTGTTAGTAACAGGTAAACAGTAAACTGTTTGTTAACAGCAACACGTCTTCTGCTGCCCTTCAAACTTTAACGGGAGGTATAACATTATTAGCTTGTGATATTTAAGTCACGTTAGTGAAAGTATGTAATTTAACCGTGTCCCAGTGCTTCAGTGCATAGAATTGAACACGTGCCGTGGATTTGTACAGGATCTGTGCTTGTTCAATTGTGGCATCACTGAGATCAACTTGTTTTACCTGTGATCCATGCAGCATGTGACCTCAGATTAACCTTATTTGACCTAACAAGGTAAAGCCATATTTTTTCTTTAATCACACAATGGATCAAGACTAAGACACTCTTTATCAGTTTAAAAAACATTGCTGTGAATAATGCTGTAGTAATAACACTGTAATAGTTGGATGATAGCTGGAGTGACTATTAATGATCAAGAAAATAACTGTGTGGTCAGAAGAAGTGAAAGTAGGTCTTTCATGGGAGAGACTGAGGACAGGATGGAAACCTTAGCCCACTGTCTCACTAACCCCTCAGTAAAAGGGCTTTGGCTTTTGGGTTGTTCACTCAGGCAAAGTAGTTCGGCAGTGTTTTAAAACACTGTGGAAATTAAGCCGTAACAGTATATACGTATATATATAATCTGCTGGTATTTACTGATCTGATTATCTACAGTGGACATTACACAGATTAAACACAAACAATCGGCATGATGTAGGCTTCTGTTCTGCTGACAGATAGACAAACAGGCTGTACGGTTCTGGCAGGTTCAAAAACAAGGTTTGCCCGATGTGTTTACAAGCAAACATTTATTGGATTGCCACCATGCTCTTCTGTAGTGTGAACATGAACACATACAATTGAATAAGTGGTAACTGAATTACAAGGCCACTTCTTTAACTGATTAGAGATGAATGTGTTGAACAGGCTTGCTCTAAGTAGAATGGCTTCTATTATTCTCTTAAACTGGGAAGGCTCTAGAGGATTTCTCACAGATTTCTTGAACTAATTAGGATTTAACACCACAGCTAACATTTCAATAATTGCGTGCTCTTAGAAGGAGGTGAGAACAGCTATTATAACAGCTATGACATATGATCTTCACCACAGGTTGAAAATATCGAATCATGAGCTAATTTAGTACAGTGCTGAAGGAAGTGTATATAGCCCAAGATACAGTAACCTTCAGGTAAGCATCCATCTGCGGAGAGTTTTCCCCACATGATTAACATTTTAATGAGTTAATATTACTGGCTAGCTAGCATTAATAAAAAATCAACCAAAAAAGATTCAATGAAATTACTTTCAAGCTTACCATCAACCCCAATGATGGAATGCAAGCATCATTTAGAGACATGTATTCCTGTAGTCTTTCAAATACAAGTTGTAGAGAACAGGGAAGCTTTGAAAGGCTGCAATCGACTTCTTGCCCATTTTGCACTTAGCAGGCAGAACTATTGTTCATAGAACGACATAGAAAGTTGAGACTAAGTTAAAGAATTGTTAACCTCTAGCAAGAGAAATAGATAAATTCAGATATTTGTATGTCTGATTTTCATTACTTTTTATTGTTGCGTGCCGCCTCAAGCCCTGTGTTGGGAATCTAGTCAATTACTGGCAGGTGTAAATCAGTGAGGCTTGGAGATTGCTTGGGGATAGTGTGCAGTATATAGTTTATTGATCCCTGGAGGAAAATGCTCTTTTCACTTGTGGTCAAACACGGAGCAGCAGCCCGAGCTGGCAGAGATTCAGTGTCTTACTCAAGGACACTTCAGCTGGGTGGATGTTTTCCAGGGCTTGATCCTGGATTGTTCAGTTGAAGGATTGGTGAGGATTGGCCTGGGTAGTGAAGTTATTAGGATGTGTCTGGCTCTGATGCAATGCAGTAGATCTTTAGTATTCTTCTCTTGTCCGAAGAGGGTTTCTCCTGGGACTCGCATGCAGGCAGGGAAAGCAGGCTGTGCCCATCTGTGCCACAGTGACACATTATAAATGAGTCTGTGGCAGGCAGCAGGACAGGTGCGGGGCGTCGGACACAGTCACACTGCTGGGGCAAGACTGGAAAGCAACCAGGCCAAGCCATCCAAAAAGCATTGATTGGATAAAGAAAGGGAGTACAGGAATACAAGGTGTGTGTGTGAGAAGGAGACAGAGAGAATGTATGTGTATGTAATAAAATATAATTTTTTTTATCTTTTACTCCTCTTATACTGCAACTTTTACTAGTGTGAAGTTCAAAAATAACCCACCATAAATTTTAAACGGTGACTGAAAATGATTTTCTATTTTTCTCTATTAGATGTCCTGAAGAATGTGATAACTAAATAAAATGATGAACCCTCCTCATTTGGAGTCTTTGCTTAAATTCCTTATTCACAGCACAAATCTAAATTGACTTTTTCCTTACTCCAGCAGCGATCCCACTGTGTGGTCTAGAATTAAATCCTGGTTGATGGATCATTTCAGCATGCTAACTTCATTTATTAACAAACCACTATTCCCATTTATTTTGGAAACCCAATTAAAGAACAATCAATGTCTTTGTGCGTATGTATGTGTGTGTGTGTGTATGTGTGTGTCTAAGCTAAATCTGCTGGTTGGTGTCTGTGTTTTCCAGGTGATGGAAACCCCAAGGAGAGCAGTCCTTTCATTAACAGCAGTGCCAGTGATGTGGAGAAGAGTCAGCAGTACGACGGCAAGAACATGGCTCTGTTTGAGGTGAGGACTTCCTCTCCTCAGTACTGCTGTCACTGATGAACAACTAGTAGCAAACACATTGGGATCATGGAGTGAAACCAGTCCTTACTGCTGTAATGTAGTTGATACTTTGACCTGATCAAAGAATTCTGTGTGATCAGTTATTAATTTTGGTAGCAGATGGGTGGGATGGGAAGATATGCCTGTCTCACAATACGATTCGATACGCGATATGGGTTTCACGATTCGATACAACCACAATACGATGTAATAAATAAAAGTTCAATGGCAACAAAGTCTGACTGTGCAGAATTATGTTTATTTCTGAGACACAAATCTTTCTAGCAATGGCATTGGCTTGCTAGAATTTAAAAATGTCAACAAACAAACTGCACACATTTGTGATTGCTACGGCAGAATAAATTGTAGCTAATATTGCAATTCATTTTTCTGCCCCACAATACTTATTGTCACATTTTCGTATTGCGATATATTTCATTTTGTCCCATCCCTAGTATCATATCACCTATGTTGGCTGTATCCTGGATCACCAGTGCTAATATCCCTGTGCATGTGTGTGTGTGTGTGTGTGTGTGTGTGTGTGTGTGTGCGCGCTCTGCAGGAGGAGATGGATACCAGTCCGATGGTCTCCTCTCTGCTCAGCAGTCTGGCCAACTACTCCAACCTGCCCACAGGCAGCAAAGAGCACGAAGAGGCAGAGAATAATGAGGAGGGAGCGCGACCGTCCAAAAAACCCATCAAGGTAGAGTCTACTGGAGGTGATCCATCTGTACCTGGGAGCAATCTGACGAGGAACAGCAACCTTATTTATGATATAGGCCTAGTCATGAAACTGACAGCCATTGGAGAAGAATGGTGGAATGTATTCTTTTATTTTTTTTTTATGTCTGCGAGGTTTGATCTTAAAAGGAACAGAAATGGAAAGTTACATTTTCTATTCAATCTAAATTCTAAACAGTAACCTTTCAGAGAGGCAGGATTTATGATAGGAGAGATAGGAGAGTCTGCAGGTTTTCATTCCAACCAAACATTACACCCATTAGCACAACTTCAACCAGCCTTTTAAGGTCTTGTTTGGTGAGATTCAAGGACATAAGCATGTTTTGGAGTAAGAAATGATTCATTGGTTACAATTAGACATTGCAGAGGCCTCTTTTGCTCATGATATTGTCAAGTCGAGAAATCATGGTCAAATCTTTCATTTCAAAACTGCTGCTAGATCAAAGCAAATATCCATCTTAGGGTTTTCATCAGGATGTTAAGTGTTGATGGAGGATGGAGAGAGAAGTACAGAGAGCTGAGGCATATTGATGAATATGGTTTGCTATATATTTTAATAAAGAATCAAGTACGCTCAAGGCCACCCATTCATTTTAAAAATCTTTTTCTTTCAAGGCTTTATTGTAGTTTTCTCAAATCCACAAACTTTCAAGGATTTTCAAGGCCTGTGGAACCCTGATTAGATGTGTGATGTTTTGCAGTGTTGCCTTCCTTTAAGCTGGTAGAGATTTCTATCCTGCACAGCACAGATACCAACTGCCTGACTACTTGCTGCTATCATCAGACTCTGAGCTTCCATGTTGTATTTATGACTGGTTGTCAAGAACAGCTTTTACATGTGGGAACTTTGTACTATTGATTGCCCCAGTGTGATGTGAATGCAGGATCAGACTCAGACTGATGTTTTTGACAGTGGCGTGTGTTCCCATTTTTTCCCTTGGCTGGCCGGTATTTATTGACTCTCAGCAGGGTGATGTGATGCCGGTTATCCTGCGTGTGTGCAGTGGAGCAGAAGACACACCCAACAACCTGCATCCTCAGTCTGCCTCACTGTGTCTACTTTCTGTACATTGCCTCTCCTTTTGTCGTCTTATCTCAATTCCACAGCTCTTGGAAGCCAAAAGACCTAAAATGAGGCAACTCAAGGCTAAGATTTTGGGGTGTCTTACATGCTTTATCCTTGTTTTACTTACGTTGTCTTTTCCTGTGAGCTGAAATTTGACCACATGATCTCACAGCATGCTAATGCATCTTGAAGCTTATTTTAGTAGTCTGCAGTTCCCCATTTAAAGGAATAGTTCACCCAAAAATGATAATTTTGTCATTGTTTATTCATCCTCATGTCAGTTAAAGGTCATTGGGGAAAGGTCATGTGTTTAGGGTATGCAGAGCATGCGATGTGTGGGTGCACAAAAAACGGTTTTAGTGAAGACCTGCGCTAAATACTGGTGTAACTATAAGTCCTTTGGACTCTTTGTGCAATCGTTTGGCTTCAGAACACTTGGATTATGCTGCACAAGCTGTTTAGAGTAATTTCATGGTTATTTTTTGCCCTTTTTGGAACTCTTAAGAACCAGTTACCAGCCACTTCAGTTGTTTTGGAGAAGGCTGACATGGAGCAGCGCTAGCAAACTCGTCGTGTGTTATTTGGACTTACAAACTTCACCGGTGTTTCGACTGACGAAACGATGAGGGTGAGTACTGACATGATTTTGGGTGAACTATTCCTTTAAGGGCTGAGTGGCATTGTGACGGAGGACCGCTATGTTTCCACTTGTCAGCTGCCTGCAATGCCCACTGGGAGCGCTACAGGCAGCGACCTGAGGTCGCACACAGCTGAGCTCATTAGCTGAAGCTCCCAGAGACAAAAAGCTGCTGCCCTCAGTGTGAGACTGGCTGTGGCAGGAAAAAGACCTTATGGGTACTGGATACTGGAATTATTTTGCATTTTGGATGCTTTTTTGTCTCTTTCTCTCCAAACTTTTTTTTTTTACATTAAAAACCCCTGGACATTTCACATTAAAAACTATACCTGCCCATTTCTGTTACTCTCTATGACAGGGCTTATGAAACCACTAGGATCTATTTATTCTATTACATTATTCTTTTTTATTATTTATACAGGGTGTGCACACTGAGAGTAACACTTCATTTATAGATGGGCCCTGTTTACAGGAGCATTTTAAAATCAAATGGATAAGACATGAAAGATAGAATACACATAAATTAGTTTACAGAAGTTCAAGACATTAGAACAAGAGCATCACATAAAAAAATGTAAATTAGAACAATGCAAGACAGTATAACAAGGAAATCACACAAAACAAGAGCACACATCCAGCATATTGCCATTGCCTTGGCTGAACAGCTGAGTTTAAAATGACCTGCTGATGAAATCTGCAGCAAGAGAGACGGACAGAGCGCGGCTTGTCACTAAACGCTGAGTAAGGGATAACAGAACATTATGAAGACGCCGTTCAGGCTGAGTCACCTGGAGGATCCTGCAGTCCAGGAGCGACTCCTGAGCCAGACGGCCTGTCAGCACGTCACTGGGCTCCTCTCCTCTCCCCGGCGTTCCCCTGTGGATGGGGCGAGCCTTCAGGGCAACAACTGTCCTCTATCTGTACATATTTCAGTTCCTCCCCATCGCACACGCCCCCCACTGCTCTGCAGCATTTAGACGAGGACTCCCAGACACTTCAGGATGTCAGAAGGACAGACAAGGACTTTGTTCGACAAATGATTTTGTTTTCCTCTTTTAACAGTCACTTTTTGATATAAAAAAAAGAATGTTTTATCTGCAAGTGAGATTAAATTTTCTTTTCAATCTTACCTAGTACAATATTAGTTTGAGAGAAAAGCAATGTAATAACATTAAACTTGTATGAGAAATCTAAACTCAAAAGACGCAGACATCTTTAATCAAGTGTAAAGTTTGGGTGCCGTCCCATGAGTTTGACATTGAGGGGGTAATTAGATTACAACATTACATGCTGGCAGACACCCATATGGAATTTGATGAGAGAGGCTTTCTTCTTGGCAACAGAATGTATAAGTTATTAGTCAATAGACTCATAGGATGCTTGGTCTCCATTTCGTTTGCACCACGTTTGTGGATAGCTGTGTGTGTGTAGACATTTATAATGTAGACTATAAAATACTATTGGATTCATTGCTCTCAGTCAGACACACATTCTGATTTTCTGCTTAACTACCTCACAAGCAAATACCTTTCAATCATTTGAAAGCCACCAGATGTATTGCTTGACAAAGATAATGAGGAAAAAGGAGAAGAAAACCTTATCTTCCCACTTCTATTCAAACAGGTTAATGAGAGGAAATATCCCTATTTTTAATGAACAAAGAGCTTGTCATCCTCTTCTCACCAGATTACCATCTTTTTGTGCTTGAAAAGAATAAACCCTTTACTTTCTAATGAAAGAGGTGGACCCAATCTCACAGTCCGGGATTTCATATGTAGAATTTAATTGAGGAGACTACAATTGAGCAGCTAAATGCATACTGACACAGGTTTTAAACTCTATTTCAAACCATATATATGAAAATCATATAGGCCTATGTGAAAAATGATGAGTTAGACTGGAAACTAAGATTACACAAAGTTTTGAGTCACAATTTCACTCCATCATACCATGGTGAGTAAACATAATTAATGGTCACTGAATGGTTGTATTTGGACTTGAGTTTTAGCTGCTGCAATCAAATTGCCCCTCGGGGACAATATGGCACATTTCGAGTTTTATTCAAAGCTTTAAGTTTGGTGTTGTTTTGTGTTTCCCAGGCTCCACAGCTGGGCACTCTGATGGGCGTGTACCTGCCCTGTATCCAGAATATTTTCGGGGTGATCCTCTTCCTGCGGATGACCTGGATGGTTGGCATTGGAGGCGTCTTTGGCTCCTTCATAATCGTCTTCATGTGTTGCTCCACGGTGAGTGAAGCTGCCCTCCCCTCTTCAGCATACCCCCCATGTTGTGTAATAAAACCGCTACATTCAACTAACGGCTTTGGTCCATTGTCAGAGATTTTAGGACATCCCACAATCACAGCATGAGAGGAAAATTAGCACTTTTAGGCGCTACTTAGTTCAGTGATGAAGGTTGTGGCTCCCAGAAGCCAGCTGTCACTGCTCCTGCTGGTGGTCACAGAGAACAGATGTTGAGGGAAAATATGCCAGTTAACTTCATTACACCACAATACAGCTGCAAGCGTTCACGAGATTATATCAACCAGAAGTGGCTCCACACACACACACACCCAAACAGTGGAGTGTGTGATTAAGCTAGAGCCTGTTAGAATATAATTTGCATTACACAGATGCTGAAGGTGACACACACTAAATCCTGGCATAAGGCATTCTGCCAATAAATCCCCCTCTCCACCCCCCTCCCCCTGTTGGAATCCCTCATTATCCCGCTCTATCCCCAGCTTTATTTTAAAAATCTAATACAAAACATAAGTAAAACTAGGACACAAACAGAGGCAACGACAGACGAGTGTCAAAGGATGGTTACAGCCTCAAGCCCCAGCTAGGATGAAGAAGACTAAGAAAGAAAGAAAGAAAGAAAGAAAGAAACAAACAAACAAACAAACAAACAAACAAACAAACAAACAGAAAGAAAGAAACAAAGACAATAATGAATTTAAAAATCCACTGCGTAACATTTCCATGAAAAAGATATTGCCTTAGTTTCAACCTAAGTAACGTGTTTGGAAAATCCACCTGTCAGCGATGCATGTACCTGCCCATGTGGTTGGGAACAACGACTGGTGGGAAATCTTTCTGGCACAGAGGACGTGATGTATTGAAACTGGAAGATGCATGCTTTATGAGCATCTTTAAAAGAAAAATACAAGTGATCATAGATCTTTGTCCTCTCTCTGGTCCCTTTGGTATCTTTTGGTGTAAAGCAATCCCACACGGGCCAGGAGTGCAGGACACCTATGGGTGTGGTAAAGCACACTCCAAAAGCCCAGGATCATATCTGCTCTCACCCTACCACCATCTCCACATAACTATCTTCATCATTTTAAGCCTGAAGTGACTGCGAAGGGCAAACCGTTCCCTGAGACTGAGTGCCATGTCTTTGGTCAAAACAGCAAAGTCACCCTGCAGCATCTTTTTGCTGTAGGCCAAAAACTCACGTTACGTCCTCAATGAGTTATATCCCCTCTCCTCTACTCACTCCAATTACTCTAAAAACACTCTCTCCTTAGCTTATTTCCTTTCATTCTGAGGTCACAGGAATAATATTGTCATGGCACAGTGGCCGTGACCCTCGCACCCCTTACTGTTGATTACACTCTGGTTTAGAGTGTCAGCTAAATGCCTAAAATCTAACTGTAAAATTGTGTAAGCGTGATACTGTCAATTCTAATTTGGCTCTCGACTTGTGTGTCATGACATCATCTTTCTCCTCTCTCTCTACTATATTATCAAATAATGCAGAAATGGTAAAAGGTAAACAGTAACCATGTCATCCATCATGAATGATGAAGTCCCTGTCTGGGCCACTCAGTAACAAATATGTCACCTTGTTTTGAGCTGTAATTGTAGTTCCCCTTTGGACCAATCAGTGTAATTTTGAAAACTATAATGCTGCTGTGAGATGCATCGTTTCCCAAAGTTTTATCAAAATTGGATCACTGGTGTTTGAGATATTGTGCGTAACACATGGATGAGTGTAATTTTGAAAATGTGAGAACGGAGTGGTGAGATGCATCATTCCCCCGGGTTTCAGCAAAATCCAACATGTAAACAAAAGTTGTAGCTCCCCCCTTAGGGCGATCAGTGCCATTTTTAAACTACCAGAATGGAGCAATGAGACACATCATTCACTTGAGTTTTGTGAAACTCCAATCAGCGGCGTCCAAGATATTGTGTGTGACGGACGGACCGGGACCGATCCATAGTCCCTCGAGTTCGATGTTTTCTCTGTCGCAATCTCAAAGCACTGGCCCGCTTGCCCCTTTTCCTCCCTCTAGGTAGTTGCCGACAGTTGTGTGGGCGAGTTGTCCTGCCACTGTTAGCGTTAGCATCCACCGAGTTCCCAATCACAAAGTCACTAGATGAAAATAACAGCTTAGGTTGAATGTCCCGTGTGGTGTCTCTGAGTTGTAAAAGCTCAATCCTACCATACTTTAGCAAACAGTCCACATAGCACACTTGCAAGTACAAAAACACACAAACTGACAGACAGAGCAACACCATGTCGCCATAGCTCGGCGCCATCTTGCCATGGAAAATTTATTTGACAATTTATGCCAAAAAAAATAACAACATATTTATTTTATTGTATTTTTATATAAAAATATCATTACTTTTACGTCCTGGAAAACAGAAAATCTTTAGTGGTGACTTCATTGTGTACCAGGAGGCGAAATAAACATTCCAACCAAAAAAACTGTACTGAACTATTTAGCTGGCTCAGGAGTGTTCACCCTGTCAGGACACGGAGACTGGACTTTGATGCATAGAACTTTACTGAAGGTTTAAGGCATCAGGTACATAGGCACAACAATTGCTTATAGTCTCTCCATCCTATCCATCGGCATGCCACAATACAGGGATGTGATGGTGGGTTTGTGTGTGGTCTAAAACAGGAGAGTAATTATCATTACTAATGGAATTAAACAAGGAATGCACGAGAATTACTATCCAAATAGTAATAAGGTAATCAGCATGAAAACATATAAAGTAACTCTCAGTAGTTAGCGGTGAGGGAAAAGTCCACACAGCATGGATACATCTCTCATTAAAATACTGGGTGTGCAACATGAAGGCTAACAATTTCCACATAGCTTAGTTATTAAAGTTTGGGCCAACTGTGGGCAGTGGTGGCCTAAAGGTTAGAGAAGCGAGCTTGTGACCGGAAGGTCGTCGGTTCAATCCCCCGGACTGGCAGGATAAATCTGGGTGGGGAAAGTGAAAAGCAGCGCTTGCCCCTCCCTCATTACCACCACTGAGGTGCCCTTGAGCAAGGCCCTTAACCCCAACTGCTCCAGTGGAGCTGCTCAGTGGCCAGCAGATTAGACTGTGGTTGTACTGATCAGCTTCCAGGTGTGAATGTGTGTGAATGTGATCAGGGCGTTCCCAAAAAAGAGAGCATTGCTCTCAGTGAAACTCCCCTGAATAAATAAAGGTTAAAAAAAAAAACTTAACAAGGCTCTCTAACCATAGCTGAGACTAGTGCAAGCAAACACCAAGCAACAAACAGGCAATGTGGGTTATCTACGCACACAACAGGTAAGGTTTACTCGGTTTTAAGTCCTTGAAGTGACCATCTGAAGAGGCTGTCTGCTGCGTGGCACGGGGGATTTTTTCAGAGCCTGCCTGGGCTGGGGTTGCTATGGCGATTAATTGGCTCGTTAACGGGTACACTGCCAGAGCCTTTTCTACAAAAACCATCACAGATTTTTGAACAATCCTGCCCCTCCACCCCTCCCATCAAATAAAACTGCTTTTCTCTCCCTGACTTATATCCCATTGGTTTAGACTTCCCTCCCTGCGTTATGTCCTGCCCCAACATCCTGTTTCAACAGGAAATACATCACATTAAGGAGGCAAGATGCTCTCAAAATACTGTTTCACTGTGACTTTAAAGAGTTCACACTTCTGTGACTTTGCCTTCATACAGTTCACAACAGACTGTACAGCTGTCTGTCCCATATCCAGTTGAAAAATCAGCGTTATCAGTGATATCAGGGGGATACAACGATACCTTACTCTCTGTATCTGGGGAATGCTGAGCGTGCAACATCCACCCGCTCATCCTCACAGCATCTGACAGCAGTAAAACTATTAAAGGTTATTATCTGTGATCCGGTGAGAGCGAGGTCACTTCATTAAGACCTGATTAAAGAATCACTTAACATCAGCTCTAAGCCTGCAGGGCCAGAGGCGACCGGGCCGACCTGTAATGCTAATTGGATTACATATACAGACACACACACACCTGCGCCTAGAATGAAACATGGGACGCGCGTGCGCACACACACACACACACACACACACACACACACACACTCACACAAACATGTACACAAACTTTACACACATGTACATCTTATGTTTTCTCCCTTTTGTTTGTTCCCTCTTATGTTTTCTTTCCTCTTCTCTTCAAAGGCTCTTTCAGACACACACACACACACACACACACACACACACACACACACACAAACACACACACACACACTAATAAACCGTCAGTTATGACGTGGGTCTTTTCTTCAACTATTTTTCCTTTGATGATTCACATTTTCTGATATCTCTCCTCCCACTTATTTTTTTTTTATACCACTCTTTCTCTTCCATTTATTTCTGCTGTTCCCTTCCTCTGCCTCCCTCTGCTTCTCATTCTCTATTTTTCTACCCTACATTTACACTCCAAGCACATATTTATCCTCCCAACATTTATTTTTCACTGTGTCTCTTTCAATTTGCTCTCTCTCTCCCTCTCCAATCTTTGATTCTCTGTCGCTCTGTCACTGACGTAAAAGCCCCATGGTGCCTCTGCATCACTGAGCTGTAGCAGAGAACGTGCTCAACCAGCCATGTAGGTTGTTATCCCATAGATTGAACAATTCAACATGACGAGATGAGTCAGACTCTTCCACTCCTCTATGTTTTTCTCTGCTCACTCAGTCCCCCGGTTCATCAAGGTCTCCAAGTCGTCCCAGTCACCCTTATTTAGTTTGACTTGAGACGGAGTGTCCACCTGCTGCCTCTCAGCACCTTGTAACCCTGCTGTGTCGTCTGCTGCTTTTTCAGACCATGCTCACTGCCATCTCCATGAGTGCCATTGCAACGAATGGAGTCGTACCAGGTGAGTGGGTGTCAGAGGCAGTGTTTTCTAGTCGGGTCACCAAACCTCAAGTCCAAGTCAAGTCCCAAGTCCTCAGTGTTTGAGTCCGAGTCTGAGTCCAAGAACAGTCTTTTCCTCATTTGTTCTTTTTACATATTTTACATTTAGCACTACTGTTCGCACTAGTTACTGTAATCTAAAATCCATGTAAGCAAAGCTCACAGTTCATGGTGGAGCCATCTTTATCTATCACATGACTAACAACGCTCTTACTCCCAGGCACCACACACTCATTTTATGTCATCCTATCAGTGGTTGTGTTGTAAGATCATTTTTCATAGCCTATAAGTTTACATGACAGGCTATATTGTTAACCAAGCAGATGATCAGGTACAAATTTAGGGTAACGCTGAAAAGATGTGTAGCCGATTTCTAAGGTGATTGAGTCCCAAGTTCAAGTCCTCACTGCGCGAGTCCAGGTCATCAATGTTCAAGTCAGAGTCGAGTCACGAGTCATCCAGGACTCGAGTACTACAACACTGATCTGAGGGATGTATTTGTGTATTTTGTATTTGTGTGTGTGTGTCTGTCTGTCTGTCAATCTGTTTGCACACTTGCTATATGTCCTGACAGTTATAGCACGCTAAATATTCTGTTTGTTTTTTTGACCCACAGCTGGAGGTTCATACTACATGATCTCTCGCTCCCTGGGTCCTGAGTTTGGTGGAGCGGTTGGAATCTGCTTCTACTTGGGCACCACTTTTGCCGGTGCCATGTACATTCTTGGCTGTATTGAAATTCTGCTGGTAAGGAGCCCTAATTATTGAGTAACTGACACCAGTTTATTGCTTTTCATGCTCCCTGGTCTGTATTAACAGACAGTAACAGCATCTTACAATAAATGAAACTCTACTCTGAAGTCCTTGTGAATTGGACCAAGCTAAATAAAAGATCCAAATCTATGAGACACCTTTCTGACCAGCTTATCAAGCTAAAATTATGACCCATATTCATAACTAATATGTATATGTACATGTATTTTTCCTTATAACAGGTTTGAAGGGTCAGAAACCATTATGTAGACATGCCCAGCAGCACATGTAGATGCAATAGAATCTAAATGAAGGGTAATAAATATGAAGACACTTATTTCATGCTCCCATCTATAATAGCAGAATGTTATTAATTTGAGCATCTTGCAAACAAAAAACGGCGAAATTAATTTGATGTTTCCTTTGATTTAACACTAATTGCTATTGCTCTCTGTTCTGTTACAGCAATATAAAACCTTTTCACAACTCATAATGTATTTCTGATATTTCTAGAAGATATCTCATTGCTCTCCATTTTCACTTCACCTGCTCTCTCTCTTCCCTCATTTCATCTCCTCTGTCTTTCCTTATGCCTCCACCCTTCTCTCCCATACTCCACCCCACCCTACTGTATTCTCTCCAATCCCTCTTGTTCCTTTGCCTCGCTCCCTCCATCTGTCCATCCCGCAGATTTATATCGTTCCTCAGGCAGCCATCTTCAAGCTCGAGGGCCTGGAGGGGCCGGAGGCGGAGGAGGCTCTCCTCAACAACATGCGGGTGTATGGCACCATTGTGCTGAGCTTAATGGCGCTGGTGGTGTTTGTGGGGGTCAAGTATGTCAATAAGCTGGCGCTGCTCTTCCTGGCCTGCGTCATCCTCTCCATCCTGGCTGTGTACGCCGGGGTCATCAAGACCGCCATCGACCCCCCCGTCTTCCCGTAAGGCACTCGCTCGTCTTATCTGGCGGCCACGCTATGCACTGATACAGAACTGAACAAAAATATAAGCGCAACATGCAACAATTTTAAAGATTTTACTTGGTTACGGCTCATGTAAGAAAACCATTCAATTGTAAGAAATTCTGTGCAAAGGAGAAATGCTCAGTAACAGGGATGTAAACAAAGTCATGCACAAGATTTGAGAGAAATAAGCCTTTTGTGGAAAAAATATGGGATATTTTATTTTTTGTCATGAAACATGTGAGCGAAACTTCACAAGTTGCACTTATATTTTTCTTCAGTATGGATTTGATTGCATGCATTCAGAGACATTCCTTCATGTAAAGTATGTTTTCTGACCATATCACAGCCAGGAATGGTTTCTGACTGCATCGTATCTGGATAAGTTACAGCGATGCTTTCACTGACTTCCCTTACAGGGTCTGCATCCTGGGAAATCGAACTCTTGTCTCTAAAGGGTATGACGTGTGTGCGAAGGTCATCGAAAGGGACAACGAGACCATCACCACCAAGCTGTGGAGGAGCTTCTGCGATTCTGAGCTCCTCAATGCCACGTGCGACGAGTACTTCACCAACAACAACGTCACGGAGATACAGGGCATCCCGGGGGTCACGAGTGGCATCCTGGCAGGTAAGAGGGGGCAAATCAATGTAAATGACACTACCTTGTATCATTTATCAATCCCTCTCAACTGGTAATTTTCTCTGCATCCTCCCTCCTTCTCTACCTCTCTCTGTTTCTCTGTCCTTCAGAGAATCTGTTTGGTTACTACCTCGACAAAGGGATGATCTTGGAGAAGCGTGGACTTGTGTCGGCGGTGGATCCGGACAGTCCCACAACCAGCTCCAACCGCTACGTCCTGGCTGACATCACCAGCTTCTTCACCCTGCTGGTGGGGATTTACTTTCCCTCTGTCACAGGTTAGTACCAGAGATCTGTCAGGACTACACCTGACACAATGTTTGATACAGGAGAAACGGATGACTAGCATCACTATCTCTTGTGCTTCATTTCTATATTTCTGCTGAATTTTCCCCTGCACACAGCAGAGGTAATGTTTTTTTTTAACTGTTGTGCCCAAACTATTTCCATGTAATTCAATGTGTATTATTTGTGCATTATGTTTTACTCTTGCTATGGGGGCTTGATCATTGCATATTGGCACAAGAGTGCTTACAATGGTGAAAACATTCATTTGTGCTCAAAAAAATAATGAGGAGTAATTCTGCATTGCCAAAGGTTACAATTAAAG
Source organism: Centroberyx gerrardi (assembly GCF_048128805.1). NCBI lineage: Eukaryota > Metazoa > Chordata > Actinopteri > Beryciformes > Berycidae > Centroberyx > Centroberyx gerrardi. Next base: position 15,463,912 of record NC_136010.1, on the reverse strand, counting down.
TTCAGTGAGGTGAAATGACAAGAAGTCATAATGCTATAGAAACTGTGGGACTCACATTCCACCAGCACCCAACAGATAAATGCTGAGTCCCTCTTCATAGATTTGGGACAGGCTTCAGTCTTGATTAAATAAAACAGGCTGTTCAAATTTGCATCGAGATGCTTGATTAAAGGCTCGGTTTAATCAGATTGTTTTTTGAAAAGTAAATTCATTGTGTAGCTACATCATTCTCTTTGGTACAAATAGAGGGAGGAGGTTGAGTGGAAGAAAGATGACCTTCCACATGAAGGTGTAAAGCAGAAAGCTCATGTTTATTTCATCCTTGTGTGCTTTGTGCCTCACAGGTATCATGGCTGGCTCCAACCGGTCTGGAGACCTGCGCGATGCACAGAAGTCCATCCCCATCGGCACCATCGCAGCCATTACCACCACATCTACTGTGTGTATCCTTCACTGAGCCAAGGCCCACAGAAAAACTGTGTGGTTCTGAGAGTGATGATCAACGACTTTAATATAACTTTTTGCATCATAAGATATCATTTGGATCAAAAATGTTCAACAATGCATTCCTTAACTGTTTATCTCAGATATGTCCTGTGTGGTGCTGTTTGGTGCCTGTATAGAAGGAGTCGTCCTAAGGGACAAGTGAGTCTTATGTGTTCCAATCCAACAACAGAGTTTTATATAATCAAACAAAGAACATTAAACATTAGACCTTAGATTATCTATGTTGTAGACTGATTGCTGAACAGGTCATTGCATGTTTCTCCAACACCAGTTCAGTCATTTGTCCTCACCTTTGCCCTCAGGTTTGGTGAAGGAGTCAGCGGTAACCTAGTGATTGGTACGCTGGCCTGGCCGTCCCCGTGGGTCATTGTGTTTGGCTCCTTCTTCTCCACCTGTGGGGCAGGCCTGCAGAGTCTGACTGGGGCTCCACGTCTTCTACAGGCCATCTCCCGGGACGGCATCATCCCTTTCCTTAGAGTGAGTGTGCACATACGGCATTCAAAGTGTTTCTTTATATTTCTCAGAATAAGGCTCACTCATCTCAATTGGGCCAGGATTGTTGCGGAAGAAGTGGTGATAACTTATACCTGCCCTGCCTTCAGTTTGCTTGTTGTGAGAGAGGCTGTCTCCCGGTCCAGCTGATTAAATGAGGAGTAATGGCTGAGGCGAGGCAGGAGCCTGTTTAGGACAAAAGTGATTAATGACCCTGCTTCAGGGGCCAATGTGACCTGAATGAGAGAGATGGAAAGGCTAACTCTCCTGTCAACTCACTTTCCTTTATGTGTTGGTATGTGTATGTGTGTGTGTATGTTCACAGCTGACATGTAGGCTATCTTTTTGTGTTACTGCAGGTGTTTGGACATGGTAAAGCCAATGGAGAGCCCACCTGGGCCCTCCTACTCACAGCTAGTATCTGTGAGATTGGCATCATCATCGCCTCCCTGGACGCAGTCGCACCCATCCTCTCCATGTAAGGGCACTGTGAATCCCTCAGGACTTCATAGCTATACAGGCCAACTGCAGACATGTTCCTTCTCTGTACTTCACTTGTCTCTCTCTCTCCCTCTTTCTCTCTGTCTCTCCCTCTCTCTCTCTCTCTCTGTCTCTCTAGGTTCTTCCTGATGTGCTACATGTTTGTCAATCTTGCCTGCGCCCTGCAGACTTTGCTGAGGACACCCAACTGGAGACCGCGCTTCAAGTTCTACCACTGGTGAGTCGTTGTGTCAGTGTGCATGAACTTGCTACATTTTCATGACATATGCTATTATCATGAAAACCATGTTCGGGACAAACCATAAAGATTCAGTCTACTATAATGGTACAATAAGTAGGCAAACTTTGCTCAGAGATCTCCATAGCATCCTTAGCTCCTTAGCAGGGACATGTAGACATTTAACACAGACTCTACAGGGTGAAAGTGTGCAGGATCAGTGTCAGACAACAGGCACTTGTGAAACAATGTTTGCTGTTTTTATTTAGCAGTGTTGTGTGCGTCAGAGTCACCATGGGAAGCCAGAGTCTGTCTGTCTGTCTGTGTTCTGACATTAGCTCAACAGCAGCAGCTATTTTACAAGCTGTGATCATTGCAACGCCCCAACCAGTGGTGTGAAGCTAGCATCAGTTAGCAGTTAGACCAAGCATGTGACCTCCTGTCCCCCACAGGGCTCTGTCTTTCCTGGGTATGAGCCTGTGCCTGTCGCTCATGTTCATCTGTTCCTGGTATTATGCCATAGTTGCCATGGGCATCGCTACCTGCATCTACAAATACATTGAGTTCTGCGGGTAAGTGATCATCCTGACAGCTCCCTGCCCTGGCCCTCTTAGAATAAGATTTGGACAAAAGGCAAGAATGAAGATTTTATTAAAGCATCCAACTGGGCAGAGTCTTTGAAATGTTTGGCTGGGTCACAGAGGAACTGTCTCAGTTTTCCTTGCAATAAATCCCTATTCTTCTGCCAGCGGTTATCAAGTTCCGTTAACTTAATGACAGTGATGGATTGAGGTTGCTTTAACTGAAAAAGATAAAACATAGGGCACCTTTATTTATCAGCACACACATTTATTAGGATCTCTCGGAGGTACAGCCAAAACTGAACATGTTAAATGGAACGATGAAGCATACTTGCGTACCAACCCATAAATGTGCTGTGTGACAGAGCTGAGAAGGAGTGGGGAGATGGGATACGTGGAATCTCCCTCAGCGCCGCACGATTCGCTCTCATGAGGCTGGAGGAGGGACCGCCACACACCAAGAACTGGAGGTCAGTCCACTCCGTCCGAAACAGTTAAACTGACATTCTGAGATACTTGTTTTAAGTCATAATAACAAAAAACATCCATGATGACCACATGGCATTACCTACTCTTAATCTAAGGCTGGCGTTACATGTGAAACTTGTAACTCTCCACGCAACTGAGTTTCACTGGAGTTGCACCGTGTATCACCCCCTGCAATTAACTGAAAAGTTGCGTGTAACCTGGTTGCATCAAGTTGAAACTGTTTGAACTTTTTGCAACTAGGTCCACAGCCAATCAAAACGCTGATATCATGTCATGTGACTTTCAGTTGGGCCAGTACTACTATGGCCAGCTGATAGAGTAATTAACAAAAACAATGCATAGGCTTGCGACACCCAAGAAAAATAAATCACTGTCATCCAGTATTTTGAAGGTTTGTGGATTAACTTTACATTTAAATATTCCAGGTAGGTTAAGTATTTTCTGTATGGAAAATTAACTTGGCACAGTGAACATTTAGCTGGCATTAGCTTACATTAAGCTAACATTAGCTTAACCGCCAACTGTAGACATTGCTTACTTTATGTTAATATTACGCCACAGCAAAGAGATTTAACATGCTAAATCACTTACTTTTAAATTAGATGTCAAAACAAAATAATGTAAATATTAATGTAAAACATGACTTCCAACCATTTATGCTATTGCAGAGCGTGTTTTGATTACATTTGAAATGCGTGAACCTCATGCAACTTGCAACTCACCAACGCAACCAAGTGAATAGTTTCACCGTGTAACGCTGGCCCAAGAGCTCGTTTAAATGTTATCATATGTCCTTCCTGACATGAGTCTGTGTCCTGCTGCTTCCTGACAGGCCTCAGATGCTGGTCCTGGTGAGTGTGGATGCTGAGCAGAACGTGGAGCAGCCTCGCCTGCTGTCCTTGACCAATCAGCTGAAAGCAGGAAAGGGTCTGACCATCGTTGGCACCTCAGTGCAAGGAACCTTCCTTGACCACTACACTGAGGCCCAGAGGGCAGACCAGGTCAGTGCTGTGTTCATTACTCTCTTAACACTCACACACACATTTGGACTCTCACACACCTTTACATACTAACAAGCAAACTTAATCTATACACACACTGACATGCATGCAGTCACAGTTTTTGCGTAGCCCCTTACAGCTGCCCTGTCCTCCTCTTGGTGTCTCTCTAGTCTTTGCGTAAGCTGATGGAGACAGAGAAGGTGAAGGGATTCTCTCAGGTGGTCATCTCCTCTAATCTGAGAGATGGGACGTCCCACCTGATCCAGGTCGGAGGACTGGGAGGCCTGAAGCACAACACTGTGCTGGTCAGCTGGCCTCGAAACTGGAAACAGGCTGAGGAACGCCAGCGCGTCAGGAACTTCATTGGTAAGTTTTAGATCACTGGTGAAGTAATGGCATTTGGATGTTGGTTTTGTTTTATTGCCCGCCTGACCGTCCTAGTAGAGGGATTCCTCACAAGGTTTCTTCCATTTTTTTTTTGCTAATGAGGTTTTCATGGTAGTTTTACCTTGTCGTCAGTTGGGGGTCAAAAGTTGAGAGGTGTCGTTTTCATTTATTGTTTTCATAATGTGTTATGAAGCCCTTTGAGACTTTAACAGTAATTAAGGGCTATACAAATAGCCCTTAATAGCCCAAATAGTGATTTACACCATCAACAGAGAAATAATGCATTTTTTACCAACTGCTGAGGTGAATTCATCAAATAGACAAAAGGAGACATTTCCTCAGGTATTCGATTATCTATTATAGCAAAGACATTTCTTCCCTCCCTGTGCAGAGGTGGTCAGAGAGACGACTGTGGCCAGTCTGGCCTTGCTGGTTCCTAAGAACATCGCCAGCTACCCGTCCAATGGAGAGCGCTTCACTGAGGGCCACATAGACGTGTGGTGGATCGTCCATGATGGAGGCATGCTGATGCTTCTGCCCTTCCTGCTGCGCCAGCACAAGGTGGGAAACCAGATCTCTCCAGGAAAGAATGAAATATTCTTGACTTGGGTGAAGATTTATTATGCCTTTGTCCCTAAGAAAGTCCTTCTAAATAATGAACACAAATTAGTGAGGACACAATGCAGCAGGTAGAAAATAGAAAATATGCCAGTTTCAACACTTTACCATACAATGAGGACTTTATTCAACATCTGTTAGTGCTTAATTTCCTGCTTTGTGCCGATAGGTGTGGAGGAAGTGCAAGATGCGCATTTTCACTGTAGCTCAGTTGGACGACAATAGTATCCAGATGAAGAAAGACCTCCTCATCTTCCTCTATCACCTGCGCATCGATGCTGAGGTGGAAGTAGTAGAGATGGTGAGAGACGTTTCTGTCACATTCTCTTCGAGTTCACAAACAAATCCCATATTTCTGTTCTAGATGTGTTCCAAAATAACCATAACGAGGTATCACAATATTGAGTTCTTGATGTACTTATTTGAAAATACAGCCAATCTTTCATCTATAATATGATACAAGTTTTGGTGCATGATGTCTGTGCAAATATCTTTTCCCTCCAAAGCATGACAGTGACATCTCAGCCTACACCTATGAGAAGACTTTGGTGATGGAGCAACGCTCACAGATCCTCAAACAGATGCATCTGACCAAGAATGAGATGGAGAGAGAGGTACGCCAGAGGAGCCCTTGCTATGATGGACAAACTGTAATGCCTAATGAAAATTCATATGACTTTTAACTGCTTGCACCAGTGTGCTGGAGGTGGAGAGACCTGACATTTTAGTCAACATAGGCCAGAACTTGACATTTATTTTGACTGTGCCTTCATCACTCAGTCTACTCCAAAGGCCAGCGCTGTGGCAAGGGAGTGATTCATAATTAGTCATTGTTGTAAATTATATCTGTGTCTAGACTTGCCCTCGATGATCTATCTCATTAATCACAGCACCAGTAAGGCATCCTCAGCTTCCTCGGGACTTGAAGTACATTTTAAGACCAACAGCAAGTGGATTACGCTGAATCCTTAGTGTATCAGTCTATCAAGAGAACATTTTACAGCTTATTGTTACTGATCGATCAGCTAACTGTATCCTTAAATAAGATAAAAACAAGATTTATAGAGGTTTGTCATGTTGCAATTCTGTACCTCAAGAAACAAAGAAAGAGGGAAATTCAAAATTGAACTTGTTTTAATATATTTCCTTGCTTTTCCTCATGACAGATCCAGAGTATTACAGATTCGTCCCGTGGCTCCATCCGCCGTAAAAACCCGTCCACCCTGCGCTCCCAGCAGAGCACCGAGGAGGGAGCCAGCGTGGCAGAAAAACCTGAAGAGGAGGTACTGCCACCACTGCCATTGCTAGAAAGATTTGCTATTACATCGTATCGCGGTTGTATCGAATCGTCAACCCCATATCGCGTATCGAATCGTGAGATAAGCATATTGTCCCATCCCTACTGCAAAATGGTCCCACCAGTCTCTGGCTTGCCACCTTAATACTGGAGTGTCACCCGTACTGACATTTGTCTCTCTCTTTCTTTCACCCTGTCACGTTGTCACGTCACGGTGCCCCTCTCTCAGTCTGTCGCTGTCTCCCACCCGACACAGGTCCAGCTGATCCACAGTAAGAACGCCGCCCCGACCCCCACAAGCCCCACGTCCCCCACTGCGCCTGCAGGGAGCGCTGTGAGCCCCGACGCCGAGGTGCAGAGGACCTGGACGGACGACAACGGTGCGGAGAAGGGGAAGAGCCAGGCGGCAGCAGCAGCAGCAGCAGCAGTAAACCCAGAGGCGATCAAAGACCTCTTCAACATGAAGCCGTGAGTAGCCTGCTGTCACTGTCACTCTGCTCAGCTCTCTGGGCATGAGACTTGACTCTTGATATGCAGTACATACAGAGCAAGGACATGACATGGGTCAATGGCAAACACTTGTGTCTATCAACCCATGTTCCAGGTTTTGAAGAGATAGAAGAGCATCATAAACAAACACAGCTATCTACATTGGTGGAAAGAGTACTAGTTACTTATGACTTATGTTATTTTACTTAATTAGAAGTAAATGCGCTGGTGTAAAAGTCTGCTGTAAAAAGTAGCTAATTTAAAGTGTAATCAGAGTAGAAGTTACTTTTTAGAAAAGAGAATGTTGTTAGATGTGATCTTTTCCATGCAATTCTAAAAGGACGAGAGGACAGAGTTCAAACTAGATTATTTTGATTGTAAAAATTGGAAATTACAAAATAAATTGCACAAACAAAGTAAAGCCAGATTACTCCTCTCACTGAATCACTCCACAGTTTTTCAGTTTACAATGGTCCAGTTTGTGGTGCTGATGGAGAGCCACAAAATGTGTAGTAACTCTGTAATGGATGTGATTTAAAATGTAGTGAAGTACTTCAATAAAAACGTACTTCAGTACAAGTAAAATTACTGACTTTAAAAAATTACACAATTACACAAAAAGGCTACTCAATTACAGTAATGTGAGTAAATGTAAATAGTTACTTCCACCCTTGACTATCTATATGCTGCGTCTGTCCTGTGTGTAATTCACTATTATTTCTTTCCTCCAATGATGCTGCAGGGAATGGGAGAGCCTGTAAGTATGAACAGTTTGTAGTCAGACATAGTGTGTGAATCAAAGAGTTAAAAGTAAACCAAATACCACGCCCTGGCCCAATCTTCTCTCGTGTCGTGCCTCATCAGGAACCAGTCCGATGTGAGGCGCATGCACACAGCGCTGCGGCTCAATGAGGTCATCACCAAGAAGTCCAAGGAGGCAAAACTGGTTCTGCTCAACATGCCTGGACCTCCCAGGAACCGCATGGGCGACGAGAACTGTATCCTTCATGTCTACATCTTCGCAGAACATATTCTAAACATCATCATGTATCAGTATTGATGCACTGTACCTGTAGCAGTATTTAACACAGTGCAGCATGTCGTAGAAATTATCACTTCGCCACCCTTGCCTTGATGGAAAGGCAAAGGCTTTGGAAAGAAATTCATACATAGGCATCAACTTCACTATTTATATTTGTCTAAGAAACAAATTTCAAGCATTTAAGCATAAGCCTTTAGATCAAAGTGGCTTTAAGATAATGAAAAACATTTGTACATTCAATCAGGTCCAAACTTTTGACTGGTAGTGTAAGTAATCCAACTATAAACCGCACTAAATTAAATTCCTTCACTTTGATTCTCTCTCTCAGACATGGAGTTCCTCGAGGTACTCACTGAAGGCCTCAATCGGGTCCTCCTAGTGCGTGGAGGCGGGCGTGAGGTCATCACCATCTACTCCTGAAGGGCCAGTCGTTTAAATGGCGCCTCACTCGCTACACATGGCATCTAGATGGACTGTGCCCGCTCTTTCTCTCTCTTTACCTCCGTACCGTACCAGGAAGTTCCTTCACATCCCACCCAGTCATCACACATCGTCTTCATCATCCTCATCCTCAGACAACCAGCTCTTTCCAGACTGTCTAGCATCACACTCTGGATACTGTAGGCCTAGCTGTATGGTCATTCCTGTTTTTTTTCCTTTGTATTATTTTGAATTGTCCCTCTGTCCCTTTGCTTTAGTTTCTTGTGGATGAGGGTCATTTGTAAAAAAGAAAGGAGGGTTCTTCTTTGTAATTTGTCCTCATTTTCTATTATTTATTTATTTATTATTCATGTTATTTATTTATTAATTCATCTATTCATTTCTGTCTTTGTTGTGTATTTTAAAAGTATGGTTGGAAGCATGTAGGTCAATAATTCACTAGGCAGCAAAAGTAAAAAGCTCTTCCTATTAGTTCACCCTGGGTCAGAAGGTCAGATGAGGATTTCTATGTGTGTACAGTATATTCATATTCATCTATAGGAAGTGACTGTATAAAACCTAACAAATAAAACATAATGTAGGGAGGAGAGAGCTGCAATCCTAGGACCCAAAACAGAACCAGACTGATTGGATCATACAGATCGATTGTACTAGTTTGCACTCATTCTAGTGATATACAGTAACAATATGTGTGATTTGCAGTTGTTGCCTGTTAGAAATAGTTGGGTTTTTGTCTGTATGGCCTCTTTACTCATCTCTGGCCATGAACTGAGTCCGTACTATCAGAGCGATGTGATCAGGATTGGCTTCTCCTCATACGAGGGATTTACCTCTCGTCAATATCACTCGTCTCACTCACCGCAGGGAGCTTAACAGAAATTAAAATAAAACGAGAGGCGGGCCATGTCAAAAAATGGATTTGATACAGATTTAGTCATGATCCCAAACATGATTGTTTGACTTCATTATCCCCGGGGTTAGGCAGGGATCATACAGATTGAATGGACTGAATGATATGCTGCAATACAGTATGAACTCAAACTGACCGTTGTAAATATTGCACATTCACTAATCATCTGTTAGGTATTACTCCCAGAGTCCTGATGCCTCATGCCAGTTGATCAGGGCCTACTGGGATCTTACATATTTTATCCTCTCTATTGTTTTTATAGTAGAATGTTGTGAGTGAATATAAAGTAGATATGAAGGATAAGAAAAGTCAGTTAACAAGAATGACTTTGCTAGATAATCTCAGCTGGCATATGAAATCTGAACGTTATCTCAATACAAAAACACGACTAGTCTACATTACTCAAAGATGTTTTTCTTAATGGATTCACAATAATTACTGTCCATAATTGTCCTTTTTTTCTTTTTTTTACCAAATACTTGCAATCAAAATGTGCCAATATGTAATGGGAAAAAAATGTTTTGATACAAACCCTTTTTAGTAAGTAAAACATGGGATTAAGTATAACAGTATTTTATGTAGACTTTAAATGTGAAATTACAGCTGATTTTGGCCCAGCATCTGTACTACTTAATAAACTTTCATACAGCCTTGTAGTGTAACGTATTATGGGAAAAATGAATGAACCTAGAATTGTATTTATTTTATTTTGACACAGATCTGTAAAACTATTAAATCATATATTATGACCCACAGTTAAATTGTTATTTTTGTAAACAGATATACAACATATAAACATGTTAAATCTCACATTTATAGGTGTTTCAGATTGTGTTTACAAATAGTGTGACACAAATTGTATCTAGGAGAATTCAATTATTTTTTGTATGATGTGTTTCAGAAAAAAAATAATTTCATGTATTTAATAGCTTGAAATATCTTAAATGTATGGTGTGTGTTCTATATCTGTGGAAAGTATAATTTAGAAACAAATCTTCTAGATCTTCAAATGCTGCTACACTAATATAACTTTATATGATGAGCCAAACACACAAATATAAAGGAATTAGACGACGTCAGTGGAGATTTTGACTGTCAATGTGTACATGATTGCTTTATTTAATTGTTAATCCTTCAAAACATATTTCAAGAGAATTTCATTTAATGTTATTTTGTTGAAAATGCAGACATAATTGGAGCACCTGCTTTCAAAATATCTTGAACACATTTCCAAAATATCAAGACTTTCTTATCTTTCTTGTGTTACACGAGTAGCACCTACAAATGGAAGAGCATTATAATAGAAAGCTGAATCTGTATAGATATGGGTAAATTTAATCATTTACTGTATATAAGATGTAACTTGTCAAATTCTTAAAAGTTGAAAACAATGAAATTACACTGCTGTTTGCACGGTTTTTGTGACCATTGTTATGGTGTCATGTGAAGAGGGATGTGACAGGATATATTTACTAAAGTATTTTATGCAGTTTGTTGCTAATTGAAACTGAAAGAACTGAAAGATCTGCACATCTGAGAGAGTGCATCCATTTAAGGCCCTCATTCTTCACTTAAAAAAAAAAGATATCAAGTGAGTGATCTGCTTTATTTAAACATGTTTTGAAAAGGGCTCTTTGATGCAAGTATCCTCATCCTGTTCCCCTGGACCTTGAGCTCAGTACATTGAGACTAATTTGAGCTGGAAGGCAACTGTCAGATAACTCTGAAAGAACTTGGCCAATTCAATTAGACCTGCGGTTTCTCCTCTGTCACGTAATATTACTGAGAGGCTTCATGTGTCACTCCAAAACAGTGTCAGGCATTTTGACTGTGATGTCTCTTGCACACATGGTATGTGCACATTAAATTGTATTCATCCTGATGCATGAAGTCAGATTATCCTGTAAAGTACCTGTCTGACTTCTTTGTTTTGTTTTGTTTTGTTTTGTGTCTTCAATAGATCCTTAGTTTTGCCTCGTGTATGATTTAGTAATTATTTGAACAGACATATGACTTCATACACATGTACTTGTCATAATGTTAGAACTTTTTCATATTTTGCTCTAAATCTGTTGGCTCAAAAAGTAGAAAATGTGGTCTTGGTATACAACAATTTCTCTTACAGTAGGATGTATTGGAACAATGCAATAGGTGAAGGCAATAAAGTTCAAACACAAATTTCAGTATTAATGAGTTATGAGGAAAGTATCAGTCCATATATATACATATATATATATATGTATATATATGTACAGTTTAATTCTATTTGCATATCCTTATTCCCCCTGGCGTACTACAGCGCCATAAAGTAGTTTACTTCCCGAGAAGGAAGAATTTCTAGCCGTTCATCTCATGTTAAAGAGGAAATCTTACTAGCCTTCTGTAGCTTTTGCAGGAAATTACATTTTGTGTAGCTAACTATTCTAATTCCCTTCAAATGTAGAGCCTAGTGTATGCATGTAGGTGTCTTGTTAGTATATACTTCACCTCACCGTAAACATGTGAGTTTGTCCTCTTTTAGTTGCTGAATGTCTGTGCCACCCTCAGTGTTTCCCTAAGGACTCTGAGAAGTGTGAGCACATAACATCAACAAGAACAAAAGACAAGAACTAGTATTTCTAAATCTCCACTCATAGTAGCCTACTGTATTTACTTCTGATTCATAAGAGAATCATTCAGTGCTAGAAGACGGTGTCGTTCTAAACGTAGAGATCTTGGTCATTGGTCCGTAGTCGTTAATTCAAGCTCCCTTTCCCAGGAACAAAAATGATGATATTGAATAAAATCCCATGTCTGAAAGTGTGTGTGTGTTGTTGTTACATGATTACATGTGTGTATGCTGTGTGCGTGAACCTGACAATGTGTGTATGCATGTGCTTGTGTGAGTGGTAACAGTGTGTGCAATTGTATGGAAAGGTAAAGATGGGACATCTGTAAATATATCAGTGATTATAATCTTAGAGACAAAATGTTTAATATGTGTGTCAATGCAAGTTGAATATTTTACAGATTTAAAAATAGGCAATCTGTATTGTGTTCTAAAATGATAATATATAAACATTGTTTTATGTTTTACCGTGTCAAATGCTTATGCAACTATGGCTAATGGTTTAATGAAACCATTTTATACATATGTCTGCACAAAATGCAATAAATTAAAGACATTTTAATACAACAGTGACTTGCTAAAAGCATCAGTCTCTCATTTTTCCTACCTCATCACTGCCTGCAGATTAATGTGGTGACCAGTGGTTTCACAATACGATTGCTAGCTGTGCTAAATGACGCCATTAAAGGTGGAATAATGCAGTTTTTTGGAGGATCAGCCATCCCAGCCACTAGAGATGAGCTGTATTCCCTTCTCTGTCTATTGTGGACTAATGCAGTGTTTTGGCACAAGCCTTCAAGACAGTTTGTATCTCACAAAATGAAAAGTAAGTATTAGTATTATTCTGAAGTGCTAGAAAAACATTCAACATGATTGATGATGATGATGTTACTTTTAAATAAGCAGACTGTTCATTTAGCAGTTTTACAACCTTTCCATGTTCTTCACTGTTGTATTTTGGCAGAACCTCCTCCTCCATTTGCTTTGTACCAGCCAGCCTAACAACACAACAACTCAAAGATCTGAAGTGTTCATGTTGCTGTGATTTAGAGGTAGAAAACAGCAAGAATGTTGTTGTGGAGAATAAATTGTTCCAGGCATAAGTGCATAATGACTGCTAAAACCACCATTTCACATGCAAAGAAGCATCTATCTTTGTTTTTGCTTGAAACAATAGCAATGTAACAAGTTTGTTTTAAAGGAAATTATACTATAACATAAATTAAAAATATTCTGCATGGTAATACAGTAGTCTATCATGTGATATAAAGCCTGCTGTCTTTGACTCAATCTACTCGTAGGTTTTGTGTACCAATGTATTTGTAGAGAAGGGTCATAGTAAAAGCTGCACTACAGAAATGACTTCGGTCTGACAGGTCTTCATAAAAGCTAAGAATATACTTCTCAAATTCCACTATTATGGATTGGGGCGGTGGTAGCCTGGAGGTTAGAGAAGTGGTGGCTGTGACTGGAAAAATCCCCCTACTGGCTGGGAAAACGTGGCAAGAGAAAGTAAATAACTAACGCTCTTCTCTCCTTCAACAACTAGGAGCCCTTGAGCAAAGGACTGAACCCCCAACTTCTCCAGTGGAACTGGCTGGAAGTAGATGACTGTGGTTATACTGGGCACCTTTCAAGTGGCTGTTTCTGGAAAAGAGTATGCATGTTCAGTCAACTTTTCCTGGATAAATAAAGGTTTAAAAAGAGTGAACCACCCTTTAAAAAAGGCATTCTACAGTATATCAAATAACAGTCAGAGGACTAGTGGCATGCAGCAGTGTTATCAAGGAAGAGACATTATTAGCAAGAAGTAATACATGTATTTTAGGAGACAAATTGGTATGTCAAAGACTTTTTGTGCTACTAGTAATCCTTTGTTGAAGACGTGAAAAAAATGTCACCTCAGCTTTCTCTTCAAAAATGTATTGATCAAAGTGCATGGACTTGAATGTGGGCTAAACACACTGAACAGCATTGATTGTGACAGATCAATTAGAAAAGTAACTTAACACTGAGCTAGAACCATATAACACTGACACCATGATCTAGTAACCTAAGGACAGAGTGTGTAGACTGTCAAATGCCTGTTTGTGTGTCAGCAAACTCATTGATAGTCATTTCACAAGATGTTCTCAAATGGAAATCAACCATCCACAATCACTTCATGATATGAGCTCTTTGGAAATGAGAGTAAACAACAGCTAGCAAGACAGATAGGTGATGTCAGCTGTACCAGTTTACACATTTAAGACAGAAATGCACAGTCTAACCTCTCTACCTAACTTATAAAGATGATGCTGGTGTCAGGTGTGAGACGAGACGTTGTTTTATTGATGCGTCTATTGTGTTCTAAAATGCAAATCCAAAAAAAAAAAAAAAAAAATGCTGATATCTCAGGACTGTGAAATGGCTTATTACGACGGCCAAAGTTCAAGCTGAGGGAATATTGCCTGTGTTTGTTAGTGAGAGGGAAAGCTTAACCTATGCTTTGGACCTTTCTTATCTAAGTAGAGATTATATAAAGGCTGGAAAAGAAATGACTGTCATTTGTTTGAAAGAGCTGTCAGGATGAGGAAGCATTCGACCAGCCTTCGAGTGAGGTTACCTGTATTTGTGGTTGTCATAGAGGTGGTCATCCTTGCCCTCTATGCCGCCTTTGTCACGTACGATGACAACGCTGATGCCAAACTGCAGACCAATGAGACCAACCCCATGGACAACACGATGTACAGGGACTACCCCTTTTTCACTGACATACAGGTCATGATTTTCCTCGGCTTTGGATGCCTCTTGGCTTTCTTTCGGCTCTATGGCTTCGGAGGGATGGTCTTTAACTTCCTCACGGCTACATTTGCCATCCAGTGGGCCATCCTAGTGCAGGGGTACTTCCAATTCAGCCGTGACGGTAAGATCCGCCTTGGGGTGATCAACCTCATAAATGCAGAGTTTGCCTGTGCTGTGGTGCTGATCTCTTTCGGGGCAGTGCTGGGGAAGACTAGTCCAGTGCAGCTGCTGGTTATGGCTCTGCTGGAAGTCCCGGTCTTTGCGGTCACAGAATGGGCCGTGGTGACGTATCTGAAGATCAATGATGCGGGAGGTTCTATTCTGATCCACCTGTTTGCCTGTTACTTTGGCTTGGGTGTCACATTTGTACTGTACAGGCCTCGCCTAAACGAAGGCCACGCAAAGGAGAACACCAGCTACCAGTCGGATATCTTGTCCGTGATGGGGACCTTGTTCCTGTGGGTGTTTTGGCCCTCCTTCAATTCAGCGCTGACCCTGAAGGGGGACGACCAGCACAGGGCCGTCCTGCACACCTTCATCGGCCTTAGTGCCTCCACGCTCACAGCCTTCGCTCTCTCTGCAATGCTTAACAAAAATGGTAAGCTCACCATGGCCGATGTTCAGAACGTGACCCTGGCCGGAGGCGTGACAGTCGGGGCGTCTGTGGACATGATGATATCACCTGCGGCTGCGTACGCTCTGGGTATGATGGGCTGCACTGCTTGCATGCTGGGCTACAAGTACCTAAGCCCCTTCCTGGCCCGGCGCTTCAGGATCCAGGATCAGTGTGGAATACATAACTTGCACGGCCTAACAGGACTTATATCTTGTGCTGCAGGGATAGGTGCGATACTGACAGCTACAGAGGAGGTTTACGGCCCCAGTATGTATGAGATCTTTACCCACAGAGCACCAGTGGCAGGGGACCCTAAACTGCTTGAGCTCCAGGTGTTGATCCCTGGTTTACAGCCAGGCTTGGGAAGAACTGCCCAGGAACAAGCTCTCTACCAGGTAGCAGCTGTGTGCTCTACCATAGGAGTGGCGGCGCTTGGAGGCATCGTCACAGGCTTTGTGTTGAAGCTGCCATACCTTGCATCACCATCGGATGACTTCTGCTTTGATGATGAGCTGTTTTTTGACGTTCCTCCGGACTACGATTCGCCAGTTAAACTCAATAACATAATTGCAGCTGAGGATTCTGCTGCCTGATATGCAATAGTAGTGTTGTCTATGCAGCTGACTGGCATTGATACTGAATTAAATGTATATATATAAAAATATATTCTTTGTTACAAATAACATAATTTACCCCCACTTTGACAATGTGCTACAATTATTACCATTTCTTTACCGAACCTATGTGTACTGTGTAAGTTATTTGTATAATAATCACAGATAGCAATGCAAAACAGCACCAGTGCATGAGTGCAATGACACTGTCCGCCACTGTCTAACCGGTAAAGGTCTTGTTTATTGCCCTAGATGTGAACATAAAAGGAAGCAGAAATGCAGTGTAATAGCACTCTTAGCCAATCTCATGTTGCTCTTTTCTATTTCCCAAGTTTGTGTTGTGAAATAAAGTCTTTCTGCAGTTTGCTTTTTCTAGTGATATTGACTAAGCTCCAAGCCCTAGATAGAGAGAGCAATAATCAACTAAAATGTCAGTATAAAAATACTGTAGGCAGGGTTAGAATGAATGCATTTCTTTTTAATAGTCACTAGATGGCGACACAGAGCCGTTGCTACACCGGAACACAGAGACCAACATAAACGGACTATGTTCTCGCGTGGAAGAGCACCATTTCGAAGGCTCAAATGGTCAAAGGGTGTTTAAGCCCTCAATGCTGTCTTACAGACGAGAGGCGGCGCTTGAAGAACAGGGTGAGAAGGCCATAATGAGGATGTGGGTACACAACATACTCCTAGAGCACTGGTTCACATCTCTGGTTCCCAGAACACTGGGTACTGCTGGTTTTCATTCTAGCTGTCTGATAGGGACTGATTTAGACCCGGGATGCCAGGTGAATGCAATTAACGTTAACTACATGGTAGGATAGAAAACCAGTGGTGATCTGGTTCCAGAAGACTAGAGTCTGGAAACACTCTCCTAGAGAGAACAGAACACAAAGAGATTCATCATCTTGTCCAACAGCTCCGCCTAGATACTGCTAGTTTCAAGGTGCGGTCACACGATGCACCAAAGTGCGCTTCGACCAGCTTCAGCTTGGGAAACTGAGGACAGTGACATTGATGTAATGCGTGGCGTACTTCAAGTTGAGACGTGTTCAGGGAAGCACCCCAAAAGCGCATAAGCAAAGTTTGGAGGAGACTCGCCATTGATAATTTAAAAAAAGCACAAGCCTGTTCAACTACTATGTGATTAAACACACTTTAAATAAATATGCACTTTAATTGTTGTATGACAGAGTCTGTGAGAGCAAGGAGACTGCAAGCATAGGTGATAGCATGGACATAAGGTAGGATATTTGTCAAAGGTACACTGTATTTATCTATCCTCTCTCTTATCTTTCCACGCCCTTAGCAAGTCTCCCTTGGCGCCGCCCCTCGTCTGTAAGACAGACTTCAGGGCTTTCTGTCCCTTTGAGCATTTCGAAACCAGGCCACGACCTGCTACGGCTAGCTAGCAAGAAGCAAGCAACTTTACACAGATTAGCAAATGGTGAATTTAAATTAGTTTTGCGTGATCAGTTAATAAGAAGACGACGAGACGGGTATCTTCGACTGCACAATTTCCGAGATTTTTGACTTTGACACACATTTTTATCATTTCCAAAAGGTAATGTTTGCTAATTAAGCTAGCTCGCCACCAGGAAAAAGCTGTGTGCTAACGTTGCTGGCAGTAAACTGCTAGCGCTAATTTTGCTAACATCAACGTTGTTTCGAACTGCTATAGCACTATTTTAGTATAATTCAACTGCACTTTTTCGATGTGTTTGTTATTATTGGTCAGGGCCATCTCGTTAAATGTAATTGGTTAGGTATAAACAAGCCACTGAGACGAGAAACAATGCGGACGAAGCTTCCAGTGATCCTGTTAGCCAAGGCCAACACATTGTTAACTTAACGTTAACCTTAAATGTCTTCCTGTTCTACTGAGCCAGTGCAACGTTAGGATTGGTAACGTTAGTAGTTTACTGTAGACGTTTACTATTATTAGAGTAGGCACCATTGGATGCCTGCGAAGAGCAAATGTTAACTCAGCAGATGTTGTTGAGGAATGTTTGTAGTGAGGGTTAAGGCAAACACGTTTGAAACACTGCGTCCCGAGCCAGCTGCTATACTGTAACATTAACCATCTTGATTTAATTATTGTTCCTTTTCACAGGACCATGGCAGACGATTTTGACGTTGAGGCTATGCTGGAGGCTCCATATAGAAAGGTGGGTTGCAGGTTACAGAGACGAGGCCTATTTTCAGTATTACCTTTTAGTCTTCTTGAGACCAATTTGCTATTAAGTTGTTACCGAGCATATTTGAATGTTGTGTGGTATGATGAGTATTTCCAAAGCAATACAGAATTATGAATAAATCCCCATCTATCTCTCTTTATAGACTTGCCTAATGATATCTCACCTCTACTCCCATGAATTCATCTTTGATTCCACTGTGAACTGTGAAAAAAAGGAAGGTAGTTATTGCGCAAATATACTGATGTACTGTGGTTCCCTTAGGACTAAAAGAGATTCAACTTAGAGCAATCCCTGTTCAGTTGCAACAAGGTGAATGCCAATGGATGATAAGCCCATTTTACCTGTCTTGCAAAGGAGGCAGTATTCAGATTTACAATCTGCATGGCGTCACCATTTCTAAATGCATGGTCCTTTTTACAAACAGTCAAAACCCTGTTCAGAAATGGAAAAATGCCCTACAAAGTGTGGCTCGAACAGGCGTTACACTCATTGTGTCACTTAAGTAACTTACTTAACCGACACCAAATTGCTCTTTGTCCCGTATCAACATAAGTTATAATGTTATGTTCCTTGATTTAGTTTCCCAGATTTAATAAGGGATACAAAATCCTATTTATTTTTAATTATCACAGTGTTACAATTACAAACATCATAGTCACTGAACAATATGCTTAAAATGTAGTCACAGCAATTGCAGCTTTATTGTACAGACATGAGAGCCATGTCAAGATCTTTTGGCCAGGTACAGATGAATGAATAATTCTTTTCACTTAATCTGAAATATGAATACTGCCTCTTTGCCGTAGTCAACTGTAATTACTGTCAGATTGTGAATCAGCATCTTGACTTTGCATGCTACACGACACCAGAGATATTGATATAATTCTAGGTTGACGGTAAAATAGATATGACTATCTAGCATCTATGTATTATTGTTAAGTCAGCTTTTCAATAGTATATAATTTCCTTCTTGAAATGAAAAGGCTAAAAGGATTACATCAAAAGACATAAGTAGTTTAACATGTGGCTGAACTACTGGATTTCTTTTTTGTTTTTTTATTTTTTTGGGCGTCAATATTACTAAGCAGTGTGAATCCCTGTTTGCTTCAGGGCGAGATGTGTGACAGAGGTGGCATCGAGCTCTTACAGTCCAAGAACGAAAATGGGTGAAGATCACTGGACTGACACCAACCACACAGGATCTCTTTTAGTGGCTGTGGGCCATGCGTGGCCTCATGGGGCTTAGGCACAGATAGTGGCATTGGTACGACTTATTAGAAGGGGAAGGGTGGAGATGACCAAAGTATTGTCAAAGCTTCCTGAGCTATGCTAAAATGTTGGACACTTTCCCTTAACTTTGCTTTGTTGCATTGAGTACTGAGCAATCTTGTTAAAACTGAGATCTGGAGTGGGATGGGAAACTATTGGGGTTGTGCAAGGACACTGTCCAGAAATGACAGTAGGAAGTTGGAAATATTATTATAATTAAATGTATTTTGCATTTTCTCTTGTCCCACCCCACCCTCTTTACCATGACGACTTGAAATGTTTCATCTACGTCCTCATGATGTTCTTCTATCAACCTTGCTTAGGATGAGATCAAGTCCTCTCATGCAAACGGACATGATGAGCACAGCAAGAAGTAAGTTTTGAATATCTAATATATTGGGCTTACAGTAGCAGAGCACAGATGGCCATTCATTCATTCATTTATTTTAGACTGCTCGCTTTGCATGTCGATAGTAGTGTTGTGTCGTGTTCCAGGAAAAAGAGGAGCCGGACAAAGAGCCGGAGCCCAGGCTCTAAGAAAAGAAGCAAAAGCAAGGACCGAAAGAAGGGCAAGAGGAGAAGCAGAAGCCGGGAAAAGAAACGAAGCCGCAGCAAGGAGCGCCACCGCTCCCGAAGCAGGGAACGTCCTGGGCGGTACAAAGCACGCAGGAGCCCCTTGTATGTGACCACTTAAACTTAATAGGCTCTTATTTATTTTGGCATATTTTTATCAGTCTAGTAGTTGTACTAAAATGAGATGGATTATTCTTCTTTCTGCTTGCTACAATTTGCTTGGATAGAGCTACTATCTGGACATCAGGATATTACGCCTTTTTAAGTATTAAGAAGGCCTAGTTGGTAGTATTCTACTGTTTTCTGGGGTGAAGGACATTGCTTTTATGATTTTGGCAAAGTTACCATTTCTCTGGATGTATTTGAACTTTATGAGGCTGGGATGCACTGATACCAGTGTCAGTCCAATACCAGGCTAAAGTCATGGACTTGACATAAAGGCCAAGAGAACAAAAACAGTTACTACATTCCTATGTAATGACATTGAAATTCTTTATTAACTTTGAAAAAATCAGACGGTAGGTATGTGATTAGAGAAGGAAATGAAACAGAATGAAACAGTCTATAGATGAAGTAGCTGAATATCAAGAACTCATTTTGGTATTTTAT
The DNA here is from genome assembly GCF_048128805.1 of Centroberyx gerrardi. Taxonomy (NCBI): domain Eukaryota; kingdom Metazoa; phylum Chordata; class Actinopteri; order Beryciformes; family Berycidae; genus Centroberyx; species Centroberyx gerrardi. The sequence continues at coordinate 15,443,666 of NC_136010.1, read as the reverse complement.
ATAGGCAAGTACACAAAATTGTCTTAAACAATTGTATTTCTTTCTAATGCTGAGAAGAAATTAATTTGCAAAAAAAAATAATAATGCTACTTAGAGTTAAGATTTACATTTTAGTCATTAATGCTTATCCAGTGAGCAGTAGGGGTTCAGCGTCTGTCACACTTCAGCAGGACACACATTGTAGTGGCCGGTAGTAAATGGGGCTCCAGCCTCTTTCTCACATTTAGCATGTAAACTCTTTCTTTTGGCCTTGTATGAAATAAAAAGTGGTTGTTCTTTTTATTTTAGCCGGAAACGTTCCAGAAGCCGCAGCCCCTTCAAAAAAGAAAAGAGTCCAGTCAGGTGAGATGATCATTCACTTTACTACTTTTTGGCTCTTTACTGTGATGAACAGTGCCATAAACATTGTCCATTTTACCAATCATTTATTAACCTGGCTTTTTTTCCAGTGTTTCTAGAAGCATTTCTAATTTGTCTCCTTTATTTTTAGACAACCACTTGACAATCTAACACCAGAGGAGAGGGATGCCCGCACAGTTTTCTGTATGCAGCTCGCTGCAAGAATCAGAGCTCGAGACCTGGAAGATTTCTTCTCAGCTGTGGGAAAAGTCAGTTGATTTGCAAATCTATTTATCATAATTATTCTAATCCATCAAACTATTATCCACTCAGAAATGTTCCTTTAACTTGTCACTGTGTTTCTTTCTAGGTACGAGATGTGAGAATGATCTCAGACAGAAATTCCAGGAGGTCAAAGGGCATTGCCTACATAGAATTTCAGGAGGCTAGTTCTGTCCCACTGGCTATTGGTCTGACTGGCCAGAGGCTGTTAGGAGTGCCCATCATTGTCCAGGCCTCTCAGGTGGGTGTCTGAGTGCTTGATGGTGATTTATTGGTGAATTATTTCAACCCAACCTGACTTAAATTGTCAGAAATTTGCAATGGATTAACTGTTACTGCACGCACGGAAATCCTAATGTCTGTATATCTGTGTATAGCTTGTTTTGTTATTTGGAAGAACACCTTTTATCCTTTTGATTTAGAAATGTAGTGGGAAATCTGATTAATATAATGACGGATAATATGTAACAATATAACATGGGAAAATGAGAATATGAAGAATACAAATATGTGAATTGATGGCATACATACAGGATATGCAAAACGTGCATTGTGTTTGCATTCCCAGGTCTACAGGAGGCCACACACATGTACAGAATGTGTCTAGGGTGCAAGCATGTATTGTAAAAACCATATATATTAATAATCACCGTAATGTATTCAATTTACCATCATAATGTACTGGACATCCAAGATGATGCGTAGATTTGTCCTGACAGGAAAGCAAAAAAGCGGTCCAGGATAGTTTGGATAGACAGCTTCAGCCCCCCCTCATTTGGCTCAGGCGAGCGCTGCTGGCAGGATATATTACAGTCTGATGGCACCTAAAGCTCTCTGCTGGACCTTGGACTCACAAATTTGTGTTGAAGTGTTTGTAAATACCAAAGAAAACCACATTAGAAAGGCAATCAGGAGCTCATTTAGTTCCCTAATGTTGGCTAATGCCATCATATTAAACGGTTTTCAAACAGAAACTCATTTCAACCGGGTTGTGTTGGGACCAACTGCATCTCTAGTTGTTAGTGTTTCTGTGATGCTTTTTCATAATGGTAAATATAGTGAGTCAATAACATAACCTCATATTTTTTTCTGTATATAATTGCAGGCAGAGAAAAACAGAGCTGCAGCCACAGCCAACAACCTGCAGAAGGGCAGTGCTGGACCGATGCGGCTCTATGTGGGCTCGCTGCACTTCAACATTACTGAGGACATGCTGCGAGGGATCTTTGAGCCTTTTGGAAGGGTGAGTGTTAGAAACAAAGTTCGACAAGTAAAGTAGAAGTTGGACTTACAGAAATTTTAGTACCTCTTACAAATGCATTCATATTATAATCCTCTGTACTGTTTTGTTCCCAAAGATCGAGGGCATACAGCTCATGATGGACAGTGAAACTGGACGATCCAAAGGATATGGCTTCATATCGGTAATTACAGCCTGTTAAATGTGTGTGGCGTCCTGCCAGCTATATCTTTTACTGTGCTTTTGTGGTTAATTTGGCAATGATTTTTTTTGTTTGTCTTTTGAAGTTCGCTGATGCAGAGTGTGCAAAAAAGGCCTTGGAGCAGCTGAACGGCTTTGAGCTAGCTGGGCGGCCGATGAAGGTGGGGCACGTTACGGAGCGCACAGACGCATCGACTGCCAGCTCTTTCCTGGACAACGATGAGCTGGAGAGGACCGGCATCGACCTCGGCACCACAGGCCGTCTGCAGCTTATGGCTAGACTAGCAGAGGGTTAGTTACAGCATGCTTCACAATTTTTCACTATTTATGAACTACCTGCATCATTTTTCTGTCAGCGGTAGGGCTACACACCAAATCCCCAAAACAAATCAGCTTTATTCTTTGTCAATGTCCCTGAGATGTCCATCTGTATAGGGATTATATTTTTAAAAAGTCAAATTCAGTGATATTCTCTCTTAAATTAAGCTTGTGATAAACCTTGTTTTCTCTATCTCCATAGGAACTGGTCTGAAGATTCCCCCCGCTGCGCAGCAGGCGCTGCAGATGAGTGGATCCATCCCCTTTGGAAACATTGCAGCTACAACAGGTGAGATTCTAGATGTTGCAGAGCATCATTTTGGATTTTCTGACAGCTGTTCAGCAGCCTTCATAAGGCTGTTGTAGAAAATTCAGCATCTGATCATTGTTTGTTGTTTTCAGCTGTTTCAGCCCCCACTCCGAACCAGGCCATGAACCTCCCATCACAACCGCTGGCCACACACTGCCTTCAGCTGTCCAACCTGTTCAACCCACAATCGTAAGGACGGCCTCATTATTTTGGTAGTTTAGACGAAAGCTTTTGGAATGCACCAAAGCTTTAAAAGTGTTTGATGTTATCTGTTGTATGTTCCATGGAGAGTTTTTGAAGCCAATGGATTTCTAACATTACCAAACATGTTTTCCAGGGAAAATGATCCTGGCTGGGATGTTGAGATCCAAGACGATGTTATTGAGGAGTGCAACAAGCATGGAGGAATTGTTCACATTTACGTTGACAAGAACTCCACTCAAGTGAGTTGAGGCGTACAAACTGTCGCACTGGTCTGAGGTTATCCGGAGAAAACCAGGTTCCTCCTCGCTGTTTAATATAAACATTAACTCAAAAAATATAATTCTTCCCTATCCTTTCTTTGTCACGCAGGGTAATGTGTATGTGAAATGCCCCTCAATACCAGCAGCGATGGCTACAGTAAATGCACTTCATGGACGCTGGTTTGCAGGTATGTATTGTACATTTCTTGCATCTTTAAAAATTTTATAATTTGGGAAATGGTGTAAAATATTGGCTTGCACGTTGTTGGAACATGCAGTGTGGATAAATCTTTCCAGGTCCTAATGAGGTGTCTTATTCCTTCTCTCCTAGGCAAAATGATAACCGCTGCCTACGTTCCCTTACCAACTTACCACAACCTTTTCCCCGATTCAGTAACCGCGAAGCAGCTATTAATGCCGGCTCGTCGATAGGTCCACCGGAGAGATGCTTATTAATAAGTGAATGTACATACATTGGTTTGCATACATTGAAATCTCATTGAAACAGATGCATTGAAGTTAGTTGGTTGTGAATAATAAAACAACTGCCTCTGTTTATCTACTATTGAGAATTGGGCAGTTCTGAGTTGTATTTCAAATTCTTTGTGGGTTTGTGTTGTAAACTACCACTGAGAACTAATTTGCAGGTATCTACAGTTCTGTATGTTTTTAAATATCATTACTGTCTGCCGCTGTAGCAGTCTTTATTTGCTTGTTTGCATCAACATTTTTAGATTTATAAAAAGAATCCCAGTGAGTTCCAAAAATGTGTTGGGTTAGTAGGCCTTAAAAACGCCAAAAGCATATTTTGTCAACAATGAGGAATTGTTACTTCTTTATAAATAACTCTTGTTCCGACCATGATTTGATTTTTGTATGAAGGTTCTCAATAAACTTTGGTAAATAATTTGAGAATTCAACGAAGCATTCTGTCACCTTTTGAAAGTTTGGTTTGTCACTTCTAGATTCACTATCAAAATGTATTTGTAATTAAAGCCTTAATTACAACATTGAGCCCATCCTCCTGTATTATGCATTTTATTGATGAATATTTTTTCATTAAGTTGGACTTAAACTGGAGCTCCCTTCCTCATATTTTGAACTGTCAGATGCATATGGAAATCTACAGTGTCAGCTTTATGGTGAGTTATTGGCTTCTATGTTTGAAAGAGTTTCCCTCAGTTCTCTCACAGATGAACAAATACTAGGAGAAATTACTCCAAAAAATTAGTTAATTAAATATTTTGTTGTATGCCACTTGCAACCGTATGAACATGAAATTCAACCAATCCAAAAGACAAGATTTCATCCTTTCAGACTGCAAAACCCAAAATGTTTAGGATTTGGCATAACGTACTCTAAATAAGTCATTGAGGAGTTGAACCCTATTCCTTTAAAAGCATTGAAAGAAATATTGATATTTGATAATTGCATTCCCGTGTTTCTCCGTCTGTCCTAACACCCAAAACGGCCATGAAACAAACCAACACCTTACCCCAGCTGGCCAGAAGAGGGCAGTAGACATGCCTGGATTGGTTTACCACCTAACAGTGAAAAAGGCCACCATTCACATTGTGGCAGACAGCAAACTGGAAGGTCATTGTTTTCTATAGGAGAATGACAGTAAACTGGAAGGGTCTATCTGCAGCCTTGCAGATTTCAAGACGGACTCAAACCACATCCACCCCTGACACACTTTCTGTGGCCGACAAAGGTCCCATTTGCTTTAGACAAAAAAACAAAAAACAGAAAGAGAGAAAATGACACTTTATCGCAGGGCAAACAAAATATTTAATAATTTTATTTATGTAGCATTTCTTCAAACAAAGTTAAAGTGCTTTACATAAAAATGAAATAAGAATACCAATTACAATAAAAATGACATGGGATAAGCAAAGCAAGAATATATAAAATGAAAGAGGCAAATAGTTAAAACAAAACCGTAAAAACAAATAAAACGGGTAAAAAAAAAAAAAGGTGTAGATAAAAGAATAAATCAAAACTATGAGAAGGCCTTCGTATAAAGTGAGGTTTGAGAAGTGAAGACTTTCAAATAAAAAAAAAGTTTGAGAACCACAACTTGCATGGCCATTTGCCATTTTAATCAACATGGAACCTTTGTTTACAGCTAAATAACAACACTGTTTAACAGCTAGTCAATTTTAGTCCTCAATTTTATTCCTCATTTGTACAATCAACTTTTTGAAGCAGTCTGTACAAATTTCATTGGCTGATGAAGTCCTTTAGCAGATGTCTGTCTAAAGGTCAACTAGTTTCAGGGCTGCAAGATTTTCCACACACTGCACTCTGTCAATCCATGTCATCCATCAACACATAGGTCTCATTGATATACATTGGATATTGTCAATTTTTTGACACAAGATGCTCATGGGATCAGGGCCTGAGACTGGTATATCAGGAGTGACATTGGATCAACTCCACATCCAATACCACACCAACAACACAGACCGACCAATGCAGCTAATGAGCCCACAAACAAACCTCGTCTTCCTCCGAGTGACGACTGTCGTCTGTCCCCCACGTGAGGAAATAAAATACTGGATGGACTATGAACACTGGGAAACAAAATGACTCAGACAGGTATGGCATTGTTTTCCCGTGTCATAACCCATTATTGTTCACATAAGAGATTCAGATTGTGACGTTTATAGAACGTTTATTTAGATCAAAAATGTCATTAATTCTATACAATTAATGACATCTCACAGTAGCCACCTAGTGGTTTTGCTGCACATTCTCGATGAATGCTCAAGCATGAGCAGGCAGCAGTGTCTCTTCTATTATGTTCTATTACCTTGACACTAAACATTTTTAAATGGCCGGTGTTCCCCTTTAAAGTGCAGCCAGTTGAGTTTATTTCTTCAACCGGTTGTGGGCGCAGTGTTTCCTGGACTAGAGGATGTGGGACACACTCTTGGGCCCCACTTACTAACACAGGGGATCTGAACTGAGGAACATGCGCCTGTCCACTGCCACGCACCACCGTCATGGGACCAGCCTTAACCCAGACCCCAACAATCAAACAGACTGGCTCTCACACAGCGAATGGCTGTTTTCAAAAACTATAATCAACTATACACAGGCCTAAATCATGCACTATGATAAGGCTAAACATTCTTCTGAAAAGGCGTTCTCTGGACCGGTCTAGAGAATATAACACTGTATAAGAAAGACGAGAAGCACATCCAATATGTCATTCAAGAACTTAAGAGCAAGATAAAACAAATTTTGAAAGAACATAATATGCTAAGCTGCATGATAAGAGGCCTATCACTAATGCATTTACCTTTTATGTGTAATAAATGACACAAGACAGGTTTAATGCATACATTCTAGACTTTATCTTTAACAAAAATATCAACAACAACAAAAGTGCCATGTAGAAACTTTTTTTTTCTTTTCTAAATTTCACTCTTTTTGTAATTTTTTTTTTTTTAATCTTTTTCCTCCTTCAGAAAATCTTTGACATCTGGAAAAAAATGAAATAGTTAAGCCCTTTTGGTGTAACATCAAAAATCATTTTGACTATAACTAAACAAATTTCCCTTTAAAACATTTGTGTTAAAGGTCATTTGTGTAGGATTTTCTCTCCATCACTGTCAAATTGTGATTGTCATTACAGCAGCCCAAGCATCCACATGTTGCTGAAAGTGCCCTAACAGGTCAGAGGAAGACGAGTTGTTGCTGACCTGAAAGGGTTTGTTACTTCTTAGGGGAGCATTCCTTCGCCTGGTGAGCCTGCAGCACAGCAACCGCCTCGTCCACCTGACCACAGGCAGGAGAGGGACATGGAAAAGGAGAAGGGTCATTGGATTAAACCGTGATACCACTCCCAGTAATAAACACATTCAACACCCAGTTTAACGGGAGCAAATGTTAGATGTTTTAACAAACTGGCTCTACCAGGTCTATGGGATTCTGGTCTTTTTAGGAAATAATTTTCCAAGTACAGATTCTGTACAGTCCCACAGCACACTTGTGGCCATGACACATAACTAATAATATATTTATTTGAATATGATCTCAGCTCTCTCGCTCCATAGTTGATCAGCTGCTTCATCCCTTCTATGGAGAACACAGCAACATTTGGCTACCTGGCTTGGTACTCAACATTAGCAACTGAACCTTTATCAAATATAGCTTTTAGCATATAATATATACATGGACTGCTTGTGCTTTTTTGTAAAATGCTAGAGCATGTGTTGTCTTACTATCACACTAAGATACATCACCATCATTGTATGGTAGCAGTCCATACAAACTAATAGATGAAGAACCCAGCTGTACGTTCTCATCATGTGACATTAACAAAACTCATTTGCATGCATTATGGAAGACTAAAATTGCAGCTAAAATGTAAAATCTAATTAAAAACTGCTCAATAAAGAACTGATTTGATTTGTACAAAATAATTTTTACCACATCCTGGTAAAGTTTCATAGAGCCCAGGTATAAAGGAGTGAAGTGTGGTAAGAAATACACACTTGCTCCTTAGAAAAAGGTACAGAATCATAATCATGCCTTAGAATGCAGGGACTCGGGGGTCTCCAGCATATGAAGCAGCTCTGAGTTGTCGATCTCCAGCAGCATTCCAGTGATTTTTCCAGCCAAGTTTGGGTGAAGGGTCTGGATCAGCGGGTACAATCGCTCACCTGAATATCAGAGCAGAGACAGTGCAGAGGAATTAAGAGATGATTATATTAGATTAACAACTTCAGCGATGCTTCAGTCTACATGAGTGGCAAAAACAAAACATTACAGAATCCAGTGATGCCACGGATAATTACCCAGCAGCTGTTTCTGATCCATGAGAGGAGCTGCAGCCAGCATGGAAGCTGTGAGGGGCTCCTGGCCCTGAATGTGCACCGCTGGCTCCATCACAGATGTAGGAACAACCTGACAACACTAAGTAGCACACAACATCACAACGATAACATCCTTTCAAGTAATACTTTTAAATTATTTTTTACCATGAGCTACCATTTTTTCAGTTGCATTAAAACACATTTAACTGGGGGTTAGGCAGTTGGAGTATGATGCAATTTAATATTTATTTTTAATAATCCGACAGTATTTGAAGGCAGCATCTGCTTACTACTGTTGTGACTGTTGGTGCAGTGCAGAACAAGTGCGGAAAGTCTAGGAGATATTGAGGTAAATATTGGACTTTGGACCCACAGTGCAATCGCTTGGCTTCAGAAGACTTATATTATGCAGTCTAGAGTAATTTTATGGTCATTTCTTACTCGGTCATACAATGACCGTTTCACAGGATGCTAGATAGATGCTCAGTGCCTCCCAATTTGTCCTGAAGTGTACTGCATATATGTGATAGTCATGACAGCATAGCCAATGTTGAAATTACAGAAATATACAGAACTTCAGGCTTTTTCACAGTGAAAAAAGCTCTAGCCTGTGTCAACCGATGCGACATGACAGCCACTCAGTATACCTGTAGTCTTGTCATGGTTGCAGGTACAGTAATGACCTGCTGAGTGTTCCTCACTGCAGATGAGTACTTGTACTGGCTGCCTCTGGCCACACCAGACATGTCGGTACGGCCACCTACTGTCTGGGTGCCAATGTTAGCTGAAGAAAGACATGAGATGCGTCAGCTACTAGCTTCCATCTAAATAAGCAATTTTGGAATGTGGGAGCTTCTTGTCATTGCACAACACACACAACAAAGCTGAGTTTAGCACTTACTTGTCTTCTGTGTACAATTCATGATGCGCGGAGCCTGGGTGGAAGCCTGTCTGACCGTAGCAATGGGAGTGGATGCACGTCGGGGAACAGCACTTCCGACAAACTGGGTTGAGTAGGGGCCTAAAAACAAGGGAGACAACACGTCAAAATGTTGCACATGTATACAGTATGTGCAACATATTTAGGCATGTGAACACAAACACACAGTATCCATTCACCCTGTGGTCTAGGTGGCTGTGCTGTCCAACGAGGTGCAGTTCTCATATTGCTGACGGCATTGTGGTTGTAGAAGGAGCGAGTGGGAGGCTGCAAGAAAAATATTAGTTTGAGTTGCATGCAATCTTATGCAGATTGTGTTACACTCCTTGTGTCAGTCAAGCAGGGTCCCAAATTAACACCTTCCAAGTGCCAAATGCCAATAAAATATGCCTTTGGTAGATAAATCAATGAAAGGGTCATCTGCCACATTGGCCGATTGCTTTTCTGGCTGTCCCCCCCCCCCCAAACTCCTGTCATTGGAATTCTGTTGCACTTCATGATGAATTTCAAACTTGATCCATTGTATAAGTGAGTGATCGAGTTTTCCATTGAAACTAAATCTGCTCATCTCTACTGATAGTTTACCACAGTACCCGATTCAGCACATAAAATAGCATTGAAAATGGGTAGAGCGACATTTCCATGAAAAACGCATCTTAACATTTTGGCCAGTAAAAATTATTCTTTGCACATAATTTTTCATTTTATGAGCCAAAAAAGTTAATTTCCGACACTGTATCCAAGTATGGCAGTGTAATAAAAGTAAGAGTATGGCAATCCTGCAAAACCATTAGGGGGTTTGCCTTATTTTGCTGATAAAACTTTATAATGAACCACATATAATTTTCTGTATACAGTTAAGATATGATAAAAAAAAATTCCATTCAAAATATTGAATAGGACAGAAAAGAAAATCAGCAGAGTTCAATCACCTTGCCACTGTGTAACCTCCTTACCTGTGGCACAGCCATGTAGTATCCAGCCTGCTGGTATGAGTCAATGATGGGGCTCGTCATGGTCCTTACAGTAGCAAGTCTCTGCATGTACTTATTGGTGAGGATGGCTTTACGCTCCTCCTTCCTCTGAGCCAGAGCCACATACAGCGGCTTGGTTGCAACAATTCTCCCATTCATTTCAGTGACTGCCTTAGTTGCTTCCTCAGGTGACGAGAAACACACAAAGCCAAAGCCCTTGCTCTGGCTGGCGTCTGTCATGACCTAAATGAAATGAGGAAGCCCCACAAGTTAAGAAATGTTTAATGTACTTGTCACTGAAACAATCGGGGGTCACAATCAGTCACCTACTGTAAGTTGGTACTTAAGTAGTTTGAATGCATTGCTCGTCTATTTAGACAGGACGCATCCTAATGGAATGTAAAATGTTATCTTGTAGCAAATATAGACAACTTTTGCACAACCAATATGTTGACTATATTATTTATTTGCCATTGTTGCTTGTTTAGTGCTTTAGTCGCCCACCAATGGAGTTGCAAGAATGAGTATTCAACAAAACCATTATGCAACAGTAAAAACAGCTTACCCTCTAAAATAGAATGAGTTCATCACTGCTGATAATAACCAAGGAATATTTCACTGAAGAAAAACATGTCAATCACCGGCCCAACTCATATCTCAATACTGCACCTTGGCACTGGTGATGGTACCATAAGGGGCGAACTCCTTCCGCAGTCTCTCATCATCAATGCTATCGTCCAAGTTCTTCACGTACAAATTCACCCCCTGGAATAAGAATAGAAACAAGTGAAAACTTGCTTTCAAGTTTTTGTCTGTGAAGCTGACCAATATAACAGCTTAAGGTAACAAACTCAAGTAAATCACAACTACATTTATCATTTCCAACAATTCCAAGCAAGTCTAATCATCTACTGACCAGTACAGGTAACTGCCAAAGATATAGGTGAAAGAAACTGAATGAGCGTAAAAAAAAAAAATACAAAAAAAAAAAAACATTTCCCCCCAAAAAATGTCCTTGTTAGAGACAAACGAAATACTCCAGGACAGCACTCCAATTAATTAATTTATATATATTGCCGCACAGAGGTTTTGGGCAAGACGCCCTTCTTCAGTGAAGCCCTCCACCTAAATGAGGACATAAGGAGATCGGGGGGGATCAACACAAAATAGAAAGTAAAGGAAGAAGGGAGGACACGGGAACAGTGCATCTATAAGCCGGAAATCCTGAAAAAAAATGTTTCCCGGATGCCAACTCCCGTTAGTTTCAGTTGATTATTTGGTATTTGCCGTTACAGAGTAATCTATTGTTTTGTGCTTGCCAATCTTTAATAGTCTATTATGATTCACGGAATATCAATGAGCATAATATTTATCCCTGCCTATATTGAATTTGTTTGTCATGCAGGCTAAACAAATTATTTTTACAATTGCAAAACACTACTGAGCCTTTAACTTCTTTAACAGTCCAGCTCTGAGTTTGAAGAGTCAAATTCAAGACCGAGCACAACGAAAGTTGATCATGAAGTCGTCGACCAAATGGCTGATAATTCAGACATGCACACTATGCAGCTGCACCTGATAGCGTTGGATGCGATCCTGTTTGATCTGGTCAAACTTGCGCTTGAGCTCCCCCTGGCGCTCCATCCGCTTCTGAGCTCGCCCCACATAGAGGATTTTCCCATTGATCTCCTTCCCGTTCATTTCCTCAACGGCCTGGGGAAAACAAGAGTGCAAGAGCTATTTGGACATCAACACGTTATTTTTCAAAGGGGAATTCATACGAACAAACTTCATTTGTTACTCCTATGATCTTGGACAGTTCAGTCTTCATCTGAGAGCGTACACTGAAGCTTGGCACACTCTTTACCTTTTGAGCATCCTCATGGTTGTCATAGTTGACAAAGCCAAATCCACGTGAACGGCCCCTCTCGTCCTTCATCACCCGCACACTGAGAGTCCTACCTGATTAGATTGAGCACAAAACCAATCTTCCACTATCTGTAAAAAATGACATTAATATACTCACCTCTTCCCTTAATCACTTGTGGGAATCTTAGCGAAGAGAGTAAATGACAAATTCAAACCGGCTGAGGATACTTCCAGTATAATACTGCAATAGGAACTTCAAGTAAAATGTTATTCAGACCGGACAAATCCATGTTCTCCCCAAAATTTAAGTGAGACTCAAACTGACCCATAAGCCTGAGAGCCATTACAAAAATGATTTCTTACCAAATGCGGAAAAGACTTCCTTGAGTTTCTCATCAGTGTAGTCTTCACCAAAGTTTTTGATGTAGACGTTTGTGAACCTCATGGCTTTGGCCCCAAACTCCATCTCTCTCTCCTTGCGGGACTTAAAGTGGCCAACAAAGCTGCAGATGGAACCGAAACCGTCACCAAGGGACAATGATGACAGGACAAAAGGAAGACAATACAGAACAAATGATAATCAGTTAGTTCAATTTTAGTAGAAGAGGGCAAAATGAAAATTAGGATATATTTGCAGGATCACAACATGTAAGGACCAATGTTTTACTGAACTTGTTTCCACACACCATCATGAATGAGGTGGGGAAAACTAAATGAAAATGCCGTATTGTCCCCCATACTCCTAAAATTACAATAAATACAAAAACAAAAGCCTAGACACACATCCTACCAATTCACTGACCTACTCAGGGACAACTGACAATTTTCCCCCAGGAAATGGGCCTTTGGGTCAGCAATGTCAGATTCCAACTCATTACCTGTCTCTAGGCTGAGCAAAAAACACATGGGAAAGTCATCTGAAAAAAGTCCATAGTGGTTTGTGATATAATGTTGAACAAAGTTATTATCAACACTCACTAACAATTAATATACACATATTCTCTACTGCTCTTTGTCAACCTACTCATTTCAGATTACATTTCGACTAAACAATTTGTCTAAACAAATTGTAAATGTGAATTCAAAGTATTTGGTATCAATGCACTAACTCACACTTTCCTGTCATTCAGCAGCATCCCGTTCATGGTGTCAATGGCTCGGTTTGCAGCCTCCTGTGTCTCAAAGTGAACGAAGCCGTAGCCTTTCGAGCCTTTCTCGTCACACACAACCTAAAGAGAAAATCAAAATCAATGATGACAATGTTAATGACTGTTTACCTTACACTCAAATACTGACTGTGCAAATTACTGTAAAATAGTTGCGAATGACAACTGGGAGTTGGGACAAAATCTATTAAGTTTTAAAAACAAGTAGTTTTGACAGCCAATGGGAAAGTTGGTCACAGCAGTCAACGTCAATAGCTAGTCAACATCTTGCTTCCATGTTGTGCCGCTGAAGGAGAAACAAAGACGCATTCTGTACACTGCACATTTTTTGGGATGACTTGCAGACCTCATAGCTTAGAGCATCACATACCTAGAAGCATTGCTTTAATAATGGGCTTGAATATGAAATGCCACAGTATGCTTTGTCTTCCAATCATAAAAAGATGTGGCTGTAGCCTATATACACTCACCGGGCACTTTATTAGGAACACACCTGTACACCTGCTTATTCATGCAATTATCCATACAGCCAATCATGTGGCAGCAGTGCAATGCATAAGATCATGCAGATACAGGTCAGCAGCTTCAGTTCATGTTCACATCAAACATCAGAATGGGGAAAAAATGTGATCTCATTGACTTTGACCGTGGCATGGTTGTTGGTGCCAGACGGGCTGGTTTGAGTATTTCTGAAACTGCTGATCTCCTGGGATTTTCACGCACAGCAGTCTCTAGAGTTTACACAGAATGGTGCGAAAAACAAAAAACATCCAGTGAGCGGCAGTTCTACGGACGGAAACGCCTTGTTGATGAACTTTAAAACTGCGCTGAGCAGAAAAACATCTCAGAATGCAACACAGCGAACCTTGAGGCGGATGTCACTTTGGTAGCCGGTTGACACTGAGCTGAAAGCTGATACCTACCCAGTATTAGTATGGTGTTCCCAATAAAGTGCTCGGTGAGTGTATATCGCCATACATCACTACATCACAGCAGTCAATGCAAACAAATCCATTAAGAACCCAGAAGCATGTTCTCCTGTCATGTGAATCTCATTTGCATACGATGAGGTTGTGAAGATTCATTGTTAAATTTTCACTAAAATAACTTTACTGCTATGATGATTTGTGCAAAATTATTTTCTATGCTGCCAAACAAAAATCATTGGGAACAATTTGGGCCTTGGTAATTTCACTGGCACAACTCTTTGGAAGAGACAGCTGTGGGAATAACCAATTTACCTTGCAGGACAGAATATTCCCAAAAGCTGAGAACGTATCGTACAGGGCCTTGTTGTCGATAGACTCATCCATGTTCTTGATAAAGATGTTGCCCACACCAGACTTCCTAAGTCCTGGGTCACGCTGAGACCACATTATTCGGATGGGACGACCCTTGATCACTTCATAGTTCATCGTGTCCAGGGCACACTCCGCTGAAAGTTCAGAAAATAGAGTAGTAACCTCCTATACACAGATAGAGAGACAGAAACGTTAAACACCCGATCCATATAATTTGGCCAGATTCTCAGATCCTTAAGAGAAAGAGTTGCACATGAAAATACGTTTTTGTGACATTATTTGGGACTAATCTTGTAGCTCAGCAAAACTAGTGTATTGCTTCAGTGTTAAAAAAAACACTACCAAAGTAATGTCTGTCTGCTTCTTTTTGAACAATGATGAATAATGCTTCTTAAGCAAACAGTGTTTGGGCATGTTTAAACTATTCTGCTTTTTTCAAACTGCCACCGCCTTTTTTACTCAAATATTGATAGGGAGCAGCTGTAAGGCGGACGGAAAGTGTCCGCTTTGGAAAAGTGCATCAGCACAAGCAGCCTTCTCTTTGCCACGGTCAAACAGAATACGCAAACACCCAAAACCAGTGGTACATGCAACACTCATGCATGTTATTTCTCTATGTAAACAAGCACAGCATGTCATCACCAGCTGAATAGAGCACCAGATATTGTTATGGAAAGAGTATTTTTTCATATTATATGCAAAAATACAGTTAAGGCCCTTTCCCGCCAACTTCTTTTTACATTGTTGATGTTTGCAAAATTGTACTGAGGAGCAATACAACTCACAAAAAAATAAAAAATAAAAAAAAATAATGGCTCTATATATTCCTAAGGCCAAAGACGGTCCAACATGAACAAATCTTTCCCAAAGCTATAAAACAGAGAATCAGGCCTGTGACCCATGTCATCATATCATGTACAACTTGTGTTTCCTGGAGCTGCAGCAATGAGAAAAACACAGGAGACAGATATTATGGGTTCTTTTAGGCTACATTCAAATAAAATGTCTTTGTTGTGCCTTGAGCTGAACCAGATGCATCCTTTTCCCCAGAAAATCATAAACCCATAAGTTCATACCGGCCCTTTATAGGTGAACTAAAAAATACATTTCCAACACTAAGTACTAATACATAATGCATTTACAAGTTTTTAATAACACAATGGAGGCACAATGTATGCAAATGTAATATTTGTTCTTACATTGTGTTGTGTATTACTATGTACTTAATACCTTTCCATTTGTTACTACACACATTAATCCACTGGAAGAGGGTCATTGTAAAGCGTTTCCCTAGACTGAACTGTCCAGTCACAGGAACGGCATTTGTGAATTCTGACTGGTGGATTTTTGCTCCAGTATGGCCAGAGAGATACATTACCATCAGCTGGCTGCTGGAAGTTTATGTAGGCATATCCAAGAGATCTGCGAGTGATGATGTCACGGCACACGCGGATCGACATGATGGGCCCAGCAGGAGAGAACTTCTGATAGAGCATGGCCTCTGTAACATCAGGGTGCAGGTCCCCCACGTACAGCGAGGACAGGGGGTATGCTGGTCCGCTGCTGTTCATCTTGGCTTACAACTAGTTTAAGAGAGAAAAACAAAAAGACAGTTGTCAGCAGCTAAAGCATGCTTGGAGCCCATGTCTTTAAAGACAGTGAATATGTTGGCCATAAAAATATGTCAAATCAGGATACTGGATAGGAGACAGGTGTCATGTTTAATGTCACCATTTAGACAAATAGCAGGTAAGATCTTAGTAGTAAAAAAAGTTCTGGGCATCCAACTTCGTCTAAAGAACAATTGGCCATATTTCTCCACTTTGAACAGCTTGCACTCACTAACTGGCCCTTAGCCATCAATTGTTTTGGTCTACTGAGAGTTGACTGAAATCCAACTAGCATAGGCACATCTACACAACATAAGGTTGAGATGTATCATAAAATTTAAACTGTACATTTAGAAGCACACCAATGTAAGGGGCCGTGTCCACCGGGGAACTGGCACTGGTGTTTTTTCATTGTCGTTTTCTATGACAAGGCAGACCCGACCCAATACATGCACCGGACCTCTTTTCAGCACCCAGAACTATGGGCGCCTCACCTGCTTTCAGAACTGAAAATAAAATTCATCTTTGGCTGAAGCGCACAGCTCATCAATGTCAATGGTGAGTTCCATCGACCAATCAGGTTGAAGGGTAGGCAGGACCACATCACAAGCGGACCCTCAACAGGTCTCATGCAGCACTACTAGGGACGAAGCATCAGAACGATGATAAAAAGCCTGCGAGTTTAGTTAACTAACAGAACTGTGTCCAATTCCGGACATCATCCAGTTTTGGACACACACCGATTGTGGGTCTTTTGGTGCGATTTAGTCTTGAAGTTCCGACCCAAAGGCATGTGATGTCACTTCACACATATGAGAAGCTACAGTTGTGAGAAAAACATTTGTGAACCCTTTGGAATTGCCTGGATTTCTGCATTAATTGGTTCCAAAATGTGGTCTAAACTTCATCTCAGTCATAATAAACAATCTGAATAAACACACAACACACAAACAGTTGTACTTTTTCATGTTTTATTGAAGACACGGTTTAAGCATTCACAGTCTAGGCTGGAAAAAGTATGTGAACCTCCAAGATAATGACTTATATGATAGAGGGCAATTCAGGTAATCCAGCCAATGTGATGACATTCAGATACGATGCCCTTCTCCACCAAAACATCCACAAAGTTCGGTTACCAACAGAGTCTGCTCTTCACAACAGAGATCTGTGGAAGTAAAACATGCCCCGATCAAAAGAGATTTCAGAAGACGAGTTGCCGAACTCGGCTGGAAAGAGTTACCAAAGCATCTCGAAAGACTCGGGTCTCCATCAGTCGACAGTCGGACAGGTAAATAGAACAAATGGAAGAAATTCACCACCATTGCTACTCTCCTTAAGGGTGGGTGTTTTGCAAAGATCACTGCAAGAGCGGCGTACAAATCTCAAGGAGGTGACAAAGACCTCAAGGGTAACAATTAAGAACCGTGAATCCTTAGACTGCATTTTGGGCAACAGTGTCTTCATGGAGAGGATCCAAAGTTAACAGTAATGAATGTATCTGTGAGGAGTATTTAAAAAAAATAAATAAATAAATTAAATAAAAAAATAAAAATAAAAAAAAAAAAATATATATATATATATATATATATATATATATATATATATATATATACAGTGGATGGCAACAGTGGCTGATAAATGGAAAAATAAGAGTTCAGTACATAGCCTGCAATTCCCTACAGCTATCTGTGACATTGTGAAACTACAGGAAGGGTTAATATTGAAGCCAACATGAACTGAATTAAGTGTCCGGAATTACATAAACCTTTTGCATCTCAAAACTAAGTGTGCTATCATCCATTTGCAGGGACTGGAAGAAAAAATAATTACAACATGGAAATGATATTTAACAAAGACAAAGGGGGATTAATTTATGAGACACTTAAATCAAAACAGTACAGGGTGAACTAGCCTATATTTGTTATTGATTGTCCAGCTGTCCCGAATGGACAGAATGACATTACTAATCTTGCTTCCTTGAAGTAGTGTTGTGATATGGAGAACCATATGGACCAAAGATGACATGCATTATGCACATAATCCATTCTGATTTTGGGTATATTGCTATGTTGGCAGTAACAACAGGACACTTATAAAATAATGAAGTTTGTGTGCATGGTTAGCACTATCGATTTTTTATGCATTATTAGCCGAGACTAACATAATAAACGTTACTGAAAACAAATTTCAAGCAAGGGTGAAAAGGTGCGGTTAAGATGCTGGGGTGAAAAGGTGTGGCAACCTAAACATGAAGTAGCTAAGTTAGCAAAAGTCGCTTCACCTAACATGCTAATTCATTGCAGGTTCGGCAGAAATCAAACTAACTTACATAAATTAGATAGGCCTAGAGGAAAATACTCATCAGTTCCCAAAATATTGGTTGGTTGCTTGGTTATTTTTGGTTTACACCCAACTAGCTAAACTACATCCTTTCCTTTACACTGAACAGCAATTCAATTCTCATTCCCTGGCGCGTTCCCCAAAAAGTGCATTGTTCAGATCACATGGACTTAGGTTAGCATTGACTCCGCTTATCAAAGTAACGGAGCTACAGGTTAAACAAAATAATCAACTAAATATGAATGTTAACGTTAATCAACTCAATCAAAATGGCCCAAGTTATGGTTACTTACAGCTTTAAATTGGCTAACGGCGTCACACACCTCCGATGTATGATTTCCACAGCAGGTTGTGAGTCCCGTTCCTACTTCGGCCACGGTGTTTGTTTTCATTTAATTATTGCCGTAGAACACCTGCCTTTGCTCTCCGCGCCGTGTCTGTTAATTGAGCTGTGAGGGTAGAGGTTAACTGACATAACCCTCCGCGAGGAAAACTAGTTCCTGTATGACCGGGGGAAAATCGGTATAAATGCTATTAATTTTGCCCTCTGATGGTTGCGTTCAAATGCCAGTGAGAAAGGGCTTGATCTGCAGAGCCTCGCCAACATTTTTAGCAGTGTACCCCACACTGAGGTCAGAAAATTCACCTGACCCCCCCCCCCACCACCACCACCACCACCACCACCACCACACACACACACACACACACACTTTTTGGCATTACTGCATTCCTTACGAATAAAGATGAAGACATTTTGCCTGTTATCTTAAACGAAACTTTATTTCACTGAATGGTCTTTGACACTTTCCTATTTCTTACATGTATAGTGAAACTAGAATGGTTTTAAGATACATACACAAATCTAGAATTACACCAACCATTGTTTATCTCCATTTCATCATTGCTTTTTAGAGCTATTCTAAATTTTCACAACCACGTGTGTGCACTGGGTAATAGACTGTTACAGAAGCAAATTTTAGCCAGAAGACTTGTCAGTAAAAACAAAGCAAGTTGAGATACCTGATATACAGACAGGCTTTGTTCCACATTCACTAACTGCATTTTCATCAAGCATAAAGATAAATTGACAAGAATTTTTTCAACTGAAGATTATCTCAATTCATTGGAACATTGTCAGAGTAAACAGACTGTCAGCTATATGTGGAATGGTGTCTTCAACTACAGTATGTGGAATGTAGTGGTGATACATGGTATTGTGACACTGAGCTTCTTCCAAGGTGATAGAATGGGTTTCTCCAATTTGCATCTTCAAAATAAATCTAATTTTTGAGGCCATAGTTCATACTAGCAATCTTAAACGGCATAATGATGCACCTTGGTAAAGACCTAAGTCATGGTTTACCATTTGAAACGTGTCTGGTCTAACTCATACTTTCTGAAATTCATAAAATCAAAACAGCTGCTGCCACCTAATACAAATAAAATAGGCTGCAAGAGAAAGCCAGGCACAAAAACTTTGGAGAAAACAACCGCTTTAAGAGGAATATTTTGCAAGCAGGGTTGATACAGTGTGATAAGACATTTTCAATTAACATCAATAAAAGGTTACTTTAGGTTTTACATACAGATGATAGTCAATCTTGCAAAATACATGGAACCACATTTAAGCACATACAATTTTCATTGTACTGAGTTCAAGCAGCACCTGAACAGTGAGTAAAACTACAAAGACAATCCATACTTAGTTTAAAAAAAAAAAAAAAAGAGCACTGCCTTTCAAAAAGCCTAATAAAGTGGAATGTCTTATGTTTGAGGAAATCTACCATGACAATCTAAGGGGTCCCTTAATAAAACTTTAAAATTGTGAATTTGTGAACATGATCAAAGAGCATAACACCAAGATGTCAGTGTCACAATACAGCCTGCCTCCTTTCTGTATGAGCCCACAGCAGAATTGCAGTTAGTTGAATACAGGATTGTACTGTGTCTGAAATTCAAACGCAAACAATTTGGTTTGTGAAGCAAATGGAACACCTAGCATCACAGTGTTTGGTGAAAATCAACTGCCAGTTTAATTACCATACGATAAAACCTGTAAATACCATGACGAATCACAAAAAAAGAAACGTAACAAAAAAAAAAAAAAAGGATGAAAAATGCACAACAAACTAGCTGGGACAAAGGAATTAGGAAGGACGATTAGAATTCACAACCCCTCCCCCCATACACACACCCCATACACACAATCATTCACATCCATTCGCACTCCTCTCTCACAACTCATACAATCTAGCAGACACATACACACAAAGCCAACAAAAACAACAGCAACATGGACTCACTACTCAATACAACATTTTTCCACAAAGTGACTGAATCTGCTAACAACTGAAAATTACCCTGTCGCCTCACAGTGAACTGAGAGGGGTAAACTAGTTGGTCAGGAGCAATTCAGGCTGCTTGTCATACAGAAGGGGGAGGGGCTGATGGAGTGGAGGGGGATGTATATAAGCTGTCTGTGTTTAAGATAAGAGTGTAGGTGGATTAACAGTGCAATTCCATTAGTTTTCCCCTTCTCCGGTCTCTCCCTCATCTCCCTGGTTTTCTGATGTCCACAGCTGGGAAGAGAGACAAAGGTTATCGTCTATCAATTTCCTCATTCATTTAGTGTTTAAGACAAAATCTCTGATCAGCTACAAGTAACACATCTGGGTCGATCGGATGCAAAACAACGCAAGTCCTATAACTTACAGTCAGGTTGTCCCTTAGTAGTTGCATGATCAGGGTGCTGTCTTTGTAGGAATCCTCGTTCAAAGTGTCAAGTTCAGCGATGGCTTCATCAAATGCCTGAAATAAAAAAGAAGAGATAAAATTCAAGGCATCAATTCCAGCTGCATCCTCTGAACCTAGGTTGGCAGTGACTTTGCAAAACTGAATTCCGATTAGTAAGTATTAAAAAGCAAATTCTCAAAATTGCCCACCCATGTATAAAACAGGAACAGTGCTAAAAATGTGTTCTACTTAAGATGCAAAGGTTGACAAAATAACAATACTATGCGGTTTATTTCTTTTTCTACAACAAGACATTTCAACAAATGGCCCAGGACCCAAAGGTCGATTGCATTGCGATTAAATGTTATCACTAAATAATTCAGAATAAATTGTTACCTAAAGTTAGTGGCTAGGTAATGTTTCCAAAGCCTTCAATTCTTTACAGATTTAAGTAGGCTAAAAAATACTGTGAATTTGTAGAATACCATCTAAAATCAGGGTGAAATTTACCTGATAAGCCTACCTGCAAAATCAATTCTGGGTCCTGAGAAAAACAACTTTTTAAAATACAGTTACCGAGGAAAAAATGTTTTAAAACTACCGCTCTAGGACTAGGTTCATACCGTCTTGGCCAGGGTGCAGGCCTTCTCCGGGTTGTTGAGGATTTCATAGTAGAAGACTGAGAAGTTGAGGGCCAGGCCAAGCCTGATGGGGTGTGTTGGCTGCATCTCTTTCTTGCTGATGTCAAAAGCATCCTGATACGCCTGCTGGGAATTGTCCACGGTAGCTTCAGGAACACAAAGATGAAGAATAAGAATTTCAGCAATACTATTAGTCCATTTATGGCCCTGTTTACCATTTTACAATACATCTTCAGCACATTTTGTTGCATGCACATCACCTAGACTGACTTTATCCAAGTGTGGCTTCTCCACACCGTTGTACAATAAGTTCATCAAATAAGTCTCAACAGCACAAAATCATCATATGTAATTACATCCTCTCTACTTACCCTTCTTGGACTCCCCAGATGCTACCTCAGAGAGGTATCTATAATAATCGCCTTTCATTTTCAGATAGAACACCTTGCTCTCAGCAGCAGATGCATTGGCAATGAGATACTTGTCCAGAAGCCCCTGAAAACGATACAAAAGTGGTTGAGATTATCATGTCTGTGTGTTCAATAGGTTTAAAGTGAACAAAGAATAAAAGGAGCGCTGCTTGGGTGTCTCTAGTACCTTCCACTGGTGCTCTTTGGTGACAAGGATCAGAGTCTTCAATGGAAAAAAAGCCCTTCATCAGATGAAGGCCTTTGTAGCCGTAATGCGTAGGTCACCAGCTATTTTAATGTTTTAACCCAATTTAATAAAAGCTTTTTAATAACCAAATCCATTTGAGTTCCTTGGACCTCCTTTTTTTCCATTGAAGACTATGATTTTTTGTAATACCTGAGAAATTAGCAGCTCTTACCAGCACATCATTACAAATGTCCTGCAGCTCTTTTTCAATCTTCTCCCGGTATTCACGCGCCATCTGCTGTTTTTTCTCATTGCCCTCAGTTTTCTGCTCAATGCTGGAGATGACACGCCAGGATGAACGGCGTGCTCCTACCACATTCTTGTAAGCAACAGAGAGAAGGTTGCGCTCTTCATTGGAGAGCTCGCCACCCTGCTCCGTCACTGACTTCATGGCAGCAGCCATGTCATCATAGCGCTCAGCCTGCTCAGCGAGCTTGGCCTTCTGTACCAGGTCGTTCTTATCCATTTTCTAGACTGAAAAAGAAGATAATATAATATTAGTAGTAGTTGGTTATGAGCTGTCAATCAAAAGACAGGGACATCTTTGGTATTGGTACATCTTTGTACTGATATTGCCCACTCACCAGACATCCCTATGTGTTGTTTACACTAATGATCTTATTTGAATAGACATGCACGTCTTTTACGCCTTGGGCAGGGGAACAATTCGAGTCAATGGGAACTGACGATAGGCAATGCGGATTGGGCCCCTAGCAACTGGGTCAATCATACATATCAGCTGGCTAACGTTAGCGAACTAGCTAATAACGCTATCTAATTCTTCTCCCACCCGGTCATACCTAGTTATGGCTGAACTCAAATAGTTAACACTCTTTACAACTGCTATAAGCTAAATGTGTATGTACACGCAGGCCTCATTGGCTCATTTACTACAATTGACATTTGCTAACATTAGCCGAAGCCTTCCCGGGTCAGGTTTTAAGGCCCTCTCAATACTGCTAGTGACTTGATAACATTCGCTTAGTAACGTTAGCTTGTTAAAAGCGACCGACTCCGAATATCCTCGTCAGTTTTGTTCATATGTAACGTTGCCAACCTGACTGGATTAGGTAGATAGTCCTAATCTGCCTTATTAATTATAACGTGAGGCGATTGGGGTGGTTAAGTGTTAGCTAGCTAGCGGTCCGTCGTCTAACGGACCGCTGTCTAACGTACGTTAGCTAGGCCAGCATTAGCAATGGCTGACTTTTACTTGAAACTACGGTTTAGGGCCTAGGGAATCGATGGTTGCCATTTTCTATAATCAATAGAAAAACACAGTCTACTACTGTAATGCTTTATTTTTAATAATTAATTCATTTTCAACAGCTGTAACATGGCCCACCGATGTTGGTGAGCCTGACAGAACAAAGTGTCATGGAATCCGATTCCGAACGTAGGCTAGCTTGCTAGATAGCCAATGAGCGAGTCCTTTCACAAACCGCTAGATACCGTTAGCCAGCTCCGCTAGTATGATGGCTTCTCAATAGAATTAAACCGAAGACGGAGACACACGCCTCCTAACATTGATGTAGAAATGAAAAATCAAACAATATAGTGCACTGTTCACACGTGTAAGGTTAACACACTCACAATATTGGCGACTTTTAATCCTGCTTTTTCTCTGGACGATTCAGCCTCCGTCCTCCGTCTCGCTCAGCGTATCGTTCAGGGCAGTACCACTTCCGTTACACTGACACTTGTATTTCCTCTTTTCCCACCACATCTGCCTTACGCAACTTCAGCATAGACGCCAAATAAGATTATAATCTAAGCAAACGCGAAGTAGATTTGCTTCAAACACTGTGTCATTGATTCTTGAGCCTTGAGGTTAAAAGTAGCTGCGGTCGGTCGTAAAGCTTCCTGCTTCAATTACTTATAAATTATTATAAATAGCCAGCCGTTTTTACAAGATAGGCTACACCAGTGATGGGCAAACTTCTGTTTTAGCATGAGATCTACTTTTCCTTTTACTAGGCGCAGGTGAGCCGCCCGCCCCAGTCAAGCAGATTAAATTACTATACACAGAATTATGGCCTGGAAATGGTCAATAATTAATATAGTATGCTACAATTTCTGCTGTGGAGGCACATACTGGGCAAATTGTTATATAAATTGTATCAATAATAATAATCACAATGCTACTTTATTGATACCCTTATGGAAATTGCTCAAGGACACTTCAGCAGGACAGATGTTTACCAGCACAGGGGCTTGAACCTGCATGGTCTCTCTAACCACAAGCCCCCCAGCAGCCCAAACAATAGAACAATAATAATAGAAATATATTGGATATACAATCCTCAAAAGAATTATGGTGACAGCTTTTTTTCCCTGCAAGTTCCTTATTCAATTATTTGCTGAGTGCATATGATTTTTTCATTGATTTTTTTTTTTTTTTTTTTAAATATTCAAATAGTGGCCATTCAGTTTTCAAAACAATACTTTGGAAGCAGAATGTGTTTATTTTACTTAAAATTTTTTGGGTTGATATGAAATCAGACTGCACCAAAAAAAATAACACCTAACAGCTGTGGATATGATGTGGAGGCTCTCCAAGACTACAAATCTGACAGACTTGTTATTCTCTGCACTAACACAGCAGCGCACAGAATAGCAACTGGGGGGAAAAAGACAGAGTTCTTACATTTCAAAGCCCTACAGCGTGTCCAGTCTTGTTTCCCGCACCATCTGTAACAATTATTGAAATCTAATTCAGCATTAGTGGAAATGATTTGTTGAGTTTGATTCAAGCTTTTTTGATGCTGATTGTTTTTCCTACACCCAGCGCTGAGCAAATTAACGTCTTTTGAAGCAGAACATGGACAGAGAAGATTTTCCCTCAGTAGCAAAAGCAGAAGTTTTCTTTTCACACCACCAGAGAGTCAGAGCTTTATGGATGGGAAGTTCTGCTTGTTTTGCCAGTTCTCACTCAAGGTGCAGCTGTGTGATTTGAGGCTTATCTCTCTGTCTTATTGAGCTGAATCAAAAAGGAGTGGAACTACACAACAGTCAGCTGATCAAACAGCTTTTGCTTAGAGTTACTGTATTCCTTTAAGAAACACACAGGAAGGTGGAAAATTAATTTTCAAAAAACATGTTTTGGAGGATTGGAGGAATTTGCTTTGACATGAATCATAACTGTTTCAATGCAGCAAAAGGCTGTTTTTTGCTCGTCTATAGTGAATAGCAGTATATTAACCCATTTCTAACTACAACCAACACCTTTTACAATGACCTTGGTCTGCCCTACAGAAACTGTCTGTAAACCTTGACTATCACCTGTATGGAATCTGTAGATTACCAAAAGAACATTTTTGAGTTAACTGCAGTGGAGGACAACTGTTAATACTTTAATATTTTAACATTTTAAAAATAACATAGGTTATATAAATACAATATACTACAAATATTATGTTGGCAATAATACATGAGAGTGGACTTGCAAAACATACCAGACAGTGACTGTGAAGCATACCCGTTACATTACTGGAGAACCTAAGGTGAACACTCAGCTAGCTCATGTGACTTGCGGGAAAAAGCAGATTCATTCGAGGTCGCCTTGGAAAAATCAGTAACTGCCAAGACTCAAACTGGTTGTCATCTTCCAGCTCTTCAACACTGTTTTCTTTCACCAACAGCAGACTCCACACTGACTGCAAAAATCAAGAAAAAAAATAAAAAGGTTTTGATGAATGCAGGTATTGCTTAATTTATTCAAACAATGCACTTTCTCTGTTTAGCCTCAACTGCATGTGTCCAGAGATGCAGACATACAGTATATGCAAAGCAGGATACCTGTGGATGAATACCAAGGAGTAAATTAGATTATAAGTATTAGTATTATTACCTCTGCTGAGGGGAAGCATGAATAATTTGCAGGTGGAAGAGCATAAAGTTTCACACCTCACATACAGTACAGTGTCATGTTTAACCATGCTTGTTGGAGAAGAAGACATGGGAATACTAATTAAAGACCAGGAGGGCGTTGCATTTGCCGATGGAAAGTTTAGTTCATGTTGAAGAATTTGAATCTGAGTCAAGTCAATTTGAGTCAAGCTACTTGGAATGAGGAATGTTTACCATTATTTAAAAGGGAAGGAGGTCGCTGCATATCTTCTCAAAGTAGGAGTCCAGAGCCTGCCGACTGCAGTTGATCTAAAACAAAAAACAACAACAACCCAACACCCTCACAATTATATCCTTAGCTGTAAATGATTCTTTCACAAATTGAGTCGACTCTAATGTGGGAGTGGCACTGTCCTAAAGCAACAGAATACAACAGAAAAGCATCTGTAAGCAGGAGTTATCATGGGTTAACTGAAGTTAAAGGGAGAACTTGGTCAGAGTAATACTCTCTCTCCAGTTCATTGCTTGGCTTGGCTTTTCAATTTATAATCACTTTGGCTCGAGCCAAAATTCCAGTGATCATATCCTGCTGTTTCTTGTCTTTATTTTCTCTCCACTCTCCAAGTCACCATTGTCCCTGATTGTTCATATATTTAAAAAGTCAACATTCTTCCATGTTTTTCCACCTATTCCCAAAACACACGACTACTTTGTCCTTCCAGCAACAACAAAGTTCCTTTTACATTCAAAGTGAAAAAGCACAGTGTTAAGTAGTTGTCAATTTGCCATCAGCCAAGACTGTAATTGACACTCTGTGCTCATTAGACTAAATCCTCTCCCCACTATCAACAGAGACTATTCCTGTTTGCTAGAGAAAAACATAGTATACAAATAGTCAGGAAAGTTACCAAGACCTGAGAGTAAGACCAGCACAGCATGTAGTGAGTTAAAGTTTGTTTCCTTCTCTTCCTCAAAGGTCTACTGGCAGCTTAATAAAAACTGGATGGAAAATTTTTCCTGCTCACATGGACCAGCAGACAGCACTCTCCTCACAACACTTCTCTCACCAGCAATTAAGACACAATGGTGCACTTGAGGACTTTGATTTTCACGATTGTAATGCTCCCATGGATGCTATCTTCTGCAGCGAAAAGTGAATACATGGAAGCAAGAAAACCCAAGGTAAAAAAAAAAAAGATATGTATCTGTTGGAGTTGCACTACACAGTCTAAGCTTGGAAGATAATTATATCTGTCAAGTGTTGTTAAGACTCTTTCTTTCTACAGACAGACGTGTCCATTTCTGACTATGGAGACTCGGACACTGACTCGGCAGTGGCTCCAAAAGCTGATGGTAATGTTTGTTTGCACTGATAAATAGTTTTCAACAATCGGATGCATTTTCAAAGCTGATTATGCAACGTTTGCTGAGGCATTCTTCCACATTTTTGTGAATGTAGCTAAAGCCCACATTATGTAATAACAGGGCCGTTCAAGTGTCCTCTTCCAATGTGCATGTAGTGTGTTTTAGGTTTCAAAGTAACAGCAATGAGACTAATTACTTGACTGATTCACAACATAGGTAAGAAAAGCATTTAATTCTAGATGAAATGGAGGGAAACAATGTGTTGATTTCAGAGCTGCCAACATGCCTACTGTGCGTTTGCCTGACTGGATCTGTTTACTGTGAGGAGGTGTCCCCCGAAATGTCAAACGTCCCGGCACTGCCAAAGGAAACAGCCTATCTGTATGCACGCTTCAACAAAATCACCAAAATAAAGAACAAGGACTTTGCAGACATGGGTAAATAGAAGTCTAATTCAATGCTGCACTGATAGTTTTTAAAAAATTATATACACAGATGACACTAGGGGCAAATTCTGACATTTCGAGTCTTCAACTAATTCTGCTCTTCATTTGTTTTGACTTTTTCCAGCCACGTTAAAAAGAATTGACCTGACTGGGAACCTGATCACTGAGATAGAAGACGGGGCTTTTTCAAAACTTCCCAATCTGGAGGAGCTCACTCTGGCAGAGAACAGACTGACTAAACTTCCCATGCTGCCTACCAAACTAATCTCATTGAATGCCAATTTCAACAAGCTTAAAACCCAGGGTGTCAAGTCAAGTGCTTTTAAAGTAAGCCAGGGAGTCAGTCCAGTGATCTTGTGCTAATGTTCTGACATACAATGAAACCTATTCAGTCTTAGCGATAGTTGCAAAACTTACCTTGAATGCAGTTCAACATGTTTAGATGTTAGACTGAGTAAGCAGCCTCACCTGAAGTGGCCTGTGTGTTCTTGTGTTGTTGCAGAAACTCACAAGACTGGCATATCTATACCTTGGAAACAACCAACTGGAAGCAATACCACAACTTCCAGAGTCTATTCACACTGTGCACCTAAATGTAAGTTCATCTTTACTTCACTGCAATCGACATATTGAACTAAATTCCTCAGAAAAGCTCTGTAAATGCACTGGGATAACGCATAATGATGATGATTTTTTTTGCATTGCATTTAGTAAATAGTTCATGAGCTAATTTTGTCTCCTCTGGCCGCAGAACAACAACATCACCACACTAACAGATGAGACATTCTGCAGAGGCAACAACACTCACTACATCCGAAGCAACATGGAAGAGGTGAGACTGGATGGAAACCCGCTCTTGCTGGCTCAGCACCCCAACAGCTTCATCTGTCTGCGGACTCTCCCTATTGGAAAATACCACTGAACCAACCAAAGCATGCTTTCAGAGGATTGAACTACATTAGGGGGGAAGCTCTATAGTGTAAGACACAAATATTCAGATAATGAAATGGCAACTAATACCATTTAGTAAATACTAATGTTTTTAAGTTACCTTTTTATATACTCAATAACACTGCCATACAGTTCAGGTTTTAGAATTTATAGAGATTTTCAGAAATGAATTTCATACATCAGTTCTTCAGTGTGCAGGTATGTCAATACATTTAGCCTCCTCCAAGAGCAATACAGCTTTACACACAATTTCTTTAAGCAGTTAAAAATCATACAATTATGGCATTTGCCAGTATTGAATACATTTAATAAATAAATTACTCTTTTTATTACTTTTGTTACATTTTGGCTGAGACTATGTTCTGAGCTACCTTTATGTCTTGCATTGTTAAAGGTGGTATGTATAATGTGTAGCATTTTTTTTAAAATAAATATATCATGGTCAAACTAATTGTGCTACCTTGACACAGTTACTGTAAACAAGTGAGACCATGGTTGAGACGATTGGTATACTCTATCTCACACCAGAGGTATTGTTAGTGCGAGTGTTTCTCAAAATGAAGACTACATTTCCCATAAACCCCGCTGGTTCCTGCCACGAGGATGTTGCCCTACCCCAGTGTCTCTGCGTGTGTTTGTTTACTCTTTACTGAAGAGGGTAAACATGTTGGAAGTGATTTTTCTATCTGCCTTTCACTCCTTCCACCATTTGCGATTGAATCTCTGAAACAACAGCACCCTTCTTCCTGTTTTGTGCCATAAAGCAATCCAGTAGATTTTCCTACAAAATACAAACCAGTGGCACATGAAGTTAAATGCAGTGTGGAGTCCGGTAGAGGCTGCCAATCTTCTCTATGATGGTCTCGTTTGTTTGCGGTAATTATACTTATGTCTCAAAATTAAAGTGGTACTGATTTATTGATGTTAAAATGCTACACATAGCACCTTTAATGACAAACATCCATAATTTCGATAAAGTCTTTTTAACCCAGAAAGGTACTATTAAGTCCATTTCAGCCTGATGGAAACAAGTGTCCAAGGACGTGTCCAGATTTCACACCTGTGTCGTCATCATTATGTCCCATCATCATTCACTTGGCTGCAGGCTCATCAAGAACTAGCAAACCATCTGTGATCTTCTGCTGGTACTCCCGTTCTGACTGTTTTCTCCTGTAGACGTCATCTGGCAAACAACAAGAATAGAGAGAATAAAATAAAATGATAATACTACAGACAATTTTGATACAGTAATAGCTGGAGCAGTCAAATGTGGCAGGATGCTGGACTATTGAGACTACATTCTGGATGATCCGACTTTACCAACTAGGTCTTATTTTCAATTAGTTATCATGTAATACTTGTTAAAAACTGGGATGACTGCCAAAGAAGAGACTTTGTGACCATGACAGAAGTGATAAGGAAACAAATCAACAGTCGAGGGATGAAACCACCTTGTATATTTATGCAACCAGGCACTAGATTCTTGTTTTTTTCTAGGAATGGTAGTCAGTTGTGTGCTATGAAGAGGAATAATCCTATGGATATGGCTAAAAGGTCTCAGGATATTAAGGATATTACAGGATAAGAAAAGTGGGCAGCTTTGAGGGAGAGAGGAATTTCAGTCCTCTCAGACTCCTGGGATGTAACAGATAATTTTGAAGTAATATATCGGTGGGGTTATAGGAAGAAGAAAAACACTATAGCTCTCTTCCTGCAAAGTTTATAAAATGCAAATGTGGCGTATCTAGTCTGCCATAAATTCAACAACACAAATGCAGAGTGTGTCCCAAAAGTTGGACTGCTTGCACTCTGTATTGTGTAAGAAACAACCGTCTCAGTTTCCCCTCTGTCCTCCTCCTCCTCCCTCCCATCTCTCAGTTTTTCCATGCTTCCTGATAGGAGACCAGCAGAGGAGGGGACAGAAGCATAGGAAAGTCTGAGGAGGACACATCTGCATAGTCAACTACTGTGCTCTGTCCCAGTTCTATTCAGTACATCCACAATCCTAACTGCAGGCCTGTACCAACCAGACTGTACACTGCAGCATGCAACATGGCAGTTTCCACATCACTTCACGTCATTGATTTCAGTCACTGATTGATTATACCGTCTAGGCTAGAATCTGCCTAATAAAGTCAGTACAGTGAAGCAGCATATTAATCCGGAAGAGCTAAATTCAATCCAGACGAGCTACTGGCCTGATTTGACTCTGTTTGGTCTCTTCTGGGACCCGCCCACCTATCTCCTTCTAGAAAAACCTGTACTGTACAGGAACAACCGAGTGGCCAGTGCGACATGGGAGATTCAAGTCATGTCGGAAATATTGTAAATTACGGGTTCAGCGCAGATAAACGAGCCAAAGTGGTAAATACGACGAAAATCGGATTTTTCCCAGATGTGACGTTTAGGGGGCGGAGAGAATATGAGACATGTCAGGAACGGATGCTAACAGTGATGTAGGTCAAGGTATTAGCCTACTGTATGTTATTGTTTGGCATCCCATATTAATTACTAATATTGGTCTATGCTTCTTTTTTCACTACTTTAGCTGTCTCCCATTTTTGTTTTTTGTTTTTAAAGACATCAATTGGCAATCCTGGCATGGATTTTTTTTCTCCACTTCATTATGTCACCGCAGCACAAAGTAGCACTGTGTTGCTTCATTCCTAAAGTGAAACATCACCCACCAAAAAAACGTTATGGTGTCCATTTTGTCATTATTTCCGACCAAATGCACTTGAATGCGTGAGCAGTCGTATTTACGAAATCGCATCTCCGAAGTAGGAGCTCACGAGGTGTACTTGAAGTAGCAATTCTCCTCATGTTATATCACGTAACGTTATATCGTTTGACTGTTCAAGAAAACAGAGTTGGTTGTTTTATACTTAACGTACAGAAAGTCTCCTTCCCTATCCTCACGTTGATCATGATCCACTCCATCACGCCTCCAATACAAAAGAAGATGGGAAGGAATCGGTACGTCCCAAAACGACGTTTACCCGGTACAAGGCTCAGCATATACTTGATGTTCTGATTCTTCCAAAACATCTTGGACAAACGGACATACAGGCGTGCTGGCCGCTTCTCACTATACGCTTGATATGGCAAAAGTGACACCGAAATACTCTACAATTTAAAGACACGATATTGTGGAAAAACTCTTACGATAACCTATTTCAGGCATATCGCATGGACCTTACTTGTCCTTTACAAGTGTTACAACAGCGAGGGACACGAGTGCGCGCGTTTTAACACCCGCTGTAAACCAAACGGGCGGAGTTCTCTGTAACCGAAAGCAGAAACAACGGCAGGCCAATCGGTGTATTTGAACTGTTAAAACGCACGTACCCAAGAATGCGCTTAACAACGTGACATCCGGGTGTGTTTTCATTGGCTCTTGTAAGCCAATGACAGTATTTAAATAGGGGGAGCTAGGTCATTATGTCCTAAAAAAAAAAGGTCATTATGTCCTGTAAATAGAAAAGACTCACTGAATTAATTTCCTACACCCGAAAGCTAGAGAAGTAGGCTACACTTTAAAACCATAAATGATATACATGTAATGACTTTACTTGGACTTCAACAGTAGCATATTTTGTAACTTTTTTGTAAAATTGAGGCCTCAACAAACTTTTATTAGCCTATACTTCCTTATGACTTAATGTAATATTCAAACATGTAATATTTTGTAGAAATATTATGATTATGGTTAAATATATTTAACTATCAAGACCCCTCCAATATTTCCTGCTTTCAAAAAAATCACTACTAGCCACTGCTAGCCACAAGCAAGCTTGTTAGCCATCTTATGCAATCACTTGTGTCCTCATAAAAGGCAAAAAAGGTCAAGCGAAAAGCTAAGTTAATGAGTGACAAATACACAAATGGGTTTATTTGGCTGTGGAGACCAAATACATCACTAGTAATATGAGCTCTAATGGGTAACATGATGACATAATACTGCAGATACACACATGGCAAATACATATACATACTCAAGACACTCAGACACATGCAACACTACTAGGGTCTTTAGAAATAGTACCGTACAATAAGATAATACAGAGCTAAAAAGACTAATTTTAATATCTATAGTCACCAGAAAAAAATGGCCCAAGGATAATCATACTTTATTATGCAGTCCTGCCCACTCTGCATCCAAAAAGATTCTTTGTTGAAAGTGTCTCTAGTCCAAAACTTGTCTTATTTTTTGTCCAAGACAACTTGTTTAAGGGGTACAATAATATGCACAATATTTTACAATCTTTAGTTTCTGTCGACTTAAATCCCCAAACTGTTATCCATTAGGGTTCATGTACACACGTCTACATGTGGCTTTGATGCCAGATCTAGACATAGCGTCTTAAATCTGTGTTAAATCATGGCTATCTGGTTACAATCAAACAGGATTGGGTGTAAACAGGCTCTTAGACACTAGTAATCAGATCAACGACATAAAATACACAATTATTCTGCAGGGAATAATTATACCCATATTCTTTAGCATAGTTTGGCATTGGGGGTAAAAGACAGTGTTCCTAAATAAAAACACATTGCAAAGGATTGCATTTTTCTGTTTTATAAGAAATGTTTTTTTGTTTTTGTAAAACAAAAATAACAAAAATAAAAACAATTTGATAAACTGAGTATGACCATTTGCAGTCATATCACACTATTTATTTATTTATTTTTGCAATGACGTACTCATTACTCCTGGACATAATAAAAAAAAAATTGTACCCAAATATGCGCATCACAGCAACGGTTTCTTTGTATCTTGTGGTAGCCCAGCTGAGAATATTTTGCACCATAATAACATTTGTGCACCACAACAGATTTTGTTTCACCATTAAATCAAAAGATTTGTATTCCTTTGATATTATCTGTCTGGACATTGTGCATGTTACGTACCACCGTGATCAAAATAATCCATAAAATATTAATTACTAGTGACACATCTCCAAATTGTGCAACAGTCTTATTTGTTCTCTTTTAATCACAATTTAAACTTTTCTAATTAATTATTATGACAAACCTCTACTAATGTCATCTATAACGATATTTTCATCAGTCTTCAACTTTGAACGCCGGCCTACAGAAAGTCCAGTGATGCTCCACTGTGTTCTCGTTTGCACGCTCGCTCATGTGATGCACACGTGTGTTCCGAATGGTGAAGCCTTGTTTCATGATGTAGTCCATCAGGTGAACTCTGAGGGACACCTCTTGATGATAGTCACATGGTCCGAAGGTGAAAGACACCTGGCAGTCTCTAGTGTCCATCATGTGTTTGTTCCACTTCGTGAAGTTGTTGGAAATCCCCTCCAGCAGGGCGTGTACCTTCGTGGTTATGGTCAGCTGAGTGATGATAACAGCCACTGGGTTTGAGTACTTTGACAGTTTCCGTGTGCTGGACAGTTCCACTACCTGCTCGAAGATGTCAGGAGGGTACAGCGGCTTGGGATCATTAAGGCACTGGATCAGAGGCTCAATCTGGTAGAAGTCTGCCTCTTTCCTCAGGAGGTCCGTCTCTGTGAAGTCCAGAGGAAGAGTGAGCTCAGATGTCCGCAGGAAGTTCAGGATGTACCGGAAAAGTGTCCCGTCGCGATCAATGAAGTAATTCCCCTGGGAGTCGCGGGTTGTGGGGAAATCTCCCCGGAACATGGCACCCAGCATGGAGTCTGGATAGCGCTGCAGGGTTGATAAGCTGGTGGTATAAAGGTGACCTCCCACGTTCAAGGTGACAGGATTAGTCATCTACAACAAAAGAGAGCAGAGAGGAGGATAAGAATCACAAGTTTGCATAAGGAAAAAGGAAATTATCATTTGCATATAACAATTCTAGTCTATACTATGAACAGTATAAATTACTACTGGGATGTAGACACATTAAACAAAAATAAACCACACACTTAGTGTATATATTCTATACTGATAATCAACAAACATTTCTATAGCAGCAACATCTGACATTGCTCTTACTCTGGACTGACTTTGAACCATCTCTTACCCTATGGCCCCAGTCTCCATTATCCATTTGTAGAAAAAGATGCCCACTTGGTCAGAACCAAAACAGAGAGGCAATGAATGTAGTTTGGTTTACTTCAATATCACCTATGAAAAGAGTCACAATACATGAGCTGTAACAAAATTTGATATGAAGAATATGAAGGACGAGAAGGATGCCGAATCAAGCAGGCTCAGTTAAAATGCTAGCAGGCTCTTTCTGCCACAAAGTTAGCAGTATCTGATAGCATTCACTTAACTCAAAATTGAATAGCTTGCACCTTCCATAAGGATTGGATTAGATGAGAACTGCTCTACCAGGGAGCTTGCTTGCCTGGGAGAAAGCAATGCTAGCATTTTAAATTAAATGGCTATTTAACATTGCTCATTTATGAGTTACGAGATTATTTAAAACACTAGATTTGGTACATTTTCTGAGGAAAATTTGGGTGTGCTTTCTGACAAAGCAACGGTATGTACGGTATGTGTGAGTGTGTGTAAGCAGAGGTGAAATAACGCATGCATGGATCAAACCTAATTCATGCCACCAGAGTGCTACCTGGCGCTGCTCAAGTCACAATTTAAGGAGATATAGCCATTTATTTCCATCTGGGTAACTTATACAACTGTATAGCTGCAGATAAAGTAACAGCGCTCAGTAGTCAAGCTAATGTCCAAACTTGCCATACCACCCAAATACAATTCACTGTTTCTATGCAATGAACATGAAGTTAGCTAACGAGCTAGGGTAGCAAGCAACAAAGTACATTTTATTAAAAATCAATGACGTTAGTAGTCCATAAATCTTGTTTGGGTCCATTAAGATGTCGACCACAGACCAAGATTTCCATAACAAGAAAAAAACATACAGACTCGTCCACTGAATCGTCTACTGGCAATGCTATGCAGCATTATTAGCTTACTGGCTAATGGCTGGCTAGCTACAAGCTAACATACCGCGCCAGTAGTCCAGAAACCATTCGCTCGCTCGATGATAACTAATGTTAACGCTAGTAAGATGCTCGCTGGCAAAACGGACTTTATTTAGACTACCGCAGAATAAAATAGAAGTTTAAATCAACTCTTACCAGTTCTCTTTCTTGACTACGTGTCTTTTCAATAACAACGGTCCACTGTGTCTACTAGATGGTGCAGACAGATATTCATTGATGTTTGCCGCTGACACACAAAGCTGTAGCAGCGGGCAGCTGTGCTCCGCTCGAGGCTGCAGCAAAACTGCGCACATCATGAAGTGGGAGGGAGGGAGGAGGTGCTGCTGCACACAGGCACCTCTGGATGAATACATTACACCAGTACATCTGAATGGATTCACACAGGACTGCTTGGGACTTTATTTTCATCATCCAAATTGCATTACAAATGAAATATTTGTAGCTACAAAAATGATTTATATAGACTTATATGATAGTGGTACAGCATAGGCCTTCCTTGCCTACTACCTTAGTGTAAATTCTGAGTAGTGAACATCTGTCGATGCAATCATATAGGCTACAAGAACATGTGAAACATTGTAATGGGAGGAAAAAAATTAAAATTCTTTATATCATGAAGACTTCTTGGTGCTGCCCTTGGTATCTTGCTGGGAGATGATGAACTCCAAGATGAGTTTGGCTGTGCGGCGGGGCCTTTCCATCACCACAGAGTGACCACAGTTCTCCAGCAGGTCCACTCTGCACCCAGGCAAGGCCTCTGCAACCACTGTGGCCCCAGACACATCCACCACCTGGAGGGAAATGGGATGAAGAATGAAAGGTGGAAAATCATTACATCACATACTGTATATATGACTGAAGTTTCATTTCTCCACAGATTCTTATCCTTTTCAGCCATTAACTGTGTTGAAGACTGCCAGAGATGAAGGTCACAAGTTGGTACACAACTACATGAATTTCACCATTACATAAGTAACAAAAAGCTGCTAGGTCATCAATCCTACTCATATAGGCTTTATGAATCAGACCCTGATGTCCATGTCTGAGAATACAGTTATTCCATTAGTGTAACATGCTGAAAAAAAAAAAAAAAGACCTGACTGAGTATTACCTGGTCTTGTTTCCCCCATATCACTTGTAAAGGTGCAGTGATTAGATGTAAGTGCTCCTGTAAGGCATATCTTGATTTTTCACCAACAATCTCCATAAAAACTAAACAAAAACAGACAATCATAGGCATTTTAGCCAACATACATTATATTGTGACATGTGGGAAATGCTGAAAATATTTCAGACTCAAGTGAACTAACCTTCTTGGTAAAATTCATTGTGAGGCAGCCGGACATCTACCAATCCTTGAAGAATCTAAACCATGGAAGCACAATGTATAAACAGCAACAGAATGATTGTCATTTGGAAGAGATTGTGGTGCTGAGTGCATACAAAGTGAAGTTCACAATGCTTTCAGTTTCAAGTGTGGACCTGACCTGTTGAGGGATCTTAAAGCGAACATGGGAACAAAGTCTCAACATGTCCTCCATCTCCTCCGGTGTAGTGGGGATCAGTGGGATGCTTATTGTGTAATGGCTATGCTCCAGGTCCTGCAGATGATTGTCAAATTTGGTCTCACATGGGTGTCTTATACCTGTGGATTAAATGCAGTGTTTTCTGATAAGAAACAGAAGATGCACATTTACACATAATAATAAACTGTAAAGGAAAGGTGGATTAATAAAGGGTATATATATGATCTATCTATCTAAATTAAGCCATGTTATGTTACTTTTGGTTAGTTTGGTTACTTTACTTTGCATATAACACTTGTATGTTTATACACGCACACACACACACACACACACACAGAGTAACTGACCGTCTGGACAAATGAGAGTCATGCTACAGATTTCGGAGGGGTAGCAGGCAGCGTAAACTCCAGCTACGTTTCCCCCCATGGAGGTCCCCACCAGATGAAAGGGTTTCCTGTTCAAGCGAACGGTCTCTACAAACTGAGAAGCACGAGGAACAAGAACAGGTTTTCAGTGAGATCATTTCACTTATACAATTACTTCTGAAAAGTACAGGTCAGTATGCCACCTCATGCATATGTATGGGAAAAAAGATACAACAACAAAAAAAGTGTGCGTCTACCTGATGGATCCTTCTGACCTGGCCCTGGATGGAGTAATCCTCTGTGTTGGTGCGTGTGGTTCCCTCATGGCCAGGCATGTCCACACACAGGATGTGCAGGTGTTTGGGTAGATACTAAAGAGCAGCGGTGGAAGAAATACACAAATCTGTTACAATCAAGTCCTCCATTCCAAATTCTCATTGACTAAAACTATCCATGTATTTGGTATCAAATTTGCTTAAGTATCAAAAGTAAAAGTACTCCATACAACACAAAATACAGTACAAAAGTACAAAATGGCATTATTTATAAGGGAAGACAACATTTTGGATTTGAGTTTACCTTAAATACTGTAAGTGATGAAGATGTTTTAGCCAGATCAATGTAAGAATTAAATACGTCCCTGAATAGTGTGTGACACATTGGTAAATGGAGGAGGCTTGACTGTCTAGTTGAGTAGGTATTGATTTGTGAGTTAGTAGTAAAAAAAATCTTAAAGCTAAAGGCAATCTTTGTTTTTCACTCAATAAAAGATGAATCAAACTCATGAATTAAAAAGTCAGCTAAGTTCATGAGTTCATGTTGTGTGTTTTAGATCCCCTGACCTTGACGACAGTGAGCCACGTGTCTTTGTGAGCCGAGAAGCCGTGCAGCATGAGGATGGACGGCCTCATGCCTGGCTTCCCTCTGTAGGAGTAGCAGAAGCGGTAGCCGCCACAGTCTGCGTATCGCACCTGCAGGCCCAGCGTCCGCCTCCAGTACCTGCAGAGGAGGAGGGAGGGATGGCAGCTGTTTGGTGAACTTATAGCTCAACACACACACACACACACACACGCACACACACAGGCACACGCACACACACACACACACACATACAGAAATATGACTGCAGTGGAATGGAATTCAATTCTGGGCCTGGATGCAAATTTTTATGGGCCACCGTCCTCATAGATGGCAGTTGATAATAATGTCAGTTTTCATAGTAATTTGAATCCTCAGCACCTTGGACATGATGTAGTTAAACTGCCTGTATCTACTGTATTTCTATCATTCTCAGTGTGCTCCTTTGAGGTGATTCAGAAAGCTTCACTCTTACACACACGGTGTGTAGTGTTGGCATCGAAGGGGGATGGGTTGGAACGATATCAGGTGTTTTATACTTAACAATGTGAAATAGAATTTGCTTAGCTTTCTGGTCTCATTCATTTAGAGTTTCATACAATGAGTTTTCACAGCATATTTGATTGTTCATAGAAGTTCAGATTCAATTTTCTGAAAGATTCAATTTCTGTAATTAGAAAATACAAAATGCATTTGATTAAAAACATTCCTTGCCATGAGTATTTAGTAGAAGGATTATCATTTGTAACAAGATGCAGTTTTGATGAACTGTATTCTTGCCCATCTCTGGCACTCTGAAGAGAATTCATCACAGGTATTAAAACATACAGTGAAGGACTTGACAACACCCTCATCCGCCTTACCAGTGATACACTTTAATGAGCGCTGAGGGCCAGAGAAGGAACGATGCGACGAAGGCCAGAATGGGAATAGCCAGTGTTCCCCCAGCAATGACAAACAGGTTCACCACATCTAGATCGGCTGCCATGGCTCACCTGACAAACATGAACACACACATTACACACATGCATGCAGTAACTCATGTGGTTAAAATGTTGGGGGAGGGGCATAATCAATATGACAACCATACAATGCTTTGAGATGAGGCATAATAGTTATCCTAAACAATTAATGTTGCCAGCAGCACACAGAAGAACTAGTGACAATATTGTGTTTCTTTAACAATCTGTGTACATAATAAGTCGTTTTTGTATACAATAATAGAATGTTATAGGTCCAACTTGTACAGTTAAACAACCCAATTAAAACATGCACTTCTCTAAATTTACTATATAGTCCTATGACAAACCGTTTAAAAAAATGTAACAACTCACCTT
This sequence comes from Centroberyx gerrardi, assembly GCF_048128805.1. Classification (NCBI taxonomy): domain Eukaryota; kingdom Metazoa; phylum Chordata; class Actinopteri; order Beryciformes; family Berycidae; genus Centroberyx; species Centroberyx gerrardi. The sequence goes on along the minus strand of NC_136010.1, from coordinate 15,403,802 downwards.
ATGAGATTATTTTTTTATTCCTCTTGAATCTTCTGTCACAGGCAGACACATGTGACTGATGCTTCAACAGCAGCTCTATAGATTAGTCTAACATGCAGATACAAAACTTTGCTTTGCAGTTGTTTATGTGCAGAAAGTGTAAATATTCAACTTATCTTCCTCTGAGTGATGATGAAATTTGTCAAAATTGTCCTTGTAGAGAGCAGTGGTCCTGGCAGATTATGTTTGCTGTGGATGAGCTCATTGATTATTACTTATCATTGGGGAAAACCGGGCCACTACATTATTCGGTCAACCTTTTAAAGTGAACGTACCGACCAGACTGGGCCCTGGCTGAGTCACGTCAATGCACCGTCAAAGCTCCATTTCATAAAACATTTTTGTATTATTTATTATGCACTGTCACCAAAAATTATAGAATATATAAAGTGTTTAATATACTGTAGTAACAAAGTATTTGACAAAAATCAATTTTTGTTGAAAACAAGTCATTGTTGTGTTAAAATACAAAACAAGAAGAAAAAAAATGCAGATTATTTGTATAACATTATGTGATAACCACCGTGAATTACACTCAATTTTAATAGTAGCCTACAACAACTAAATACAACAGCAGCAACTAAAGTCAGGAGAGGGATTACAGTACAACCAAATAATTTTACAGAGGTGTAGCAAAGGATTTCTACACCGACACCAGCCAGTGTCGCAGCCTTTATGGAACAAAGACATGGAAAGGAGATCCAGGAATATGCTCTTCTCCCCACTTCACTGCCAGGATATAGCTGCCCTTCTCCTTGACCACATAACTGATATCATAGTGGTTGTTGCCAAGGTGTTTGATTGACACCTGCTCACAAGGGATGGTAGGGCCGTGCATACCCACCAGCAGGAGGTTTGTGCCTGGAGAGAGAAATAACATCAGTTACAAAATTAGAGCTGTATGGGTTCATGTAACAAGGAAAATTACAGTGGCAAAATTGCAAGTTGCTTCCTTTTCAGAAGTCTAATAACACCAAATATATTTTTGTAACATTGTGTCCTATAAAACGAGCTCACCAGCTTTGCTGCAGTCCACAGTGAAGATGTTTGTCTTCCCGATGAAGGCCGTTTTCAGGCCTTGGCCGCTGCTGGCAACCTTGGAGGCATCAGACAGGAAGGAGGGCCATGGAGGAGAAACTCTGCTGACACCTTCTGCTGACATGTTTAGTCCACTCATCTGATGATCTGTGGTCATGGAAGATCATAACTGTAGTTTCTGAAGATAAACAATTTGCAGTGCATATTCTCCTGGCTAAGGCCAAAATAAATATACCATCATGAAAAAACAAAATCATAAAAAAGCTCTATCAGTGTAGTCGTATTTTGCAGCATAAATTCAACAACATGTGCATAAATCCATACAGTAAAGTCTTGAAGATGTCTGATGCCATAGATGTTTGATCAGATGTGGTGGAGGCTGAGTTAGAGAGCTGTTGTACCTGTTTTTTTGAGGTTGATCCCACATGTTTTCCCCACGTTGGCAACAACAGCAGCTCCCTGGCAATGAGTTCTGCTCTCTGTCACATGGTCACTTTCTGTCACCAGCACTGAGAAAGGGCTCCCTGATGGGATCAAAGGCACAGCTGAAGCATAGAGTTTCTAAAAACTGTTTGAGGAATTGAGAATGTGGGTTTCACAGAGTAAGAGGAACCTTTTGGACATCTTTCCTTCCTCAATGTTCAAATTAATCAACAATTCGGCCCCTCTTTTTAAAAATATGTCAGACTACTCATGAAGAAACATTTGAATTATCTCAGACTGGGTTTTATCTGACATGTCATTCAGCGGACACATGTATCCAACACCTCGTACAATACCTTTAGTGTATACGGTTTTAAAAATCGATCCTTTAACCTGAATGATGTTAGCGTCTAACCGCGACCCTATAGAGGATCTCTGCACACCGTACCTGGCACATGTTCATCTGTAAATTTGACAGAAACTGTGTATGTTCCAGCCTCTGTTGGGCAGAAAGACACACCACAGGTTCCATCCTCCAACTCCTCTGTCTGGATCTCCACATTACTGGGCCCCTCAATAGCCAAACTTAGACCGCCATAACCTGCTCAAGATGTATTAAGTCAGTTCTTCCTTTTCTGGGAGTGTAACTCAAGCAGTACAGTATTGATTGTAGCACTGAAAAAACAGAGAAACTTGCCTGCCTCTCGTGTGTCCACCACAAAATCTGACATCTCACATGTGAATCCTTTTGCTAGACCCGGACCAAACACTTTGACCTGACTGGCATCTCCAATCTCTAACAGATTGATGGTGAGAGGAATGGGACTATTGGCCACATGCTCGTCGTTCTTCAAGACACTCACAAGATGTTCTCCAACCTCTTTAGGAATGAAAGAAATACCTAAACAGCAGAAGGAAAGAGACAGTTAAATGTAATCTTCTAATATGAAGATCCAGTGATAGATTTAGGCTTTGTATTGTCACCTATGTGTCTGTCCGGCTGCCTCTTGAGCAGGCAGGACACGTCCCGTCCTGAGGGAGACATGATGCTAACGCTGAGCAGGCTGACGTCTTCCTCTGTGATGTCCAAGGTGACGTCTGCTCCTTTGCCAAACCTCACCTGGGACCTCAGCTGGGTCGGGTCAAGTTGAGCCTCAGCACTGGGTCCTAAGGTTCATAAAGGTGAAGTCAGCTTTTACCAGAGGAATTGCTTGTACCAATAAACAACCCATTAAACAATGTTATGCTTAGAGTCAGTGGTAATCCCATGCAATCTCTCAACCGATGCATCATCTACATACCAGCTATCTTTGCAGTGAAGGGACTGCCTGTGATATCCTCATCATTGTAGCGGACAAAGATATTGTAGGCTCCAGGCACAGTGGGGAGATAAGTGACAGTGCAGGTACCATCTCTGTTGTTCAAGCACCGGATTTCGGCTTTAGACGGACCCTCAAGAGCTATATCCAAGTCACCTGATTAACGATGCAGACGTATAATGTGTTATTTTGGCAAATATTTTTTTGAATCTGCATTTTTCTCAGCCTCAGTGTAGCTTAAGGGGTCTTCAGTGAGATTCTCTTACCCTGTAATAAGTCTTTGTTGAAGATTGTGAAGGCTGCAATGTCATTGGAAGTGCCATACACAAGACCTGGCCCATGTGCCATCAGCTCCCTCTTGCTAGTGTTGTTCACATAGAACTGGAGAGGGCTTTCTGAAACAGTAAAATTAAATAATAGAACATTGTACTCTCAAAACATACAAACATGTCCTGAATATCTACTATGTTACTGTGTAGTCCAAGTGAAGTTGTTTTGGTCAAACTACAAGAATCTATTTTTTTGCAGTTTTACCTGACACAGTGGCACCATTGACTTTGATGTGTATTTGATGCAAGCCTTCCTCTGTGGGTTCATACATTAAAGTGGCCGTTCCGTCTCTGTTATCAGTCACCTCAGCTTGCGCCCTACTTCCTGACGGCATGTGGACTTCTCCTAAAAAATACAGTTTGAGACCCCAAAACCAATCCAAGATGTACAGACCAATAAACAACAAAAAATTTAAAATGCTTAGTTTAGTTTAGTTTCACACCTGTTATTTCTCCATCATCCAAGCCCCAAGCCATAACGATGTTAAATATCGTCAGGCCGTTTTGTTGGTCCACACTTCTTAGGGGAATGTAAGAGCCATGCTTCATCTACAAAATGAGAGGGATTAGGTAGATTAGAGGTAGGTAACAGAGGATGGTAAAAAATCTCCCTTGAGAACACATCCAAAGTGAAATATTATAGTTATAATTCACAGTCTTTATTCTGTGAAACTGTGTTCATACCACAGGCTGGAAACCATCTCCGGATGAAGCTTCATGCCTAGACTTGGACACCCGACCATCACGGTTCATTTCAAAACTGTCATCTTGTGCCTTCATCCACATAAAAAGCCAAAGATACAGTATCAAACAAAAACAACCTGACAAAAGATATCAAGCATGAAGTGTAAAAATTAATGGTCTTGTATATTTATGTTTTAAATAATGGAAACTTGTCCTTGATTGAGAGAAGGGACAACCAACATACGTCTCTCCCCATGACCTCAAAGGGCCAAGTGAACAGGCTCTCGCCTCCGAAGCTCGCTGATATGATGTAGCTCCCTGGCTGAGCGGTTGTATAGCAGATCTCAAAGGTCCCATCCTCCCTCTCAGTGACATCTGCCTCCACCTCAGTCCCGTCCGGGGTCAGAACAAAACAGGAGACCTTCCCCACGCCCGCAGACTGAGTGTTCACCACAAACACAATCTCCTCCCCTGCACCAACAATGGAGCCTAACTCAGGACCTTGGGAAAGACAAATGAAGAAAGTTGGTTTCTTCGTTTGGTTTAATACGGTAGTTTGAATGCTTTAAAAGTTTTGAGCGCTTGACAATAACACCTCACACCTGTAACGATGCACTTGTTGGCGTCTCCTGTTGCAATAGCCCAGACGTGGTAGGGTGATGTAGGAATCTCATCTCCGCTGTATTCAATAGTAATCTTGTAGTCTCCCACTTTGTCGGGAACATAGGACACGTCATAGGTGCCATCGCAATTATCATGGATTCTGGGTCTTTTTGATCTTCCATCCGGATCCTGAGGTGAAACTGACGTTAACGAAACACAGGATGGAAAAAAACACAGACGATCCAAGTGGAATCGAGAAATGTGAATGTTGGAACATACAAACAACAAAATAACTCACAACGATCTCCACTGACAGCTGACCCTCCCCTGCCTCAGCGGTATCCACAGTAAAGTGTGCAGGCAAGCTGGCAGGGAGACCGGGCAGCAGCCCAGGACCGCTGACCCGAACTTTATGGGCGTCATGGCTGGACAGCACATGCAATCGAAAGGGACTGCAAAACAAGAAAAGTAAACAGGACATGTGTGATGAAGGATCTAAAATGTCATGTTCGAATATATCTTATCTAAAAAAAAACCAAAACATATTCTCACCAGCGATACTCATCTTCATCTGCATATTTGACCACAAGAGAATGAGATCCATCCATAGCAGGTGACCATGCCACTGAGTATTTCCCATCTCCACAGTCTCTCACCTCTACGAGTTCAACCTTTCCTAAACAGTTTCAATAGCAAAAACTTTGAGTTAAAATATACACCAGTAAGTTTTAGGTTGCAATTTGAATAACTGATGTAATCCATTACCATTTGGCATCACCATAGCCACAGACTCTGGAGCCTCTCCTGTCTTGCTACAGTCTATAGTGAAGGTCTGAGGGACTTTAGCACAAGGTTTGGACTCCACATCTGAACCAGAACCTCTTAGCTTACTTGTATCACTGCTGGGTAGAACATGAAAGTTGTAAGGGCTGTAGGGGGAAAAAAATCCAACATACAGTATATTAGTGGAGACCAAATGAAACTGTAATAGCCTATACCAACATGGCCACTTTCAGCTAAAGGTGTACCTGCAAAACTCCTCTTCATCGGCATATTTGACCAGCAGAGAGTGAGCACCTTCCACAGAGGGAGAGTAGCTCAATGAGTATGTCCCGTCTCCATTGTCTGTCACCTCAACCAGCTCCATCTTACCTGAATCATTTAAAGAATGAGTAAATTATGAACATCAATCTGAGTTGCTTGGATAGAAACAACACAGAAATAGTAACCCTATTGAATGGATAAATTAAAAAGGGGAATTTAAAATGTTGTGTAACCATATTCTCACCACTTGGAGTCATCACAGCCACAGACTCTGGGACCTCTCCTGTCTTGCTGCAGTCAATAGTGAAGGTCTGAGGACACTTGGCACAAAGTCCTGACTCCAGTCCTGGACCTGAGACTTTCAGCTTTTTATCATCATTGGTTGGCAGCACTTGGAAGTTGGATAAACTGAGAAAAAGTAAATAACTCAACATCGTTTGAAGCTGGAACTGGAATTTTTGCAATCAAAACAAATCATTTGTATTGTTTATATACTATAATATAGACTATAATTCTATATTATAAAAAGCATATTTCTATAAATTATCATGTATAATTTTAATAGATACCTGCTGAAGTCATCTTCTTCAGTATATTTAACCATGATTGAATGAGCACCATCCATAGAAGGGGCATAGGCCACAGAATAGGCCCCATTCCCAATGTCGGTCACTTTCAAAAGCTCCATTTCACCTGAATATAGTATTATATGTCATTAATGCATATATATTCTATGTTAATATTAATAATAAAGGTATGATTTCAAGTGATATCAAAAGACATGATCAGGAAATCCTCTACCTTTGTGGATTTAATCATTCTTAATCAATCACGTACCTGTGGGTGTCATAACAGCCACAGACTGCGGGGCGTCTCCAGTCTTGCTGCAGCCAATAGTGAAGGTCTGGGGGATTTGGGCGCAGACTCCTGATTCCAGTCCTGGTACTGAAACTTTCAACTTTCTACTGGAATCATGTGGCAATGTTTGAAAGCAGTGAGGGCTGAAGAAAATAATACCAGTTAACAGTTCAAAGTCTTAAGTGCAGATATGTACATTCAATTGGACAATCCAGCAATTCTATTTTTTTTTAAATTAAGATAAAGAAATTTACCTGCAAAACTCCTCTTCATCAGTGTATTTGAACAGAAAGGGGGAACCTTCGATGGAGAGAGAGTATTTCTCATCTCCAATGTCCATTACCTCAGCAAGCTCCATCTTACCTGGTTCAACAATACGAATAATAAACATGAACAGTTACAAGTCATAACTACAGTTTATGAATAGATCAAATCATATATAAAAAACATATTACCGTTTGAGACTTTGACACCAAGTCCTGACTCCATTTCTTTCTTATTGGCGTCATTGGTGGGCAGAACATGGAAGTCGTAGGGACTGTATGAAAATAACCTGTTACTTCAAATCATAAGGCTGTAATTAAGTTGGATTTTATTGGGATTTAACTTAATCTAACATGTCACTCACCTGCAAAACTCATCTCTGTCAGCATATTTAACCACCAGAGAGTGAGCACCTTCCATATGAGGTGAGTAGGCCACTGAGAAAGTCCCATGTCCATTATCTGTCACTTCGACAAGCTCCATTGTACCTGGGTGAAGAAAACAAATAATGACAGAAATGGACAATAAAACGACTTCAGAGTCCTTGAAAGCAGTTCACATGACCCGTTCAAATACTATTTGTACCATTTGGTGTCATGACAGCCACAAACTCTGGGGTGTCTCCAGTCTTGCTGCAGTCAATAGTGAAGATCTGAGGAGCTTTAACACAAAGTCCTGACTCCAGTCCTGGACCAGAGACTTCCAGCTTGCTGCCATCATTGATGGGTAGGACTTGGAAGTTTGAGAGACTGAAAGGCAGTGAAAAACACCATTATAACTCCCTTAGCTTAGGGTTAAGTTACTGCCTGTGCATTTACCTTCTAGTTCAGTGTGCATTACATATGAATAAAAAAAATCTTACTTGCAAAAGTCCTCTTCATCACCGTATGTCACCATAATAGAGTAAGCTCCCTCCATGGATGGACAGAAGGCCACTGAATATGTGCCATCCCCATTGTCTGTTACATCCACAAGCTCCATTTTACCTGTTATACAGAAAATACTGACAGCTCACAAATATTTCACATCACAAAAGAATAAAAACTGATTTTAAGCATGCGTACCACTGGGTGTCATAACAGCTGCAGACTGCGGGGCGTCTCCAGTCTTGCTGCAGCCAATAGTGAAGGTCTGAGGAATTTGGGCGCAGACTCCTGAATCCAGTCCTGGTACTGAAACTTTCATCTTTTTACTGGAATCACTTGGTAACACTTGAAACGGGTAAGGACTGAAACAAACATGAGATTAGACTCTTTTGTCAAGAATTACATTAAAATATCCAAATCCCCAAACTCCAAAATCTGTATAGGAAAAATACATGAACTGATATATAAATTATTAATTAAATATTTACCTGCAAAACTCATTTTCTTCAGCATATTTGACCACCAGATGGTGCGCACCTTCCACAGAGGGAGAGTAAACCACTGAGTATGTCCCGTCTCCATTGTCTGTCACCTCAACCAGCTCCATGTGGCCTGGATGAGTCAAACAAACTATGAGGACACTCTCATTAAAATATGAATACATACTGATGTTATATGTCTCTTACCGCTTGGTGTCATAACAGCCACAGACTCTGGAGTCTCTCCAGTTTCACTGCAGTCAATAGTGAAGGTCTGAGGAGCTTTGGCACAAAGTCCTGACTCCAGTCCTGGACCAGAAACTTTAAGCGTTTTGACATCATTGGCGTGCAGCACTTGGAAATTGGAGAAACTGAAATGCAACATTTTGCATTGATTATGATGATAACTGTTTCCCAAATTTACATTTTATAGACTGGAAGAGCTATGGTACTCATAGTTCAAAAATGCAAAATTTTCACGCAACTTTTGATGAAGATTATAAATCTGAAATCCCTCGATCATAGAGAGAATATATTTTTGTTGCATTTTTCAGTCATATTCTATCCATTCTGTCATGTTTTCTGTTGAATGTGTCACCTCTCCTCAAATTGCTAGACCACATTTCAACTATTCTCAAAAATTCCCAAATTTTTAAATTCTGCCTTCCAAATTAAGAACATTAAGCAGCATTATTTTTTTTGTCTGAGCCTACCTGGTAAAGTCATCTTCATCAGCGCATTTCACTGCCAAACAGTGAGCACCCTCCATAAAAGGAGAGTAGGGTGCTGAGTATGTTCCAGCTCTACTGTCAGCTATATCAACAATACTGATATTACCTGTTGACATTCAAGGACAAAAACATCATATGTATTAATACTACACAGATGTCTCTTATTTATGTGAAATATACTGAGACGCTAAAAGATTAAAAAAATTAAATAGCCTACCACTGGGTGTCATGATAGCAACAGAGTCTGGGGCGTTTCCATCCTTTCCACAGTCAGTGATGAAGGTGTGAGGGATTTCCATGCAGACTCCTGATTCCAGTCCTGGCACTGATACTTTCATCTTTTTACTGGAATCACTTGGCAACACCTGGAACTGGTAAGGGCTGAAACAAACATTAGAGGCCACTTTAATGTAAAAAAAAAAAAAAAAAAAAAAAAAAATCCCCAATCAAAAATGTATGTGAGGAACTCTAATAAACCTCAAATAGTTTTTAAAAATGTGAATAGATTCTACCTCTGAAACTCCTCTTCATCAGCATATTTGACGACCAGATGGTGAGCACCTTCCACAGAGGGAGAGTAAACCACTGAGTATATCCCGTCTCCATTGTCTGTCACCTCAACCAGCTCCATGTGGCCTGTTTGAAGCAAAGAAACAATGTGGAAACCATCATTAAAAGAAAAAACCGACAAACAAAACATACTTAACAGCTTTCATTTCTTGACATTATTCTCACCATTTGGTGTCATGACAGCCACAGACTCTGGGGCTTCTCCAGTCTTGCTGCAGTCAATAGTGAAAGATTGAGGAACTTTAACACAAAGTCCTGACTCCAGTCCTGGACCAGAGACTTTCAGCTTGTTGGCATCATTGGTGGGCAGGACTTGGAAGTTGGAGAGACTGAAAGGCAGTGAAAGAACACCATTTTAATAACCTTAACTTTATTAACAAATTAAACATGTAGCTACAGATTAAGCTGCACTGAAAGTGTTTATGAGCCATACTTGCTAAACTCTGCTTCATCAGCATATTTGACTTTCAGAGAGTGAGCACCCTCCGCAGAAGGAGAGTACGCTACTGAATATGTCCCATCTCCATTGTCAGTTACTTTAACAATCTCCATAGTGCCTGTTGATAAGACAGGATGAGGCAGATTCAATCAGATAACTTCACACACAGCCGGAAATTTCACTTCAGACATGAAAATAATCAAGTTTTGCTCAAGGTGCTTCTTCTAAAACTTGCCACTGGGTGTCATAACAGCCACAGACTGCGGGGCGTCTCCAGTCTTGCTGCAGCCAATAGTGAAGGTCTGAGGGATTTGGGCGCAGACTTCTGATTCCAGTCCAGGTACTGAAACTTTCACCTTTCTACTGGAATCACTTGGTAACACAGGTAACATGATGATAACGATGATGACACACAAAAAATGACATTCACAATAAACACTTTACAGCAAAGTAAAAATAAAGAAATCATCTAAAATATAGAACTAAATAACCTACAGATAAAGCTGCTGAAATATTTCTAATTTGTTAAAAAAAATTAAGTGAAAATCTACCTAACATATTCATCTCCATCAGCATATCTGACCACCGAAGAATGATCGCCTTCCACAGAGAGAGGTGAGTTTGTCCCGACTCTGTTGTTTGTCACCTCAACAAGCTCCATGTTACCTGAATGAGGTCACAGGGCAGTTAACAAAACTACCGATACAATGCAAATAAAACCACCAATGAGGAAATAACTACGTGTAATATCCCGACAAATGAATAATATTACCATTTGGTGTTATAACAGGCACAGACTCTGGGGCACAAAGTCCCGATTCCAGTCCTGGACCAGAAACTTTCAGCCTGTTGGCATCACTGACGGGACAAACTTGGAAGTTTAAGGGCCTGCATGAATCAATGCAACCATCAATCAATAAGTGAAAAAAGAAACAAATAAGTGAGTAAATAGATATCTACAACAAAAATATTGCAATAATGGTTTATGGTATGTGTTTTGCTTATGAAATCTATCATTAGCCCTCTTATTCTCACCTACAAAACTCCTCTCCATCATCATGTTTGACCACCAGATGGTGAGCACCTTCCACAGTGGGACAGTAAACCACTGAGTATGTCCCGTCTCCACTGTCTGTCACCTCAACCAGCTCCATGTCACCTGACCATTAAAAACATGTTTTCATCACATTGTGCACATTCCGTTTCCTTCTGAATATTGGAATAGTACAAAATCAGAACTAAAATCTAGAAGGTACATGATAATACCCACCATTGGGTGTCTTAACAGCCACAGACTCTGGGACTCTCCCTGTCTTGGAACAGTCTATAGTGAAAGTCTGGGGAACTTTGGCACAAAGACCTGGACCCAACACTTTCAGCTTGTTGGCATCATCATCATCATCATCATCAGGAGAGCAGGCTGCTGAGAAAGTCCCATCTGCGTTGTCTGTCACATCAGCAGGGTCTATTTCACCTGGCCAGATCAACAAAATATGAAAATGATCTCTTAGTAAAAAGTAAAAGAGAAAGAGTGAAATTGTATAATTTGATGAATGATGAGCTCATCGTCTCTGGAGCTTCTCCTGTCTTACAGCCTCTAGTGAAGGTCTGCGGGATTTGGGCACCGACTCCTGATTCCAGTCCTGGTTCTGATGCTTTCAACTTGTTGGTACTTTTATTTGGCAGCACTCGGAAGGCAAATGGGCTTTGATGTATGAGAAAGATAAGAGACAGGTGAAATAAATTAATGGTAATAAATCATTCTATCTGATACTTCCCTGCTTTGTTGAACCCAAAATTATTTTTACATAAATGACATGTTACCTGGAAAATGCCTCTTCTTCAGCATATTTGACCACCAGAGAGTGATCACCCTCCATAGAAGGACAGTAAACCAAAGAGTACGTTCCATCCCCAGTGTCTTTCACATCAACAAGCTCTATTTTCCCTAAAAAAAACAATATAAACACAATGATTTGAGCCACAACAATGAACCACTCAGAAAATATCTTAATGTTGAGTGCTTTGACTTACCACTGGGTGTCATAACAGCCACAGACTGTAGGGCATTTCCAGTCTTGCTGCAGTCAATAGTGAAGGTCTGAGGGATTTGGGTGCAGACTCCTGATTCCAGTCCTGGACCAGAGATTTTGACGTCGCTTTTATCAGAGACTTCCTTCACTGGCACCTTGAAGGGGCTTCCTTGATTTAGATGAAGAATTAGAATTGACACATATTGAATACTTGATCCAAATATCTCAGATACTCAAGAAGAACTGAATCTTTAAAGCCTTACCTTCAATGTGTTCCCCTCCAGAGGTGATGTTGACCTGATAGAGTCCTGGTACACTGGGGGTGTACTGCACATCGTAACGGCCATCATTACGGTCTGTGCAGGACACTTTGGCATCCGATGGTCCCTCCACAGTGACAGCTACGCCTCCTGCTCCGCCACTTCTGTGGAAAATAGTTTGAAACTCTTCATTCGCTTTGTTTCTCTTAAAACAAAACGTCATTTTGTCTGCAGACTAATGAGGCTGATGTGAAACATGGAAGGCCTTCTGTCTTACCTCGCTGTGATAGTAAAATGGTTTCTCTCCCCTGTTAGTCCCTGAAGGAGTCCAGTCCCGCTGGCAAAGACTGACGCTGCTTTCTGTTCTCCTTCAAAACCCTTTAGTTCTCCTGCATCTCCTGCATACATGCCAGCAATAAGCATACTGTGGATGATCCAAACTCCTCAAATAAAACCTGAACAGCTGAACTGTAGTATTACTCTATATGTGGTCATGAGACACACAACCTTACCTCCACCATCAGCTCCACTCCCGCAGAGTTTCACCCGGCTGGTGCAAACAGCAGGATCCACTATCACCTCAGAGGGAATGTTAGCCAGCACTTTTCCTCCATACTTCAATCGGAGTGTGTAGACGCCAGCGGTGAGAGGCACATAGACAACTGTGCAGGTGCCATCTTTATTTTTCTGAACCTCTGTCTTGGCCTTTTGTCCAGTTTCGGACACCGCCTCTACTGACAGCTCACCGAACCCGGCCGAGCCACAGTCGATATTCACAACACAAGGCTCCCCGACTTTGCCCCTCTTCAGCCCAGGCCCAGATACGACCACCTTGGCGGGATCGAAGGGCATCTGGATGTCAGCGTGGAACGGGGAGCCTGGGATGTGTACTCCCTGGAAGACAATGTTGATCAGGTGTTCTCCATTTTCCACTGGTAGATACGTCACTGTGCAGCTACCGTCCTGGTTATCAGAGCACTGTATTTTGGCGGGGCCGGGACCGTCCACTGTCACAGAGAGCTGACCGCTGCCGGAGTCGTTTGTGTCGATGATGAAGTCGGCGAGGGTCCCAACAAATCCACCTTCTAGACCCGGGCCGTAAGCCGTGACCTGAGCAGAGAGAACTGAACTGATCAAAACTGAACATAGATATTCTGTATATATGTGTGCATGTGTGTGTGTGTAGCTATTGCCATACCTTGTTGGCATCAGCTGGCACATTTTCAGGACTGGTGACATTCAAATCAAGCTTGAACAGAGAATTAGTGCTTTTGGCAAGATCCAGGCCGATACCCTCTCCTACAACATGCAACATAGTAGTGGAAAATAGAATCTCTTTAGAATCTCTTCATTCACTTTCTATGTTCATGTTCCAGCAAAACGTCAGGATTTTGTCTGTGCTTTTGGCAAGATCCAGGCTGATGTCCTCTTCTCTACAACATGCAACATAGTAGTGGGGTAGGATTGTATTGTTCAAACAGTACTACAGATACCCACAGCATTCAAAAGCGTACATATTTTCCTTCTCTCATATTATCTATCCATCACAATGACAATTTATGCTTGAAGAGTAGACTGAAGATGGAGGATATCGTGTGAAAATCCACCTCACCGTTGTGATCTGACCCTTGAGTCTTGATGTTTGAGGTGTTGCATGAAGGCTCAAATTTAATTCTTCCAGGGGTTACCTAGAGCAAAAAATAGATATTTTAAACAAACAACTACCTGCACAGTTTATGTTGGCATGTATTTAAAGTGGTAATCCTCAAAATCTTCTATATTATTCTATATTAATATTTTGCCGTCATCTTTTGTGATACGCGGCTATCACTGTGGTGTTTTTGCTTTGATCATTTGGCTATTAAACAGTGTGGCCAGCACTGTATTTTACTGTATTACTGGATTTTGAGTTTCTGTAGCTACTGGTCCTTTCTTTGCCAGTTCAACCATGTTGGCTATTGCTGCTCATGCTAACTAGCCACTTCTTCTTCTATTTATTCCAAACAAACCGCTGTTGCTGCTACTGGAAAGACCCACCCTACACCAGGTGTTTAGAACAGCAAATGTAAAAGCGTTTATGAACTGGCTATAGGTTCAGTCGATATTGTGTTATATCAGTTTACAATAGCAAGTAGCAAAACTGACATATATTTATATCAAAATGCTGTGGATTATTACTATTATTAAAGAGCTTCATATCTTTACTAGGTCTTTTAAAAACACTAAGCAGAATGTGTCCATAAATGTGTGAGGTGAGGACTCACTCTGAAGGGGCTGCCAGGCACACCGACCCCTCCCCAGGTTACAAAGACGGTGTGTTTGACCAGAGAGGTGGGTGTGTAGAAACAGGTGTACAGGCCAGGCTGTTTACACTTCACATCCACACTGACAGGCTTCCCCTCGATGTTCTATGGGTTACAGAGTAGGATGATATATAACACTTCACAAACTTAATACAACATAACAAGTATATTATAATGAAGTATTACTAGAGTAAATTCTGGATTATAGTATATGTGTGGAAGGTGCCTGATATTTGTCTCATTACTTCTGTACATTATTTCTGTCCATATGCTCCACCCAGGCCAGTTCAGTGTGTGTGTGTGTGTGTGTTAGTTTTACCTGAGCCTGGATGCCCAGTGATCCATCTCCAGCAAACCTGGCATCTACTGTGAACTCCATCAATCTGTTTAAAATGAAGCCTTCCTGACTCTCTCCCATTCCAAAGACTTTCACCTAAAACATAATAAAAACAATAAATGAACTGAGGGCACGCCCTAAAATTCATTCATGTTATGTTGTTGGGCAGTTTTGTGTAAACAAATTTCTCTTCAAGCCAGAGATAAGGGAGTCTAGATCCTTGTCTCTGATGCCATCAGGCGACACTTCCTGGAGCTGCTCCACTGACAATGAATAAGAGACTGACTCTGTACACTGTGACAGCAGCAAGGGTGATTTTCTGGTTCAGGACTGTTGAACAACTACTGATTAAAATTTGTTTACATACACAAGCTCAAATACACATTCTTTAAGTCTGCATAGTCAGCTCCCCATACATCGTCAGTGTAGCACGAGCACTTGAAAGTACATGATATCATCTTGGTTTTGCGGATTTAGTTTTGGGAGAGAGCTGTTTATCATCAAATATTTGCTGATCTGTACATGATCACTGGAGTAACCTATTTCAATTCCTTTCTAGTAGAGTTCTTCTACAAAAGTCCATGCTATTTACTGTGTTGTTATTTATGAAATGGGTTTAAATTGTTATAGACATTCACATTAAACAGGGATATCTTAATCAGAATGTGAATTAGGAATATATAAAGCCCAAGATTACACTGTAAATACAATCCACCACAGTGTAGAGCTGCCACTCTGCTGCATCCTTGCCTGGTCCACTACAGATGACCTAGATGCAAAATAGAGCAGAATAAATGGACACAGCAACTCTGCAGAGAGGCACCGACTCGCCTTGTGTGGGTAGCATTCCTTCTTATTTGGGTTTATATAGGACACGAAGGGACTGTCCTCAATCTCCTCGTCGTCACACGTCACATGCACGGCGTATTCCCCAGGTTTTGTAGGCCAGAACCTCACGTCACATGACCCATCGTCCTGGTCATCACATTCGATCCGAGCCTGGGAGGGGCCCTCGATGGCAAAGCCTGCAGAACAGAAATGACAATGCCGATCCTTTTATCCCTCCTTCTGTCTCCTTCTAAGTCCAGTGTTTTCTGGACTGTATACTTTGTACCTATCCAATTGACTTTAACAGTGATCTCGCCATTCAACAGTCTGTGTCTCCTACCCAGCATCCCTGCAGTAGCGCCGACAGATTCCACTATAAAGTCAGCTGACATTTCCACAACACCATGCTCCAGTCCTGGACCCCACGCCCGGATCATCTGAGGGCCTGCTTTTGGACCGACCCCGACCTCAAATGGGCTGTCAACACAAAAAGGAAACAACTAAAACTGAGCGGGGCTGTGTTCATGGAGACCATTCTAAAAACATTAGAATTAATAAAGTTACATTCACCACATCTACCAAATGTAAAGCCTAGGGATGGGACAATATCCTTATCTCATGATACGACTCGGTACGTGATATGGGGTTCACGATTCGATACAGCCACGATACGATGTAACAAATAACAAATAACCAAGTATGACTGTGCAGAATTATGTTTATTTCTGGGCCACTAATCCTTCTAGTGACGGCATTGGCTTGTTAGAATGTAAACAATCATTTAAAAATGTCATTACAAAGTACAAATAATATAATTTCCATGGAGAGCTTGTGAAATTGTGATTACTACAGCAGAATAAAATGTAGCTAATATTGCGATGCATTTTTCTGCCCCCCAAAACGTATTGTCACATTTTTGTATTGCGATGTATTGAATTTCAATACATCGTCCCATCCCTAAGGCCACTGTTTGAACATGACCAGGCTCTCTGCTCACCTCTTGAAGATGTGCTCCCCTCCCCATGTGATCGAGATTATGTGGTTACCCACTATGTTGGGTTCATACTGAAAATAAAAGTCTTCGCTGTCCTCTTTATGTTTAACAGGTACATCCATGCCATCTGTAGAGAAAACACACAAATATGCAGTAGAATACGCGCAACATATGCAATCTGCCTCCAATATGCATTAGAAAAAAGCAACCAAACAGCCAAACAAACAAACACACCTGGTCCCCTGACATGCACTTCCAGGTGCCCGGGTCCAGCTCTGGACGTATCTACTTTGAAGCTCGCCACATGGCCGACCCTCACCCCAGCAGGCTGCAGCCCCCGCCCACTGGCTCTGCAGGCCTTCGCTTTTGACACTGAAACAAGTGAGCTGGAAGACTTAATATTGAGGTTTTAAGTGGATAGATATGGAGAATTTTATGTCAGCATTAGGGTACATTTCAACTAAACTATTTTAACTACAGACAAGAATAATATAGCATAATTTAGTTCACTGACGTAATTCAAACAGGACCAGCCGTGGTATATTTAGTGTCCCAGTATATGATACCTTATGTGAATTTTTGAACATACTCCCATATCATCATATCCTTAAGATGTCATTCTGTTCATGTGATATGTAATAGTATAAAAAATGTATGAATTTCAAGAGACCTTTGATAATATTATGCTAATCATCAAGGGCCAAGTGATATATGATTAACTACAATTACTTGCAATTTGCTTTTAAATTCACCAGACAAGTAGAAAGAATGAAAGAATCAGAATTTGTCCTTTCACTTATACCAAATACATGGATTTTAAATTAATTTAAGGACTTAAAACATCAATTTAAAATCATGAGATACGGAATCAATTATATCATT
This sequence comes from Centroberyx gerrardi, assembly GCF_048128805.1. Lineage (NCBI taxonomy): Eukaryota > Metazoa > Chordata > Actinopteri > Beryciformes > Berycidae > Centroberyx > Centroberyx gerrardi. Next base: position 15,386,479 of record NC_136010.1, on the reverse strand, counting down.
TTTACCCTAATTTGGCTTGCTTTGGGCCTGCAGGCACACACCTGATTTTGGTTTGAGGGGTGCTCCAGGTTTCAGTTGGGCTTTGGGGAACATGGACAGGTAGGTCATGATGGACTGCTCATCCACACAGGGGTCGATGATCTCCTCTGGAGCTATAACCTTAAGGAAATGATGCAATTTGAAGGTCTTACACGTTACACAATAACAACGGACGTCTCATCCTGTTGAGAAATAAAGTGCCTCCTCCTCCTCAAACTTCCCATTAGTGCGGTCAGCGTCGTCAAAGGGAGCGGTTCCGCTAACTGCTTAACCCTAGAGTGTCTACCGATGATCAGCAGGAGTTGAAGTCACCAGCAGTCACAATAACTCGGATGATCTAACTGCCTGTGTGACATGATGTCATCCCTCTGCAAGGTTTTAAGAGTAAAGTAAACTAGTTATTGAGACTGGATACTGGGGCAAATACTGAGATGATGAGGTAAACTCCAAGTCCTTTTCCCAGGAGGCCTTTTTGAGAAATATGTCATAACATCTTACAAAAGAGTAAAAGAAGGAAACAGCTGGGTTTGACTGATGCGTAGTTTGCACAAGTGTGTTGCCTTTCTGAGTGTATGGATTTTTTAAGATTACTTTTAAACTATTTGTGCTTTATTAGATAGAACAGAGTAGACAGAATGAGAGAGACAGAGAAAATAACAAGCAGTAGAAGTCATGGCCCAGTTTTAAACCCAAGAGGTCAAAAGTAATACTGCGTATGCCTTAGCAGGGAAGGCTACCTGGTAGTGTAGAGTATTGTCGTGTACAGTCCCTGCTAGTTCATTATATTTGCCTCTAAGAGGGTACAGAAGTAAGTTCTTAGCAAAACTCAGCCGTCCTGGAACCAACCTGTGGCACTCCTAGCCACTCATCAGCCTGCTGCATGGCCTCTCTGGCGTTGTCCACTCGCTGCATCTCGTCCCAGCTCTCCCAGTCAGGACACAGGCCTGCAGCCAGAGGACCATCACTGTTAAACCAGACTGTGTACAATACTGCTGGTGCTGAGTCTCTTTAGGGAACTGAGAACTAAGGCAGACAGCAGGAGAAACTGAACCTGATTTCAAAGTAGGTCCATTATTAAATAAAATGAGAAAAAAGGCAGTTAAATGATAACATAGTTCTTGGTGGTCTGTTTATTCTTGACTCTCTCATCATTAGTTATGGCTGTGATAAAGTAGATCCAGTAACAGCTCACCTGGGGCCAGTCCGTCCACCAAGGCTCCCAGTGCCTTGCCATCCATCCAGTCCTGGTTGAAGTTGGTGATGGGCAGTTCAGGCACTTTACCCTGAATCCAGCCCAGCAGCCGCAGCTCGGGCGTCTGTTTCTTGGCTTCTCCATCCTCCAGCAGGTGGGAGGAGATGGAGTAGTGTAGGATCAGAGTCCACACCAACCCCAGAATCAGCTTCATGTTGCCATCCACAATGGCCTTGCTATCTGGAGGGGCAACATCACCCATCCATCATCAAACTGACCCAAATGCAAAAGCATCGGCTGGCAATATTATGTAAAATACTGAGAGAATAGCAGTGATATTATAAGCACAGACATGTAAGCTCCAGTGGTCAGTAGAAAAACATAATAGGAAATTGTTGAAATTAATACCAAACTGGACAATATTTCAACACTCTCTATGGATTCCATGTCATTCCCTCAATATTACAAGAGCACCTAAATCCTAGGACCATACACTGGAACTCTGGGCATTTTTCTAGAGCAAGATCAGCAAGTTTGGATGTACGACCTCTTTGACTCACCTATGGACACCAGCTTAATCTTCTCTTGCTCCAGAAACTCCAGGGCCACAGACACGTTGTCCAGTCTCATCTGCCTGAAGGTGGGCCGTGTGTGGTATTTCCTGGGCATCTTCTTGTGGCTCAGCACCTCCAGAAGGGCGATGAGGGTCAGCCCGTCGTTCAGGTCAAACTGCAGGTCATGGATCGCTCTGTCCACACAGCGCAGGTGCTCATTGCACCAGCGGGTGAAGGTGTTCTTCTGAATCTTCTTCCACGGCGCATCGTCCGCCAGGTTACACTCAGTGGCACATACGCCGTGTCCACCTGGGGAGAACTGGCTCTCCATGGAAAACATCCTGAGATGACTGTTGTGCTCATCAACCAGCTTGTTTAAAATGTGATCCACAGTACGGGGGAGCTTTTAAAGGAGGGCGAAACGGGGAATATGAGAAGCTCTAACCTCACAAAGTTTTTTGCTGGAGGGGAGGGACAAAATATTTCCCTCATTGCAAAGGCTATTGATAATTATACTGAGGGTGCACAATACACACCAGGAGAACAGTGCCTCTGACATATGTACCCAGTGTTGTCATTATCATATGGAGCCTTTCTGCGGAGAGAGCACATAAAAAACAGGTTGCGATGACCTCACCAGGATGCAGGCATGTAAAGTCTTATGGGATGGAGGTCAGTAATACTATCCCTGAGCCCCAGGAGTAAAGCTGATCCCCATCTGGGAGCGTCATGACTAACCTCCAGCCCTGACTTCATCTCTTCACCCCCTGCCTGTGTTGACGTTATTCATTAGGAGAACCAGAATGTGCTATTATTACGTAAAGCATATTCTTCCGATGGCCTCTCAGTGTGTAACTATGTTTCCTGTGCAGGAGGGAATGCACATGACTCATCCAGATGGATGGCATGACAACACTGAGAGCGAGGAAAGATGTAGAAGAGAGAAAGGGATGAAGAGAGAGAGAGAGAGAGAGAGAAAGGAAGAGTGAAGGAGGAAGAGGAGAAACCCCCTACAGTGCCAGAGAACACACTTAAAAACACTTTCTTTTGATTAGTTTCCCCAAATGGAATGATGGAAATATAAAACTAAAGCTCTGCATGATTAGTCACGCAGGCTTTTAAGCTGTATCAAACATCCATAGACTGGAAAGATTGCGCAATTATTACTAAGATCCACAACTGGTGAAATCAGTCATAAAACAAGAGCATACTGGCTTAACCTACATGTTCAACTGTGCCCTGTGTGTGTGTGTGTGTGTGTGTGTGGATGCGTGAGAAGTAACAAACCTAACTTGAGGTATGACTTCATCTCATGGTATACTATAGTATGATCACAAGGGGCCTGAAACACAACTACTACTTCAAAGACTGTACACATATGCAATGACTAAAAAATGCAATTATAATGTTATGATCTTTAATTGAGGTCACACTTACATTTTAGAGCAATTAGTCATAAACTTTGAACTCAAGAAACTATACCTTTCCATCTCTTTACAATATACATTTTGCACAGTTATTTACAGGGAAATAAGCAAAGTCAAAATCAAATACAGTGAATCAATTAAGCCATCTTTTGATAAAATCATGGATTTTCCCAAGAATGATGTAATGTAAAATGCATGCAAACATTTAACCAAAAGAAAATTCTGAATGAATACCAAATTTAGGTTTGGGCTTATTTACAGTAACTTCACAGGTCAAGATTAGTGTTACATCTCAATCTCATAAACCATAACATATCAAGTATTTTGCACCTGTTTCGAGTGGTGGCTACTGATAGGATGTGATACGTCAATAAATACAATTAATTTAAATAAAACTGTGATTCTATGTGCTACAGAGTTCCCTTTGGTAATCAGGTAATGCATGTATGGTGGATTGCTGTCATCAATAACATGTCTGTTGCAACTAGTTTAACCTCACCTGGTCAGCCTCTTCATGGGTAAACTAATGCTGTGCAAAAACACTCTGGACAGTATCGTTCCTTATTCTATCCAAGCTTCCTCAGAAAGAAAGAAATGTCAGTGTGGGTTCAAGGTGTAGCCAATAAAGTAATATGATGTACAGACAGAAAGTATCTTGAATGGTTTTAATATTTTATCATCATTATTAAAATGTGTGTTAAAGTGGAAAAAATCAAAAACAAAAACACCGTCAACCAAAAGTCAAACACTAGGGAGGTGGATACTAACAATCCTGTACTAGATCCTGTAAGTCAGTGAGGGAAAACTTGCCACAGTTTTACACAGATCAAATGCTGTTGACTCACTTCACTCAACACACATGAAAAAACAAAACGGTTCCGGGGCCAGTTACATTTTGAATGTTCTGTTAATGGTTCTGGGTAAAGCACCACAAGAGGTGATAAATTCAACATATTGTCCCTAACTCTCTGCTTCAGTACCTTCCCCAGTATGGCAGAACGGTAGAAAAAGGGTGAGAGTGGAATTCTCAATTGTTTCACCTTCACAAGACTTATGGAGTCTATTCTGATATATTTTGATATCCATTTTCATATTGATATTGCTTATGTTAACAGATAACAATATCTTATCCTAGCAGTGCACACCACAACCAAATACTGATGAATCATTAACTATCTAAGGGCATTCATCATGGATTCGATTATGGGCTACGTTACTGTGACAATTTTGATTAATTTGACAATTACATAGATGTGCTGTGTTTAGGGCAGTTGGACCTCCAGGTGATCCATCTGCAGCATCATATATTAGTGAAGAGTGTATAGTATCTTTACATTCATTACTGGATATTCTATAAGTCCTATTGCAAAATGGTAAAAAAAACAAATGGGCCCACTAGATTTCCTAAAATAATAAATGTACAAAGATCAAACTTAATCATTTGCACACATAACTGACATTCTTTTATTAACTTCTCTGCCATCTAAAATATAGCATCTTAAAAATTAAACAGTGTAAGTACGAGCCCTCCTAATTAATAGTGCAGATATGATAAGGAGGCGAGGGCTTTCGGTTTCAGGGTGGAGAAATCTGACGACGAGTGACGAGTGTGTGTGTTTGCGCGTGTTGCCCTCAGGTCCTGAAGAGCACAGCCGCAGTCACAGCTGTTAGAGCCACAGCGACCGCAGGCCCCCAGATCATCCACGGGTTCTGAAACAAGCGGTGACACAGAGATGGAAACATGAGCATCACCGGATCAAACTGCCCGTCCAAAACTGGTCAAAGCTTTGACAGAGGGAGCTCGCCACTGAGACGAATGCAGTGCACAGAAAACGAGGGTTAAAAAAACAGCTCTTTCAGATAGAGAAAGACAAGCCCATCCGAGCCCCGTTGTTAGATATTAGCCATCCAGACAAGACAAGCAGATGTCAGATGTTGACACTGTATGATTAGAAAGGTTAGATTTCAGAGGAGACAATTTTTGGAGTTTCCCACAGGGAGGGATTCTGAGGAATGAGGAAGACCTGATTAAGTCATGCAATGGTCTAAAAGAGAGTGATGAGGATGAGAGATGTAGGCCGACTTGACAGGAGTAATGTGTACCTTTCTACCACAATGCGCCGAAGCACCAATACAGCAAAGCCAGGATAAGGCCGATGACTATGGCTTGAACAGGCAGCAATAGGGAAGTCTACAGGAGGGAAGGGATATTATAGTAATCAAGTGCAAAGGGACATACTTTAGTTGGGCATATTAATAAACCCTTCAGTCTGTAATTGGTGTATACAAATCTCAAAGTCACACAAGAGTCTGTGTCATCGTCTAAAAGCAACAGTAATGGGACCGTGGATGAGTAGAGGGAAGCAGGTGTGCCGAGATAAAAAATGTTCTTGTGAATCTATCCAGAGATTCACTTTTTTATGCCTGAAGATATTTCACGCAATGAATTGGTGTTCAGTACGCTCTTGTTGCAAAATTTGAGAAAGCAAAGCTCATGCTCTTAAACTGAAGACAACTGAGGATGTTTGCTTCCTATGCCAATAATAGCTATGGTGCCGTTTTTAACTTTATAACACAGAAGGATTATAATAAACTTAATGTGACTTTTAAAATAATATTTTAACAACATTTATAAAACATGATTTTGTTAAGAAACATGAATGCCTCTTTCTTCCTGTTGTACGGACAGAACAGCACTCACCTTTGTTCCTTTCTCCTGTAAAATCTTCATGCTGGCTTGGCACTCCTGAAGCTCATCTGCGATCGACTGTTTTTCCTGCTCAGTCTTCTCGTATTTCTCCTTAAGGTCTGACAGCTCGGTCTTAGCCTCCTCATACTGCATAAAGCAAATTACAGTTTTCATATGAAATCAACACAAGGTCAATTTCATTGTCAATTCAGTGTCTTTTCAGTGTGGATCTGGCTAAGGAGGAAGCACAATGACTGGGGCACAAAGTTGCTGATGTAGTAAATGCCCTTGAGTGTTATATGGTGAAAACGGTTTGTGGCATGCTTGCTGGTTTTTGGTAGTATGTATACTGGTATACTGATTTTTTAGCATTGTTTATGTTGGCTTGTTGGCTTTTGTTTGCTTTTAGCATGCTAGCTGACAATGTTTGCTGTTAGCATGGCTGCTTTGGCTGTTTGTTGGTAGCATGTTTGCTGGTATATTGCTGGTATATATTTCTTAGCATGTTGATATGTTGGCATGTTACTAGGTTTGCAAATATAGTTTGTTAGAAATACATTTGCTTGTATAGTGGGTTGCTAGTATGCTCATAAATTGGCTTGGTAGCATATCGGTTTTGCTAGATTGGTGGTAAATTTGTATGTAATATTTTGTTTGTTAGTACTATGCTTGCTGTTGGTATATATATATATTTTTATTACTTGTATCTGGCTAGATAACATTAACCCAACCCAAACACCACACTTTGCCCCACACACACACACACACACACACACTTCTCTCTCTTTTTGATAATGCAGATGGATTGGGCATGTAGAGGTCAGGCTCTCAGATCTTAGGTTGCAGTGGTACAGCAGAACAGCACAGCAGGGTGGCGCCAGGACGCTGGAATACACTGTGAGCTATCTGGAGGTATTCAATAAAACATCTGTGATGCGAGGGGCCCACTTCATAACCCCAGTGACACACCCACACTCACACTCAACCTAGTAACATTTAGATTAGGTGGCTGGTGAATGGTGCTGCCTGTCTGATGGTCCTGTAGATTTATGATGCTGCAGCCTGATGTCCTGTACGAACACTATTTGTGGGTTAGTACATTATTCTTTTGAATTAATTAGGCCTCTGTATGAATGTTCACCCTGGATTATGGCACAGAGGATTGTAACATCAAATCCTGTGTACTGGTAAAGAAATGACCTCAAGATACTACAAAGTCAAGCGCAGTGAATAAATGAAAACTGGTCCAGACAGACAGATAAAGGATCTGGTTCCTTAGCTTGAGGCCGATTTGTTTTGAGAGTTTACCTCTCTCTGCAGGTCCTTGGTGCGGCTGTCCGCCTCATCCAGCTGGGTCTGGAGCTTGGTACTGTCCTGCTGGTGCTGGAGCTTCAGGGCCCCCAGCCTCTTCTCCAGCTCCTCCTGGGATCTCTCCAGGGCCTTAAGGCTATTGCTCAGCTCATCATTCTGGGCACGTGAACTAGCAGACACAAGAAAACAAGGAGTTCAGGAGGTAGAGGATCAGGGTGAGAGCAATGTGAGGTATAAACAGCAAAATGGACGCTAGAGTGGAGCAAATGAGACAGAGGGAGCAGGGAGGTGGGGGTGGAGTTGAGCTCTTGCCCTGACCTGGCGAAGTCCTTCTCTAGCTGCTGCTGTTTCTTCAGCATTGCCTCTTTCTCGGAGCGCACGGCGGCGGCCTCATTCTGCAGGTTGCCCCTCTCTTTCTGGTGAGTCTTGAGGAGTTCCTCCTTCTCGACCCTGAGGGCAGCACATTCACTCTGCAGACTGCTCTTTTCCTTCTGATGCTTATTCGCAATGTCCTGTTTTTCAGATCGCAGGGCAGAACACTCCTTCTGAAGGCCGTTACACTCCTTCTGCATGGACTGCAGTTCACCGGCTGTGGAAAGCATTCAAGGCTTTATGTACATTATGACACTACAGCATAAAGTCATTTACATTTATATTGTTGTTTTAAGCAGAGACTCTTATCCGAATCAGCTCATAGAATGATTCAGAACAAAACATATTTATAATAATACACTGACATGTTCCTGTTATCTTGGACAGCCTAGTCTCTTATAGCTAGAAACAAAAGAGCTATATACCTCTAAACCGTGAGGTCATTAAGCAACACTTTTTCAAATTGCTCCCCTAAAATGGAGTGGGAGAATGACTTTGTTAGAACTGATGGTACCCACAATAATATTTTTTCTGGGATGCAAGTTTCTGGTTTGAAACTGTTAACTGCTACTATGAAAGCCTCTCATTCACTGTCAGTGAAGCAACCCCAGAATTAAAGTCTTGATTATCTGGATTATAATTTTGTGTTTGAGTTGTACATACTTGTTTCAGGGCAAATTATCCCTTTAATTTATATATGGCAATTGACAATATCAGACATTATGATGATTACAATTATTACCGTTGTGTCACAAATGTCATTTTCACCAACTATTATCATTATGTTATGTATCAATATGTGTATTTGCACCATGTAGTACCTTGTATCTCTGCAGTCTTCTGCCACTGCTTGCTCTGTTGCTGAAGGTCACCCTGCAGGTTGTCAATCTCATGCTCATATTTGTTGGCAGCCTGACGCCATTTGTCCAGGTCCTTGGTGACAGTTGCTAGGTTAGTCTGGATAGCAGTGACCTCACGCTCCCGTTCAGACGTGGCTGCCTCCAGGGCACGTTGCAGTGATTTCACCTCATCACGTGAACTGGAGGAGGCGTTGTCTCTCTGCTCTCTGAGAATGCCCATTTCATCTTGGAGCTGCCGCAGCTGGCCTGCCCACACCATAGTTGGTGTTCATTATAGATTACAAACATATATACTAGGATTTATATCAAGAGAAGATGGCAGTATGATTAAGCTATTTTAAGTGAGAATAAGCACAAACTCTCCAATACAGCTCTCCCAAAAACATTCCTGCCCATCTGCAACTTGCACATGCCCCAAAAGGCAACAGGCAACTCCAAACAACACACAGGCTTACCTTGAAGAAGTTTTATCTGTTTTACAGATTCGTCAGTTTGATGCTTATTTTCTCTTCTCTCGTCCTCCAGGAGACCTGTAAGGACATCAGGTCAAAAAGTATAAGTCAACTTGTATAAGTGATCAAATCGTATTTCAGTCTGACACGAAGATATTTGTATTCTATACCTTGTAGCTCCATGCATTTCAGCTTCTCGGTATTGGCTAGCTCCTGGGCTTCTCGAAGTTCATCATTCAAGCGCTGGATGATTTTCTCTGAGTCGCCAGACGACCCCGTGTTTGACCGGTGAAGCTCATCTGAGTAAAATACAGAGCAAAAGTGTTTACCCGAGGTAGAAGATCTATTCTACTAACATGAGAGTAACTGTAAGGGTAGACTTTCATAATTACATTAGCTTATCTACCTGCATAGTAAACAGAGCACACTATAAAGTAAAGCTGAGTGCAGAATGGTACTTTAAGCAGTAATCAGCAATTCTGTAAGTTGCCACAAAAATAGAACTATGATAACTGAATGTCTTGCCTTGTTAATTTTGCTTCAGTCCCAAATATTTAACCAGGGCTGACATACTGGATAATTTCCCAAGACATTAAAAATGGGCCTATTACATAAACTAATTGCTAACCCAGAAATAGACACAAATGCATTATCTGAATAGTCTACCCAAGTCTTCATTCCAAATTGTCCATTACCCCAGCAGCGTATGAGCTGTTTCTTTGGCACATCAACACTGCTTGCTAACAGTAAGTTAAACAATACACAGAGGGAAAGAACTAGCCATCGTTGTCAAGGGTATGTTGTGCTTTCTAGAGGTGGAAACAAGCCCCGCAAATACTTCGGGGCTTTATAATACCCAGTGAGCATCCTGATCCCCTAATCTGCCACGGCCAGAAAAAGAGGTGACCTCATCTCAGATCAAGCCTTTTGGCAGAGGAGAAAACAAGAGCCAGAACAGGTCAAGCATGTGCACCATAAATGGACACATCAGAGGACTATGACATCGCTGTGAAATGCTATATTGGTCGGGAAAACTGGGATTTCATTGTGTCTCATACACATGCGCACATTGACACACTAATGCACGCACACACACATACACACATTTCATTAGGACTGCTATCAGATGAAGTTATTCTAATAGACGTCCCTAAAATGAAAGGGTGTAGACAGACTGCTGGAGGCTGGTGGCACCCCCTGGCTCAAACACATGACCAGCCTGCTGTGTGCCAGGCTGAGGATGAGAGGGCAGAATGTTCTCTCCTGGCTTTGCAGTCTAAGGAGCACTGAGAGTCTGTATGTGTGTGTGTGTGTGTATGCATATGTATGAGTGGCTGAGTGAGCATCAGAATGTGAGTGGGCTCCCTGTAAGTGGGGTTGTCTGTGTGTAGTGTGTGTGGAAGATGAATGCACTTGTGTATTTTGTGCGAGTGTATGTGCACAGCTGAGCGAGGTTGCATGTGAGAGAGGGAGAGGGAGAGAGTGTGTGTGTGTGCGTGTGTGTGTGTATCTCAGACAAGAGGGCATCCAATAGAGCTTGGATGTGTTTATCTTTAGTAACATGGCATGGTCAGTTATTATCGCCATTATGTCTTAGTGTCAGCAAATGACACCTGACAAAACAATAACAGGGTTTCTCTGTATATAAAAAATACCTCTCAGACGAGCTGGGTTGTTGAGCATCAAATTGCTTCAAAGTGACAACAGGAAAAAAAAAAAAGTAGGGATAATTCTTTTTTTAGCACAAATGCCGAAGGGTATAGCCATCATGGTCCATCGTTCCCACTGCCGGTTCTCCTACCCAGTGAATGTGACAGCAGTCTTAAACTGAATCAGAGGATTATCATGCCTCGCACTGAATGATTAGAATATACAATGAATCTCTTTAAAACTGCTGATGAATCTGCCTGGTATTACTTTACAGCTACAGAATGTGCTGTATGTGACTGAAACGGAGAGATATCCGTATCAAATTGAGATTACCGCTCATGGCAAAAATGTTGTCGTCGTGAGGAGCCCGTTTGTTTTGTGCCCCCGATATAATGTGCAGTGAAGCATTACAAATTCATTCATCATGCAAAATTCATTCACTCACCAATATGTTCAGTAACACTGGTCTGAGTCATGACTGTCCCCGTTCATATTTTCATGTTGTCTGTATTACATTCGTATTGTATTAGTCACTACATTCTATTTTGATTCCAGACGCCCTAAATGTCAAAGCTAACCAATATTAGTCATCCGAGTTGGCCTCTGTGTGAAGAGACTCCATCTTCTAATAAGCTGTTGACCAGTGAAATTTGCCCCCAAAAAGCAAAGCCTTCTATAGCATTGTAAGCTCTAAAGCCGGTCATTTGAAGTCTTGACACTGATGTTTGTTTTTCCTTTTTTATAATCTCAATCAGTAAGAGATGCTGTGCCAGATAAGAGCCAAAGAACAGCAAAACACTGCCAAGTCATTCCCTCCAGTTCTGTCTTCCCATGTACATACAACAATAAAACAGCTGTTACCTTTAATGAGTGACACATTATTCAAGGGGTCGTTCAGCTGTTTCTCATCCATTTGCTTATCTGGGACAGAAGAATTATATGTCATGTCAGTGGACAGAGCAGTGAAATAGACATATCACTAAATCAAGAGCCAATGTTGACAAACATAAAACCATTTAAAAAGAAATACATTCAGTAAAATAACTAATAATAAGTAGAATAATAGTAATAATAATAATAATAATATAAATTGTATGGCATTTCTAAAGGAAAACCCAAAAAGTGCATGTTCATCCATGAACAGAAAACAAGTACTTTTAGAAGTAGCCTGTATAATTGCTCAGAAATTTCCTTTGAAGTCTAATTCACAGAAAATGTATCATAAAAGATAAGCAATAAAAACTAAAAAGCAGAAAATATTACCTTAGGTGATCCAAGAGCTATTATATGTGCTGGGCTACAGCAGTCCCTGACATGAAGAACTCTTCTCCAACTATCTGATTTTTCAGATGCGAAATGGAACAGTCCAACTGGAAAGGGGGAGACCACAAGCAAAGACCGAGGCTGCCTGCCAGACCTCCCAGTTATTGTTGAACTGCAGCCACTGAAGATAAAGATCTGGCAGAAGTGAATGGACAAATACCTTGAGGATGACTAAAATGCTACACTGGAGGCAAGTCAGACGAATGTCCTCTGATACACGACCCCCCCCTGTTTTTGGTTGAAGTCCGCAGCCCCTCCACACTAGGTCATGTATCCGAGTAGGGCATCTCGGAAGCTGCAGCTGCATACTGAAACACAGAGAGGTTTTGTTCAGGGAATTGTGCTGCTCTCTGGCCAGTTGGTACTGATGTAAAAATCTACAGGATGACACACAATAGGGCCTGCGACTGTGAGAGTGTGACAGAGTGTGTGCCAAGTATGTGCAACCCCCCTTCCTTGTTTTGCCATGTAGGGCACTCTTTTGTCACTTTAAATTAACTAATTATTGGCCTATAGTGTTAGGATGGTCTATAGATAGACGGTACGTCATCCTGAAGGGTGGAGCCACTGTAAGTGCTATATAGCCGTATTGTTTTATTTAGCTAATTTGGACTGAGCATTGTATTGGACTATAATAGAGTTAGCCTTTTCATCATTTCATCAAGATAGTAGTAGCCTAATTAGGAAAACATGTCACTGTGATTTTAATAGCCTTTGTCATTGTAAGCAAAGAACTCTGGTCTGACTCATAACGTGATCACCTTACACACTTTGGTTCAATTCAGACATGCAGGTTTTAGTTAAATAATTCATCATAACCTGTACACAAACATGCTTACTTTCATGTTTGTGTGCACCCTTAAAGTTGCAAATGCTCATTCACTGATGTAGCGTTAGCCTGATCTGGCATCAGTTTGCTTCATTTGTCATATTATGTTTTAACTAATCACCTTCTCAATTATTTTTGGTATAACATTTTGGAATGTTATACCATTACATATCCATAATCCAACAATAAACAATAAAACAATTTAGCCATGGTGGTATTATCATCGTAATATTAATGCTTGAGGCTGTAAAAGTCTGACCAGCTCATGTGTCACATGTTTTTCCAGACCGGTGATACATGATGAAAGAATGCTGCACCCAGAAAATCAATCAATGGTGAAATTAAGAGTAGAAATTGAGAAGAATATCCCTTAAAGTATAATAAATACCATCAACCAGCAAGCTGTATGAAGCCTAACTATAACTAGCTAGATAAATATCAATATCCATTTCCTTTAGCCATCCCAGCTAGTTACTCCCTATTCCTCCCCTCTGCAGAATCAGCAGCAACTCATGTATTTCTATTGGCAGTATGGAATAAGTGCAGAACATTGGAAACTTTGAAGTGGAAACTGAGAAGACTACCCCTACCAACAAACAATGATATGAGGGCTGTGGTATGGAGTTGGCATGTAGCTAGATAGCTGGCAGCTAGAGGTGACGGTAGACATGGCTAATCTATTTCAAACCATGTCATCTATTTTAAATTATGACTCAGCTATCACAGCAAATTCAGTATAACTCAACTTATATTTCTTGATTTGAGGAGATAATCAATTGCTGAACTTTGTAGTGTCTAATGTAACGTTATGGGACAAAGTTGAGAATCTGTGGCATGCAGGAGTTTGGTTTGGTTGTTAGGTCAGTGCTTTGTTCATTTCAGTTAGGGGGAGTTTTTGGGTTTCCCATAGAAACTGGAGGGTAATCTTAGGACTGCATCAATTGTGAAAACTTGTCTGCCTGAAATTTCAGATATTATAGTAAAACGAAATATGACAATAGGAGCAGATCTCATGGGGTTGGACTGCTGTATGCTATGGCCACAGTTTTAGGTCTGAGATCTTAACCTTCATTGGTAGAGGTGAAGTAAAAGTTCAAGATATAAAGTTGCCAAACATCTACAGATTTTAATGAATCTGTCCTGCGTGTTGACATGGACAATGACAAATCAGGGAAAACCAATCCACCCTAGTACTCTGTTGTCAGAAGATGCACAAAATTCTTCTTTATTTTAGCATCCTGTAGAGGTATAAAGCTAGGAGATCTGGTCTAGAGAGCACTGAATGGCCACAACTTCAATTTAAAGTGAATGAGATTAACTGAAAATAAAATAGCACAATAATTTTTCATTGCAGCATAAAAATACATTAAAACCACAGACTAGTGGAGGATAAACCCACCTAAATTCAGTTTAACCACCTTTTTATATATAATTCACCCACTTTTTATGACTTAAATCTTTATGACAAAAAATAGTATGCCTATATCACCAAACTAATCCAATTTTTTTCAACCTACTGCTTGTCTCACTATGTAGGCACGCCGAGTTCAAAAATAGTTTTGTCCCACATGTCATCACCTTTAATAGCACCCTGGACTCATAACCCACTGGACTGTTATTTCCCCCTACAGCTATGTGAACTATCTTCTTGTTATGTCTGAATTCCCTCTGTCACGGTGTTTTGGTCTATGTCAAGTCATGTGTCTGAGTAGTGGCCTTGTATCTGATTGTGTGGATGTATCTGTGTCTGATTTGCTGTGGAAATGAATTTCCTCCTTGAGGAGTTAGACTAATAAAGATCTAATATCTAAATTATATTAGGATAAGGTCTTTTAAAAGGGGGAAAGGCATAAACGAATGGTTTTTTTTTTCTGAAAACTGGTGGTTATTTGCCTTATGATTATCGCCCACTGGAGGTCAGAGTTTTACCCATCCCGATGAAAGTCACTGTGATATTTACAATAGAGACTTGTACTCAATAGTGACTTATAGTGACTTTCTCGCACTTGGAAGGTGTTTTTTTTAAAATCTCATTTGTCATAGCTATATGCCTTTAGCCTGTAGGGACTTACAGTTTTCCTGTGCTATCTGTGTGTATCCCTCTAAAGTTTACTATAAGATCACTAACGTTATAATGCTGTCAGAGAGGGGCAGCTATTTTATTTAACATCAGAATGAAACTGATATTTAGGCCTAACGTTACCTCTTGTATTTTAGTTCGTCTTTTTTTCAGTAAGATTAAAGTAACTTACATGGCTAAATGTGGTTAACTACTGAAAAAAAAACCTGTTTCAACAAACTACTCCAAAATGTGGTTACTCAAACGAGAAGTTGAACTTTTAAGTTGCTGTCGTCAGCTAATTGTTAGCTAAGGTTAATCCCCAACACTGAACACTTTAGCCCCGTCCAACGTTCAACCAATGAAACCTAGAAAACTATAAAAAACGACCATTCATTACTCAACAGGAAAACTTGCTTGTAAGTTTCAGAGATGTAGTGGGTGTTGCCTTTCTGCCTTACGTGTCGTCGTCATTTAGCGGTCTGAACAGTTTAGCAGGAGTTTTTCAGAGACGGTGATGCTAATGTCAAGGAGGAGGTGGGAACATCACGGCAAAGCTACCAGGCTTTGAGTTGAGCCGCTGGATGCCGGAGAAGTCAGTTCCCAACTGCTATTCTTGGTTTTTAATACCTTCCCCGATGACTTCCTCTATCTCGGCTTGGATTTGGAGTGAGAGTTTTTGGCTGCCACCAAATGTTACGTGGGCGGACCTTGAGCATCCACCACCTGGCGTGGAGTATCCCCGAGTGGGCCAGATACTGTACGCCCTACCCCTGGCCGTCTGTGTGCTTGTTTTGCGACTGGTTTTTGAGAGGTAGGCCAAAAAAACGCTTGTTTCCTTTTTTGGGGCCATAGTTGGAAGTTAGTTCTGCCTCGGTTTGGGTGTCTGTGTGTGCGTGTGTGCACAGCTGTGTGTTTTCCAGCGTATGTGGCATCTGCTCATACAGGAAAACCCCTTACGAAAAAGTAATCCAACGCATTTTATAAAGATAGAAAACAGAACAACAACAAATCTAACTCTCTTTAGGCATATTCATTTCTGAGAATGTAGTGATACCTTAGGAAATTTTAAAAAAAATACCATAAAGTATGATAAGGTCACTATAAACTCACCATTGAGTACCACTGACACGCTATAAATTCATGTAAATTAGGAATATGGAAGTATGGTGATTTGACGTCAGAGAATCCACACTAAATCAGAATTTACATAACCACATGATCTGGGCAGTTCAGTCAAACTTTATGAACACAAACTCTCTCCAGAAACTAGACTAGACTAGCCAATGCGCTTTATTTTGAAGAGACATCCTGAGCTGTTCCACTGACAGTGATGGGAAGACACGTGGACAGATTTCTGGCTCATAAATGTTACATGTTGCGAAATAAAGCTCACATGGAAGTAATTCTTTGTTCACAAATTCACTCTGCCATTCATAGCTTGTTAACAGCTGCAGGTTTTGTCTCTTGACATCGCAGATTGGAGTCTTCCTTTCTCTTCCTCTCTCTTTTTTAAATGATACATATTTTTAGCACCATGCAAGATCCTCAGAATATGAGTAATAGGTGAATTCTCAGGGTGATTTATTTTTTCCATTCAACTTCTACTTTTAACAATGTTATCATTCCTGTGAGGTGACGACGTGAAAGGCCTGCTGCAGACATGACAAACTGATTCCTCTGGTTGGGGGACAATTATTAAACTTGGTCAGAACTGGTAGTATTTGCTTTTGTTAATGATAGTTTAAGAACAAAAAGAGATATGTTGACATACTCTCATTTTACAGCCTCATTTTCGATGTGATTACAGGAGACAAGAGTATTTTGTGTCTTTCTGTACAGTCTCTCTAGTTAAGCAGGCAACATCTTATTTACCAGGTGTCCATCAGTCCAACTTGTATAAATGAACTGTACACAGCTGCCACCAAACCGTCTTTTCAGAGGAAAGATCACCTCAAGCATAACCTAGCTTTTCCTGTGCTAGAGTGCTTCATTTAGAGTAAATTGACAGATGAAAGGGAAGGGAGAGGCCAAAGCCCAGCCTATACTTATTCAGTCTGTATTTTTCCATGCTGTAAGATTGTTGCAGATCTCAACTGGGGTTTGCCTTGGCGTTGCAAAGGTCTGCACGGGGTGTTTCCCTTTGGGTTGTAAGACTGAGAAGTTGTAAATGGCTGTGACTCTTGAGTGCGGACAATGGTCAACTCAGCAAGACGATCCCATGACAGAGATCAGTATTTTGGTCAGGGACTACACCCCCTCTCTCTGTCTCCGCTCCCATCCTCTCACATGACAGCTCATCACCCTCTGTTTAGACTAGGTGCTACATTCCTCAGGATTCTCTCTTTCTATCGCTTGCCTGTGTCTCCTCTATAGCCCCTCTCTCTCTCACTCTCTTGCTCTCTCCCCCTCTTCCTAAGACACGCATGCATGCCAAACATAATTATTGTGGGCAAACTGTGAAAGCTCTTCAGTCCGTGTCAGTGAAGGAAGCCCCTTGGCAAAACTTGGCTAGCGGTCCATCTGTTGCCATAACCTGTCCAAGATGGTCGATGTCTTTCTCTGACTTGCACACCACCTCTTTATCCCCTCCCTGCCCCCGCCCTGTTTTTTTTTGCCTCCATCTGTGTGTATACAGGCTAGTGGCCAAGCCCTGTGCCCGCATACTTCAGATTCAGACGGGAGTGAGTCGACAAGCTCAGCCCAATGCCGTCCTGGAGAGGGTGTACATGTCCATAACGGTACATAAGGTTCATGTTTGTGCTCTAGTTCATTAAATTATCCTCCATGTAGTTGAACATTGATGTTAGTGCACTGGAATACAGCAACACTATCATGATAGATATGTAAATACATTACAACTGGACCATTGTATGCCACTTTGATATCAATTTTAAAGTCCAGATTGATGAACTGCGGTCCTCAGAATGCACATGCTTGTAGGATGTATTAGGCTTGCAGATGTTTACACTGTTTTATCTGTTGATCTTATTTCATGTGTCTTATGTTTTGTTGTCTTTTATGTTTTGTGAAACAATGTATGCTGGCTTCTTGGCCAGGGCTCACTTGAAAAAGAGATGTAAATCTCAATGTGACTTCCCTGGTTAAATAAAGGATAAATAAACAAATACAATAAAAGTAAATACCTTATGTAGTGTGGCTGTAGTACATAGTGGCATTGTTGTTTTCCATTCACAGAGGCAAGTCATTTCATAACTCCTCTGTGCTGTCCTCCTTAGTCTCCAGACACAAGGCAACTGGATGGGCTCTCCAAGCAGCTGGACTGGGATGTTCGGAAAATACAGAGGTGGTTTCGCCTCCGGCGGAACCAAGACAGGCCCAGTGCGCTGAAGAAGTTCTGTGAGAGCATGTAGGTTCCTGCTCAGGACTCGATGTAGTGTGCATCGAGTTAATAAGAAGGGAATTTGTACAACAGCATGTTTCTATTTCAAGCAGATTTCATATGACGTTATTGTGTTTTCCTAACTTTATTCTTTTATTCCACTTCAGGTGGAGATTTACCTTCTATCTGGGGATATTTATCTATGCGATTCGCTATTTGTGGGTGGTGAGTAGAATTGGCATATTGTATGCTTTAGTTCAGTGAATAGCTTAATCAGTATGACACAGTCTGAATATTGATTTAAGTTGTGAAACCATTGCCTGAAGCTATTAATGAGAGAATGAAACAATGTTGCATAGCCTTTTTGAAAGCTGGAAGGAAAGCTGGAATTTCAAGCATATCCTTTTGTTGAGCAATCAGAGAGAGGCCTAATCATGTCCACATTTTGTGTGGTTTCCTGCAGTCTCCTTGGATGTGGGATACCAAACAGTGCTGGTACAACTACCCTTTTCAGGTAACTTATTTTTTTACTAATTGCTTAAATGCCATGTTCATTTACCTATATCATAAGGTGACAATCTGTTCAGCACTATAATGTTGCCCTGTCTGCAGGGATATGTATTTGATTAAGGTGTTATTGTGTCACTCCCTCCCAAAGCCTCTGAGTCCTGGCCAGTACAACTACTATGTAGCTGAGCTGGCTTTCTATTGGTCTCTGATGATTTCCCAGTTCACAGACATCCGACGGAAGGTGAGTCACCTGACCGTAAAACTAGTGCTATTGTGCCTCCTCTCAATAGCCTTGCTCAATCCTTAACCTTTGTATTGTTACTTGTATGCCAGCTTCTCCTATCCACTTGTTTTTCCTGAATTTCTTAAGTGGTCTATCCTGTTAACAGGCTTTACGACTTCATGCCAACAAAAGGCTTGACTTTCATGCTATTCACACACTAATTATTGTTTTCAGTTTGTTAGAATTAGCTCATGATAATAAACTCTGGCAGAACAGGTTAGGCATTGAGGTGCTGCAGAGGCACAGAGCTATGCCTCTATAGTTGCCTCTTTGCACGAGCACAAACATCCCAGTATTTACATAAGCCCTTTCAGCCAGTGTTGTAAAGCCAGTCTTGGTGAATATGTGACCAGAAGTGAAGATCATTCTAGCTCAACCAGCAATTGCATTCTCAGTGTTGTGCTGTCTTTCTAGCTGTGAGTGTTTCATGTACAGCAGAGCCAGCTTGAGCATCATATTAACCTATCTACCCATCTCTCTTCTTCTGTCATCTCTCTTCGTTTCCACCGATGACAGGATTTCGTCATCATGCTTGTCCACCACCTGGCCACCATAACCCTCATCACCTTCTCCTATGCCAACAACATGCTGCGAGCAGGGACTCTGGTCATGTGCGTGCACGATGCGTCCGACATCTTCCTTGAGGTAAAAGACAATAAAGATTACGTTTGGTTCAGGACGTTGCCAGGCATTGTAGGGCAAAATGCAGGTAAACACACCTGGGAATATCTGAATATGAAATGATCCCCTGCAGCACGTCAGTCTCTGCTGTGTTCCAACACTTTCACAGCGATGAGAACATCAGAGCCTTTGCTACCTGCGCTACCTGTCTGACAGGAAAGCCTTTCTGGTACCGAGATTACTGAGGCAAGGCGTCATTCATGGAAATTAGAATATAGATATCTGTTTATTACTTTGTCACAGTGATTAATCCCTTATTTATTCCCCAAGGCTGCCAAGCTGGCCAACTACGCCAAGTACCAGAGGCTGTGTGATGGCCTGTTTGTGGTGTTCAGCATAAGCTTCTTCTTCACTCGACTTGTCATCTATCCATTCTGGTGAGACAATGAAAGGTCAATAATGTGACAAATGACAACTTATTTTTGTGATAACATATTGACAGCCCCAGTAATCCGTGTGTGTGTGTGTGTGTGTGTTGTAGGATTGTTAACAGTGTTCTGTTCGAGAGCTGGGAGATCATTGGCCCGTACCAGTCCTGGTGGCTGCTGAACGGGCTGCTGTTGGTCCTGCAGGCTCTTCACGTCATCTGGTTCTACCTCATCGCTTGCATTGCTATCAAAGCCATATTCAAGGGAAAGGTAGGTCTGGTTGTTTGTCTGTCTGTCTGTGTGTGTGTGTGTGTGTAAGAATTTATTTTTACATTCCTCGCTGCTCCAAAGGTTAAGTGCTGTTGGTGAAATGCGACTGTCATCTCCACCTCATTGCTTCTTTTTACAGGTGTCAAAGGACGACCGCAGTGACATCGAGAGCAGCTCAGACGAGGAGGGTTTGTCCAATTCCCGTAAAAGCCCCGGTCATACCCCAAAACCAAAGGACAGCCACAATGGCAGCCTTAACGCTAATGGAGAGACTCATGACCACTGAGCGCTGGGAGGTGACGATAAACCAGTTGTGCTTGTAATGTGGCTTTTAATCACCTCCTGTGTGCCTGTGAACCCCACCTTGTCTCTGCGATGCCCTGAAGACACGCCAACTCCTGTCACTTTCAGAATTGAAGTACGAGTTGTTTAAAGGGGGAGAGGAACGGATACAAGGAACTCTGTGTGTGGTTTACAAACTTATCACTGTTTTTCTGTCAAGTTTACAGCTGCTTTTCGCTTATACAAGACATACAGAAAGAAATGTTTTGTAGCAGTTTTACAAGACAGATACTAAGTTGTGTTGCATTATATTGCTATTGTGAGAACTCGTTTTATACTTGGAAACAGAGCTTTATCAATGAAATTGGTAATATATTTGATAGCTGTAGGAAATGTACTGTTTGTGCCTTAATGAATATGCTCCTTGCCCTCATTTTACTTTACGACCAAATTAAAAATATGTTTCTTATTAAAACATTTATTTAATAAAATCCAGTAGTGCACATGTTGTGTGAATAACTTTATTATGCTGTAAATGTAGCATTTAGTGGATGGTCAGTTTGACTGTATAATAACATGGTAGCATTTGATGCAGCGTGATCCACTAGAAGACTTTCTTTGCAATGAGATTATAATCCAACCTTCTTCAGTAGTTTATTTTATCACACTGGTCCAACATGTTAAAAACTTCTTCACAGAAGTCATTATATCTCAGGCTGAAAGAAAGGGATACAAAAGCAGTCGTTAGATGCTAGCGTTAAGTGTTTCTTCTCCTTATAAACCACCTTTATGCAGTGCATCTTGACAATTACATAACGTTTCTATGTAGAGGTTTATCAACAACCCTCCTCCTCCACCACATGATGCTCACTCACTTCAGCTCCTGCATGTTGTGGCTTTCCTGCATGAGCTGGACAAGGGCCGGGACAGAGGCATTAGTCAGCAAGTTGTTTTTCAGGTCCAGGCTCCTTAAAGTCTTACTGGCTCTCACAGCAGCACACAAGTCCCCAACACAGGCATCTGTCAGCTGGATCATTTCAACACTAAGACAGACAAGAGACAACAGAATTAGACTGTAGAAGTAGTGGACATTCTGCAATTCTGCATTCTGCAATCGTGATAAAAAAAATGCTGGTGGTGTAAAAGCCCGTGTTGTGCCATGTAATGATTTTGTCGACTCACTCCAAGTCCTCCAACAGACAGCTTTGATGTGCTACCGCGTCCCACAGGTGTTTGGCCCCTTGGTCTCCTACACTACTTATAGCTACAGACAAGGACTTGAGTCGAGAGGTCCCACTTCTCAGCAGTGAACCCAGTACCTTGTAGACCAAGTGGGTTAACTCACACCGTGTCAAGCTGTAAGAAGGAGCAGAATTCACACCAATGCACACTATCCTGAATTTCACCAAATATTCGAGACTGGTTGATTTTGTCTACATAACTGGAAGTGTTTAAAAGCTGACACTTTATTAAAACGGTTGACTATACCCGAGTTTCTCCAATGGGCATCCAGGTCTACTGAGGGCTTCGCAGAGCAGCAGCGCCCCCTCCTGGCCCAAATCGTTCACTGACAGATCCAGCTCTAACAGACAGCAGTGCTCTGACTTCAGGGCCTCAGCCAAACTAGCACAGCACGCACCTGTCAACTGGCAATCAAACAATCTGGACAGATAAATGAAAGATATTAGTATTAGGGTTAGCATGTCTGAATCACAGGTTTGTATGAATCAAACCTGCTACACATTCCTTTAGAGGTGTTACTGGTCACATCCACCTGGGATAATAAAATGTTCTTTGAACATTTTGAAAAAGACACTGACTTCAATTTGATCCTTTTAAAACATGGACTTACTGGAGGCTCTGCAGTTTACAAAGCGGATGCTGAAGGGACCTGGACAGCAGATCCACTCCACTGTCACCAATAGTGTTGTATGTCAGGGTCAGTTTTCTCAACTCTGACTGGCCAGAACACAAAGCCGTCGACAAAACCTCCATGGATGCTGCAGTCAGCTGGCAGGTTTGCAGCCTGGTCATGAACAACACAAAAATGAGTTTATCTTTCAAACCTTAAAGTCTGAAAACATTGATGCGAACATATACTGAACAAAAGTATGAATGCAACATGTAAAGTTTTGGTCCCATGTTTCCTGAGTTAAAATATCCCATTAGTTTTCCATAAAAAGCTTATTTTTCTCTTATCTTCTGTACAAGTTTGTTTACATCCCTGTTACTGAGCATTTCTCCTTTGCCCAGAATTTCTCTCAAATGATTTTCTCATATGAACTGTAACCAAGTAAAATTTTGAAAATTGTTGCATGTTGCTTTTATATTTTTGTTCAGTTTAATTGCAGAGTTGTAACATAAAAAACAGGAAAATCTTAAAAACCAATTATACTGCACAATTATCCTGCAATTATGCTACAATTATACTGCACCACACATATTACATACTGAAGCTCCTGCAGTTTGCAGTGAGGGCTACGCAACGCTTGGCACAGTTGCGTGAGGCCCCGGTCCCCGAGCTCATTAAACATCAGCTCCAACACACACAGCTGGGATGTGCCCGAGGTCAAGACAGACACCAGGTCTCCACAGCACGCCGCCGTCAGTCTGCACACTGCAAGTCTATATAAAACAAGAGCAACTTACTGATTTGACTGAAAATGCTTTTTTTTGCCTTTGAGAAATAAAGCATAAAGGACATTTGAAAATTTCCCAGGCTAGTCTCACGTTAATTTGAGTAGCTTGCAGTCTCTGAGTCCAGTGCAGAGGATTTTGAAGCTTGCATCACCCAGGTGGGAATGAGAGAGATCCAGCTCCTTGGTCCTTCCTTTGCTGAGAGCTGAAGCCAGGTGAGGGACAGACCCGGGTCTCAAGGAGCTCTGTGACAATCTGGGGACACAGGAGAGAGATGTTACATAGAGATGTGTGCACCAAACTGAGTGTAAAGCACAGTGAACACAAATAAACTCAGACATGCAGCTACTACAAAGCAAAGGTGATGGATGTCTGGATGACTTACATTATCTTCTGAGACAGGGCCATGGCTGGAGCCAGCATCTCTGCTTCCTCCTCTGTCAAATCCTTCGTACAGTACAGATTCAACTGCTCCATCTCCCCAAGGCACATGAAAGCATAGTTCAGTGCCACACAGTCCTGGAGGCCCACATCCCCGTAGCTGATGCCGATTCGTGCTGAAGGCGTGATGATCTCTTTCACCAAACTCTCATTCTGACTTTGGTGAAGCCGACGGAAGCAGCGGTAGTGTTTCTCTTTGTAGCACCCCTCTAGTGTCTCCTGGGAGCTGCTTTTAAGCCAGCCTTTGAAATCCAAGATCCGATCAGAGTCAAACTCCCCCAGCAGGGTCTCTAGCGGCCTCCGCTGATTTGGTTCTGAGAGGCCTGACAGGTAAACATCCAGAAACTTTGCATGGCCTTCATGCTTCTCCAACATCTCCTTCACGCTCTCAGACGTCGACTTGTCCAAAAAGAAAGCTGCAGCCAACAGGAACTCTTGCATCACTTGGGAGTGGAAAGAGAAGACGCATCCATCCGATTCCGGGTCGCCGTCTACTCGCAAAAAAGCGTCCGCTGAGCTTTGAGAGGTGAGAAACTGCTGAAAACCAAAGGAGATTATTTCCTCCTTGGTGCAGCCAGAGCGTTGGTCAAGAAAGCAATGAGAAGCCATCTTCCCTAGGGCCGACACTAGATCTCTGGAGCGGGCCTCATTCAGTGAGAGAGCCTGAATCAGGTGGACCATGATGCTTACACACACCTGAGTTAATGTTTCAGGAAGCCTCTCGTCAGCATCCATCAGAGACTTGTAAATAGAACAAACTGTCCAACAAAATCTAGGGGAGGTGCAGAAATCATAAAAGCCTAATGTCTTCTCCATGTTCATTAGTGCTCTGTTGGCAATAGCTGGGTCAGTAAAGAACCCGTTAACAAAGGCCTTTCTCTGGGGCTTCAGAAAGCCCAGCAGGTCGACCCCGGTCCCACTCAGAAACTGCAGACATCCCGTAGGCCTGGAGGCGACCAGAAAGGCAGCTCCTGTTAGCAGTGTCCCATGAAGCAGGCTGGCCACTAAACAGGACACTGAGGCCAGCTGTCTGGGGTCAGAGCAGAGAGTGTGGACTGAGGGGTCCAGGCTGTGTTTGTACTGATCCAGCTCGTCAAATACAAACAACAGACTCTCGGGCTTCTGCAGAACTTGGCACATGGACTCAGGAGAAAAATGATTGTGATGGTGTGACATGAATGTCTCCAAGGAGAGCATCCCATCAAGAGAATTCAGCTCCCTGAACTGGAAATGGAATATGTAAGAAAAGCTTTGGAGGTGTTCTCCTTTGGCCCAGTCCACTACCAGCTTCTCCAAAGCAGTTGTTTTACCAGATCCTCCTGGACCAACCAGTAAGACTGTTTTGTTTTTGTCAGACAGAGCAGTGTGGATGGCATGATCAACAGAGGGCAGGTCGTCTGCCACATATTTCTCTGTCACCTGATCCCCAGCAGTCAAGGGAGATATGTACTGGCTGTTATTGATCACATTGATTGGCAGCTGGCCACCAAGGAGTGTTGGTGTGCCCTTTGACTTCAGGCTACATGCCAGCAAAGCTTCTTTGTGCATTGTGTAGATCACTGTTATGAGAATACACAAAAACATAACAGAAAACAGTTAGGATGAGTTGTACATAATGCTAACACGCATGAGCTCCAACACAATAACATCATGCACGCAAATCTGTCATTCATATTTGCGTAATAAATGCTTTTTTACAGTGTAACAAATTGTATTTTCTTACTTTTCAAACTGTCTAGTCACACCTGTCAGAACTACATGCTAGCCTGCAGAGAAAAGTGGAAAGTACAGTTACCTTGGATCCAGTGTTGTTGAAAAAAACAACAAATGTAGTTACGACAAAGCACGCCCTGTTATTGGACTGTAAAACAAGGAGTTGAAGCAGAGAGATTTCAGCTTTTAAGGTGGGGATACGACATGGAAGTATACAACTAGACAAGGCATGCACCAGCCAACGTAAATAAGCTGTCTTCCAATCAAAACACGAGTAGTAGGAAACCAGGAAGTAATGTCAGTCGGGTAATTAAGCCCTGAACGCTGCCTTACAGACGAGGGCATCGCCATGGGTAACTATCTAGAAACACGGAAACATTAGCAAGCCCAAACTTTAGCTAACACTGCCATTTACAAAGTCCTCCCAGACAAAAGAGGCCCAGAGACAAACGAAAACAGAATTCATGAAAATTCATATGTCCTAAACTATCTGTCCTGTAACCAAACAAGCCTGTTGACATTCCAGGCAAATTACTGTGGAGCTTCTGCCCGTCTGTAATAGCAGCCTACCAAAAGCAATGTCTCCTAACATTATGGTTGTGTTTCAGACAGGTTGTGTATATCCAAGGGTGGATTTTTAACAATATGGGGGGTAACTGACCCAGGAAGTTGTGGTGGTCCGTGTGCGTTGGGAGAAAAGGTGAAGGGAAGAACAGAAGTGACTGAGAATTTATTATTACTGTAAGCTAGCTAAATTCACTCAATCACAATGCGTCGTTGGAAGCAAATGTATAATTTAAGCACATCCAGCCAAGGCTGAGCCACATGGTCTATTGATGCTTTCAAAAATAATAATTTAACCTCATCTCAACTCTTGCAAACAACTGAAGCTAATAACTCTTCATGGAGCTTTGTTGTTGCGTTATTGACAGTACTTCACAGTACTGTCACAGCATTCATTTTGCTTTACACCATGCTATCACAAAAGGAAATATTTCAGTTTTCTGCCAGCCATGATTAGATCATCATCATCCAGAGCAGTGAAATAGCAGAACTTTATAAAGGATGTGCTCTTTCATGTGTACTGGGTGGGTTTCTTCTCGTCTCTTTATGACTCCCACAGGTATCTCTCCAAGCCAGTTGTGTGAAATTCCATGTAGATGTAAACACTGGCTAAACAGAGGTGGCATGCTTTCAGCTGATGCATGTAGATAGGCGAGTTCTTAAAAAAAAAACACCTTTATGATTCATGCCTGGGGTATTCATGCAGCTATAATATGTGTCTGCTCTCATCTAGATCACACACATCTCTATCATAACAAAATAACAGCCTACAGTGTTTTTCCCATCTGTTCAAGGTGTGAGGTCCCATCAGTATGACCTTACCCTGATGTTATACCTGTTGTGAGACCAGACTGTGCTGCTTTAGTTTTGTGACAGCTGTCCTTGTCTGAGTAACCTGGCTAATACCTGGTGCATATCATTCGGCAGGTGGCGGACACCTGAAAACATTACAAATATTCTCAACGTGTAAGAAAACCTTCAAGGATACTCAGACCTCCTCTCTCTCTTTCAGTCCTTTTACCGGTTTCATGTTGGCTGCTGTTGCTTATGGCATGAGGAGAGACAGGCATTAAAATAGTCGTCATACTTCGGCTTGTTTTGATGGGGATGGAATGAGGAGAATGAATGAAATGTACTCAAGTCTTTGTTGGATGTCTATTTAATTACTGCCTGAGAAAGAGGATACAAATGATCATGCAGCTGAGCGGACGTCCATGTTTATTTGAATTATTATCATTATCATTATTATTATTATTATTATTAAACTGGGAATTATTGTGACATTCAACACAAAGACAGAATACACAGATACGTTCACATTTGGCTCATTGGCTAACTTGACTTACTGTAGATTACAAAGAGATGAATGTAAAGTTACAGTTAAATGACCATGGTAATTCCAGTAGGATCATGCACTGATGTAGTTTTTCTGTTGTTGTTCTTTAGATGTACGATCTGTCATTAGTCTCCACTGTCTTGATGAGAACTGGAGCCGACCTTTGCTGCTGCTGGTAGCTGATGGTAGCTGGTACCTTGGGCACTGGGGGGAAGAAGACAGTGGAAAAATGACACACAAACACACACACATAGGCTATAGGGCAAAGTGATATATCGGTTTCACCCGTGTGATAGTGCTAACAATGTTGTAACCTACAGTTGTAAAATACAGCACTTACTTTTGTTGGGCACTGTCTGGATGTTGACAATAGACTGCTGTCCAATTCTGCGAATGAGAAAGGAGGAAATGTGAGCAGTGATGCAGCGGTAAATAAAAAAGTGAGTGAACTATGACCTCGAGTTGATGATCATCCTGAGGCAAACAGCCACAAATCTAAATAAAAATAAATAATATGTTCAGAAAAACTTTAGGCTTTTTCCCCTATCCTCATACACCTTTAATCAGTTTGATACTACTTAGTATGATATACACTATGAATTTATGTCATAAAGATTTATGTAAGCTAATAAAGATAAACTCTGAGTAACTGATATTCTGCACATAAAAAGGTGGGTACACTGATTGCAAGATTTGACTGTATCCCTCATATCACCAGCATTAGTTTGACGCTGCTGAAACGCCAACCAGTAAAACTCCTGCTCACCTCTCCTCTTCTCCCTCCAGCAGCTTCCTGTAGGTGGAGATCTCTATGTCGAGGGCCAGCTTGACGTTCATCAGCTCCTGGTACTCCCTGAGCTGGCGGGCCATGTCCTGCTTGGTCCTCTGCAGAGCCAGCTCCAGGTCCCGGATGCGAGCCTTGGCGTCCTTCACGGCCTGCTCCCCACGCTGCTCCGCCTCAGATATCTGGCCGTCCAGGGTGGCACGCTGGGACAAAATAATAGAGGGATGGTACGAAGGTTTTGTTACCACTGAGTTTGTCAATCAGACCTTTCAAAACAGATACAGTACTTCAGAAATAACTGCCATCTGCTCAGTGTGCCACTTTTACCCAGCCTGTAATTTTGTTGATTCTTTAATTGTGAATGTGCCACGTCATTTGTGAATGTGCCTTGTGGTGAGACGCAAAACAAAACAAATCTCCGTTAATGTTGACATTAGGGCCTATATTGTTACAACTGAAGCTGTCAGTCAGATGTGTGAATTAGAGGATTTGACTGTTTCATAATCACGCCTTCTGCTTTAGGAAAAACTGTCGTACGTCTGATCAGCATGCCAGTTGGCAAATATTACCCAGACAGCCTTGTAGTAACACACAAACCACTACAGAGTAAACAACAGCATGATTTGATCCTGTCTCTGTCATAGCTCACTACTGACTGACACCCAATCTTCCTTCCACAGACAGTTATCAGTTTTAAGATAGTTGACAATAGTTCAACCAGTTGACAGTCATTCAAAGCAGGGATCTGTGAATGGGTATTAACTCTGTTGTGCTTAATGCATTAACATGCTCTCTCTCTCTCTCTCTCTCTCTCTCTCTCTCTCTCTCTCTCTCTCTCTCTCTATTTTTTCTGTGAATGTCTGTAAATACAGTCTTTGGTACCAACTTTCTTATGTTGACAACGTCCTTCTGTGTGTGTATTCTATATCTGTTTCATTCTATATCTGTTTTTAACAAAAAGTTTTTAACAAAAGCCCATCTAGGGACAAACATTGCAAATTAGCCTAGGCTATAAATGTTATGATATGTGACATCGGACTATTTTCTTTAAAATGTTCTATGTCTATGTATTAATCTGTCCCTATTCAAATAAACACTGAAATGAAATGAAATGTTTATTACACTTCACTCACCTGTCCTTTCACAGCCTGGATCTCATTCTGCAAGCGGCTGATCAGCCGGTTGAGCTCAGCGATTTCTCCCTTGGTGCTGCGCAGCTCATTGCCGTACTGGTCGGCCTGAGCAGACATCTGGTCAAACTGGTGCAGGCAGAGAGCAGAGAGGATGAATGGGTAAATAATCAGTAATTATCACATGTTTCTTTAGGGTGGCCCCAAGTTTTACAGGTTTTTTTTTTGGTGGGTTTATTGCATTTGGCGTGACTGTTTGAACTCTGCTACTCCTCCCATTAAGAGGAAACCTGTTTTATTACATCTTTAACTATACAAATAGCCCATTTAAATGTAATGATTCAGATTAGCCCAAGATTAATACATTTTTCAGCTCTGTTTTAAATCTCTTCACCTTGGTCTTGTGCCAGTTTTCGGCCTCCTCGCGGCTACGTGCAGCGATGTCTTCATACTGGGCCTTAACTTCAGACACGATCTGATCCATGTTCAGGCCTCTGGAGTTGTCCATCTGCACAACCACCGAGGTTTGCTTCAGGCTGTCCTGCAGCTCATGGAGCTCCTGTGGCAAAACAACACATACAGCAACACTGTCAATACAAAACAGCTGTTACACCATGGACAAATCTTTAAAGTTCATACAGATTTCATTTGATTTGAGGTATTTATTGTCTAATAGTTGTCTATACCATATCATAGAGAGTCTTGAGGAAGTTGACTTCATCACTAATACCAGCTACTTTGTCCTCTAGATCCACCTTGGATAGATAGCCAGAATCCACATCCTAGAGGAGAGAGAAATGCTTTAGCAAAAAAATCATGAAACAACCTTTTCACATGCTTCATTTTTTTTCCATTTGACCAACACAGTCACATTCCACGTAAATTTGCTTTTACATGTGTGGCAAAGATCTTTTCACTATAACTGTAGTAACAGATATTCAAATCATGTTTCCCACCAATGAAAATAATTCCTGGAGAAATTGAATAAAAAGCTGGATGTAAGTGTATTGAGGCTTTTCTTTACTTGAAAGAACAAAATGCCCACACCATACGTATCATGACTGTATACCTTTTTAAGCAAGACAAACTCATTCTCTGCTCCATTCCTCTTGTTGATCTCATCCTCATACCTGGAACAAGCCAGAAATAATAATTACTCACTCAGTAGTTATAATACATCACCACTTAATTAGCAAGGGTTACTGTATGTGTTATACTTCACTTTGGCCCACAGACTTAGTAGTTGCTTAGTAGTTGCAATATGAAGCAGAATACAGCTAAATGTATGAGTGTTGGATATTTGTAGTTGCATAACAGGAGACGGAGTCTTACTTTGTCTTGTAGTCGTCCACATTTTTGTGCATGATATTGTTCTCCATGTCTAGTCTGTTCTTGTCACCGGAGACAGCATCCAGCTGTCTTTGCAGGTTGGCAATGTAGGCCTTCAGCATGGGCTCGACGTTAGATGCGGATGCGGTCTGCTCCTGCAGCAGCTTCCATTTGGTCTCCAGCATTTTGTTTTGCTGCTCCAGGAATCTCACCTGGGAGTTGGGACACAGAGAGGGGACACACATGAGCACAAGGAGAAAGTACCTAAGTGAAGTAAGTAAAATACTATTACAGTAACAGGTGTTGTCATTTTACTCAGTGTTTATTAGGCCTTTAAACAGTAGGATGTACATAATTAATGAATTATCAGAATGATCCAAATGAATTTAATCTGAGAACAAAGAATGGATTTGATTGTATGAAACTTTCATATTGTACTGTTAACCAATTAAACAACCAGTTTAACAATTAATTGTGACATTCAGCTTTCTCTAAAGTAAATATCTTAGTGAAATGGGTTCTTACCTTATCGATAAATGAGGCAAAGCGGTTGTTGAGGCCCTTGATCTGGTCTTTCTCTTGGATGCGGACAGCTTGGATGGTGGGGTCTATGTCTATCTTGAGTGGGGTCAGCAGGCTCTGGTTGACAGTCACAGCTGTAATGGGGGCCCTCAGACAAGGCCCGCTGCTGGCCTTGGGGATGGAGTAGGAGCCCAGGGACATGCTGCTGAAGCCCCCCGAGGAGACCTGCACCCCTGGGCGACTGCTGCGCTTGCTCCTCAGACTCATGGTGTTGCTGTGTGGAGGTGCTGCTGCTGCTGCTGTGACGGCTGGAGAGGTTAGAGTGATCGAGCTCTGTCGTGTATCTCTTATCTTTTGGATCCTACTTTATAGTCAAGACAGGGTGTGGTGTGATAGTGAAGTTATGTGCCTCCCCAATGTGGGTAAACAAGTCTGACACGTCCCACCCTCTGTCCCACCTGCCCCCTCTGCAAAGCTCGCATTGTTTCCATCGTTGTCCTGGAATCCAGGCTCGTTCTGTGGCTTTTGCTGTGCTGCACCTGCGCTTCTGCATGAGTGCACCATAAAAATCTGCTCTTGATGTGAGCACATCATATGCCTTTATAGCTCTTTTTCCATTTGTGGTTTCTGTTTATATTTCTAGAAACTATGCATCTTAGAGCAGGGGTCACAAATGTTATTACTAAGATGTTGAAGAATTAAGAGTTTGTTACCTTGAACAATTTTGTCCCAAAGCTAGAAACAGGAGTTAATACTCAAAACTTCGAGAGATAATAAATTGGAGTCTTGACTAGACTTGAACTAGACTAGAAGAGCAGGAAGGAGGAGCAAGGAAATCAACTTTTTAAACATCAGGCCACAGTGGCTGGGAAATCCCCAAAATCATTCACCACTTACACTATTTTAGCAGCTGAATGTTTTTTTTTTAAATGAAATAGGACCTCCGAATGACAGATGGTTACCTTCAGTGTGGCTGCTAGAGTAAATACACTTAGATACAGCAGCATTTGATGGTAGGTGACACTTACCCACCCTGGCTAAGAGGTATCAACTCAAAATATGTTTATTCATAGAGTGATTTAACAAGCAGGATTGTTGCAAAGTGTTTTACAGAAAACAAAGGACACAAAACAGATAAACAGAAAGGATAATAATATGGACAGCGTATAGATAGAAAATGTGCCCAAATCATTGAAGAATCAACCCAGGTACTGGCTTTGGGAGAGTCTTTTCACAAATCTAGAGTGAACAACTAGGGAAAAAACATTTATGAATTCTGTTTTAGGCTTTCATTGAACTTCTTTCCCTGCCTTTGAGGTAGCAATTCAGCTAAATAGATAAAGTCAAAACGTTGTAATAGGTGTTGTTAATGTGACATAATGATATACTTTGATTGCCTCAAGCTTTTGTTCAGTAGAATACTATTCTCTGTCATTTGCGTAAATTGGTTGTAAACATAAAACTGGTCTGTCTTCTTCTTGATGTCATTCAAAATCAATCCTCTCTTTTTCATCTTCTCCCTCTCTCTCCCTTTTGAGAGCGATTGCCCAATCATCGCAGTCTGTTAGAATAACAAGGACAAAGAAATAAGTTCCTCCTACAACCAGGTTGGAGGTTGATTCTTGTGTCTTTTATGGCCGCATGCTACTGTAGCTGTTCAGTCTTCTTCACGCATCATACACCGTAATAGGTGAGTAAGGAGGAGGAAAATGAGGAGGAGAGGGAGACTATGGTGTGCTTGCACGTGTGTGTGTCTGTATTGTCATGTATATTAAAAACAATATTGAATAACGTTAATGTGTTTTCGAAAATTCTACATGTCTCTGAAACTCCCCAGCCCTTAATAGGTTTTTCTTGTCAGATATTATGAAGATTGCATCGTTCAATGTACAGAGGTTTGGACTGACTAAGGTTTCAGATCCAAATGTCCTTTCAACACTGGTCAAGGTAAAACACACACTCACACGTTACACTGCAATGACGTTCCCCCGTGTGTTTATGTTTGTGTGTGTGTGGGGGGGGAATGTTACAAACGTAGGACTAAAGATGGGAGGGGGGGGGGGGGGATGTTACAAACGTAGGACTAAAGATGGGGGGGGGGATGTTACAAACGTAGGACTAAAGATGGGGGGGGATGTTACAAACGTAGGACTAAAGATGGGGGGGGGGATGTTACAAACGTAGGACTAAAGATGGGGGGGGGGGATGTTACAAACGTAGGACTAAAGATGGGGGGGGTGGATGTTACAAACGTAGGACTAAAGATAAGCCTACTGGATCAGACCTACGGATCAAAAACACAAGATTGGAGCTGATATAGAAGCTTTGCAGAAAGCAATAAGCATCACAGTGTCTGAATCATATATTCCTTTTTTGTGAAGAAAAAAAATGTCACTAGTTTAATAGGCAGGGGAAACCCTGGGCCTCAGTAAAATATATTGCACAGATCTCAGATAGATTACAGTCCTTATGCACAGAGTCAACAGAGGGGAACGTATTACATGATTTATTCCACAAATAATGAGAAAATCTAATTACAGGCGTTTAGCTGTGGGGCTGTATGACTGATTGATATTGATTGATGTAATTTTTGGGAAGCAGCCAAGGAGTGACTCTATCTTGACCAAGGAAAATGTGGTAATGTGCATAGCATACAGGATGTTCCTTGGTTGTTATGTAGCTCTGTGTCTTTGTTGAAGCAGACGGTTAAAGCTGTCGCAGCTTCAGACGAACAAAAGCCTGAATGTCACACACTAATCTAAAGCCTAACATTTGTGTTTTCCCTTTAGTCTTTCCCGGTTCAAACCTCGGTCTTCTGCTGTACTGAGTGCTGTCTTGTTTTGTGATTTGTAGATTGTGTCTCGATACGACATTATAGTGATTCTGGAGGTGGTGGATGTGAGCGGAGCTTCCGTTAACTTGTTATTGAACGAACTGAATAGGTGATGAGTCCCACTGTTTCTCATCTAATAAAACCCAGATTCTTGATGTATCCTTGGTTATTATTATACATTATACATGCCTTGTTTTGCTGTCCTGTTCCTCACAGAGCCAACACAATACACCACTACACTCTGAAGCTCAGTATCCGCCTGGGAAGGAACAGATACAAGGAACAGTTCTTATTTCTCTACAGGTGAAGTCAAATTATGTTACCAGATTGCTATACTTTTCTAACCTGGTCCCTTCAAAAATACTTTTTATACCACGACTGTCACATGTAGGGAGTATTAGCATCACACAATTGCAAAGTTACACTAAAAGCCATTCTTGTCCTATTGGAAGGGATGATCTGGTCGACCTGATTGACTGCTATCAATATGAAGACAACCAGGTGAATGACTTGGATGCTTTTTCCAGAGAGCCTTACAGTCTGCGCTTCAAACCACACAACACAGGTCGGTCTCTGCTTTCCCAGAGCACAGGGCTCAAATCCAAAGCTATACCTGAAGCAAATATTAAGAAATAGCAGGGTGTCACGGATATCAAGCTGTTCCTTTATGTTTGCCTCATGCGGTTTGTTGTTTTGATTCTTGGTTGATTGCTGAAGACGTTATAATGAGAATGTTGTAATTATAAAGTGTTTGGAATGCCTGAGCTGTGTCTATTTATGGACTTGTTTTTCATGGTTTCCTGAGTCTGATATGGTTCAACATGCGATGCAGACAAAGGTGCATGGGCAGGTTTATCAAGTTTAGTCAAACGCAGCGATGAGAGTGGTGAAAGAGAACTAGAGTGTCCTGCTCAAGTACAAATATTGTTACTTTGCTCAAGTAAAAGTACTGGTGTAACAATCTGCTGAAGTAAAAGTAAAAAGTAGCTTGTTTAAAAATGTAGTCAGAGTAACAGTTACTGAGTTACTTTTTAGAAAAGAGAGCGATGTTAGATGTGATATTTCCTGTGGAATTCTAAAAGGATGGAGAGAGTTCAAACTAGATTCTTGTAATTGGAAATTACAAAATAAAGTGCACAAACAAAGTAAAGCCAGGTCACTCTTCTCACTCTGAATGTCTCCACAATTTATCAATTTACATTGGTCCAGTTTCTGTTGTTTATGTTGAGCCACAAAATGTAATGGATGTGATTTAAAATGTAATGAAGTACAGTAGGCTACTTCAGTAAAAATGTACAAGTAAAAGTAAAATTACTGACAGAAATTACCGCAAAATACAAGTACAAGTACACAAAAAAGCTACACAATTACAATAATGTAAGTAAAT
Source organism: Centroberyx gerrardi (assembly GCF_048128805.1). Classification (NCBI taxonomy): domain Eukaryota; kingdom Metazoa; phylum Chordata; class Actinopteri; order Beryciformes; family Berycidae; genus Centroberyx; species Centroberyx gerrardi. Next base: position 15,351,309 of record NC_136010.1, on the reverse strand, counting down.
GTAATTAGTTACTTCCATACTTGGTCCGCACAACATGGGGACACAAGGGCATTTTAGTAGAGATGGTGGCACTGTGAAGTAAAACACACATCTAAAGGATTGTTCTGTTGCAGTGCTGAAGGATGTAGTCCTGATCCCGGTCCACACCACACCACGGGACACAGAGAAAGAGCTGGATGAGCTCTATGAGGTCTTCCTGGCAGTTAAAGACAAATGGAAAACGGATGTGAGTTGCATCACTCTACTGCAGTACTTTAGCATCATGGTCCCACCTGAATTATGAAAATACAGAGTGGGTGAGTTCATGATAAGGTTTAAGAACAGAGTTAAAACCAAATGCCTTACTTCTATTTTATAATCTCTTTCTGGGGTCGAAACTGGGGTGACAACTATTCTGTCCTACAAAATTTCATCAAATAATGTTGCTACATGGCCACTAGTGATGTGATAGTAACCTTTCTGTGCATTTGTACACTTGATGATTGACTCCACATTGCTAGTATATCATCTTGCCCCTGCTTCTGTTGGAGTTGCAGTTATTGTAAAGGGATTTTGAAACTTTTTTTAAACGCAGATAACTAATATGGCAATCTCCTATCTCTTTTAGAACATAATGATCTTGGGGGACTTCAACGCAGACGGGGCGTACGTCTCAGATGAGGGACTGAAGGAGATCCGTATCCGGAGCGACAAGAATTTCCACTGGCTGATTGGTGATGATGTGGACACCACTTCAAACCCAGCGAATGAACACACCTACGACAGGCATGTGAACATCGCTCTTCAACATAAGTGACATAAAGATGTTTTTCAAGAGTTTTGTGAAAGCACAAACTGTCCTCAGGAAGAAAGTGAACACACCGTCATTACATTTCACTAACGTGCTCAAAACATATGTTGCCCTCACACAGGATTGTTGTGTACGGACAAGACATGCTTGCCGCCATTGTGCCAGACTCAGCCAAGCCATTCAATTTCCATAAAGAGTTTTCTATGACAGAGGAAATGGTGAGTTTCTGGACGCAAGTATATTCATAATCAAATTACGCACATTAATGCACATACGTATGGCTTTTACACTGGCCTATTTTTTGGGGGATATTCCTCATTTACTGTGTTCACACTCCCTCAGGCCCTAAGAGTGAGCGATCACTATCCTGTCGAGGTGGAATTACGTCGCTCCTCTCCTTCCTGGACGATTCAGAGAGGTCACGGAACTGGCTTTGGTCAATCTCCACCTGCAGCAGATGACAGGCCTGTCAAAGGTAAAGAACAAGACTGTAATTTATTAAACAGCACTGAACCTTAATGATAGGACATGGAGCGTGGAGGGTTGACAGGCAGGAGCTTGCATACTCCTGTTGTGACTTCTCAAAGTGTCTGACGGGTAATTTATAATGCAACAACGCCTCTGTGATGGGAGTCACTGCTGAGAAGGAATGCTTACAATCGGGGAGTGTTTCTTGTGAATCCGTTTAAACAGCCCAACCCGAGCATTTCTATGATAAAGGTCCTTATTTTTCCAAAGCACACAATCCAGTGCTACTTACTTACAATACAACTTTCCATTTTTGTTATCAACCCATGTTGCCTTAGTGGTGTGATGTGAATATTGCACTAGTTCCTAAAATAGAACATCATCACTATACCAACAATTGAGATCAATCAGAGGTGGAGAGTTAATAATTACAGATACTCTAGTTACTGTTTTGGAACATGGTTGAAATCTGAAACACTTTCACTGCAGAATTGCCTTGAGTAATTTTCTAGACAAGTGCTTAATTTAATTGACGAAAAAGGACTTCGATTTGAGTGAAAAGATAAGTATTTGTTCCACTACTGAGATTAACAGTTATTACTTATTTGTTAAATTACATATTGATTGTGTGTGTGTGTGTGTGTGTGTGTGTGTGTGTGTGTGTGTGTGTGTGTGTGTGTGTGTGTGTGTGTGTGTGTGTGTGTGTATGTTCACTCAGTGAGTCTGCAAGAGAGCTTGCAGATTGATGTGCTGAAACTGACGAAGGAAAACCTCCTGCTGGAACGGGAGAAACTTCTGCTCCAGATCTGCTTGTTAAAACAAAAGCTCGCTACGCTCAACTGCACGAATAATTAGAAGATCCGAAATTGCTGAGTTTCTTGTCTTGCTCCCTGCTCTGGTTTCTGTGTGATTTCATTACTTTTGTATAAATTAGAATCTACAGTCCAAGTTCCATCTAGTTTCCATTTAATCACTTTTTAGATATTGGCGACATCTAGTGGTGAAATTAGCTTTTTTCAACAGCCTACACTCTTCAGGACCACATGTTGACCAGCCAACCAAATATTCATTGTAAGGTAGAATCACTTGTAATAGTAGACTACTAGTGTAGAAAATGTTGATAATTTGTTTATTATGCCTTGTTCATTGTTTTGCTAATTATACAATGTGCTTGTCAAATATTTTCCCATGCTGCACTGAATCACTTACACTGGCACTGTGTTCTGTAGAAACAAAAATTATTTAAAAAATATACTGAACTGATCTTTCATGGTTTCCCGCTGAGAGGGTTTGGGTCAATCCATTTGCACTAAAGAAACAAAATAATTAAATATATATAATCATGGATAAATATGAATAAATACCTTGACATTTTGAATTATGGTCTGTTATTTTTCTTCACTAACCAAACCAAGGGCCACAGCTGGCCTCAAACTGCAGCTAATTCCCTTTGGGTTTCATGAGGAAACAGGCCAGTAAATAACTTTGATATGATTCAGCATGTTCGGTCCTCATATTAATCAAACTGACGTGGAGCGGTCTGATTCTGAGACATTTTAAAGTGCTTTCACCTGTAATTACATCAAGAGACAAAACCTGGAGCTGCTCGATTACTAGTGAATTGGAGACGACATATAATCTTGGCTTGGTTTAAGTTATAAACATTTTAAACAAGAAGATGTTTCCATACGGAAGATTCACCATATGTGCTGTCGAGCTAGAACCAGTGTAGCACAACAGATATATCAAGTAAATCAGAGGTGACTTACAAGCAAATGTATTGATAACATACAACATGATGCTTTACTGACATTTTCTGTTGATGTACGTTGGGTTGCCTCTCTTCGCTGATACGTTGCTGCCTTCACGTGCTCCTCTCCTCGTAAACTACGACTTCCATATTCATTGGTCGTAAATACGTGTTGCACATTCAAGTGCCTTTTGGTTGGGAATAACAGCAAATTGGAGCCCGTAGCAAACGAAGTGTTTGGTGGCTGTGTTTCGATTTATAAATGAAGCGGCACATGAGCATAGTGAAAAGAAGACAAGATGCATCAGGCAAGTTTCATAAAACATCTCTTTACCATCCGTTGTTGACACGGCTTATTTCTTTCCACTTGATTGCCGTAGTTACGACATTTTCGTCAGTACATGAAGACAGCATAACAGAGGCGTTTTTGGCCCCTCCTCTTCAGTCACATGACTACCTGGGATCCGCGACCAAAACATTGAGGATCCGATAACTTGTCAACACTGCCGAAGCTGATAGTGAACAACTTTCCCTACGCGGACTGAAGAAACACAGAACTTACTCTCAGAAATCACACTCTCCTGTCCAGAAGACAGGCCGGCTCAATGCATCACAGAGGACCGAAAACACCGCGGAGATCATGGATGCTTACGATTTGTTTACAAGTTGCAAAAAGGGTGACATTTGTAGAGTCAGGTAAACAGCTAAGTTGACGTGATGACAAATCGGTTGTCCTCATCTTTGTGCAATACTAACTTCCCTGCGTGTTGCTATGTAGCGTTGCTAGCTTCTGCTTTGCTCCAACTGTCAGCGCGTAACAGTCAAAACATTAGGCTACAAAACTTGGCCTTGTCTGCACTGCAAATATGTTGCAGCTAAAGCTAACTGTACCTTATCGGGCGAATAACCAGAACTAGGTAAGATAAATCAGCTAGAGAAAGCCATGTTTTGCATGCAACATTAACTTAGATGGTCCAGCTGGTAACTTTAGCTAACGTTTGTAGGTCGACTTCCTCCTCGCTTCTAGCTGTTAGGTTGGATACCTGACAGCAAGGCATGCGAGGAATTACAGCTAGCCAGTGTACAATGTTGACTGGTGCAAGACACGCCCTCTGACCTGGGACAGTTTGGAATCTGTAGCCTAATTACTAATAAAAGATAATGCGCCTAAAGAATGCAGTTACTAGGTGTAATGTAATGCTGCCCCATACTGTAAAAAATACAATTCACATATACAGTATGCTGAGAAATATGTTTCAAAATCTACAAAAACTGGCCAAAATGTATTTGTATAGATGGCATTCACTCCAAATATATTGGAGACTATATATGTACGCTGGAGTTCATATTCAATATAATAAATGTAACGGTATTTAAAATTAATGTCAAATGCATGTATATTTTTGGCCAGTTTTTGTAGATTTTGAAACGTATCTCTCAGCATATCCTAAAGTATATGTAAAATGTATTTTTTCCTAAACACATTCTGAAGTATATGTTAAATGTATTTCTTCCTTCTCCTATTTCTTCCTTCCTGCTCCTTTGGAAGCATTTACCCACTTTTAAAGTTGAAAAGAAAATGTTTAGTGTGACTCACCTTTTGGTGATCACCATCTGGACTTCATAATTAGCCCATTGATTTTCCTTTGCCACTACACATCACCACAACTACTATTTTGTTTTCTTTCTCCTAAGATACCTTGTTGAACAAAGAGACGTGGACGTCAATTTAAGAGATAAATGGGACAGCACCCCATTGTAAGTACAGTATGGGCAATTAGCCTAATTATCTGGCCTACACAGCATGATTATCCTGATCACTTGAGGTTAGGGCTGGGCGATATGGACAAAAATAATATCACGATAATCCTAAGAAATTATTTCTATATCCACATATAACGATATCTGCTAACATGGAAAGTACGATAAAACTCTTCAATTTCAAATAATATCTCCTAATTTGTTTGAGATCTCATTTTGTGAGAGATTTTAATGAGTAGTTGCTCTTTATCATTAATTTAGACAACAGAACATAACGATATGATTCCATTGAAAGATGATAAACGATAATATTGAATTATTGCCCAGCCCTGCTTGAAATGTGAACACTTTTGTTCCCCAGGTATTATGCTTGCCTCTGTGGCCACGAGGAGCTGGTCCAGTACTTGTTGACTAGTGGTAAGGCTGGAATTTTTTATTGAAGTTGTTCGTCAAGTAATGTAAACAAAAAGTAGCCTACAGGTACATCTAGTCAAAACAGATGTAAACTTACCTTTGTTCACATAGTGGGCCTTGAAATTCCATTGAAACGTACCGTATCGCACTGTACTTTGGCCCTCATGTTTTTCTTTGCTTTCCTTTCAGGTGCCAAGTGTGAAGCCAACACGTTTGATGCGGAGAGGTGTATGTACGGCTCCCTGAGCGACTCCGTGCGACGCCTGCTCAAAGATTACAAGTGCATCAGCGCCCAAACCATGCAGCGGGACTACTTTGACTACTTTCTGCACATGTGAGGGTCAAGCTCCAGTGTGAAGTGCTTATTTGCTGATACTTAAGCATCTTTCCTGTATGGTGAAAGATGATTTTGCTCCATCCCATGCCATTTAATTTAAGGAGACGAAGCAGTTCATTCTCCTCAACTGTTTTAATAGTTTTCAGTGAAGAGAAACAGGTATATGAGTAGAGAGAAATACAATAGCATACAATACAGAACCTGTGTATTTGTGAGCATTTTGTATCTGCACCCACCAGCTGAGCCACCTGCACACCACCATCTAATCCATACAGTTTTGTGTACTTGTGATGTGTTAGGTTACTTGAGCAGGGTCAGCACAGTGACGTCAAGTTCCTGGTTCACGGAGAGACGTATCCGGGTCACCGCTGCGTCCTCAGCGCTCGCTCGGAGTACTTCAATGCCATGTTCGAGACCAAGTGGGAAGGCAAGAACCTGATCACCCTCAAACACCCTTTGGTAGGTGCTGCTGCAGCAAAAGTCAAGTTGCATTCTGTTTGTTTAATGCCTTACTAGCCTGCATTAGCTCTGTAATTTGTTGTTTGCATTGTCGTTAGATTGCCATAGTGAATACAGGAGCATATTGTGTCCATACGGATAAAAGCTGTTTTGATTTCAGATAAACCCTGCGGCCTTTGGAGCCATCCTGCAGTATTTCTATACAGGTGGGCGTGTGTTAGAGCTGCAGTTATTTTGCCTAACATTTTGGTCATTCTGTTTTCAGACTTCCCTAGTAAAATTGAATCTATACTTATCAGTACTATTACTACTACTTCTAAAACTGATGCCAAACCATGTCTTCTAAATAAACTAAACAGCTAAGATGTGGATGCCTTGAAGTTTGGTGTTATTTTTCTTCAAGAGTGATTTGGCACAGCACTCCCAGTCGGACTCCAGTTATTTTCAACAGTGAAAATCTGTCTGAAAATGGCTGCAATTAGCCTCAAGCTGCAGCTAATTGTACCCTTCGGATTTAAAAAGGAATGCAAACAAGCCAGTTAGGGAAACTATTTTCCAGTGTGTTTGTGGTATTTTCTTTGTATTTGTATTATTATTATTATTATTATTGAATAATGCACAGCCATCAGTCATGCATTAATTTATCGAGGATAACACATAAAGTTTCCAAAACTTATTTCCAATGTGGAAAATTTAGATTTGATAAGGTGTCCCCTTATTAAAATAATGAATTAGAAGAATTGAATGCAATCATTTAACTTTCCTTTGTGTTTCATTTTCTCACCTTCATGCCTGCAGGACGTATGGACATCGATGTAAGCCTGGTGGAGGACTGCAGGCGACTTGCTAAACAGTGCAAGATGGGAGATCTCATAGATGAGCTGGAGATTAAATATAAACAGGGGTATGGATTTGGTAAGGACGTCCTCTTGTTCATGTTTACAGTGGAAATCCACATCCACAGCCATTATGAAAAAAAAACGGAGAGCCTTTTCAGATAACCTCAAAATAGTGTTCGCTTTTTTCACAACTGCGCCCCCATTCCCCCCTCGCTCTGGTGCAGAGGGAATTCTCTTGTATGTATTATTGAGAGCTTCTGCCTCATGAAGCTCTTGACAGTGTTCTGGAGCTCAGATTTGCTCTTTTTTCTCATGAGTGACGCCTGTCTCCCTTTCTACTCTCCCCCGTACCGGATAGTGTCCAATAAGCCGGGAACCTGTGTGAAGGTGCTCACCCTGGAGCCTCAGAACTGTCGGCTTCAGGACGAGATGGCTCAACTAGCTGACTGTGCGCTTCCTGCAGAGCTAAGAGTAAGAATGTGACAGGAAAAAAAAAAACATACACCATAGCTGCCTGGATTTTTAACTAACATCGTAGGTGTTACTTTGACTGGATCTATCTGCTCGCATTACATACAGTAAAACTCTTTTAATGAGCATATTTTCTGATGCTGTTTGTGCTGATTTTCTCCAGGTTGGATTTGGTGAACTTCCCTTTAACAGAATTGACAAATTCCCTACTTATCCCGACATTTGCTTCAGAGTCGATGGTTTCAATTTCATGTGCCATAAGGTACGCATTGCCAAGCTCTCACAATATGCTTCAACCCTCAGTCTCATATTAGTGTTGGCGTTGAGTGTCTTTACAGTGTGTGTGTGTGTGTCTCTGCATGTCCAGGCATTTTTCTGTGGACGCAGTGATTATTTTAAAGCCTTGCTGGAAGATCACTTCAGTGAGGGAGAGACGCTGCAGTCCCAGCCCAGCACCCCGGTGCTCACTCTCCACAACATCTCCCATGAAATCTTCATCCACCTTCTGTATTACATCTACAGTGATGACACAGAGGTTAGTTCACACTTTCTGTCTCCAGTTTTCAGTGATTTGGATTTTGGATTTGTTGTCTGGTGGCATTGTCTGGGATGCAAACTTGTCACCTTTCGGCCGTATTCACCATTTTGATCCTAAAATTAGTCACCCACATGAATCGTGTCAATACACAGGGTCAATAATTCAACCAAGTGAGGAGTCGGAAAAGAGGTGATACGATCAGAATCAGAACCATCATCTTTACAAAGTGGGTGTTTGCTGATAAACTGGTTTCCTGCTGCCAAGCAGCAGAGACTCCAGTGGAAATGTTTTTTGCTCCTTCTCTCCCCTTTCTTCCTTTCTCCCTGTTTTCTCACTCTGTCTCTCCACACTCCATTATTTTCTTTCTGTCATGTCTCTCATTCATTCTGTAGTGAGGGGGGTGTCGCTTACAAATGGTGTCAGCCGTTAAATTGTTCATCTTTTGAAACCAAAGTTACCCTTAAAATGATTTTCTAGTAATATTAAGTTGACCTAGAGTTAGTTTTTGATGTATTTGTTAATGCTAGAAATATGCTTTTAAACATGAATTTTTCAAAAGTTTCTACCTCTTGTGTGTTTTGGGGTTTTTGTCCCCCTTTTGACTCCTGATGTGTTTGCATCCTTGATTTGTCAGTGAAAGGAACTACATGAACAAATGTACAAAGCTAGAACAGACAAGTGAGACTGAGGCTGTGATGTCATCAAGAGACAAACCTCTGGAGTTTTTCCACTGACAATGAATTGGAGACGTGAGTTTGTGGACTCATGCAGTGTTTCTGAGCTTTATTTAACAGAAGTGCTAAAACAGGAGAATGCTCCCATATCACTGAAAAATCACCTTCAGTATTGTCACCGTGTCTAAGAGGTTCTTGTTCTCTTCTTTCCATCTATGGGAGAAACCAGTTTATGGTCAACAGTCTGCTGAACTGTCCAAGAAGAGCATATAAGAGCAATAGCATGATCTGTTTTTCGCGGCTTTTAGAAAGGATAAGGTGGTAACATCACCAGAATGGTGGGTTTCCATCTTGAGGTTGAGGAGTGTTAAAGAGCACATAACAAAGATGAAGCTACTTGAACACATTTCATAGCCTTATTCAAGGAAGAGATTAATGTTGTACATTTTAAATTTACATTTGGATGATCAATAAAACAACAGGAGGTTTAATGAGCAGGGAAAACCCTGTTAATTCTGTTTTGAGGTGGATTTTTTTCCACATATGAATGTAATGTAGTGCTGTCTGCAGCATGTAAACTCATCATTATTGTCCGATAACTGTTTTTATGTCCAGCTAACTGCGGAGAACGTGTTTGACGTGCTCTGCGTGGCCGACATGTATCTGCTGCCGGGGCTGAAGCGTCTGTGTGGGAAGACTCTTGCTAACACTATATGTGAGGACAACGTGCTCCACATGTGGAAGACCGCCAAGCTTTTCCGCCTGTCTCGCCTGGAGGACCAGTGCACAGAGTTCATGGCCAAGATCATCGAGAGGGTGAATGTCTGCCTCTGTGTCGAGCCTGCAGTCGGTGACTGAAGTGCACACGACACTTTGTATTCATGCTTGCTTTATATGTGCATGAATTATTGAGTGGCTTGTTATCGATATTTATACAGTGGGAAGCTTCAGCTGAGCAAACTAATTGGTCAAAGATGTATTCCAGTCACGCAATTCCCATAAAGGTAGCTAGCTCCCATAAAGCATCCTAGTCGTGCTTTTTGGTTGCTATGCCAACTCTAGTGGTACCTAGGGAGCTAGCTTTATTTGTTCCTGTTTTCTTAATTGTGCATACTCCTTAGAGGAAAACATCTTAGAGAGTACACATGTATTGGTAACCATAACATAAAAGCAATAATGTTTTTTGAGGATGGTTTTACTGTGATTATGGGTACTTTGGTGATGCTGATGGTACTTGGCTGTGCTTCGTTGCCATCATATCCATAATCACAATAAAGAACGAGCTCTGAGGGCATATTAAAATATATATGGTTGTGAGCTATATGAAATGGGTCCTAACTTTAGCAGGTCTCCATGTTGTCAATCCACGGTTTATTTTAACAACTCTGGGCTGAGGTGGATATGCTGGTCATTCAAGCTCAAATAGCCTCAGGAGAAATTCAAATTCAAACCTGTCGTACCTGTCTGTCACAGCTGGTGGAGCAGGTTGAGTTTGCAGAGATGATCAAAGAGGACGCCGCGTCGGTGGAGGAGCGACACGAGACGGACTCCATCCCCCTGGTGGACGACATCCGCTACCACATCGCCAGCAACGTCCAGACCTACAGCGCTATCGAGGAGGCCAACCAGAAGCTGCAGGCCCTGCAGGAGCTGCTGGTCAGCATTGACCTTGAGTGCTGAAGGATCGGCAGCGACGCGGTTTGTGGCGCCGGGGCTGGCAAGGGTACCGCCGCTGTGGGGACTGAGATGGAGTGTTGGATGCTTTGGAGAAGACTTCACAAGAGAGTCTGGAGAGATATGGTGTGAAGGAATAGTGGTGCAAACATCTGTGGTGAGAAATGACAGTAGGAGAGGGATGAGAAAACATATGTTTCTGTATGTTGTTGGTTTTATTTCATTTATATAGTACAGAATATATATTTTCAAGAGGGCTGGAGCTGGGGCGACAATAAGGGCTTATTTAGAGGGAGCTGTTTATGTTGACTGTGAGAAATACCAAATCTGGAAATAGATCTTGGGTATGAAGTATTGGGTCACTTTATGTTTTAAGGTTGAGGAAAGATGGGTAATGACTAAATTGTATATTATATATTTATGTTTGCATTGCAAATGCATGAAATTATTTTATATTTAAGAATTCTTTGTTGTAGATACAATTTAGAGTAGCTAGTCATTTTATATTGGCCCCAATAAAGGTAGTTTAGCTCAAAAGGTTGTTGTGAGCATCACATTTTATTGCAGCCCATGCTAATCATGTCATACACCATGAATTTAGAGTTCTTTACATTTCTTTTTATGCAAACTGAAGCCAGTGAGTCAGTCATGATATTTTGACACGTGCTTAGGACATTTGGATAAGATGGCATATGTATGTTAAAAAGGTTTTCCTTTTGAGGATATAATATAATCCTTCAGAGTGACATCCAGTTACATAGTAGAATAATACTACAGGTGATGTAGTATAGTCAGATAGAATTTAGTTTTATCATAGAATTTAGTTTTATTATACATTACCTGCACAGAAACTGACAGTTTAACACAATTTGAAAATAATATTTTTGAACTATTAGTAGCTGTTATATTGGAGTTTCTGGGTTCCTTACCATAAAACTGTGACATTCTGCTGCTGTACATACCTGTACTAATCATAATTCATGTCCTGCTGCCCTGGATAACATTAAACCACTGTTGACCACACTAGAAAATAAAGCTATGCTGTTATGCAGTGGGTAATTAAACAAAAGGCAAGGTGGACAGGTGGGTTGATTTTCCCCACATTTTCCCCTGAAATCCACCGTGAACAGTGGAGAAGCATTCAGTCGTGCTCACAGTGGGATGTCATCCACCCCTCAATCTTCCTGCTGTTATGATAGATGGGTAAACAAATAGATAACTGTTCTTATTTTTTGGCAATTAAGTGGATGTAGGCTGCTGCAGATGTGAGTAGTGTTCCTTTTCCTTATCCAACATATCACATGAATTTGGAAGTGTGACATCCCAGCTTTTCAGAAAATCAAATCGCTCCTACTTAGTTATTTCTTTCACCATATTTTAGTTTCCAAAAGAAATCTGAATATTCTTACAGCTCTTGTAACAGTGTCTTAGTTTGCAATGTCTTCTGTAAATACATAGTATTTGTCTAAATTAGAATAAAGGTGTAAAAAAAAGGATTTTCTTTCTGTTTCATGCTTTGTGTTCAGAGGTTGCAAATACAATTGTTAAGTTAGAGGATTGCTTGCCATGAATTGGCTTGAAGTTTAAGATGGGACCTAAAGGTGGCGCCATTTCTCAGGTTATTTACCAGATTGAACTTGGTGGCTTTGGTGTTTTGCAAATAGGTCTTTCATAGAAAGGTAGTTACTTAGTGGAAACACACTTCCTTACGCATAGAGGCACAACAAATTTACTTTGCATCTGGCTCTCTAAACTCGTGGGAACCCTTTCTCAATGGGCCTGCTGCCAGCATCTTGAATAGTGTTGACAGTTTTCCATTTTTCAGATCACTTGTTTGTCATGAGTCCACAAAGGTGTGGAGAAGGTCAGTAGATAGTGAAGTATTGTTACATGGTTGCGATAATTAAGTGTGTGTGTGCGCTCGCGTGTGTGTGTGCGTGCGTGCGTGCGTGTGTGTGTGTGCGCACATGCTTGCACTGTAGTTTATAATTGGCCGCCCTCTGGGCTCCATCATTTTCATTTGAAAGAAACTTAGAGGTAAAGGCGAAGCTATACGTCACCTTAATGGAGCTGCAAGGTTCAGAATAGTGGGCAAGCTTAATTCACAACAGGGAATAAGTTGTGGAGCAAAGCTGCTGTTAAAACACGTTAAAGTGCAGTTCAACCGAAAAAACCAATGCCATCCATTAGAAAACAAAACCCTTGGCTTAGTGCCCAGTGTCTTGAAGGCTTACATATTGAAAAAGACAAGAGTAAACAACACAATTAGTTATTACCCCAGCAAGCTTCCTTTACAAATGTTTTATGGTTGTTCCTAGGCAACTCAATCTGGTTTTGGAGGTGGATGGGAAAGTTCAGTTTATTGGGTTTCAGATCCACACTGCTCGGACAATTGAATATTTATGAGGTGTAGAGGAAGAACTCATATTTCTGGCCATTTCATTCAATTTCCATGGAGACTGTGTCTTAGAAGTCAAACAAGCCCCTGGATGATAGAAGCCTGGTGTCTTTGCACTTTGACTCCAACTACAGTTCCCACTGAACGCCGCCACTGCACTGGTTCCAGCAGGAGGGGCACAGAGTGAATCTTGGAAATTTCTAGTCTCATAAGGTTTCGTTGAGAACAAGACATTACTTGTCTTGATGCCCCAAAAACAAAAATATCGAATACATGAAAGATCAATTTCTTTAGATGTTTGTTGTCAGGGAAACCCAACTTCAGAACATGAAGTCCTGTTTACACTTTGGGTTGATTTTTTTCCTCTTTGATTGCATAATGCTTTTGTTGAATGTATCAGTATATAACATGACTCACCCTAATGTCTGTCGTTTCCTGGTACAGTAAAGGTAAATATTCTTTGCAGACTGTCATGCAAATTAATCAACTAGTGCATTTGCCTTTGTGATATAGTATCCTGGAAAGTCTACACGCAAAGCCTTATAATCCCTCATAATAAAGGTCTAACACTGCACTGTTAAACCCAAACTATTCAAATGTTCTCATTCTCAGCAGATATGAATGGATTTACATGGCACCTTTGGGAAGAGTGAGTCGGGTTTAGTGCACACAAAGTACACACAGGCCTCCACAAAATGTCTCTATCATCTCGATTCTCAGTGACGCCAATTAATCAAACTCTAAAGTGACCGGTGCCATATATTAACAAATACGTTATTTTAATTTCGAACATTTCTAATAGCACTCCACAGAGCCATTTACTTTTCAAATCAAAACCTTGCATGCAATTTGAATATCCTGAATTTGCAGCTACGACGACCTTTAAAGAAGCCAAGACGAATTCTATCAAAACAACTGCATTTTGTTTTTCTCTCTCTGTGCTAGTCATGAATCATATTTAGCTAGAGAGACCGCGCTGACTGTGATGTGTCCGGCACAATCCTAAAGAACATCGTTTGCAAGGACAGTCCCCGTGTGTTTTTGCAGCACAAAATAAAAAACAAAATCTGGACGAGGGCAGCAAGCGAGTGTAAAATCTCTTGGCTCTTGACTCACTCTAAGGCGTGACTCACTGAGACTTCGCAGTGACATCCATCTCCTCACAAAAGGCCTTACAAGGGGAGAATTCGACCGGCCGAGTGAAGAAAAAAAACAGCTCCTTTCTCCGCTGCTCGTCCTTTAACTTTCTGTTTTGCAATAAATCTTATCCTCTGCAGTGTAAGGTGTTGTTCTTGGTTATAACGACTGAGAGGGCAGTGTAACAGATCCAGAAACATGGGCTTTACTTACTGAAGCATCGCCAGTGTGTGGTTTGGTTCATAAAAACAACCCCTGAACAACAGTGCCAGATAGTTTGGTAAAGGAAATTTCCTACTGCTCTCTTTTTCCTGGAGCCTTCACACACCTCGCTTTACGTCCAACATCCCTCTAGCCGTCTGCCGTTTATCCTGTTGTTTTCCTACACCCAGTGTTTTCTCTTTCATTATCAGTTTTCACTATCAGTATCATGACTTGGATGATGTGTGTTAAGACACGCAGGGCTGTGGCATTCACACCATCTGCCTGCCTGTCTTGCCAGGAACAGGGAAGACACACATGTCAGCGACGATGTTCTCATATATGCAGCTAGCATGTGGGATTCAATATATTAGGAGCAGATGGAGAGCGCTGCAGGTGGTCGGATGTAAAGCTGAAAACATGATCAGCGTTGTCAGTTGAGTCTGGCTTCTTTTATTTTTCTAGTGTTTAGGAACATGCACTACTGGATCGCACAGTGCATTTTTACACTATAAGATCAAGTGCGGCTATCGCTCATGTCTTATTGCTGGCCGTGACTCTGATCTGTGTTTACACTGGCATACAGGGCCGCGCATATGCTACACACTTGTGACCTTGTCTCTGAGTATTGATATGCCCTCCCAGGAGGCAGTAGACATAACTCACTGCTGCTGTCACTGCCAATATCCTAATTTGCTATTAGTTACGGATTACCACCTGAGAGAGAGTGGTAAGCCTACATACTTAGCCAAAGGCTGACCTGAAAAGCTCTCTCTCTCTCTCTCTCTCTCTCTCTCCTTCTCACTTCTTTAGACACGCCATTTTTTTCTCACTTTTTCTATCCTATTTCTCTGAACATGCACAAATCAGAACACTCCTATCTAAGATTTTGACACAAAATGAAGGCAAAACGTTTGATTGCATAGTGTCAATCAGACGAATGTCCATGCTTTCATATCACTGATCCATATCTCAGTACCACAAGAAAGGCCTTTACATTGTATTAGAAGCTTAAGTCTCAGGCCAGTGTATTGTCTACCTGGGTCATGGCTGACTATTATGTAAGAAATGACACAGTGAAGGCTACTCATGCTCTAAATTGAACTTTAAGTTGCTGCCAAGAAGATCTCTTTACAGGATTGCCCTGAAATGCGAGGGGTTTAGGAGTCGTTCACTTTCCCCTACATTTCCAATGTCATGTTGTGCCGAACGCAAGGTTGAGGACGTCTACAAAATTTCATCAACAGCGATCGCAGCACAGGCTTATCTACTGGGAATTCTGTTTATCTCCACGCTCTGTATCGAAGCTCCTCTTGGCAGTGTGTGACAGTCAGATGCTTACATTCACATGACTTAGGCCCAGTAATATGGGATTAAACCGTACATGCTCACTTGAAGTATTAGCTGCCAAAACAGACAAGCGCAGCCAACAGTGGTGCTGTTGCTTTTATCAGCTTCGACGAAAGTAGAGAAAATGCATTTTGGCCTTTGCATATATACAAGTCTGAGAGACAACGCATGGTGTGCTGCGGTAAAGACACTTTT
Organism: Centroberyx gerrardi; assembly: GCF_048128805.1. Lineage (NCBI taxonomy): Eukaryota > Metazoa > Chordata > Actinopteri > Beryciformes > Berycidae > Centroberyx > Centroberyx gerrardi. The sequence continues at coordinate 15,335,853 of NC_136010.1, read as the reverse complement.
ATATCAGTGTTTGTTCTCATATGTGTCTGGCTCTGCGCTTACTCATCCACCATGTGTCTGTTTGTTTGTGTACAGTGCAATATAATGCTTCACCTGAGGTGAGTCACAAGGTTGCCAGTAGAGAACATGGGCAGCTCTGCAGGAAGACACAGACAGCGTCCGCATGTGAGACAGGATTACACAGTCACCATGTGACTGGTCTGCCCTTAGACAGACCTCTAACAAAAGACAGGCTAAATCCATCCAGGACAAAGACCTCCTGCCCTGAACTCTTTAGCGTGGACAACAAGACGGACCTGGAAGACCGCTGAACAACATCCTCGCTTCTGTTCTGTTAATGGAAAAGGCCTTGCATGCAAAGCGGCCGCAAAGTGACGACTGTCAAATAGGGCAATAGTCACTCAATCAGAGGAATAAGACTGAATATGATTATGACTTTATGGGAGCTGTAAAAACGAGGAACATATTGTTCCATTGTAACATGTTTTTACTGTTATAAGAGATCATAAACATTGAGAGAAACATCACTCATTTTTATTACAATGGTTGGGATGCTTTATTATCATGCATCCTTTGTGGTGCTGCCTGTTGTTGCAGGCGCACAGCTAACAAGTTAGACACGGCTTTAAAAAAGTAAAGGTTTCCGTTTCCTGTGACAGCTACTTTAGATTCAAGTTAGGTTTTTGTCACAGTTACAAACAGCGAGTGTCCAAACTAGCATTTTTTTTTTTTTCGCTTTCCTGTTCCTTGGCCATTTCCCCTTTAGGCGTCAGAAAGCAGTTGGTCCTGCTGACAGAGCTTTTGTTCTCTGCAGGGGAAACCATCAGTGCAGCTCGAGGGACTGGGTGGCTTTGAAACACACTTTGCTTTACAAGAACTGAGATGTTGCTTCTGAGGCTTGCAACTAGGCATGCAAATAGAAGCATAAACCGCACAAAATATGGAACAAAGTTCCCTTCTTTCACATAATTTGATATATAAAAGGGTATGTTTTTTTTGTTTTTTTTTGTTTTTTAATGAAATTGCACAATGAATGCTTCTCACTGCTGCCTCATGTCAGTCATTACTGGGTAAATGTTCCTTGTTTGAGCGTCCAGTCAAGGTTTTATCCCTTTATTTTCCATTTTTTGAAATGTAAAATGGTAATTAACTAAAGCTGACTCTTCAGTAATCAACCAGATTCAATTTGTACAGTAAATAAAGCTCGAGACACAATGAAATAACTCTAATAACACATAATTTATATTGACCGTCACCCCTATATCATGAACATAGTGTACTTTAGGTTCACTGTTCATTATGTGTTAGTGGGAACCATCTTCCTCTGACTGTAGCCCCAGAAAGACACGTTACCTGCAATACATGACATACAAAGTCAACACGTGGCCTTGCCATCTGTTTGGTATGGCTGTGCAGCGGATTAAGACAGTACTACAGTGCAATGAACTAATATGTACAAGCCTTCACAAACATGAGAATGCCGCCTTTTCTACATAGTGTTTGGTTGCAGGATCCAGAGTTTACATTTAATTTTGTCCATGATAAAGTGTTGGCTATGATGTTCCCCATACTGCAAAAATACATCTCACGTGCTTCAGATTATATATATGGCAATATATACAAATAATTGCCAAAGCTGCAGGCTATTGTATGACATTCATTTCAGATTTCAGATTTCCTTCCTGTGCGTTGCTACTGGCAACATACTGTATATCCAAAATATATAATTTGACTAGTCATAATATAGCCTACGCTATTGCGAATGAATGTTATCTATATGTACATACATTGTTGGCTATTTTTGAATATTGTGATATCTCTACACATATTCTCAATAGCCTTGCCGCGAGCATTATGGATCATTATTATCAATGCTTCCATAAATTCAAGGTTATTCAGTCTTATTCCTCCGGCTATCCGGATCTTAAATCCGGTTTTACTGTTTTGTGCGAGTCACTAGTCGTTAAACTGTTAGGAAAATAAGGTGAAGGGCGGACGGGGGGAACCTGTCGCTTTAAGAATCAGGTCTCCTGTTGCATGGAGAAGCTGGTGATTTTCCACTCAAACTGATATTAAACGCGCACCAGCTCATAGAAACAAAGGTCACACAGAAAAATATCTCGATGAAATTATTTCATTCAGCGTTCAGCGTACAAAATAAGGAACAACAGGCAGCTCAATAAAACTAAGCTGACAGGTAATCCGGCATCTTCTTTACGTATCAAATGGGCTTACTGGGTATTGTTTTATTTGAAAACTATAAAAAATAAATATTAAATGATAGAAAACAATATGTAGACTACATGCTTTTAAATTGGCCGTGTACATATGTGTGATTTGAACAGGACAGGCTGTCAAACAGACAATTCCTTTGTTACAGTATTGTAAGGTTGGATAGTAGGTTGTGACATGCTGATTCATTTATTCGCTCTTATTTAGGCAACAGATAACAGACTTGTAAAGATTATCTCACTCTTTCTTTGAAGTGATGCTGTGTCCGAAATGATGCGTCTTACAGCATGATGTTAAGGCTAAAAACACACCCCGGTCTAAAAACGGCTATTGAATGAATTCCGTTTTCGCCTACTTTGAAAACAACTGAAGTAAATAATGTTTTTTTTCTCGCAGTTGTTGTGATAGCAGTGCAGCTTTTGCCTTTTAACCCCATTTCCTCCTCTAATAGTTGCTAAAGCTGCGAACCGTCTTCCTGTTTGATCATCTTTGGGCTGCTGACGGTTCACTGTCGGGCTTGACAGACATTTTTCTGATGTGGATGCAAATGGTTGGAATGGATTATTTATTGTCTTCTCAGCCTGTCTCTCTCTCCCCCACGTGTCTGTCCCGATACCCAATGAATGAATGAATGAATGAATGATGAATGAATGTCCATGTTTAAGGATGGGGACCGTGCGCCCTGGAGGAGGATGGGAGTCGGCTGGACTAGTTATGAGCGCCTAAGACGTTTACTAGGTTATGTCTTATGCTTAGTTGCACATACTTAACCTACTTCTGTTGTCGCCGCCCATCCAGTCTATGATTGATCGAGGCGTGTCCTTTAATAACCCCAAATCTGCCCTTTAGGTGAAACCAGAAGGTCGCGAAATGTATTTTAGGCGCTCTGTGCGCTTGATCTGTGTGATGGGTGGGCTATTCTCCCAAACTGGGAACCTCTGGAGCCAGCCTTATACATTCTGGGGACCCCCAGGAAGCTCCTCACAGACCTCTGGGGGTCCCCAGAATGTATAAGGATGATTGATCATAGGTTTCACCCTTCCAGCTGTTGTCACCTCGCCTACAGTATAAACATTTATTTCATTATTTATAATCTAATATCCTATAATCTAAGAACACAAATCTTCAATAGGGTTTAGAGTTAATAGTGTGAATCAATGTGAATCTACTTGACATGCAAAAGCTGGGGAACATCAATTTGTTTTATCTTATCAGTAACATTCAAATTGTCTGCCATAACCTATTCATAGACTAAAAATCATTCCATCCCTGAGACTGTGTCTCTGCCAAAATGAATTCAGCTTCTACTGTTTGCTTATTTGTTTGTTTTTTTGTTTGTCTGTCTATTCATTCATTTATTAAATCTATTTTTACATCAAGCGCCCAGCAGTGTGCCGGGACTGACAGAACATTATGTAATTTTATTAAGATGATTCTTTCTCGGGGAACCCTGTGACTGTGTTGGCTGACCTGCATTGTGGTCATGTGCATTGTTTTGGACACACTGTGAGAATTGTGTTAAATTAATCATTCATTCCACAATAATGTGTCACAACTGTACTGTTGTAGTCACTGGATCACAAGAACTGCTGTTGGGCTGCACCGTTACTTCCTGGACTGCACTCTTGTTTATTCCCTTTTAAGATACCAGTCACACACACACACACACACACACACACACACACACACACACACACAGAAAGTATGCTCCTCCCACACTCAACACACTTAACTCCACAGAGGTTTTCCTTTAAATTTGCCCTTCTTAGAGGCATAGATTGCAGAGCCAAGACAAACAGTCCAAATCCATAAATCGTTAACATTACATAATCAAGATTGTGCTGTTACCCAGCGAAGGGCTTTAGGGTGGGACTGGGTAAGGAGGAGAAATTATAGAAGAAAACACACAGTTGAGCCAACAATCACAATGGTTTAGACAAAATTTAATAAGAAGTAGAAGGGGAACAATGTCTGTTTTATTGGTAGTTAGAATATGCAGACAAGATCCTAAATCCATATCCAGTCCATATGTAACAGTAAAACACGTGTCTTTTTTTAGGAATCATTTGGCTTGTCGCAGGTTTTGTCTGTTGCTGTGAAAGACTCTGTCAGTTGTCTGAGATATGAGCAAACACAGTGAGGTGTCAATCTCTAACAGGGGCCGTGCCTTGCTTTTATTGATGTATATTTGGTTTGACTTCATGATATCGGATGATTCACAGTCACTGTATGAAATTGGATTTCTGTTGCAAGCATCTGCCCTCTGCCAGTTTGCAACACAACCCAAATCCCATGGCAACTCGCAGCGAAGCTTAGATGGTCTCCGTCAGATATTACATAACCAAAATTGTATACAGAGTGCGATGCTGACCAAAATAATTATGGATGATGACATCATGTAAAGTTAAGAGGTGTCAAAGGTGTCTGTGAGCAGCGATTAAGAGACAGCTTGTCACTAGCTGAGCCCCATCCCCCATTTAACTCTGCAAATCCTGTGGACAAATTTAACAGTTTTTAATTGACTCTGCCTTTGTCCAGCCATTGTGAGTTCTTTTTACAGTATAAGGTATCTAAACAGACCGCGGAGAACAGCAGGGAAGACACATTGCCTTATTAGGCATTGTTATAGGGTGATACTGTACGAGTTTACATTTCCCAGACAGCTCCCCACGTGTCGCGTCAGAATGGAGGACAATGATCCCAAATGTCCCTCGGACGCTTCCCGGTCGGCCCGCGCGCCAGCAATTATCACAGTATATTCATACATAAAAATAGTTCCCACGGAGACGTTTGGAAGTAGAGTTGTGATGTGAATTGACACACAGTCATAAGAGGCTGATTATGAAACCATGCTTCACATTCTAGTGCTATGTGAGTTTGTGAAAGTAAAAAAAACACTGAAACTCTGTACGGCTAACTCACTCCTGCCTGCAGTTCATCCATTTGAGCCAGATCATGATTTAAGACAGACAGCCCCCCCCCCCCCCCCCCCCCACACACACACACACAACTCCATGTTTGGGCCAGCCCACCCTTTCTCTCTGGCTGCCTTGTCTTCTGTTTCTGCAATATGAATAAGAGGTGTGTGTGTGTGTGTGTGAGAGAGAGAGAGAGAGAGAGAGAGAGAGAGAGAGAGGGGGTGAGAGACACATAGAGGGCATTGCACTCGGCCCCAGTCCCTGGCTGTGTGTATGTTTGTGGGCAGGGAGTGGGAAGTGGAAATTTACAGTCCCCACGTTAGTATCTGAGTTGTCTGTCACTGCGAGGCTGTGCCCAATCTCCACATAGGATTTAATTGTCTTTAGCCGGGGGGCGGGCCATGCTGTCAGCTCCACTTCTTGTGAACTGTGTTGGCATAAAGGCATTCAGTACAGAGGAATGGTGACAGCTGAGAGAGAGGCACCCTATACATAGTCGCAGCCATGAAGGAAATGTAAGTTTTCTAAATTGCTTTGCTGAAATTAAAAACTAAGATTTTTCTATGTCTGCATGTGTATAGTTTAGGGTTTTTCCCTCCTTGAGTGGATTTAGCAATTGTTGAATCATAAGCAGTTTAGTGTCTTGGGTCTCTTCATAAGTTAAAAGCTTAAATAAAATTCAGGAAGGCTGTGCTGTTTGGATGGCATCAAATACTGTACACTCTTTTGTTTGATTCATATCGACAGGATTCTTAAGTATAAACAGTGAGTGATTTAAAGTGAAAGAGTTGTTTCAATCAGGCTGATAGCAGTAGTGATGTGCTGGGATGGGTTATTTTTTTTTATAAAGGATAGAGCATTTCTAGTCAAGGGTGTCTGGGTCACATGGCTGATCCCAAGGACTGTTTGCCTTAAGTCTTATCCGACGGGCAGACAGCCTTCCAGCAGCGAGCAGGTGAAAGCACACTGAGCAAACAACAGAGAGGGGGAGAGCGGGATAGGGAGAGAGAGAGTGGAAGAGAAATAGAGTGGGCAAGAGCTGATCCAGTTATGTAATGAGGTTTGAGAGTGGAAAGCGGTTCAAGTTGACTTGTCATGCATAACAGAGTGAGGGGAAACCTAGAAAATGATAGAACAGAGTGTGCACAGAGTGACGGAGGGGAAAGCGGGTCCGCCGGGTACCGAGGGGGGGATTGTTGTTCAAGCATTCATTAAACGAAAAGACACAAAGTTTTGAATGGTGTTTTGAACGAGGAACGCGTTTTCCGTCAGTGGAGTCCAGATCCACTGGACTGTAATTGAGTTAGGAAGAGTGAGAGAATTCATTTAGATATGGCAACATTTCAAAATGTGTTGTTTTTTGGGGGGGAAATCTTCATCTGGTATTGTGTGGTGCCTGCTGGGAGAAGTGCCAGTTCCTGAATGCTTACTTTGATTGCTGCAGCGATTGTTACTCTGTATTCAGATTGTGTTATTATCCTAATTAATGTGCAAATATTTTCTTCCGCAGAATAGATAAAAGAATATGCTTGCCAGAATTTAATTTGTTTGTTACAAATAATATTAGAGTTATCAGTCTTCAGGGGTTAAAAATGTTACACTTTCGATTTGTTCTTAACAAAAAAACTTGAATTATATGGGGATTCAATGAGCAGCACAATGCAAATTTATTTTGGAGCCGGTAAGAGTACAAGGGAAGTCTTTGATGTTGCTCCGTTTCCATGTTTCTGCCAACTACTTTTCTGTCTGAACCGGCCTCAAAAGAAGAGGAAACCTTTCCCACTAGTATTACAATTAATTACATAGCTTACAATTAATCACAGGTTTTTTTTATTTGTCTTGTTTTATTCAGAAACATTCATTATATGCCAAGAGGAAGCTTAAATCACATTGGGTCTCGACATGTCTAAGTCCTTTCTTACACAGTTATTCCTGCCCTATTACGGTTTGAGTTCTTCGCTCCTCTTTGGCTCATACTGGGAAATGGGATACCTAAGTCAGTAATAACAAATCCTGTCTTTCTTGGAAAGGCGGTTTACAGTACAAACACTCTGTGAACTTAAGCTCTCGTATCTTCCGGAGCACAGCCAAGGCTTTGGGAATGCAGGGAGATATCTTCTTCTCTAAATTTGGATTACATTGGGCCAAGTCGTTGCTGATACTGTAGCATAAGGGAAAGTCGCTCAGTATAACATTTCATAACTTTCCTTCAAGTTCAGGCGAGGTCTCGCAGGCATGTATCGTATTCAGACATTCCCTTCCTTTTCCCTCGGTGACAATGAGCCTCCCGCTGAGTAGAGGACATTAAAGCAAAGTCCACCCTGAAACAGGATTTAAAGTGAGAAAACAGAGCCAGGTCTAGTCTGTTATAAAACCACAGATAGGACTTTGTAGCTGTTGTCCCCAGGCTGATTTTCTTCTCTTTTTTTCAGCTTTAGAAATGGCAGCACTTTTATAAAATGAAGATAATTTAGGCATAAAACCAAAAATATTCTATTCAGCCATAAAACCAGCACTAATTGGGGCGGCAGGGTGTCTTAGTGAGTGAGGAAGGTTCAAGCCTCTGCCCTGCCGAAGTGCCGTTGAGCAAGACACTGAACTGAGGGAGGCAAGCAAAGAGTGAATAAAATAAAAGATAATTCTGAATTCAGTTAGGGTGGACATTCCCCTAACATAATTTGCTTTTCCAATTTTTTTTTGCAATTTCCAAGTATTGTTTGTTTTTATGAAGTTTATTATTACGAGTTGTGCCTGATTAATGACAAGCACACTGCACAAGTTTTTAAATTTAATCAAGAAATTTAATCACAACACATTACCTTATGGAGTACCTTGTGATTGGTCCAAAACTATTGTGAAATATACTTTGGATTTCAGGGCTCTTATGAATAGAGGTACACTGCATAGACAGAAAAACACAATGAATAATTGAGCAGCGGGCCTCATTGCACCTCTTTACTCTGTTATGACTACAGTAGAAACTTACATTCAAAGTCCAGACGTCCACACTGACTGGTTTTGCTAGTGGACATAATAAATGATACATGTAATGCAACATTTGTTGTATTAACAGTGTGAGCTTGTTTGAATTTCCTTGTTCATAGCTGCAATTTTTATTTCATCTGCACAGGGCCTTTTTGTGCGTATACGTTTCATTTTTGAATACGCTTTTGCTTGCTATTTCAGCGTATATCAGTTACCCGAATGTTTCTCTAGTCTGAATGACCTCCATTCCTGAGTGGTGCAGATTAGCAAGATTAGCAATGTAGAACTGTATATCACACACACAATGGTTATACAGCACGTTGTAACACAATCAGGAGACAGCATTATCTCCCTAATGCTCCCTCCTATCTGTGTCTTATCCAGCTCACGTCTGTCTGTCTGTCTGTCTCCTTATTGCATCTACATATCTCTCCTCTTTCTGCCCTCCACAGCATGGCACAAAAAGAGAAGCTCCAATGTCTGAAGGATTTCCACAAGGACACCCTGAAACCTTCACCGGGGAAGAGCCCCGGCACGCGGCCTGAGGACGAGGCTGAGGGCAAGCCTCCGCAGAGGGAGAAGTGGGCCAGTAAGCTCGACTTTGTCCTGTCCGTCGCTGGTGGCTTCGTCGGTTTAGGAAACGTCTGGCGGTTCCCCTACCTTTGCTATAAAAATGGTGGAGGTAAGCAGCAGACATAGAGTATTAGACCAAAATACGGCCAGTGTACGGGGTAAAAAGTGTTACACTGTCTTGATGGGTTTTCTCTTTCTCTGTCCGTTACCCAGGTGCATTTCTCATCCCCTACTTCATCTTCCTGTTCGGGGGCGGCCTGCCGGTGTTCTTTCTGGAGGTTGCTTTGGGCCAGTACACCTCTGAGGGAGGGATCACCTGCTGGGCCAAGCTCTGCCCCATCTTCACTGGTCAGTCCACACACACTGTAGCACTGTACACATGCTCACACACACTAAGCAGGAATACCGGCTCTGCATCACAGCACCCGTCTTCCCCACCAAGAATATTGAATATCTCCCCTTGAGCGATGGCCTTGCTGGTCTGTACAGAAATTCTGCAGTAATGCAAGGATGTCCTGTCCTGATTTTCTGTCTGCTCCAGTCCAGTATTCAGTTGCCAGACTCTGTACAGACATTGTGTTCTGCTGAGGTTTCCCTCCCATTTTAATTGGACCACTCTTACTTCATTAGGCTGCTCTGTGTTGTGTAAAAGACATTACTCAGCACAGCTGAGGAGGAGCATTAGCACCTCCAAACTGAACATTTAGCAGAGACCAGCACCTCATGGAGGATGAATGGAATGAGTATATTTAGATTTGAATACCAACAACTGGCTTCAAATAGGGCATACACATATATATACGCATACACACACCCACACCCACACACACACACACACACACATACACACACAGATAAACATATGCACACACATGCTTGAAAAGCGCACACAAAAACATATAGTCATTCTTGCGCTTGCAGATCTGGGTGTGTAACGGATTGCTGAGTTCTTGGTTGCCATGGAAACAGACTAGGGAAAAAAATCACCTAACTCAAGTTGCCTAGCAATGGATACAGTCTCATGCAGCAGGTCTGCATAAAGGGGCAAACATCTTTGAAAACATGATGGCCTTTGTTTGACTTGGAGCCGCAGTGTGGATCCGCCTATTTTGTTTAGTTCAACTTTTCTCATAGGATATTGTTCGAAATAAACCTAAAAATAAACATATTATATATACAGTATATCAGCAAGATGTTATTTTACTGATACCATAAGACACCGTAGCGTGCTGCCAGTTCAGCACTGCAGGTAAGACTGACAGCTGAAGACATGTAAAGTTGCACCGCACCCCCAACAGCTGCCGCGACGCCCTTATTCATGTTCACACCAGACCTCACATGAATAGAGAGGAAACTGTAGGGAGCAGCTGAAGACAAGGACTGGGCGGCACCAGATCTCTAGCAGCTGCTGATGGTCTCTGCTATTCAAGGAACGCTCAGGCTGCCATCCGTCCATCTGGCAGAGCGTCCGTGGTGGAGGGAGAAAAGTCGTCAGGTGGTCGCAAACTGGCCTGTCGCGAGTAGCCGTTGTTTGTCCCCAGCCACGAGTGTTTTTATCACACAGGGAGAGCATGACTTCCCTCGCCACACACAAAGCTCTCACACGCACATACACACACTCATTCAGTCACACGCACACACACACACACCCCTGTCACAGGACTGACTTGTCTATCTGTTTGCATGTGGAATGTGGGAATGAGGAGGGGGAGAAGGGGAGGTTGACAGAGGTGATGAGTTTAAAAATACTCATGAGCAGTGGAAGAGTACAGGGGATTTCTGTGTCCAGGTTCGGACCAAAGTCATCTAAAAATAGCATACAAACACTAAGGTCATTATTACAGAAGAGAGCAGGCTCAAGCTAGGGAAGTTTCCCTTTTTTAAAAAAAAAAGAACTGAAAGAGTTAGTTGTTCTTTAGCCTCTTTATCTGTGTTAGTGGATATACACTGGCTTCAGTTCTTATGACTGTGAATCAGAGCCGGGGCAGTGCGTCAGTGTTTCCCATAGTGTGTCTGCTCCGCACTGATAGCTTGTTTTGAGGTTGTTTGGTACCTCTTTCCACATCAGTCATCCAGCTCTATTGCTCATCCAGCAGTTTCATTGACATATTTTATAAAAACACAAGGGTATCTTTTGTGAGTTTATAGTGAAATCTACTCTGTCTTTCTTGTGTCCAGGCATTGGCTACGCCTCCATCGTGATCGTATCTCTACTGAACATCTACTACATTGTGATCTTGGCCTGGGGACTCTACTACCTGTTTCAGTGCTTTCAGCCTGAGCTCCCCTGGGCAAAATGCAAGCAGCCCTGGAACACAGAAAACTGTGTAGAGGACACAGTCCGCAAGAACAAGACCCTTTGGCTAGCAGCCAATATCACCAACTTTACCTCCCCCGTCACTGAGTTCTGGGAGTGAGTATTCACTGACAGCAGGGCTAGCTCCATTGTGTCACACACACACACACGCGCACTACACGTGTAATATACACGCTTGTACACACGCCAGCACATCCACTTGTTCTCTGCACCCACAAAAGGGCAGCGACATAGACATAAACAAATATACAGCAGTCAAACCACTTTACCTTGCTTGCCTAAATATGTTTGAACAGGCACATTTCCTGCAAAAGGAACAGTTTACTTTTATAAGCACTTTTAGTTCCCTGACACTGGGTTGACTTCACGTGTACATATCCGTATTTAGAAAGGTTATTATCCAAATGGTGGATAATGGTTATTATCCAAATCCAAGCAGTGTCCAACTAAAATACCAACTCCAAATCTTTTTTCATTCACTTTTTATGTTACATGTTAGCATTTGATGATGACAATTCATCAGGATCTGTAGTATATGAAGTGTTTATGCTTGATACAGACTTAGAGCTTCCAGCTTCAAATAAGTAAACCAGAACACTTTCCACCTTCTCTTTAAGACAAAAAGTATATTGATGAAAACTGGAGCTCAGGACGGCACAGAATGGCAACAGCCATGTGTCTGTTTACCTAACATTTTTATTTACCTTATTTTTAATTAGCCTCTTAGATAATGAACCCATTGTTCCTGTTAGATATCACAGAACCTACTTTCTGCAATGTTTTTGAAATTGTTGCTCAGTCTGTCTGTTCTTTGAGTCTGCCTGCTCCCACAGGCTGCCATTAACCTGTTATGTGGGTGTCTGTCCTGTGTAGACGCAACGTCCTGAGCATCTCCACTGGGATCGAGGACTTGGGGTCCCTGAAGTGGGACCTGGCCCTGTGTCTCCTGGCAGTGTGGGTTATCTGCTTCTTTTGCATCTGGAAGGGAGTCAAGTCCACTGGGAAAGTGAGTTCTGTGGTGTAGAAACATCCTGTGCTTGTTGTGTTGCCTGGATGCTGCTTGGCCTGCGCTTTACCCTGACAAGCCAGTGATGAAGCACTGTTGCTCGCAGAAAACCTAAATGTCTGGAGGCCAAGTTAATTTGTTTGATTTAGATGCGCAAGCTGCTGCACTGTACTGGATGTTACGTTTTGGCCAGACTCACTGTCGACTGTATACAGTTGACTGCAGCTCCTTAGTCCTCTCTCTGTTTCTGTTAGCGGGACAGTCTCTGGGCCTTAGCCAGCACCCCGGAGGAACCACATGAGAGAACTGTGTGGCTTGAGAGCAAACTGATCAGCTTTCTCCTCTGTGAACGGCTTCATAAAGACTTATTTGTGGTTTATTTTCCTTATTTAAACACAAGGTTTATTGTTGTAAAAAGTGTGCCTTAAATCTTTACTCTAACACCTTATCCTTAAACACATATCAGTTCAGAAAGTGATACTGCTTACCTTTTTGGTTTAGTGCCATATTGCAGAGGAGAGAGGAGATGTCATGCACTCTAGGTCATCAGTCAAACTCAAACCCAAGTCAGGACTACATGGTATGCTCATAAGTCCACTGATTCACAGAGCACCTATAGTTTTTTGTCATGTTGGCGGCTGCTTCTTACCTGATGGTGCAGTTTTTGTATTGATTGTGTGACGAATTGGTAGTAAACAATCACTAACAACACTGAATTAATCATCTCAGTACATGATGAGTGAACAAAAAACAGTTTGCAGGCAGCTGTAAAACTGTTTCTCAACCTATCACTGAATCACATAACAGGATTTTAATATTGTATTTCTCCTGCAGTGGAAAAAAGTGTTGCCCAAGTGTTAGAAATGGCAAATTGGAGAGGAAAGGGTTTACCACAGGGAGAGTCAAATGCAAGTCTTTACTTGTTTTTGGCTAATAATGGTTTTGTCCTGTCTAGGTGGTGTACATCACGGCAACTTTCCCATTTGTCATGCTGATTGTGCTGCTGGTGCGTGGGGTGACCCTGCCTGGGGCAGCTGAAGGGATCAAATTTTACCTTTACCCTGACCTGAGCCGCCTGCAGGACCCAGAGGTAGGATCTAAAACTCAATACTTCCCCAGTCCTCTTCCTCTTTTCTCTGACACAGCCCCCTAATCAGCCCAAATATCCCCTTACAAATATATCAATCACATGTCTCTGTCTCCAGGTAGCCAGAATGTGGAAGAATCTTTATCATTGTGGTCTAAATGCAAAAAGAGGTTTAAATGCAAGGCTCCCAAGGCTCTTTTGTTCTTTTTTTTTGTTACATAACTCAATTAGATTGATTCTCAGGAGTGGTCTGCATAACGACAAAAGACAGTAAACATGTCTCCATTGGCAAGTCCCCATGCGTCCCATGGAAATATTGAGGCTTTGAAAGCAATGAGTTTTAACTATGCCTTATAGAGTACATGGGATTCATGAGGTTTCCAATAAGATTACCGCAATTTCACCATTATATCCTGCTCAAGAGCTAAGGGTACCGTATCTACCATCACCTAAATTAAATTTGCTATTTCTGATGTTTTCTGTTCAGGCACGAGTCTTTGCAAAAGCCCTGCTGTTGCGGAAAGTGCTGTGACTGTTATTGCATTGCAATTCAATTTGATTAGTGGTCGCAATATGTTTAATCAAGATCTTGTTTTCCCAGTGTTAACAATCATTTGTACATTTGATCAGCAATCTATAAAGAGCTCATGATAAAATTTCCAAAATAGTAAATTCAATTTAACCCCAAATCTCATTGGGCAAAAGGTTAATCTAATCTAATCTGAAGAACACTGTGAAAATCAGTTGCTAATAGAGATCTCCGTGGGGACTTGCTATTCAAACAGACGATGAACTCTGCCTCTTTGCATCTGCTTTCACCGCTATCACCTCAGGTATGGATTGATGCGGGAACCCAGATTTTCTTCTCCTATGCCATCTGCCTGGGGGCCATGACATCTCTGGGGAGCTACAACAAATACAAATACAACTGCTACAGGTGAGTTGTGTTTCACGGGGCAGTGGGGCTGTAGTAGTGACAGCAACACGTGTCAGAGACGGATGCGTGAAAAAAAAAAAAATGGGAACTTCGGTTCCGCCTGTGTTAATTAACAACCTCCATGACATATGTGTGACATAGGGACTGTTTGCTGCTGGGAGGCCTCAACAGCGGTACCAGTTTTGTGTCTGGCTTCGCAATATTTTCCGTCCTGGGCTTCATGGCACAAGAGCAAGGGGTGGACATTGCCGATGTGGCAGAGTCAGGTACGAGGGTCCAAGGTGATGGTGGCAGTGATGGTGGGCACTGCTGCCAAACAAAGACAAGAAACAGACAATTGGAAACTGAGAAGTGAATTAGTCCAACAACAGCAAATTTTAACTGAAGGGAAAAAAAACTTGAAACATTAAGTTTCCGAAACGATGATGCTGAAATGTAGAGGTATCGGCAATTGCACACTCCTTGAATTAAAGCCTCAAAGAAACAGAATTGTTGCTTTGGTATGATCTATGTTCCACCTCTTCTGAGGACAGATTAGACTGCCTTGGTCAAGACGTGCTGTGTGTTTTAGCCACCGCTGCACAATGAACTGCAGGGTTTAAGAGCTCCTGTATTGGGTCTTCATCATTATTACAGGTGCACCATACACAAAGGCACCCGGTGTCCTCATGTCCCACGTTCAAGTTGACCATGTCATTCAGTAGCTTTACATGCTTTGACGAGGGGACATTCATAAGAAGGTTGGCACCGTGAGGATTTACAGTATCCGGCTAATGCTACCACAGTAGTCTCTGCAGTCTGTTGCAAAAGAGCAACAGAAGTGGCACTCTTTACAGTGTCAAGTTTGTCCGCAATAAAAATTGTGTTGGGTCATAAAGTATGCTGTGCTCTCCGCCAGTGATATTTCTGACCAACAGCGTTGCACTGTAAGCCCAGTTGTGTAACAAGCTGTGGATCTCCTGAGGTGGACGCCATCGGTTCTGTTTCTGCCTTCCTTGATACTCTAAGTGGACTTTGAAGGAGATGCGTCTTCTTTCAGCATGCTCGCTCTGTTCAGTCAAAATTAAACCCCTGGCTATCTTTAGACTGGAACTTGAATCTTACGATGTAAAGTTAAGCTACTCTATGGCTGTATGACAATGACAAGTGTACAACACTGAAATGGCATGTTAACGTGTGCAAATCCTTTATTCATTTGTTTCCCATGATATTTCATCATATATGCAAATACAGGAACGAAATTCATAAATAAAACCATATTGTGCATTGAGTAATTACATGCATTTTGCCCAGCTGTACGATTCAGTCACTAGTTTATGTGATTGCTGACTTTGTGTCTAATGCTCTTATTACATCCTGTTTGAGTTAGTTCATGGCTTTGCTAAAAACCTCATCTGCTTTGTTAATATTTGTCCTGCAAGTAAACATGTACAGGGTACTAGAGAATGACAAAACACTGCGAGGAGCTTTTTTTTTTTTCCTCTTTGGAGAATGTTTTCCTCATAGCCACTCAACACATAGGGCCAACCACCAGGCAGCTTTTAGTCAACATCTCTCAACGGTTGGCCAAGTTAGAATATCTTTCCTGTAGACAATATGAATAATGAATGTGAATATATTTCCTGTAGAATATTGCCAGTGCCTCTGCTGAGCCTCTCTAGCACAGCATTTACGCTATCTTTTTTGATCCCCTTATGTCGTCCAAGCTGAAATCAGACAGATAGGTTAATTCTGCCCTCTGCCCCTTCTCCCCATCCCCTCTCTTTTCTCCTTCCAGGTCCCGGCTTGGCCTTCATCGCCTACCCCAAGGCTGTGTCCATGATGCCGCTGCCTACCTTCTGGGCTGTCCTCTTCTTTATCATGCTGCTGCTTCTGGGCCTCGACAGTCAGGTCAGTGCGTGTTATGCTACGTACAGAATATTTGGTGGGTATAGCTTTACATAGACCCTTGGGCCTCCAGGGGTAATGTAGGGCGCTCCCGTCACACCCAATGTGTAAAACAGATTTAGTGCCTCTCTGATCTACATCTAACGCCTCCAACATCTCAGATAACTGACAGACTAGAGAAGCAGCCCAACAGTCTATACAGTATTTCAAACCCAGCCTATTCCCACAGAGGTATTTTACTACCACACTTGACTGCAGCGAGTGAGGATCGAGGTAGGAACGTTGCCCTTTAAGATCACAAATGATGTTTTGAGAAGCGAATGAATCAGCGCTCGACATTTTAGCTGGCAGAATCTAGCCATCTATCTTTGATCTGGAGGTTCGCTCAGCGGCGCAGAGCGTTGATTAAGACAAGATAGTCTGAAGAGACAAAACACAAGTGTACACCAGAGGGGTTCTCCCGCTATCACATTTCCTGCTTCCAAGTGTAATTCTACTCTTGTGCTAACTCAGTCCCGCACATGGCCAACTACTCATCTCAGCCAAATGCGAGATCAGGACGATGCTCTAAATTTGAGCACATGTAAATACTCATGCAGGCGCGGCTCTTTCCACGGGAGAGTATAGCGCCAGTGAGTGTGAGTGTGGGCCCACTTTTTGACCATAAATTTCATGCAGATCAGTAGAGCTGAATGCAATATTGTTATCATCGCTCACACATACATGCCATTGCTATGTGAGGCGTGTTTGTCTGATTTTGCGCAAAGAAAAAAAAGAAAAGAACAAAAAACACATGTTCTTGGTGTGTGCTCATAAAGACTTTGCTGGATCAGAGTCGTGGGACTTGAACAAGCTTGGTATTGAATTATTCAGTTTATGGCATGGACTGTGTAAGGGGCAGTGAAGTGGAACAGGAGAAAGTGAGAGAGGAAGAGAGAGACAGAGGCAGACAGAGAGAGAGAGAGAGAGAGAGAGAGAGAGAGAGAGGAAAGACAGAGACTCACTGTTGTTTTGTTACTGTTATGTCTTGCTAGCAAGAGCCAGTGTTCTAGAGAGGAGCGCTGTTTAAAGTCTCATTACTGCCCAACAAAGACAGCACTCATTCTCTAATCACTGGTTTGTAGAGGCAAAACAAGAACTGCATGTAGAAAGAAAGAGACATTGACTTTTTTGTTTTTTTTCCCCCCTTCTGAGAACTTAATGGTTGCTTTTGTCCCTACAGTTTGTTGAAGTGGAAGGACAGATCACCTCCATTGTGGATCTGTATCCATCCCTCCTAAGGAAGGGTTACCGGCGAGAGATCTTTATAGCTGTCATGTGTTCCATAAGCTATCTCCTGGGACTTGCCATGGTAACAGAAGTAAGTTCACCAACAGTAACTCTGCACTGTTACTTCTTGCTTATCCTGTTTAGAAAAGAAAAAAAAAGAGAGTTGATGCCTTCGGATCAACACGAGAGATAACACCACAGACTTTCCACTTGCCTTTTTGGCTGCTGCATTGTTACGACCAAATATGGTTTTCTACCACACTCGCCACTCGCATCCTGTGTGTTTGACATCATGAATGGAACAATTCGGAATGCCGTTTTCCGTTTAGCAATTAACCGTACTTCACTGACGTTTCAGCACCTGTTGAACTCTACCACTGTTGGCAGAGAGCCAGCATTCTTGTGTATCACTCTCCCTCTTTTTTCCCCACCGACACCCCCACCCACTCTGCCTTTACTTTATGCCCCCTCCCTCCCCCTCCTTCTCTGTGACTTTTCTTTCTCCCTGTACATGTCTGAGACGTAATTTATGCTGTTTTCTCTCCTTTCAGGGTGGCATGTATGTGTTTCAACTCTTTGACTACTATGCAGCCAGTGGTGTGTGCCTTTTGTGGGTTGCATTCTTTGAATGTATCGCTGTAGCCTGGGTTTATGGTAAGTGAAACGATCTCGGCTTTGTAACAAGTCGCTGCAAAGCGTGTCATTAGTCAAAGTAATGATCCCAGAGAGTTAAAAACAACACAAATGATCTCTATGGCGGTAAACAAAGGTGCCCTTGTGGTTCTTTCCATGTCAATAGTAAATAACTTCAACTGGCTTCTGGCACAGGCGTTGTGGGCGTTTTACATAGAACAGTAGCACCTCTTCACAGTGACCTTTTTGGTGGAGGAGAACGAGGCTCTGTGTACTACATGCCACTTTTGGAAGCATTATTTTATCACTATTATAATAGTTGCTATTATTATGCATACTTTTGAATGAGGCAATAATATCACATAGAAGCTGGCTCCATTTCATCACAGACAACAGGGAGATTGTTGATACCATGACATGTGACCCTATGGAAACTTATGCTGCAGTTTAGGGCAGACAGAGAGCGATGGGGGTAGCGCAACCCGCTCATTTCCAAAGGTAGATATGAGGGTCAGTCAACAAAGGAGGAGCTGCTTCCAAATCGATGGCGTTTCGTCATGCAATATTCATCATGCTGGCCAACGCTGCAGAAATGCATGCCATTACTCACACCCTCCCTGCTCTCTTTCTGTCGGGTAGGAGTCGATAATTTCTATGATGGAATTGAGGATATGATTGGCTACAGACCAAATGCGTGGATGAAATGGAGCTGGACCATCATCACTCCTGTCCTCTGTATGGTGAGTTTCAACAGCAATTTCAGTGTTTTTTTTTCTTACATTCATGCAGCTTATTCATAAAGAGACATCCTGTACTGAACGGCGTGTGTTTGCCTCCCAGGGTTGCTTCGTCTTCTCCCTGGTGAAGTACAAGCCCTTGACCTACAACAAGGTGTATGAGTACCCCGACTGGTCCATCGGCCTGGGCTGGTCTTTGGCCCTAGCCTCCATGATCTGCATCCCCATGGTGATGGTCATCAAGATCTTGCAGTCTGAGGGACCCCTGATCGAGGTAGGCTGACACGACCCTCCTGTGGTTCACTGCAGGGGGTAAACAGATCTGTTTTGAGCCAAGAATGCATGAACATGGTGTATATAGTGAAGAATCTGTCGCATATATGTGCAGCTGCGTGGCTCGAATGATTTTACACACACAAATCTGCCCAATAAAGCTAAAGAGCAGTAACTTATAAGACCAAGACAGAGTGAAACTGAGAAAAATTACGTGGTCTTCATTATCTCCTGTCCTGACATAAGGATTCTTGGTAGTGGTGGTTGGTGGATAATATTGTTTAGCAGCATCTATGGGTCTAAGTCCCCATGAAATGAACTCCCATTACTTTTACTTTCTTGAGTATCTTTCATGGTGACCTCATGCTACACCAGTAGGCATAAATATACTATAGATTTCTAACCAATAAACCAATTTTTGAACAATCCCGCCCCTCCGCACCCTTCCCATCAAATAAAATTGCCTTTCTCTCCCTGACTCATTCCATTGGTTTAGACTTTTTGAATGATCCCTCCCCATGTTATGTCCTGCCCCAACATCCTGTTTCAACAGGAAATTAATCAAATCAAGAAGTTAAGATGCCATTTCATGAAATCCCTTTACATGAAATCTAAACTTGTGTTTGACCTTTGAAAAACACAAAAAATAGTGACTGCTGTTTACCTTTGTAGGGCAGAACTGTAGATGTGATATTTGATGATGTATGTTTACAGTAATTTTACACCCTTTACTGCCCCAGTTTCTAACATTATCACCAACAATCTCTCGTCTCCTCTCTGTGTCTCCTTCCTCGCCCACAGAGGATCAAAGCGGTGGCAGCCCCAGCGAAGGGAGGCGCGAGCTCTCGCCCCAAAGAGTACAGCCTGAAGGGCAGCGAGCTAACACAGCCCCTGGACCCAAATGGGAACAATGGCTTGATCAAGCCCACCCACACCATTGTAGAAACAATGATGTGAGCGCTCTCTGTGAGAGGAATAAGATTGACGTGCTTTCTGTGTTATTATCATATTTGCTAACTTTGATAGTGGTAGGTTTACATTGTCCTATATATTCGCACTAGAAATATTCTGGTTTGGTTTCTATGAAGAGAGTTATATATTGTTGTCATTTTTTTTTTCTCAATATTTTTTTTATTTTTTACTATATCGTTGTTGATGTTGTTACCATTGTTGTTGCTGTAGTTGGCACTGATCTCAGTTTAGGCAGTATTTTGAGATAGAACATGTTGTTCTATGTTTACTACCTTTCTGTTGATTCCGGAGAGATGAGGAATTTGCTTTTTGGTATGATAGAAAAAAGATAAATTCTCACGTATCATAAATTCAGTAAACTAAACGTGTAACTAAATGTGTAACAGGTAGCAAACTTCTAAGATGATGTCCTCACGTTTCTTGCGGCAGTATCCTTGCCCAAGCTAATTTCTAATCTCTTGTTGTTGTCGTTCGTCTTGAGCTGCAATTGAATGTACCTCCGCTAGCGGCGGAAGCAAGCCACTCACATCTCTTGGTAGAGTACATATCCATAACATGTAGGCTGAATATTAGGTGGCAATATGCAGTGTATATAGTTAAACTTGCATGACATCCTTTAAGTTGCTAAACAAGGCCCTGGCCAAATACTGTAAGAAATGCATTCAGAAGAGAATCTGTCTCCAAAGAAGGTGGAAAAGATGATAGGCGGAAAACAGCTAGGGCAAGAAAGAGGAAGAAAGGAGAAAAGGGAAGTGGCATTTTAAGAGTATTTGTACACTGCCTCCGACTACCACAGTCCGTCCCAGTGCATTTATTGAAACCTCTCTTTGCACTTTATATGTTGAGTTTCACCTTTATTGTAGTATTTGTTATTATTATTGTTGCAAGATATTGCAATTACATTTGCAACACATTTCAGGAGGAAATATTTTTAGCTTCTAACTTTTTGATATCGTTAACTTTGATATATATCTAGAGGATTACGTGTCTCCTTGCTAAGACAATGAAAAAAAAATAGACGTTAGAAATTTGACATCAAATGTTCTGGTTCACGATTAGTGAGATCTGTGAGAACCTTAACCTCATAAAAGTAAAAACATAACTAAATGCTTTTTTTCTAAAAATTCTGAAAGCTCTCTCCATTGTGCTCATTTCAATAGCAGACATGCTCTGTTAAATATCTGTATCATGCAAAACTACCACTGGATTCTAGTTTCTCATGTTCAGTTTAGGCAATTGTATTTTAAAATTTTAATTGTTTGTAAATCACATATGCCTTTTTGTAACCATTTTATACTGTGCATCGTATGAACACTATCACTGACTTATTTTTCTGAAAACTGTCAGCAATTTGTATTCTAAATATTGATTATTGTGAGCCTGGATGAAATTTTCAGTGTGCAATATTCATCGAAGAAATGGCCTTCTCTGCTCTTTCAAAATTCTTTATCAAATTAAAAAATTATTTCGATATTCCATAATGTGAGTAACAACTTTGCAAAATTAAAGACTAAATCAGTGTGGAATTTTTATCCCAAAGCATGTACAGGAGCCACCACAGTACAGTGCTGCTTTGTCAATAAAAATCTGGTGTTACGAAAACAAGCTCTTGCAAAATCAAAGTGTACCAAAGTATTTTTGTCTCACATTTTTCCCCTTTGAGATGCACATTGCATCATATCATAATAGATTAAAAATAAACATCTTTTTCTTTAGATTTATTTGTGTTAACAATTCATTTATCCCTTAAATATTAGTTTCCCTGCCCCGGTTCCTCTTCCTCTGCATCTTGCACAGCTTTTCTAATCAGAAAGAATGTGTGTCTGATGTATAATATAATATTCAAATTATGAGGCTAAAACAATTATGACCTGGTAACGGGGTTACCAGCATCTTTTGAAAATTTGATTTTCATTCTAACCATAATAATCATCACATTTGCTTCATCACATAGATGAAGCTCAGTGCCATGGAGCATTTTGAGAGCATCTTACTTCCTTAATGTGATGTATTTCCTGTTGAAACAGGATGTTGGGGCGGGACATAACGCAGGGAGGGAACATTCAAAAGAGTAAACCAATGGGACATCCGCTAGGGAGAGAAAATCAGTTTTATTTGATGGGAGGGGTGGAGGGGCGGGATTGTTCAAAAATCTGTGATGGTTTTATTGGTTGGAATTTTTAAATACGCTTCCTGGAACACGATGAAGTCACCACTAAAGATTTTTCGCTTTCCAGGAAGTGAAAGTAATGAGATTTTGATATAAAAATACGAGAAAATGAATAGTAATAGTTGTATGGTATGATAGAATGAGCTAAAAAGGCAAAAGAGTCATTTTTCGTTTCAGTTTGACTTTAAGTGATAGCTGAGGAGTTCAGCAGCCACTCCTTTAACTGTCTTCACAGCCATGACACCACAACTACATATCACTTATGTAGGATACTGCAGCTCTGAACTCTCAAAGATGACTTGTGACTGTACAGTAACATGTATGTGTGAACACACGCAGGGTAAAACACGTGAACGGCCCCTCGGGTTGAGAGATACATGCAGTGAAACAGTGGAAGCGCCTCTTGGCAGCAGAAGAACCACGCCTCTATGTAGAAGTACAGTCTCTTTAACTTATATCCTCTGCCTTTTACCAACACTATTCCCACTAATCAGACACTGCCAAACTTTATTTACATTGCACCCTGACTTTGTTCTGCCTCTAGTGTTATGTAACTGCTTTCCCCCTTTCAACCTTGATCAATAAGGTCTATTTTGAGTAAGCGCTGCTTCTCCGAATCACAATACAACTTGAATCCAGCCCTGAAATAGCCAACTATATTTATTTGAACTCACGTCCTCCTGTGAAGGCCGGCCCTCACCCCCCTACCCCCACACCCCCACCCACCCCAGGTCCCTGTGACAGCTCATTGACACTTGTGGTAAATGTTTTTGGGTGTCTCTCCCGCCATCAATCCAACGGCCCCCAGCAGGTGGAAACAACACTGACATCTCACCCAGATGGGACGGCTTATTTGGGCATGTCTCTGGTATAAAGAGTAGAAGGACTGTGGGCATTGTAAAGCATGTTTAACATCAGCTGACACACTCAATCACACTGGGAACAGAACTACCAAAAGCTTAAGTAAATAATAAAAACCTCCAACAAAAACCCAAACGTTACACACAAGTGTTGACACAATCTGTGGGTCAGTGTGGGGAATCTACCTGGGGCGAGCCAAGTTAAACAGTGCACTGCTGAAACAAAGCAACTATTGTTTCATAGCTTTATTTTCATAAAAAGGAATACATTTCTTAGTTTAAAATAAATTAAATAAAAATAACAAAAATAAAATAATATCCTATATATCTTACAAGTTCCTCTGAACTGATTCCTGACTAAGTATATTCATGGTTACATCAGGGACGATGTGGAGGTAAACCAAAAAAATATATATATACAGACACATTCATTATCACAGCTTACATAAAGAAACTACACGTGCATGTAAATAAAAAATAAAGCACTGTATACCATGAGGGAGACATTGTACAGTAAAATAAATGTACAGTACAGCAGAGTAAAATAATATGAAACCCTTAAAAATAGGCCTTTGTGTACAACATGACATTTAATAGACAAGTCTGGGAGCAGAATGGCAAAAAGTTACAGTCCCAAGGATTAATAAGCATCCAAGGCTGCTCTAGATGGGACAGTGCGACTCTGCGCTATCTCACAACATCTTTACATCAGCCGATACATGAAATGAAACAAATCATCTTATTTCCACTGAGGCAGCTGGGTAAGCAGGCCAGATTTGTTACGCAAGAGCTTTATAAAAACACATAATGTCATGATAAAAAGGGAACACTCTCACAAAGTTTCTATTGGAGCCAGACAGAGATTATTCCAATTTTTTTTTGTTTCGTTTTTTTTAAATCAGGAACAGTGACAACGTTCTGTTTAAAGACAAACCCTATGCATGCTTAACATGCTTATAGACATGGTAGGAAAAAACAGCTACTGTAGAGAAGAAAAAACGAATTGATACTTAATCCAAGCATATGCGGAGTCAGGCCTTTAAAGTATGAATGTGTTTCAAAGAAAACAAGGAAATCATTCATTATTGAAAATTGAAAAGGCATTTCATCCCACATTTGGCAAGACATGTGATTCACTTAAAGAACCATCAGTGAAAGACCAGACACTAATCCATAGACTCACTGCTACTGTCATTCTAAGTCGTTCTGGTACGTTGGCCTTACGCAATATGTTTACATACAGGCAGCCTCAGACAATGAAAGTGAAAACATGACAAAGTGAAAGGGAGACTTTGACCTCTGGAACATAATGGGGAGATTTAAGTGTCAGGGGAAAGCAAACTTGCGTGTAGAAAAACAGAAAAGTAAAACTTGCAGGCAAAAAAAAAAAAAAGGTGTGCAAACAGTGATTCAAAGAACCTTGTGTAAAATAAAAACTGGCAACTATCAGTACCTTTGCAATAATATGACTCAGTGACAACCGTTTAAAAACAGAACGGGACAAGTCCGTTTTCACAAACATTCCTGACGTTAAGATACAAGGGGCTCTAAAATAGTTTATGATACTTGGCAAGTAGCAGTGAGCATTCCATCTACTATTTGGAGGCACTGTCCCGTCTCTGGGGCAGGCAGCGTGGGGTGGTGGGGGGTGGGGGGTAGGGGGGGGTGAGCCTGGAAAGGAGGGCAGTGAGCCAAGACATGGCTGAAATAATAACCCAGCGCAACATGCCTCCAACCTGGAGTCCACCGACACCCTGTCTGTGTGTGTGTAGTATGCATATATATAGCATTATGTGCATCTTTTTGTGTTTGTGCATCTCTTTGTGTGGCAACAGAAACCATACAGGATCAATTTCACACATTGTGCTTAATGTTCCTTCAGTAAGAACATAAACCCCATTAAAGCAAAAAGTTTCAAAATTTATGCAGTGTGTGTGTGTTGTGTTTGAATTTCTCCCAAACTGAGGCGTGTGTGTTGTCGTCCTGGCTAAGTCAGAAGCTATGACTCCCTTGTTATATAACTCCGCATGTGGCTTTGCCTTTGGGGGGATGGGGGGGGGGGGGGGGGGAGACGGCCCCGCAGCCAGAGCCTCCTCTGGACTGCGTCACGTGAACACAATGACTAAAACCAGCAATAGTGAATGCCTGCACTTGTGAGTATCTTGGTGAGTGAGTGACGCTTGCAAGTGTGCCTGACAGAGGAGTGCGCCTGTTTCTGTGCTTGTGTGCATTTGCGCACGTGAATGGATGTTCTGTGCGCTGTGTGTCCACACACACATGAACATGTGAGCGTGAAAAGTGGAAGAGGGACAAGACAACAAACGTAACTGTGCGTGATATGTGTGGTGTTTGAGTGCCACATAGTGATACAGTATTTCAAAAGCTAGTGCCTGTCTCTGGGCTCGGTGACCTTGGTCACAGGGCGATGCTGTTGGTCCTGTGCTCTGGAAAACAGAACACAGAGTTGGAGGAGTCCTCACAGTCCTCAGGCGGTCCGGTATCTGCTGCTGCCAGTGGATTCCTGCTAATGACCAAGTTCAAACTGTCTCCTGCTTCTATAATGAGGGGGACAGTCAGACAGCAGTCCAAGTCTCTGGTCCGCGCACGGTTCACCTGCAAGATTAGAATCAATCTATTCGCTTAATTCATATTCAGAAAGAACCCAAGTGGATGATGTGCTCATGTCACATATCAGCTGGTCAATTAAACACAAGGAATGATTTTATCGACGTGAAAGAAATACCTGTAGAATGCGGTCGTAGGGTCTCAGCCCAGCCTGGTCAGCTGGGCCGTCCGGGCGGATCATGTTGACATAAACCCCTTTCTCCAGGAGTCCGTCAGATACGCTGAAACCAAAGTCACGGCTCTCATGGTCCTTCCTTAGAGTCACCTGCAAACACAGAGGATCCTTACAGTTACACAAAGTTTATAGCCCAGCAAACATTAAAAAAAGTATTCAGAGGAAATTTGCTTTTTTCACCTGGCCTTTCACGATTTGAGATACTTATCTGCCTTCCGAATATAGACTATATATGAATGCTTACTCGCCAGTTCAGACGTTTGAAGAAATAAAAAAAGATAACACAGTGCAGAAAAAAGCACCATAACAAACAAGAAGCCATTGCTATGTCCTTTGCCATTTATATATATATACACTAAACAGGAACTGTATCCACAGCCACATGCCTCAATGTCATGTTTCTATCAACGTTCTCACTTTCAAGTTGTTCCATGTCGAACAGGTTTAACCGTAACCATC
Source organism: Centroberyx gerrardi (assembly GCF_048128805.1). Taxonomy (NCBI): domain Eukaryota; kingdom Metazoa; phylum Chordata; class Actinopteri; order Beryciformes; family Berycidae; genus Centroberyx; species Centroberyx gerrardi. Next base: position 15,309,738 of record NC_136010.1, on the reverse strand, counting down.
AACAGATCTAAGGTGGAAAGTTATCATGCATCAAGCCCAGATGACTTTCCGAGATACCGAGTAAGATGTGTCAACACAAAACATATTTAATTTCCGCATTACGAGACCATGAGATGCTCTTTTTCTAGGCGTTTCTGGCCAATTTAATCCCAATGTTCAGGCACACTGGGATTAGGCCAAGCCAAATGTGACATGCATGGAGGAGTGTGGCAACAAACAGACATCTCAGGAGGGATAAGGGCACAGTCTGGGGTCACAGCATGACGTTAGAAGACGGTAATCGACACACACCCGCAGCTGGTGAGGTAATACTGTATGAGTGTTCCTCAGTGTTTTTCATATACACACTGCAAGTCCTGACTGGCCAGGTATCCGCTGGGTCCAGTTACACTGTGCTGATGGGCATAGTGTGCAAAGTAAGGGAGCCACTGAAGTACAAACTTCAGTGGTTGTAATAAACAGATTCCCTATGGACGCTGTTGTTTGTACCATGTTCAGCAGGCCATGATTGCTGTTTTATAATCAAGGATGTCACACCCAAATGCCTGTGAATTAATGTTGTGTTTATTTTTTAACATAAATTATGCTTTTCTGATGCAGACTGCCTGCCACATTTCCAAACTTGCTCCCTAACCAAACTACCTTGTGCAGTTCCAGGGTAGTAGGGGACAAAATGTCTGAGGAGTCCCCTTTTCCCCTGGGTGGCAGGTCCCTGGCTCCAATAGACCTGTTCAGGTTGCCTTTGTTCTTAGGCTCGTCATGGATCCCCTCCCTCTTAATGGGACTAATGCTAGACTGGAGCAACGAGTCTTCATGAGTCTTGGTCTCCTCCAGGTACAGACTAAGAGTGCTACCTGTCATGGACGCCTGCAACAGAACAAAACAAAAAAGGGATTGTTAAAACGTAGTATATTCAAAAGGTAATAAGACATATCCATTTGGATACGCAACACACACACACATCCCCTCTAATGCAATGTACACAGAGCCTGATTAGAGGCCAAGGCACTGGGCAAATGTCTTTCTCGATCAGTATGGCAGCAGGTGCCTGGCCTGTCTTGTCAGATTTAATAACAGATTACACACTCTGGCGATTATCATAATGCTTCATCTGGCGTGGTCATTTAGGCCGACACCGGTCTATGAATACATGAGTAGGACAAAGCAGATGGGAGGAAAAGGAGCGGGAGGGGGGGTGGGAAGGGATGACATGCGGCCTACCTCCAGCTCCCTGAGAATCTCTGATTGGCCGCAGGTCTCGAGGTCCTGCAGGGCCTGGGACCAGAAGCTGTCTTCCTGGTTCAGGGTGCCATGGCAACGAGGGGGGCTGACGAATCTATGACAACGCAGGAACCAGAACATGAGAGCAGCCCTGCTGTCTTGAGGCTGGTGCTGCCTACAAAGCAGCGTGGGTAATGCAGTTTTTGGGCTGCATGACGGAGAGTCCCTTTGAAAGTCTCTCAGGACCACAGTGAGGGTTATTGTAATTTCTCTCATTTGTGGCAGCTCAAACGCTGAGTAGTCCACTAGTTTAGATAAAACCTTTATGGAGTTCAATTTCATAAAAGTAATGTCACCCAAAAAAAGCAGGAATTGAAAGCAAGTGACACAAAAGTTCAGGGGAAAAAAAGTGAAGAGTGAAGTGACAGACAAGGCTGAGGCATCCTTGGGCCCTTTAGGAGCTTTTTGAGGAAAAGTTTTGGTGTGGACAAGAAGCGACAGAGAAAAAGATGTATTTATGTGAAACACCAAAGAGCTCGCAGGCAGTTAGTAAAGCAGATGAGAGAGAGAATACCTGAGAAAGAGAAAAAAGGACAGATTGGAAAAACACAAAACATGGAAGCATAAGACACAAAATGAGAAGAAAAAAACTGTACAGTTTGCCCTTATCAGTGAACTCAAAGGGGGAAAAAAATCATACAAGCTACTTCAAATACACAGAGTCAGATGTAAATGAGGGAAAATCCACATTTTACTGTGAAACCAAGGGAAAGAAAACCACTGAAAGCTGTGCTGACATAAAACAAGACGCTGACAGAAGGAACCTGGAGGCCCGTGCACTCACCCAGGTATTTTGTCCCACTCATCCTCAGTGAATCTCCCATCGTAGAGAGTTGTGTGGTGGGTTAGGCCTGCGGAGCTGGAACTGGGATGGCTCCTGTGTTTTGTACGTCTCCACTCATTTGGATTGAGCATTATATCGGATGCTTTGTGGAGATACGTCCCTGAACACAAAGGAAAAACCACTGATCTCACTGGATGCAAGAAAAGAAACTTGACTATTTTTTGACGGCAAGGAACCGCCACCGGTTCCTGTCTGGTGGCTGAACCTCACCTTGACTGCCGTAGCCGGCGTCGAACCCGGAGCCGTCCCAGGAGCTCATGGCTGAGTCGATACTGGGCACAGTGGCAGAGTAGACCTCAGAGTGTTTACTGGTCTTTTGGGAGTCTGTCAGCTCATCCTCCGTGTCACTTAGAAACCCTGCCTGCTCCAGAGGCTGCCGGCCATCGGATTCTGGGAATGAACAGTGAGTCAAAGCAAGCGTTAAGGAAGAGATGCGCTTCCTGTGTGAATCATAAACGAGCAGTCATTTTAAAACTGCAAAAAAAAAAAAAAAAAGGAACACAAAGTTACTTCCTCTGACTATGAAATCAAGAGAAGGCCAACATACGGTCAGCTTGTTTCTTGATCTTGAGGGTGACGGACTCCCCGGCCATCTGCAGGAGGTGGATGGCCTCGCTCAGTGGCTTTCCTTTTAGGCTGACCCCATTGATGGCCAGGACCCGATCCCCTATATGGATGGCCCCAGTCCTGCAGGGGGAGGAGAGCAGAGGAGACAGAGATACCAGAGTATGCCAGACAGTACCGGTGTGGCCTCGGCCGTTGCTCGGGCCAGGAAAACTGTCAGGCTGCCAGTGTGCTGACTGAAACGGGAACAAAGGAGCTTCTTGTTATCGAAAAGAGGGGACAAAAAGACGAGACAGCCATTGTTTACTGCCACGTTTAACAAGACAGAGTTATTGAAGTTTCCAAAGGCTCTACTGGCCTGGGCCTGATGCACTGTAAGCGCCGCCATCTTCTCAAATGACTATCTTGACCCCCAGCCTCTCACTTCTCACCTTCAACCCTGCTCCCCTCCCCACCCCCCATCTCACCTCTCTGCCAGGCCTTTCTTGGTGAGGCCAGAGATGACGATGGGGTCAAAGGGCTCCTCGGTGCCCGAGATTGTGATGCCCAGCGGTCCGTTATATCTCTTCAGCTCAACTGTGTAGATGATAGAGCCTGACATCTCCAACTCATCTGCATGGGGAAGCGGCACATACCCACAGACGCAGAAGGCAAAAAATGAAGATGAACACGGAGACAAAGACGAACACAGAGATACAGACACGCACAGAAAATTACGTAAGAAATAATTAACCCTGTGAAGACAACAGTATCTAGGTCACATGTTGTAGTCTAGATAGAACAACTGGTGGGCCACATCGCTGTAGCTCATGATAAAACATGTATAAAGGTACTCATTCTCATTTTAGTGAGTTAGCATCATTGCACTGCTTTTACAGAAGATTGTGCTTTGTATACCATGTGGAGCAGGGAATACTGGGTGTTGGGTGTTGGGTGCTTCGAGTATACATGTACCAATGTTGTCCTCATCTTTCTGGATGCGGAGTTTGACCATGTCCTCGGCCTGCTGCAGGACGTGCATGGCGTCCTCCATGGTGCAGTTCTCCAGACGCACGCTGTCGATGGCCAGCAGCCTGTCTCCAGGCTCCAGAGTGCCTGTTCTACCAGGTAGAAAAGCAAGAGGATCACAATTATTAACCAGGGCCAGGGAGCTGGCCCTGACTCATACAGTAGGAATCCTATTAGCGTAGTGTCTCAATGGGATCCTTCGGGGTGACCGTAACCTCACCCTCAACCTAATCAACACTGAGCCCTTTTGAAATGTAGCTGGTCTGCCCTACTGATCCAGTTTTCATAGCTCAATCCAATTAGAGTTGTATTACACAGTGGGTTCCCAAACAATTTTATTTTGTTCCTGAATAATCCCAGATAGGCCTAGAAAACCTAGTTGACCCTGAACTGTTTGTTGAGAAATCATGTTTCCCTAATATGACCTGCAACATACCAGAACAGAACAGTATGTTACAGGTCACATACTGTCAAAATGACTGATAATAGGCTACTTCATCCATCTGAGTCCACTGAAGCAGCTCCTTAACTGTGATTTTTGCATTTATAAAATGTCTGATGTTACTTTCTACAATCAGAGCTGGAGCAGTAAAACCTCCTAATGAGATATTACTGCTCATTCACCAATAATATCTATATCTATATTTTTATTTTGCACACGTTAAAACAAAATGCATGAAAAAATGAAATGGAAATCTAAATGTGCAGGTGAGGTGACAAAACGACTGAGGTCTCTAACGACCTCAATTAAACAACAACAACAATAATATACAGTTTACTAAAACAAAACAAAAAAAGCTTCTAAAAAGTATTAATAGCTCCACATGATGATGGGACATACCTGTGTGCTATGCTTCCTTTTTTGATGTCAGAGATTATGAGGGGCTTGCCAGGTTTCTTACTTGCTAGTGAAATAATGGAAAGTTTAAAGCATTAGTATTATTGCCATAAGATTGTGATAATATCATGATAATATACTGTGTTAACTATTTGGAAAAGCAAATGGTAAAGGTTGTGCAAAAAGTGGTTAGGCACAACACCCTAGATCTATATAATTCAAGTTCCTTTTCTTTTTGTTGTACTGACCATAATCTTTGCTCATACTCATCTTGTTTGTACTGTTTTTTCAGAGTTAGTTAGAGCATAAAAAAGGGTAATGATGAATGCCGGTAGCAGAGCAGTATTATTCATCGGAGGTAATGAGGTATTTGCCCTCATGGTATTGCAGGCTGCAGTTTTATGGATCACAGAACATTGATCCAAAAGCAGGAGAGTTACAGTATGCAGGCCTGTGTACTAAAGTTGAGCAACACTGCCCCCTGCTGTATGTCTCTGCTCACTCACCACTGATGGTGATGCCCAGCTCCACTCCTCTCCTCTTGGGCAGTTTAACATGGAAGGTGCCACTGCTGGGAATCACAGACTCTAATTGGGAATGAAAATACAGATAAATGTAAGCAGGATAAAATAACTAATGTTTCACTATATAGCTCTGTTAGATCTCAGAATCAGGAATGCATAATTTTGTTTTTTTCAGCAGTTCAGGTTTTTGACATACAGCTCCCATTCTTTTCTAAGGGGAGACTGCAGTTTTCTTTTTGCCTTTTGCTCCTGATCTCATCCCTGGGTGACAGACTGATGATACCTGCAACATCGAACTCTAGCTCCAGTGTGACCTTGTTGGCCAGAGCGGCATCTCTCAGCAGCTGATGGGCTTCCTCCAGAGTGCCGTCCTCTGTGGGGATCCCATTAATGGACAGCAGTCTGTCCCCAACCTGCAGCAGCCCACACCTTCACACAGAAAGACACACAAAATAGTCTTACAGGTTGGAAGAGTACAAATAAATCTAAATGATGATATTAAAAGCAAGTATCTTGCATCTCATGTCGTGTTATGAATGAGAAAGGGAAAAACATGCTATGCGGTCAAGCTTCTTATCTGAAATAGGAAGAACAAACCTTGTGATATTTAGAAGAAATGTATAAAAACCCAAAGGGAAGACAAGCAACTTCCTGTTAAACCTCATAAAACGGATCCCATTTCATCCTCACACCACCAGCGCGTACGTCCACACTACATGCCATAATAGGTTTTGAATTTCTATTTTCAGAGAAATTATTCTGACATGAGTGACACTGTGACCCAGTTTAACACGACGTGTCACGTGGACTGAACGACAAGATATTTAAAATGAACGATGGCCTCTAGGCTCAACATAAAGAAATTGACCTTACTTGAACTTGAAAAATCACCCTAGCAAACACAGACACACACACACAGAGAAAATCACACATCACACATTCAATCAGATCCGTAATTGTGAGGGCAAATACGGAAGCGCTGTCAACTAGGATTAATTCACCGACCACTGCTATTCATTAACCTTGTGTTGATGCTGAGAGACCAACATCACAATAGGACGCTGTACTTGAGTCACTCCTGTCCAACTGCTGCCGGACTAATCGTATTACCAGACCCGAGGGACACGACCCTCTGCTACTCGCACAGACACCATCATTAATCTTGCAAGACAACGGCAGATAACACACACTAGCCTGATTAGGGCTATGTGTTAATTGGACTGTATCATGTTGCCTTGATCAATAAATAGCAGTATAGGGGGCTTTTAGAGACAGCGCCAGCTATAGCAAATCTATGGCTGCATTGATGCCCTATATGGCTAATTTTTAGTAATAAATCTACTGCTGGAAAAGTAAGAAGCTCCAAACTACTATTCTGATTTGTCAAAAACACACTCAAGACTAAGACTCTATTATAATAACTGACACATGAAATTGCGGAGAGCATCTGTTGATATTTTGACATCTTAGGCTTTGGCCTCCCCTACTAAGGAAATACACCATTACCATGACTTGAGGTTAACTGTTAGAAGCACTACAACTCAACGCTAAGTTGGCAGACATTGGACAAATGTGGCTGCAACGTTCCTGCTTTCAGGTGATGCATCAGGCTAAAATTAGCCTTTTTCAGATGTGGTGGCTCGGCTTTGTTGCCAGGCTGAATGATTAGCACTAAGGCCCTGAGTTGAAGGTGACTCCATATATGATATTTGTTTACTTGTTCAGCGTCTCAGCGCGTTACCTCTCAGCAGGGCTGTCGGGCTCAATAAAGCGGATGACTGGAGGAGCAGACAGGGTCTCTGTGGCAAAGACACCCCCCTGCAGCTGGACCCCAAAACCTGTGAGTGGATCCCCCCTCAGGACGACCTCACTTGTTTCCACATGAACAACCTGCCCCCCTGGGCCAACCGAACTGGACGCCAGAGATACTGAGGGAGGGAGGGAGGGAGGGAGGAGAGGAAAGGAGGGAGGGACAGAGCAGAGAGAGATACAGCGGAAAAGTGGCAGATAAACGGAGCAAGAGAGGGATTGTGGGAGAGAAAAAAAAGGGGAGGGTAAGGGGAAGAGACATGTACCCACAGAGACAGCGAAAGGGGGGAAAGAGAATGAGTCACTCATCACAGTTTACGTCAGTCACGTTTAAATCATTGATCAGTCAGATCTGTCAACACACCGAGGGGGGGGGGGGGGGGGGCGGGGGGGTGCAGATGTGGAGGGGGAAGGTGTGTTTTAACAGCATTGCAAACGTTTTTAATGTGGTAAAAAGAAGAAGAATAGAGGCAGGCAGTTATCATACGTGAGCTCTTGTGGTCCTTCTTCCTGTTCCTCCTCTTGCCGGTTGTGCTGCGGGGGCTGGTGGGAGGGATGGGGGGAATGGGGCAGGGCAGCGTGTTGCTACCCTGGCTGCTGAAGCCTGAGGTGGCTGTGGAGGAAGGGGAGAAGCCACCACTCACCAGAGCTGAAAGGAGACATACTCCACGCATCAAATGACTGGCAAGAGCAAACCGAAAACCAAATGCAATGCCCCAATCAAAACATCACCTGACTTGTCATGCATGTCCACATGTGACAGCAGAAACATGCGTACATGATAGCACAAAACGGATAATATGGTGACTGGTGTTGGAGTAAAATGTCCTGGAAATAGATTTATCAAGTGTGCTGAAGAAAAGGCTCCTACTATAGTGTATAGCCAGCAGCAGTGCTGTCAGAAGTGATAACTTACATTTGCAGTGGTCCTGCTGGTTGTGTGGGTGGCTGGGGCTGCTCCATGTCTTGCCGTGACTGGCATGTGGGGGATGGCAGTAGTTGCTACTTTGGTCCCAATGATGATGGTTGCTCTTCTGCACTTTTACTGCAGCAATAAAGAAGCAAATACACCCATTAAGCAAACCAGATCCACTCCTCTGTTATGCACTGTACTAAATTCTGCCCATGAAATTCTGCTTTCATTCCCGCGTCTAAATTTACACCACACCACACAGTGCCTGAAGGATAATTTGGAGCAGAGTAATTGATATTTAATGTTTTCTTCATGGTACACTAGATTAAGTCCCTTGGTTTAATGTATTTTGATGAGCATCTGAAAATCAGTTAGACACATGTAACTGAATTCACTGAATGGGATCAGAGAAGGGTCTAATGAACAGGATCTTACTTTTACGAGCAAGCCTCAAAAAAGCTGACTGCAAATTGGAGATCATTTGTATAATTTCATTTTCAAAAGAGCCAGAAGGCGCAAAAACAGTTTGACTACGCTGACCACTGGGCATGGTGTCGCTGTCAGCGGGAACTGACGCTGGTGTGAGGAGAAAGCAGACGACATGTGGCTTGACCTTGATTGTGTACAGCTGAGTGCTTGATTGCTGATGATGCAAGATGTCTGTCCCTGCGTCTGATTGGCAGGACAGTGTGGCCGACTGCGTTGATAAGAATCTTTTCCTTACATATAGCTTGACCATGCTTGGTTCATATTCATGTGCTTTTTAGCATTTTTGTTCACTTTTCCTGCTTCATAGCGAATGGAGAGCACAGATTGTTAATATCGCTAGGCATCGTATCCCTGATGTCACAGCGTGTATAATACAGTAAATTTAGTCAAATGCTATCCATGAAACATGCAAAGGGAAACATTGACTGAAAATACACACCTGAATAATATATTTCCCTGTACAGATTCTTGCAGCTAAATTTGTCAGAGAATGTAACATGTGACAGTAATCCTCCGTGCTTCATTAGCAGGGGCCTAATCTCTGACAACTTGCTCATATGGATGGAGGATTTGCAGGAAACATGGACGACTACAGTAGGCACTGGGATGTTTGCCATATCCAGGGCACCTGGTTAAATCCCAGCGTGTGTAATCAGAATACATGCAGGAGAACCCCTGGCCCTTTTCAGAGAACCAGTTTCTATCAGACTCAATCAAACCTGCAAAGCTCTGGCTCTAGCAGCTTATGTTAAGCTCACCTAAGGGAAGCTCTCCAAGAAATGGTGTTTTCTATCTACACTGGTGGAAAGAAACATTAACTCCTAATCTCTTAGTGGCCATATCAGTCTTATTAAATCCCCAGAGGAGATTAGACAAATTGCATCTTATAATCACGCCTTATCCTGGGGGAATGGAAACTGTGAAAATATCATCTTATCGTGGCGTCATAGTGTCTTATTCAAGGAACGAATCTTTATTGAATCCTATTTTGAAGGACAAGATAAATGTCTATAATTTTGCAGAGAAGTGTTGACTGCACCTCACTTTGAATTGAGACAATTCGATGGATATGCAGAAAATATATCGTGAGCACGGGCTGCAATCCACTTCTAGTATTTCACAGTATGTCAGTGAGCAGAGTGAACATATATGAGGATAAAAGACAGAAGGAAGCTGGGCAAATCACAGTGAAGCACTGCAGATTGGACAATAGGACTAATGAACAGGGGACAAAGTGAAATTGAAGGAGACAGGATTCAGCCATCCCAGATAAGACTGAACTATACTTTATTCACATGTGTCATGTTCTATGATTCTTTCCATGCTCACATGTTAAGGAACCCCTGCAGCTGCTGACCCAGAAAGAAGACTGCCAAACATGGCACGAACATGATCTCAGACTGAGAAAATGTGTGTGCGTGTGTGTGTGTGTGTGTGTGTGTGTGTGTGTGTGTGTGGCTTGTTGGTATGCATAAGGGGCCGAGTGTCTACCCGAGGGCAGAGGGATTGTAGCCTTCAGCGCACACACACACACAGACACACACAGACACACACACACACAGGCTGATTCACAGCACATGGAAGAAGGCTGCTGGGAGGCAGTCAGGCTCACTACAGCTGTAGGTAAAATAGCTAAGGCCGGTCACAATACATATGGTGAAGACAACATGCTGAAAACCCAGTCTGTCCACATTCACCACAATCTATACAAGAACCTACTTCAAAAACAAGAAAAAGTTAAAATGATGAATTGTTTACTGCACGCTGTATGAGATCACATTTTATTCCTGACATCTTTGTAATCCCTTTCCAATACGTCACTTTCTTTCCCTGCAAATTATATTCCCCTTCACCGCTCCACTCCCACATCCCTCTACTTTCTTTTCTGTGTCATGTCGAAGCGGCCAGCGCAGCCTTGATGTGTTTATGCTGTCACCTGCAGGACAGACCTGTTTCCTGGGGCCTGATGGGAAGGCGGCTCTGACTGGCTGGGAGGATCTCCAGTTTGACAACATCGGACGTGCTGGCCAGTAGCTGAGTAGCCTCCATCAGGGAGCAATGCTCTGTGCTGGTCCCGTCTATAGACAGGAGGATGTCACCTACACGCAACGCTCCACACCTGAGAGGGAGACGGAGGTTGTTGTCAAGCACAGAAAAAGCAAGTTATTGTCAGGAAGGTGTCTGTGGTTTGTCCGTCTCACCTCTCCACCACGCTGGCTGCCTTGATCTTGTCGATGATAATGACTTGTTTGCTCCTGTATATAGCTGTGGTGAGGCCGATCCCCAGGCTGGCAGAGGGACCTTTCGCTATCTCCACCAGCAGAGGGCCTGAGGCCTGCTGCACTGCCTCTGAAACAGAACACACACACACAGACACACACACGCACACACACACACACGCACAGATTGGACATAAGAGGCAAAGAAGTAGACTTACCAGATGCATCTAACCGGTATCTTTCTTCATTTTCTGAACTAATGGAAAAACATAATCTATTGTATGTGTGGGATATTTTGGGAAAGTCAGAATAGGTTCCTGTAGTTGTACTGTATTTGATTCTTCACATATTCACACTGATCTATGCTGGTGTATCTACTCTTTCCTCTATATTAGAGTTACTACATTTTAACTTAATCCTGGTGTCAAAATGAATTAACCATTGAACAAACAATAAAAATAACTGTACTACAAAAAATACTAGATGATGATACTTGTATATAGACCAATATACTTTACTTAATATTCATTTATGACAGTAGAGGAGAGCTTGTCATGGCTGGTGACATATGAGGCATCCTGTCCGCTGAAATATTTAGCATCACCAGGGCTTAAGGCATGGCAGGACGGCTCAGACAGACACACCAACTAATATTTGTCTAGCGCACATGCCCAACCTTGCTCTACTGGGGTCAAGTCAGAGAACAGAGTCACAGTTAACACAAACCAGTGACCGTCACTGAAAGTCGTCCTGAGCGACGTGTTCTGCCTGGAAAATGATGTAAAGCAATGCCACGATCTTATCTGACACCATATGTAGGGACTTTGAGATTTATCTTTTCACAGTATACAAGATACATATGCAATTTTTTTTTTTGCAGGTGCTGGAGGGCAGTCAGTAGTTACAAGGAATCATGAAAAAGGAGAATGCGGCACACTGCTCCCACTGCTGCCACACATTTAATCAACCGTTTTACAGCATTTTGACCCTCGGTCCTCATCAAGTATCTGACACCTGACACCTTGCTGATACCTGATGAAGTTCTCCATTTTCATGCTACCTTTCATGAAGCAGCCCTCTGCCGTCTCTGTCCCCCCCGAGGAGCTCTACTATTAATAGAAACCACCTCTGTTATTTTCTTTCAAAGCCGAACTGCACAGAGACATTAAAACCTAAATGAGGATCATCATTAAGCTATGCGTGACAATTCCATGTTTTGTGGGCCATGGAATATCACCCATGTACCCTTTCACTGTTGACGTGCGCTCTGGGCCTGGGTGACTCCCCTGGTGGCGTCTCCAGCACCGACACTCACTCCCATCCAACGCAGCCAAACGGCCACATTATTTACCCTCAGAGCAACGCTGCCCTACCATGCCTCCACATATTCCCTGTGTGTGTGTGCTCACCCATGACGGAGACGTCATACTCAATCAGGAACAGAGCTTCCTGGCCGCTCTGCATCAGCATGGTCAAAGCGTCAGCGTGCTTCTCTCTGTTTAAAGGCATGCCGTCTATGCTCAATATGCGGTCACCGGCCTTCAGAGTGCCCTCTCTGGAGGAGGAGAGGAGGAGAGAGAGAGAGAGAGAGGGGGGGGGGGGACGAGTAAGAGAGGTTCATACAAGCGTTTAAACACCAGTCACAGTAAATCATTAAATAGTTCCACATGAGCGTCCCCTCCCAGGTGAGATGAAGGATAAACAAGATAAATGGCCGTAAATATTCTTCGATGGTGAATATTGTTGGTGCCGCTGCTGTTCAAGTGTTTTGGTGCACTCAATAATTTCACGGGGAAAAGTGCAATGCTGCATTAGCCTCAGGATGAGCATTGACCTTTCTGCTTTGGAGATACATACATGTATATGTAGCCGTAACTCCATATAGGGGCTTGAGCATATATTAAATACGAAAGAAATAATGTGCATTTCAACATTATTTAGAAGTATTATTATTGGAAATCTAATTCCATGCAGATAGTAGACACATGATTTCACTGCAGACAAGGATAAGGCAATTAGTCAATTCATTATTTGTTAGGCCATAAGTTTAAACACACACACACACTTACAGCATACAGTATAGACACACGCATGCATGCACACGACTCAGACAGGCTAACATGCATGCTCAGTGGAATGAACATGCATGCTCAGTGGAATGAACAGGAATGCAAGAGAGCATGCAAACAGGTACGCTTGTATACACACACACACACACACACACACACACACACACACACACACGCACACACACTAAATCATCTCATCCATTTCTTCACCTGTCAGCAGGACCCCCAGGCCGAACATATGTAACCACCAGAGGACGAGACCTGTGCCAGTCTTCATGGAAGCCTCCTGGAAAACCAAAACAGAAACAATAAATCTGTGCAAAAAACACATAGATTTTACTGTTTGATATGTACAATAATATAAAATCCAATATCCTATGCCACACTGACCTCTCATGACGAATCCAAAGCTGTTACCCTCCTTGTGTAAACACACCTCTATGGTCTTGGCTATGACACCTGAGGGGGTCTGGACTAAGAGTAGAGAAAAATAGAGTTTTGAAAAAAACTAGGGGTGGCCACATAAATTGCCACATCTCTAACGGTTATTTTAACATGGAAGCCAAATAAGTTCAATGTTCATAGCTGACAGTCTGCTGTGTGAATGCAGCATTGCTTGGGAACTATATTAAACGAACATCATTAAGAAAATGCTTTAGGGAAGAGTCACAAAGACAACATTTTTAAGGGTTTGACAAAAAAATATAAGACCATTTCCATGTGTGCTTTAGTTGCATAGGGACTAGCTGCAAGGTGTTAAGGTTAAAATCAGGTTAATTGCACATGATAGAGTTACAAGAAATTATGAAGTTATGGTATAGCATTAAGAGTGGGCTGGTGGTAGCCATGCAACTTATGTCTAAGGCTGGAATCAAGGTCTGAAGCAAGTGGTCTATACCATCTGCAACCCCAACCAATCACTTGTAAAGTAGTAGGCTAATCTATTTTCTACCTGTGTTCAATAGAAAGTACACAGCATGTATTTCAATGACAGAGCTTTCCCTATGTGTCCAAGCATTGTCTACGCATGGCTTATCTACTGAGAATGTCCTGCAGAGGTCTATCCATGCACACTGCAGGTGGTCTTTCCATCCCACAGGACTTCACCTACCAAACGGAGGCAGCTCATACTCCACCTCCAGCACCACTCGCTCCCCAATGTTCTTCAGCAGGCTAATGATCTCATCGTGGCGAAGCTTTGACAGGTTGATGCCATTCACTGACTTGATGTAGTCTCCCACATTCAGCTGGTCACTCCTGTGGAGAACGACGGACATTAAAGACCATCAAAATGAGATGCAACCAGTCCATTTGAAATGAACCCAGGCCTGTTTTTGGGGTGCTTTCATGTCTCCACTGTGTGAAACAGAAAAAGATCAAGATTGCCATAACATTTTTCACACAGCGGCCATTTTGCACATTTGGGATGGGAAGATCTTCCCGGAAGAGCAGCCCAGCTATGTCCTTGTTGTGTACAGATGCACATCATACAAACATTTATCATTTCACAGATTCCTCACTGAAAAACATATGAATGGATCTCAAGAATGTGGAGGGATAGACTCCAGATAAGTAAGCTAGCTAACTTCCCTGCTAAATTCAAGCAGTCGTTGTAGTTGCTGTTCATTAAATTGCTAGCTAATTTCATCATTGGTAGGTCTACAAGTCCTCACTTCATATGCCAGTCTTCCAGGTAGTTTCCCACCCTGGGCGTCCAAAATGTCCGCCGTGTGAATAAGGTCAGTGCCTGTGTAACTATTGCACTAGCAGAATGAGCATTGTGTTATAGCCTACATTTATACAAATAATAACCTATTGCTTTAGGTGACATCACTGCAGTGCAACCTCAATGTTTGAGGTCTGTTGTATTGTTAATTTCTATATATTCCTCTAATAAGTTAGCTTAGCTAGATTGAAACACTCCGTTTGTGAAATCTGTGCAGAAGGGTGAGCGTGCTGGAGTGGGACTGCTGAAATCCTCTCCTCTGCAGACGCTGAGACAGATGAATGTACATGGTGTCCCACATGTGACATTCTGAGTCAACATGCTGTTCATTGGGAAGCTAATTAAATAGATGTGCTGCCCTGCTGGCCCTCTCACCTTTGGGCTACTGCCAATCAGAGCACTGACAGGGGACAGAGAGACATCGTCACCAGCAAAGCCACCCGGTCTGTCATCCGGTCCGGTCTCATCCCACAATCTCACTGTCTGTCCCTCTGTCTGCCTGTGTGTCTTTCCACCCAGTCAATTAGCTAACTGTAGGAGGATGAATTCAGTCGCGGGAAGACAAGCTGCTTGGTAGAATTAGCACAGTGACTGTCTTGACAAGCAATGGGATATTTTGCCAAGGCATTTCAGAGGGGTGGTGTCATTCTAACAGATTTTGCATGTGTGTGTGTGCATGTGTGTGTGTGTGTGTGCCTGTGCGTGTGTGTGTGTGTGTGTTGAGAGAGGGGCCGCGGTCACATGCTGCTTAGTCATCATGAAGCGTGAGCGTTCCACTACATTTTCTTTTCATGTGGTTGACGTTGGGGAAAATGAGATTAATTGAATCTTAATTAAACAATCTCTGATGAAACAAGCTCACAGAAAAGAGTTATATTAAATAATTACCACTACACACTGAATTAGGCAGCAAATGAGAAGAACTGGTAGTCTTTCGAAATGTTATCTCCAGCCTATAAAGCAGCGTATCTAACTTTCAATTGCCGGACAGATTCCTTATTCATTCTATTCTATTCTATTTCTTAGGGGACTTTCTCACAGATATGCCCTGTTGGGATATTCGTCCCAGGGTCAGTATCACCCAGTAAGAAGCTGATCTAATGCAACGCCTATGATCCTGAGGTTAGGGTGAGCTGGTGTAGCTAGACAACACTTGTGCATGTGTGAGAGCAGAATAACGCGTCCGGACAGCTCGGTGTGGTTGCCAGGTTTTAACTGCATCAGCGAGCAGAGATCTCACCTGGCAGCTAGCCCACCTGGCCGTAGGTTTGACACCCTGGGCTTGCCGTCCTTATCGGACCCTCCGGAGATGGTGAGGCCAAGGCTGCTGCCTTCCCTCTTCATCAGGTCCACAGTGGTCACTCCTCGGTACTCCTCTGCTGACACATATATACATAGGCACAGATCCACAGTCAGCATTAGCATCTGCCGGACAGATTCAGCCTCTCTGAGAGGCAACAAAACACTCTTTTCACCATCTTTTTTTGTCTTGATTTTCCATTTCTTTCTTTCTTTCTTTCTTCACTCGCTCACTCAAAATCCCTCTCTCACACACACACACACATATTTTTTAGTTTTCTCACTTTCCTCTCTTTTCCTCATTCCTGTAAATCTCTAACACTCAGCGGATCTTTTTGATGGATTCAGAAGTGAGAGGATGGGGTCAGTTCCATAATATCACACTAAATTCTGATAATGGAATGAAATCCAATGCATAAATTGAAAAAGAGACTCGCTGAGAAAATATGGCAGAATCATCAGTTCATAAATTGAAATTCAATTGTATTCTAGAAGTGAATGAAGTTCAGAATGAGTTTGACCTTAACTCTGATGGATAGCTGGCTATGGTGCCTTCGGACGTGGACTGAACTTGGTCTCATTCTGTCTCGTGGAGGGGCCCACATTGTGCTGTGCTGTTAAATCATGCTAAGTGAAGTCCACCAAGGCAGACCAGTGTGGTTTAGTACCATTGACAGGTATGCCACACAAGCAGTTTTTCATCTTATCTAAGCATTTATGAGATATTCAAAACAGCGCAACATCAAACAAAACACAGAAGACACATGGGTCTGCCTGCACACGCAAATGCAATCATTGTCTCAGTCAAAGTCATCATGACTATTCTTCTGCTTTATAAGGACACAGGTGGATTGGGCCCAGTAGCATGAATCAGACAACAGATAGAAAACAAAAAGAGGTAAAGCAGGGTTTGATTGTATTGTACCTGAAAGGCTGCGCCTCTGGGAGGAATGTGATTGGTCAGTTGCCCCAGAATCCTTGCCTCCTTTTGAATACGGGCCTTCATCTGAGGAGACAGCAGGGAAATACAGAGGCTGATTGAGGCGTTGTTAGGAAGCACTCTGACGATATGGTAGGAATCTCTGCAGCAGAGGGCTAAATGAACACAACCATCACATTCCCATTAGACATGATGACAGCTGCCACCACTTTAATGCTTTGAACTGCACCCTTGGTAATGTGGGGGTTCTGGAGGGAAACAGCAATAAACCAACAGCCAGATCCGTCAGGCATTAGCTAACTGAAACAGAACAATCAGCCTGAACTCAGGAACCAGGAAGGTCACTTCGCTTCGTTTCCAAGACAACCCTGTAAGAGGGTCAAGAGTTTAAAATAGCTCCTCTCCGTCTGAGGCAAAGACCCTGGAAAACCATTAATTTAACACAAGACTACATTTGTGGCAAGCTTGATGTATGCGACTACTAAAGCATGGGAATGTTCCTGAAGGAACAGCATGCGGTTAATGGACTGTTCGGGCATGGAGAGAAAATCATCATTTTCATGTCATTTACAGCAGCTGCTTCAGAAACCCAGGAAATGTTCAATCTGCTCTGCAGGGAAAATGTTTTTCCCCACAGTGGGAGCCATTTCTGACACAGCAATGGGCTGGCCCTAGATTAGCAGAGCCATTGCCTGGCCACCTGAACCTGAATACAGCTACACACACATGTCAGCAGTCATAGTGATGAGGAATCTGACTTGGCACTTCTCTAATCCTGTCCACTGGGGATTACCTTTTCAGCTGGCCAGCACAGTGATTGAACATCATATTACAAACTTAAAGAAGAGCTGTGCCAAGTCCTCTCTTTGAGAGGGAAGAGGGAATGCCACTGCCTTATGCTATAGAAATCAAACCAAAGTCATCAAAATCTGAGGTCTTTGCTGGTCAGGGTTCTGTAATGACTCAAGTCAAGTCAAGTCAGGTTTATTTATAGCCCTTCATCACAAAAGCATGTCTCAAAGGACTTAACAAAGAACAAACCTACCTAGATCTAACTAATCAACAAGCAATTACAAAACAAAATGATGGAATACAGTGTACAAACAAAACAAAGCACAAGACACAAAATAGTATGCTGGCCTAACCTAACCTAACCTAACCTAACCTAACCTAACCTAACCTAACCTAACCTAAGAGGCACCACCAACCTTAGACCCTCATTGAAGACAAGGAAAAACTCCCAAGAAAACCTTATTAGGAAAAAAAATGGAAGAAACCTTGGGTGGGCCCATTCATAGAGGGATCCCCCACCGGGACGACTGAGCGTACAATAGGTGTTGGGACAAAATAATATAATAAACATTTATAACCCCCTTAGCCAATAGGCAATAAAAGTAAACCAAAGCAGGATCTACTTGCATTTGCTCTAGAGTTCAGTTCATTTAAGAGATGATACCCCTAGATGTTTATGAAAGCCTAAAGGTTTATTTGGCATGATTATCTGTGCTGATATGAGAGGACTGAACTGGGGGAAGTGAGTGCTCGGAGCGCATCAAACCCATCGCCTTGTCTCAGTCCACATCAGGTTTCCACATCTGTCCAACTGAAGACAAAGCCTTTAGACAACTGACAGGCATGGATCCTTTGTCAGACTTTCTCTGATCTGAAACGTTTAGGCAGGCCCTAGATACATGGAATACAAAAGAAAAATCAGCCTTTCTTTGCACACAGCTGGATGATTCAGACCTAGACCACAGAAACTCTGTAAAGATAATATAATCAGGAGTAATTGAACTTGCATCTTTTGAAATGCAAGGATGTACAGATTATGCATATGCATGCTATGGTAATTCACAACCTTTTACGCACATCCTTGCACAAATATCCTGTTCAACAGCTTTGAGGCACAAACACAAACACACACACACACACTGTGGGTGACACATCAAAGACACATTAGGATGGGCAAAAGCATCGTAATCACACAGCTTCCTGAGGGCTCTGACAGTCCAGCAGCTGTCATTGCAGTCAAAAGGCAACATTAGCTCTGGGTTACGCAGACCCAACGCGCTGCACGTGACTGAACACTACTGTACCAAGCCGTCCCCCAGCCATCCGCCTCCGGCTTAAAATAACCATCAGTGACCCTAACGGGCAGAGTTAGGATCACGATTGATCTGATAAATAATAAACAGCCCCAATAGTAAAACAACTATGGAAAAACAGAGTCTTGTGTGTTGTCTTTGAAGAGGAAGTTTGCAACTGGCTCAAGGATGAAGTTTGTACAACTACACCAAAAGTGCTGCATCTAGAGGACCTTGAAGCGTTGCACTGACTAAAATAAAATTCGAAGCACCCGCATAAATATCTGGTGAGTCAATTAACTCCTAATTTAATTCAGGGCACTGCATGCCATTCCTCTCACAACCAATCAGAATGTAGGTTAAATATGGGGACAGCACTGACAATGGCAATGAAATCACAATGCTATTTTCAGATGTAAAACTTTATTTATAAACTGGGCTCCACCAGACCCAGTTTACATTGCTATATCTGCCCCATTTACAAATGGCAGGATGGTATGTGGAGCTGGTACTCAAGTCCAATGAAATTTCAATCTCTTGTGCTCTGTCACTGCTGTAATGTGTGCATTGTAATGCTTCCACTGTGCAATGCATTACACATGTACATTCTCCAAAATCGAAATTAATGAGAATTAATCAACAAATCTGCATTCTAGAATTACAAATTACAAATGGAATGGACATGAGAGGTGAAGGTAATAACTTCCAGTTGCAGTGGCTGCCCTTCACATGAACTGCACATTTAACATAAGCAGGTCTTGACATGTTAGTCAATGCTGTTCCAGGTGTTATTTAAAGCCACTGACCACCTCCTGCCTCCATTCATCCACTACTACTACTACTACTACACACATGACGAACCTCTTGGCACTGTGCGGTGAAGATGAAAGAGTTTTGCTCTTACCAATGCTGTTCTTGGTATCTCTCCTCAGACCACACAGCATGGCTGAAGTCTAGTCAGTGCATCCACCTTGGGGAAGTAACCTTGCTGATCTTCTGTTCTGGGTGGTGAGCTGAGGTTCCACCTGAGAAAAAAGTAGGTTTCCCCTAGAGACCAAGTCTCACCCACTTAGATAAAGCAGGAACACCATCTTCGTTTCTTCATTCCTCTGCCCTAACTCCGGCATTCTCTTGACCTCCACTGTTTGTAGAAGCCAGTGAAGTCCTCGGGTCTAGAGGACAAATTCTGATCCACAGAGGGTCTCTATGTTTCCCTCAGTTTAAACTTAGTGACAAAGAAAGATGTCACATATCAAAGAAAGATGCCAAATATCAAACTACCAAGCTCTCTTTTTTGTTGATGTGCTCTCTCTATAAGATCCAAGACAGGGGAAGCAATGATAAATGTCCTTTTCTTGCCATCTTGCTGTGGTTCCGTTTTTGAGGTTTTCTTACTAGTCGCTCGATCTTTTCAAGAGGATTAATCATCCCCCCCGTTCACACACTCACATGAGCTCACACACAGACCCCCTCTCTCTCGCACACAGAGTGAGTGTGTTTGAGCAAATTCTCTCTCTCTCTCTTTCTCTCTCCCTCTCTCTCTCTCTCTCCCTCTGCCAGAGGGGTGCAGTGAGGCAGACACACACCCTGCACACACGACAAAGTCACTCCCTCCCCCCGCACACACACACACACACACACACACACAGACACACAGACACTCTTTCCTCACTTACCACTCAGTCAAACACCCTTCATGTGCACAACCACACACACACGCACACGCACACACACTCTGACATTAGACACCTACAGCACAACTGCACACTAAACTCTCCACACAATTAACACCACCCCCGCATTCATTGTCATACTCAGCCCTTGCAGAGTGCCAGGATACAAGCAGTCACGTATTTCTCACATGTAGACAGCCCCAATTTTACCCAGCTTTTATCTACACGCTATTATCTCTTTTTCTCTCTCTCTCTCTCTCTCTCTCTCTCACTCACTCACACACACAAACACACAATGGCAAGCTCACATGCAAAATTGCCCCTACCATTCCAGAGCATGACAACTGCCTATTCAAGAGCATCTCTACAAATTATAGTGTCACAGATAAAAAAATACCACACAGTTGTCGAGTGCAGAGTTGTGATGATGGATTCTACTTTTCATCAGATTCTGATCATGCAAAAATGTGGAAACAGAAGAAAAAAGGAAAAAAAAGGAGATAAAAAATGGAAGAAAAAACAGTGTGTGGATTCAGTCCCAGCTTGACTGGAAATGAAATGCATATTGTTTTACTCCTCCCAAGGGCTGTGAAACCCACCGTCTCATTTTTCCCCCTCGGGAGGGTGAAAGGGCCTCTGCTAGTCCCAGACTCGCTGGCTTCAGTCCACCCAAACACAGAGGGTCTAACTCGCCTGTTGACTGACCCATAGCCACACCTGTCTGACCATTTGTCATGCACACAAGCCTCTACGCCTCCCACTTCCTGCCCCCCCACCACTAACCAACACCCTCCCAGCCTCATCCCCAGCCCCTCTAAACCTTCCACCTCATTTGTTTTGGTCACCATGGACAAATTGTTATCATCTCTGAGACCTGGAGGAAGGGAAATAACAAGTAAAGGCAGCACAAAAGCACAAGGTCCAACAGAGGCACAAGTCAAACAGTACATCGCAGCACCACCGCTCATTTAGATACACCGACACACAGTTGCATTAGAAATTCTCCATGTGAAATAACATCCGCTATTGTGAGACTGAATATTTCCAAGATTTGTAAAGTGATTACAAACAAACATTTCCGTGTTTCTACCCACTGTTGCACGGAGCCTAATTAGTCAGCTCTTCCAGTGGACACAATACTCTTTGGCGTAGATAATTTCCTCTGAGACTTTTGTCCTTAATACCCCATTTACAATGTGAGCGAGCATAGTGTTTCAGAGCGAGACTAATTAATTTCCAACAGAATAAAGAGAATCGGGAGACAGAGCAGTGTGTTGGACTGATAAAAACCCATGGGAACAGGGCAGCCAGCGTAGGGTAATAATAAAAATGGACTCTTTTGCACTTCTTCTAGACCAGAAATCAACATTATCAGTGTAGAATAAGTGATTATGCACTGATTAGATCAAGATGAATCATTTTTTGTGCTGACATTAGCATAGAACTAAAGGCTGGAGATGCTCAACTCAAAAAGGAAAGAAAGACACTAAGACAGGGAGTTTGAAAAGGCTCAAAAACACAGAAAGTCATGACAGAATGAGCTGTGTCTTGTTTCAATCGTTACAATAATGTTTCAGCAAGTCATTTTTTGCAAATGCTGGCAATTTTTCCATTTTTCATTGACATAATCGTAGCTAATCAAACGTCCTTTCAAAAGTAGCCTACATTTTCCTCTTTTACTGACTGCAAGAGCATTCTAGGCATGAAGGCCTGGATCAAACTGACCACAGTGCCATCTTATGGCGATCCCCTCCAGTTGCAAGCAAACGTCTCAAAAGCTGAAATGACTCAAACTGTTGTCAGCCAGCACAGATCAGTGAATGACAAAGAAAAGCCAGAGGAAGGGACATGAGTCACACATACTCATATTTCAGTGTTCACCTTCAAGGTAGGTCAAAAGTCCAGATTTAGTCGAGCAAATGCTCCATTTAACTAACAGGCCTGCTTGAGACATCAACCCAGACATGTTTGTTCTCTGATCTTTATTTAGATCAAACAGCACACATGGCTATATAATCAGTTGACTATTTAGGGATTTACACATCAACTTAAAGCCAAGCCAAAGACTGTCAGCTTCAGCTGTCTCACCTTGGACACACTTCTCAGGTCTTTGTCATGTCTGTTACTTCCATTTTTATTTTAGGGTCATATATGTAGGTAAGCAAAATCCTCGAACACCCAAATTATCCATCATCTTCCATCAAAATAGTAATGATTATGAATAGTTGTATAATTCTGTGTAGTCAAATGGTTATGCTCAACCCTGCATATAACCATGTATATATTTATTATCTGACTAAATTGGCAATAAACCAAAATTGCCTCCCAAATCTCACATGTATCTTGTTTTACAATATTATAAATAGACAAATCAAAAGAATATAAAGCCACTTAAACATTTCCCAAAACATTATATTATTTTTTTCATATAGGCTTTACCTTTGGTCCTCCCTCTGATGATGCCGAGCCGACATCTGAGAGAAAAAGTGAACATCCTCCTCTTTCCTCCTGCAGACCGGCTTCCTTTCCTCAGGGAATCTGCCTGAGGAAAAGCCAAGGTGAAGAGCTTGGGATTCAGGTGTCCCTTTCCAAATATCAACCGTGCTGACATGCTCATTTTCTGACCAGTGACAGGGAAAACAGGATTCTGTCCTTTTCCTGACAGTCACCATCTCTGAAACATTGCAGTCTCTGCCTGTCCTGCTGTTTTCATGTTCTCCTCCCTGTCTGGAGGACTTCCAGTCCTCTCAGGTGTGTCTTCCAAACCGGTCAAGAAGCAGATGCAGAATTTTCAAACAGGAAAGATTCAGGTCCAACACTGTGCCTATTTTTCCAACCATCTTTGGTAAGTCGGTTCCACATACAAACGGCCACAAGCTGACAGGCTAAATAAATGTTATGTTTTTGCATATCTGGCAATGTCAGTTTTACATGAACAGATGGCACAGGCTAAGGGCTGTGGGGCACAGCTTGCCTGCCAGAATGCAATGGAAACTTTCTCCCTAGGAAGCTGGCTGTTAACATAGCAAAACAATATACAATCTGAGCTGGCCATTTCTAGGCAATAACATTTGACAAAATCTGATAAGAATCAAGTATGAGCGAACTGGCTGAGGATTAGACATGCTTTTATGTGTTGTCCCAAACGGACCCCATGCCTTTAAACCAGGTCCTGGATAGAGACTGATGAGCAGCCCTCCACACATCTCCAAGGAGATATAGAGATACACACATCTTCTATACATGCTTTGTAGTAGATTCAGAATGTACTTTGAGAGCAAGAACATACAGTATATTGGTCTCACACACTGTAATAGGTAGGCATGTTTCATTATAACTGTACCCTTATTCACATCTTTGAGGGAAAACCGTGTCAACACAAAGCTCTCTGGGTTCCCTCCATTTACGATACGGGTCAAGACTCTTCCTTCAGGCGTCTTGCCCCTTTTGTTCCGTTCCAACATCCGGTCATCTGGAAGGAGCTGAGGAATAACCCCCTTTACCTGAGGGAGAATACAACTGGCTTTGGTGCAATCGATGTAGACACTAGTTCTTGTCTGAGTATTTCCTTACTACTTTCATGCCTGTGCAACATACGAAAATACCTCTGTCAAAACTACTCTGGCCAAATTGGACTACCAATTAAATCCCCAGCGACTGCTAAACCCAAGAATGGCAAACACGGAATAAAACAAAACAATTTACGAACCAAGTTCCATTTTTAAAGAGATTTTTATTGTGAAAATAGGCAGATCACTCGTTCTCCTCGCTCCTGAGCCGGGCGTTGGGGTTGGTGATCTTGATGGCCAGCTGAGCTGCCCTCTCCACAATCAGCTTCCTGTTCTTGGAGGAGACGTTGTGGGCGATCTCAGCACAGTGGGTCCTACACAGAGGCAAAGAGAAGGACGTTAAAAAAAACATTACAGCATGTTTTAATAAATTCAATGCTTTCAGACATTGAGAGTGACAAGTTTAAATTGAGAGGACAAATTTAGTTGAGAGGTAGAGAAACACTGAAATATCCAAGTTACTCCAATTCTTTTTGGCAGCGACATCTTCACAATAAACCTACAACGCCCATATACAGTACAAGTGTAAATGATCTGAGCTCAGTTTGATCCAGATTTGCAAAACCATATCCATTTAAAACCTTGTTTTTTCCTTTAATGTAGTCTTTAAAAAAAGCAGCAAGTAGTATAACAATCAGTTCAACAACACTTCACAGAAACCAGTAAGATGCATACACACCTGCAGATAAAGCTATAGGTCTTCCGCCGAGTTATAAATTGAAATCTAGCTTGTTATCCACTACCGTCCCAACAAACGTAGACAGGGCTCAATAAGTTCTACAATCCTCTGGCAGCATTAGTATTATTAGGAGGGTTTCACTGACCATAATTGTGACCAGACAGCCTCAAACCTCAATGTCTAAGAAATTAGCATGCAAGTGATTTCTCTGACCACCCTGATAATCCTAGCCAGAATTGGCAATTAATTTGCGGTGACATCTTATTAATTTTAGCTAAACACCATTGTCTTCTAGCAAAGTTCTGTGGACGCAGGTAACATACTTGATTTCAGCCATCTAGATAGTGAAAGTATGATTTCATAAGCAATCCATTACAATCCAACAGATGAGTTCCTATGCGCAGCCTTTAGCGGCTATGTGACAAAACCTGTGACAGCAGAGCTACAGTTTTAACCAATACTGCTTGTGATTTGGTGTTAAAACATTTTGAGTCAACTGTTGCCAGGGAAAAAACACTTGGCTCTTCTGTGAGACATGCATTAAACCAAAATGAAGCCACAATGTTTATGCTACATAGTAATATAATGGCTCATTAACAAAGCACACATTTGCTTTGTGAAAGTAGCCAAACTATTATCACTCAGCCGTGGTCTCATGGAACCGAATGTGTCCTGTAGATGTGGAGGGTGGGGCTAATTTTGGTTGAGACCTGGGACCGCTCCTGGGTTCATTACAGGATCAGTTCCAGTAGGTGTCACAGTTTAACAACGGCTCTTACCTGGATATTTCTATCATATGATCAACTGTGCTGTAACGGCTTTTTTTTTTTTTTTTATTAAACAGGCTGTGCACTGAGGCCAGATGATGAATTTTCAGTTTATCTAAAAATTCCCAACAGTGGGGGCCACAACAGCTAAAGACCACAGTAGCCATACTTCAGTCTCACAAAGGCTCTGGCCATTAGAGATCTGGTAGACCACATTCAATAAGCCTCTGAGTACAGAGCACCAGGAAGAGCGCTAGATACAGGATCTGTCAATCCAACAGACAATGACCAGTCATTAGGATGAACTGCTTGCCATGTCCATCTAGCTTTGACCGATGTGGAGACAATACATTTAAGTCACAGGTTCTCAGTCACAGGTAACAGGTCCCTTTTAGCAGGTGATGTGTTGAACTTCCTCAGTCTTTCAAACAGTCTACACCATCAATACCACAAAAACTTTTAGGTCTCTGAACTCTTGTTTCAATGGTGAGCCTCATTTTGAGGGGAAAAAAGGCTAAAACACCTCCAGAGAACGATCAATGTCACCAAGTTTGGGGTCAAGTAGATTAATGAGTAAAAACATCTTAACTGGGGCCGGTCTCACGAAGCAAGATTAGTGGGTTAGTGAGCTAACTTTGGGCTTAACTGGCTTTTCAGTCTCACGACGGTGGCTCACTGTTGAGCTGGGAACATCACCATGGTAACTTGGGCCGCACAGCTAGCCTGCTCTGGGGAAGGTTATGTTCAGGCTATCGCATCCAAACATTAAAACCCCGCCTCCTCACTAATCAACTCTGGAAAAATGGCATCACCTTGGACTTAGGTGCACAGACAGAAGGGCTCTTTGCAGGGAAACCATTCGCTTTCCCTGATGATTTATTATATAAGAGATATAATAAATTGCGTCTCCAGGCGATTTGCCCACTCCGGCTACAAAAGAGGGCTTCGTCAAATAGCAGGTAGCTTACATTATTTGACTGCAGTTATCAATAGATTGCATCCGTTTCCTCATCAGCTCAGCCCTGGGGAACATGAGACCGACTTTGTGTGAATAGAAGATCTTTTCAAAGCCTCAATTTGACGACAATATTGTATCAATGAAAAATATTCCCACTGTGCCTTAATGACGGCACTATGATATGCCCATTTATTTATTCATTTACACCATTTGCAATTTTCCTCCAGCAATCCTCTCTGGCTTTGGCAGCAGTGTTACTTTTCACTGTTCATGATTTTGTATTGCTCGTGTTTATTCATTATAACAGTTTATTCTTTAGAGAAGAACATGAATGTTAGTAATGAATTTCCCCCCCATACTTCCCACTTCTACGGTGTACTTAATGTGCTGAAATTGACAGATGTTTACGTAACCCCACAATTGTTTAGTCTACTCCTTTAGCTTTTGTTGTTGTCTATTTTTTCCTGGTATTTTTATGTTCAAGTTGCGTGCTTATATTTAAATTCCTTGCTGAATCCAATTACTTTTGCTGCTGCAATGACCTAATTTCCTCACAGAGATCCATAAAATGTCATCTCATCTTACATAAACTGCTCTGAATGCTCTCCATGTTGCAAACAAAACACCACCCCTTTTGTAAATGCACTCATAGCTGGATTAGAAAACCTTGGGTTGACAGAGGGAGTTGATAACCAACTTTGTGAGACCAGTTTGCCGGGATCACCGTCGTTAGGTTTTTGTGTAGCCAGCTATCACAAAGATACCCTATGTTAAAATTCCTTTGTGAGACAGGTCCCTGCCCCTGTAAAGCCCCATTACCTGCCATAAGAAGCTTGCTGAGTCTCATGATTGTGACCATTGGGCCTTGTTTTGTTCAAAGTCCAGTGTGACTATTGGAAAAACTATCAGTCAGATTTGTTTCTAACTGATTAGAGGCTCTAAATGAAGATGGTTTGACATTTTAGAGACACTTCTGTGTACTTACTGATCAGGGCTAACTCTCAACCTTTTAGTCCTGAATGAATCCTGGGTTGATGAGTTATTTTCATCTGATGAGAAAATAACTCATCAGATGAGAGTTACTACCATAACCAATGACAAAGTCAACACAGCTACTTCAGCACTGCAAAGGTGTGATCTTGTCTTATTGTCCATATATTGAAACTTATCTACTTGAAAGTAAACGCAAACACAACTTACTTGTTGCTCATCATCAGGACCTCGAGCTCCTTGATGTTGTGCACCAGGAACTTCTTGAAGCCACTGGGCAGCATGTACTTTGTCTTCTTGTTGCTACCATAACCAATGTTGGGCATCAGCATCTGACCCTTGAACCGCCTGCGAACCCTGTTGTCAATACCTCTGGGCTTACGCCAGTTTTTCTGTTGGGAGTTAAGAAAATGATGTTCAGGCACTTATCACTTGCATTTCTCCTTCGCAAGTAAAATCAATTATGTCACACTGTGCTGTGCATCTTGCATCATACAGACACTTACCGCAATCTTGACATATCTGTCAGACTGGTGACGAATAAACTTCTTGGTTCGTTTTTTGACAATCTTAGGCTTCGTTAGGGGCCTGAGGGCTGCCATGGTGACTGAGGACAGAAGAACAACAACAGTCAGGTACCATTAACATTACATGATCAAGTCAGTTGAAGGGCTGCAGCACTATACCAGAATGTGGCATTCAAAGCAAGGAATTATCAACATCAATCATATTTGTCGACTTGCTAAACGAGTTGACGAATATCAGGAAGGGGAGGGAAGTGTGGGTGCTGTTGAGGTAGACTACTTGATGAATGGTTGTCTCACTCGGGAATAGCCTTATAAGAGATACAACTCATGAAGGACAGCAGCTCAAGTAGAGACTGCCAGGGAACGTATAAGGATCCTACTAAAAACCAATAAGTCTATATCCATCTGCTGCGGAGTGAACAGCTACGTAAACGCGGTGATCAACGTCAGCCAAGTCAATGTTTAGCTAGCTAGCTAGCCATGCTAATGTTCTTCAAACGCTCCGCTGAGTCTTTAGCTGCACGGACTGCAGTAACGTAACCGTTTGCGGAATTATACATTTGTGAAACGTCCACCTATAGACAGACATTTGCTAGCCCGAATTTCATAATATCCAAGTATAAGCCACGCTCTAAAGCAGGCCTTCACTCAATACTACAACCATCACGGGAAGAAACATGGTAACCGAGAGCAAGCCGCTCTCAGACAGCACCTCGCTCCAAACTGCGATAATGCAGTGGGCACAAAACGACAAAATGGCCAATTTAACACCGTGTGCATAGAGTAGACAATTATGAGTGATAACGTCGTGCTTTTATATTTGGATAATGTGTTTAAACGCGAGGATGAACATAGATTGCGTTCACTCACCCGCCGATGTAATCCAAAGAGGGACTCTTGCGACGGCGGAAGGAAAGAAAAGGACTTCCGAGAGTGCTGCAATGGCTTATGGGTAGTGTATTTTCTGGACAACTACTGTATGGAAATTGATAAGATGTGTCTTGGATTCCTGGATTTTACACGTTTTACTCAAAAAACAACAACAACAACAACGATTAAATAGTATCAAAATAACAACAATACCGTAATGTTTGTTGTTGTTTATTGTGTTGTTTTCTGGTGTTATAAGGTGCACACACCACACCCAAAGCGGAATTTGACAGATGTGCGCACTTCCTGGACTATTATAGCGTGTTGTGATTGCTCAAACTTACATTAATATCTTTACAGCTCGTGTATCGCGGGGTGGCCTGGTAGCCCAACACCACAAAGTGAAAGTGTTTCTAATATCCAACTCTAAAGAGGACGCATATAACTGAGAAAATCTACAGGATATGGGCGGAGTATAAAAAGTAAATGATCTACCTTTTTGTCACATGATTTCTGCTTTTGATTTAGTCGAGCGTTTCAAGATTGTCTCTTATTTAATACTAACCTTCTTTATATTTTTTGTGTCGAATTATTTTTCAGCTGGTGGAAAATGGAACATAAACCACTCGCAAGGTGAGCTTTGCTTTATGTTTTTTGGGGGGGTTCATACTCCAAACTAAGTATAGTGTCTTGTTTTATGTTTCACGGCCTGTTGTTTCCCGTTACTTGCAGTGGTCACGATTTTTACGGAGCGACGAATCAGGGTTACATACCTACCGCAGAGGGGGCACCTGGTAGGTCCCATAAATATTTTTATTATTACATTGAACTTGAAGCCATGTTGCTATAACATTCATATTATCACATGTAATACTCTATACCATGCTTCAGTGGTCTCACATATCACACACACACACACACACACACACACACACACACACACACACCTTGACACACACGCGCACACACGAACGACCATTCTTGAAGTTATACTATTTTCGTGACGTCATTTTCTACGTGCAGGTGAGCTTGTGAGCTTGACAGCGCTGCTCGCTCTGGCACTGTCAGTAGACTACTCACTTGTGTGGACTAGTAGACTGAATTGAATGTTTGTCAGGAGACAGGGACTTTAGTCTAGCTTTGCTGTGTAGTAAAACATTTCTAGATGTCTGATCACATGGAGGGACAAGGTAAGTCACTTTTAGTCTTGGTCTTTCATGTAAAGTCTAATTAGCACGTTACACTTTAGGAAGACAAAGAAACAGCAGTATTGTCTGTTAGATTGAACAGTGGACAGCAGGGCAAGTGTTTTTGATATGTTCACTGTGTTATGTGTTATTTTACAAGATTTTTTACAAGATACAAGAACCCCAGTGCATTTCTACCACTGAACTGGTTTGTCTGGTTTATTTCAGCAATGTTTGCCCCACCCACAGCCGAGTCCCACGGCCCCAGCGCTCCTCCGGCCAGCATGTTTGACAGTGTGCCTGGCTATGAAGGAACAGTGGCTGGAGGAGGAGGTACAGTATGCGGCTCTGAGTCCGTAGTGGTCCTGTTTGTCGCCACTGACAGCCTCTATGACACAGGATGTCCTCAAAATATTGTCAGATTTTAAAAAGTCTTGTGAAACACAGTGATTTCTCTGATGACTAAGCAATGATTTGATGAGTTATGTCGATCTAAACTTTCGTCATGCCTAAAATTGCCTAACTAATCTACTGTAGGTGGATTCCTGCCTCCTCCCATGCCTGCCTACCCAGTTCCTCAGCCTGAACCCGGACCTTCACAACCACACTGGAAGTAAGGCTTGCTTTTTTGAATTGACTGCAGCAAACACTGCAAAAGGTTTGGATATGTTTTAAGGCACGTACTATGCAACCGCGACATCCTGGGTTCAAATCGGTTCAAATCCGACCTGGGAACTTTGTTGCATGTCATCCCCCTCTCTCTTCCCCCTTTCCTGTCTCTCTCAACTGTCCTGTCTAATAAAGCAGAAATGAAAACACACTGTGCATCCGCTTTGACTTCCTCGTGGGATATAACACACACATCTTTGTCTCACAGCATCCCATCAATAACTGAAGACACTGCCCGGGGGGCCTTTGTCCTGTTTGCCTCCAGTAAGTGCTGCTACAATTCAGCACCAGCGAAGGACGGTGTGATAACCAACATGGAGGCGTTTAATACATACAGGGTGAGAGGAAGCACTTTATCCAAATGCTATAAAGTCAGGACACCAAGTTTGTTTCCATCTACATTATAGAATAGAACAGAATATACTTTATTGTCCCAGAAGGGAAATTTGTCTCGGGCACAATGCTGCATACAGTTGCTCCATATAAAAGACACATTAAACAAGACAACATAACAAGACACATTAAGACAGTAAAGCAATTATAAGTTATCTGTGCAAGGTATCACAATGTCTGTCAAGAGGCAACACATTTGATCACAATAAAGTGCTGTGCAGTCGTAGTAAAAGATTATCAATAATATATAGTCCATTTGCATCAAGTGTCCACTGATAAGAAAATTTTAAGTGTTTACAGTTGTGGCACACCCTCACAGTTCATATTCTGAGGAGAGGATATGTTGTGGGTCCTCGAGAATTTTGTGTGCTTGCTTTATGACAGCTTGCTCGTAGAGGGACTGAATGGGCTCGAAGTCCTTGTTTCCTTGTTTATTATGGTCAGCTGCCTTTGTTTCAAAGAGAATATTTGCAATTTACAAAATAGTAACACTGAATGGATGATGAATTTCAACGTTGCTGCATTAAATATCAAAAGCTAGTTTTCTTTAACTCCCCATGTTATACAGGAGTTCTTTTTTTAAGTCTTCTCAAAAATGGAGGGTGTGTGTGTGTGTGTGTGTGTGTGTGTGTGTGTGGGCGGGGTCAAGGCCTCAGAAAATTTTAGATGAAAGAATCATATTAGAAAGATTAAAAAAGGAGTCTGTTGTCTTTTTAGATGTTGAATAACTAAAGCAAACAACATTAAATCATTCAATATAAACCAGATTCAAGAAAATAACTTGTCTTGTGCATCATGAATTTTCTCCTCTGCTTTATCTCAGTATCGGCTGGAAACGTTTACTGAGTCAAGATCTACAGAGTGGAGCCAGGAGCCGTACAATGGTATGTTATTATTCCCTAGTGTATCATTGAGTTTAATCTTTTCTCTTCTGCTGTCAGTCAGCTGTTGAGC
The DNA here is from genome assembly GCF_048128805.1 of Centroberyx gerrardi. Classification (NCBI taxonomy): domain Eukaryota; kingdom Metazoa; phylum Chordata; class Actinopteri; order Beryciformes; family Berycidae; genus Centroberyx; species Centroberyx gerrardi. The sequence goes on along the minus strand of NC_136010.1, from coordinate 15,277,895 downwards.
ATGACTGACTGCTCAGCACCAATTGAATATGTTGTTTTCTTGGATCAGGCCAACCAGTCGACGCCTACTCCCAGCCACCTCCAGGGCCTTGGGATATTCCTGCTAAAACCCCCAGTTTCTTTCAGGATGGCAAGCAGGTTGTCAAGGTTCCCTACACGTCATCTGTGAAGGTAAATCCTCATTAGAGCACTAATATGTAAAATATGTTTGGAGAAAAAAAAATAGTACTTTCATACTTCATTGCTATTGATATTGGTTTTTGCCATTTTTCCTGATGAGTACCATTTCATCTACAGAACTGCCATCTGTGTTTGGGGATGGGGAGAAATCCTTGCAAAGATTGTTCTGGTGCTGGTAATGTAAGTAATTTTCACAGGCTTCATCAGAGGTTGCTTTGGGACCTGTACAGAGTTCATCTGATCATCCTGTCATTTCTGTGTTTTCTTGCCCCGTCAGAAAGTTTGTTGGGTGTGCAATGGATCTGGTTATCGCCACGGAGACGATCGATGCAGCCACTGTAATGGCAGAGGGAGAGAGAAGTAAGTATTCTCTCATTGCATAACAATAAATTTCCAGCAAAATAATAGGGACAATAAATATAATACGTTTATTATACAATATGTAGTTTCTGAACAGTTGCTGACAGTCATGTGACATTATTCTGTTACAGTTGCAGCCACTGTCATGGCCAAGGAGCAAAGCAGTGTGGGACGTGCCGTGGAAAACGACAGCTTTTGGTCTACATCAACCTCACTGTGAAATGGTGCAGTTTCCTCATCATGGTTTTATTCAAGAATATCAAACATGACTAATGCGATGACTAGTCTTTCCTTACAAATCTGAAGGTCATCTGCCTTTATAGTGGCTTGTCATTGTTAATTATAATTGTTGTAAAGTTAAACATGATGTTTTCTGTATGCATATTTGTCCAGGACTAATAACCAGGACAACTATGTTGTGGAACAGTCAAGTGGACTTCAGGTGGCCAACCTTAGCAAGGTGTCTGGCAAGGAGCTGTTCAGGGACTCTCAGTACATGGTAAAAGACCTATTTATGGGGGAGGGTCATGCTTTTTTATTTTCAGCAGGTGAATCGCATGTATAAAACTGTTTAGGTTCAGAGAACATGCACAGCAATATTTATAGAATCAAAAATATTTGTTAGACAAGTCCAGAGGTTGTGGGTGTTCAGGATCTTAGGATGGCATAACCTGTATTTAAGCCTATAGCCTATAGCCTATATGTTATGGTAAATGTGAGGAAATGGTAAATGTATACATTTACCGGAAAATGTGTGGGCGGGGCGGTAAATATGTACACTTCCCAAGGTAAATCTGGTAATTGTGGACATTTGCTGGTTAATGTGAGTGGAAAATGCTAGTCACAGTAGTGCGAGGCGCTGTCATACTCTTGTCACTACCAGGTAACTACATTTTGTTGTGGGTACAACGTACCACATGGCCAAATTACCTCTTCTGATTGGCTTCTGTGAGATCTGTGAGGCGCGGGACATTCATTAATGTAGCCAAACATTACACATTCTCCTGGTTGATCCGCATCACAAGCTGAGGATGGAGTGCATCTGAGGCCAATTTTACTATTATTTTTTTCCATATTTTCGGTCGACATCCTAATATGGATATGGATAATATGTCAGCAGAGCATTCAATGACTGTGAAAGACCCTTGCATTACTGTGACTAGCATTTTCCACTCACATTAACCGGCAAATGTAGTCTACATATTTTCCAGATTTCCATGGGAAATGTGTAGTCTACATTTACAAACTCTGTGGTAAATATACACATTTACGTAACATACACACAGATATATACCTCTGACCTTACATTCAGTGGTCAGAATTCCACTAAAATCCTTCTATGCCAACCCCTCTCAATAAATAGTACACAGCTCCTGTGATCCTGATTGATCCAGCAGCCAATAAACAATGTCTTTAAAATACGGATGGTGATTTTGCATCATTAAATGTTATTTTTCTGATTACCCTGTGAAGGTATACCCAGTGATGGGCTTCCCGGACCCTGCAGTGGTGCGTTCTGCAGAGCGCCTTGTCAGTGAACACCAGGGAAAATACTCCCGGACATCACGCATTCTGCAACAGGTAAAGGTGCTTTTCTCAACTCCAAAATGACCACTTAGTGTTTTGTTAATGTCATAATATTCTATATATGATGTTACTTGTGGTCAAAGTTTAAATTTGTGTTTGACATTGACATTTTTTTAAATTCAGAAAATCTCTGCAACATTCACTGATTTCTTTCTTTGTCTCTAGCGTCAAACCATAGAGTTGATCCCCATCACCAAGGTGACCTACATGTGGAAAGGGAGCTCACACATTTACTTTGTTTATGGGAATGAGTTCAAAGTTAGTGCGGATGATTATCCAGCTACTTGTTGCTGCACTGTAATGTAACTGGTGGTTATAAAGTCTTTTTGCAGAATGGCATGTCATCCTTCGGTGTATGCATGCACAACAGAAAGAAACGCATAGAGGCAATATAGCCTATCATCATATTATACTGCTTGAAACTAAGCCTTATATTTTTGCTCTTATATGGCAATAGTGATTATTTCCCCATGTCAATAAAATCAGCTATTTGAGCCTTTTATTTTTGCTGTCACATACATGTCAATAAAATCTACTATTTTAAACTATCTTATATTTTTGCTTGGCAGCAGTGATTGTTTTTCTATGTCCATGTCAGTGAAAATCTACTTAATGATAAAAAATGTATGCACATGCAAGAACAAATGTATTATACTTGTTTACTAATACTTGTTTTGTAATAATTCAACTATTTTAATAAATTACATTTCGTAATGTTTTGTTGTGGAATAACTGCGTCATTAAAAGTGGACTGTCGCTGAATTAATGACGTGAAGAACGTGTTCGCCATAATGATAATAAACCGTGAACACAAAGCTACCATAAAACAAATAAGGCTTTCGCTGTGAAACCTCGCTTGATACGTAGGCATTTAACTAGCTACGTGCAAGTTTTGATTAATATTAGTGGGTACGAGTCTTGGTGGATTTCGCAAAATCGAAGAAAACTGAGCGGAACAACGAGGTAAAGTTAGCTTGCTAGCTAACACAAGCTAGTTTATCTCTGATGCTGCTAACGGCTAACAGTTAGCTAGCTAACATTTACAAGCAGCTTTTAGGCGCTCAAGCATGGCTCGAATTTGACAAAATAGTGTGGACATGTGTGGGTAGATTATGCTGAAGTTATACTATCGCACTGAATGTCAAAGTAGTCACTAATAGCGTATCGCTAGCTACCTACCTAGACTAACAGTTAGCTTCCTGTGTTTGGCCACAGTCTTGTTAGCCACAGACCGCAACAGGCAGTGCCTGACGACTTCTGTCAGCGAGCTTGGTGCTGGTAAGTTTTGGCTGTAAGTGAATATAGGGAAACACGACATGCGTTGGGGCATACATGGCATTTTGCAACAAATACAGAAACGTTACTGAACTATTTTGCAAGCTAATTTGATAGTCACGACCATGTTGCGTGTTTGACAGTTGCAGTCCCCGGAGAGCTGCTGCAGCTGCAGACAGCGGTGTTGTTATTGTGAAGCGACAGAGCGAGTCCGTTCATCTGCTGAGGAAGTCTCCGTGTTGCATTTCCTGACCTTAGCGAAATGTATCTCACAGTCATGCTTTGACTGTATATGTTACGTGGGTCTAGTTTTTATTTCCTTGTTATGAATGTAGGCCACAACTTATAGTTAAAAGTCCACACCGTCCCTCCATCAGGCTGCGCTATGGCGTCGGCATCTGCCAGTGTGGACTCCAAGGCAGAGCTGACTGCTCTACTGGAACAGTGGGAGAGGGAGCAGCAAGGTAGCACACAGGAGCTGGTCAACATCCTCACCAAGTAAGTATTGCTTCTGTGTATTTAATGAGGTTATGATGAGTTAATTTCTCATATTAGATCTTTACACATGTCTCAGAAGTGCTGTTTGCAGGGCATGAGACTTGAGATCACTGAAAGTTTAAATATCTTAATCTGATATAATTTGCAGAATCTCTGAGCTGGTTGAGAGGGAGACAGAGGAATACCACAAAGCGGATCCTGATCCTTTTGATGACCGACATCCTGGTATGGGAAAAAAAAACACTCCATGGCAATATTACTGGGGATACTTTTAATTTTCTGTCTGTATGTATTTGACTTTTCTCTCTTGATCACTAGGGAGGGCTGATCCAGTGTGCATTTTAGGGCACCTGCTCAAGATCCTGTTCAAGAATGATGACTTCATGAACACAGTAAGAAAGGACTGAACTGAGGAGTGTTGTCTTGCTAAAGAAATTGTCCGCTTAGGACACACATTTCTTGGTTCAGAGATTGGAAGATGAAGTGTTTATTTCCATCTCCTGCCTTCCTAGCTGGTGAATAGCTATGTGATGACCAGCAGAGAACTTTCCCTCAACACGGCAGCTTGTCGCCTGCTTCAAAACATCATGCCTGGGCTGGAGACAGCTGTGGTCTTTCAGGAGAAGGTAGGCTATTCCTGAGTTCAGGGAAAGATCCAGTATTTTGGGATTTTGTTCCGTGTTCACTTGTTCAAACAAAACGTTTTCTCTATTTCAACTGTTAGCCTTTATTGTTCCTGTATTTTTCAAGGTGCATAGCCTACAGGAGTTCAGTGGTAAAGGAAAATTAAGTAATAAATGACTAGCGCCCTCTATTGCCATCAAGACAGAACAACAACATCAACAGGTCTCTGGCACAGCTTACAGTGGCCTCTAATTGACATAAATCATGAAGTCATCTATCATAATAAAGACGAATAAGCTAGCTAATTAGATCAGAGATCCAACAGAAACGTCTAGCAAGAGGTAATATATCATGATTCAAACTACTTTAATAATAATATTGCTTTGTCATTTGCTTTTTTGGCTTGAGAATGAAATCTCTTGCGATGCCGGTCGCACGCTTATAGCATCGTCCTCCATTGCGAAAATCAAAAATCGATTAGGGGCTGAGAGAGAGGGTGGGGGTGGGCAGGGAGTTTTTGTTCCAAGACAGAGTACGGGCCGGAAAGTGAGTTTTGAAAGCCAGAAATCTCAGCACCTAGCAAAGTAACCATTGAGTCATTGGTACTGATCAACAAACCTATCAAACCTGCATAGATATATAGTCATTTTGTGCTATGGGACAGTAATAATCTTACTTATTGCACATTTAAAACATCTGTGGCTGCTGCAATTCTCCATCTGAAAATAGCTTTTTTGTTTGAGGAGTGTACTGATCCGTGTCACAGTCCAGCCTGCAAGTTAGTTGCACTTTGACCACCACTGTGTGTCATTTGACTGGACGACATAGATAACTGGCAAAAATCATTCCAGTGTAATCTCACCCCCAGCTTAAAGCTGACTATTTTTTGTTGAATGAATTTGTTTAGAAGTTTTTGTTAATATTTGAGAGGTTGATGTGGAAACAAATCTGCACTAACTTAACAGCCCTAAACTTGACTAAGATATTTTTCTTTGTTGTTATCACATTGATTCCAGCAAGCTCCTTGAACTTACGCAAGTGGTTTTAGTAGTAATAGTTTTGTAATAGCTTTGTTAAGAACTGCTTGTGGCAAATTGTGATGAATGACAACTTACATCCTTATTTGGCCAAACAATGAGAATAAGTAAGGAAAAAGCATCAGAAGAGTGCAGAATATCAAACCTAACAAAAACAAGTGCTCAACATTTTTTCTATGCTCTTTTTCTTCAAGAGAATTGGCTTTGATAGAGAGTGGATAAAGATCACGGATGAACAGAAAGTGTCCCTGTATATATTTCACCATTCCCCTCTGTGTTTCTGTGTCTCAGGAGGGCATAGTTGAAAGGCTGTTCAAATGGGCTCAGGAGGCTGAGCAGCCTTTAAGAATCTATGCCACAGGCTTGCTGGCTGGCGCCATGGAGAACCAGGACATTGCTGCCAACTACAGGGAGGAGAACTCTGTTTTGGTCAGTAGGGGATGCTGCTGTCTCAAATGTCAATTTTACATTAATGGAGAATGACAGATGTGTACTTAGTGATGGATAGGGTATCAAAACAGCTGAAAAGACTGTAGGAGTCCACAGAGCATCAGAAACATTTGCTCACTATTAATGGGCAGCATGAGATAGCAACTGTTTACTATCTTGTTATGTGTTTTTCTGTGTCTTTACAGGTTCCTCTGATGCTGCAGCGGTTGCGTGAGCTTCAGGACAAGGATGCTGAGAGCAAGAGGGAGTTCAAACGTCCGAGCCCCAGGAAGACCCTGGGTGAGCCTTTGCTTCCTCTGGACGAGGAGACTGTCGACGGGGGCTTTGAAGACAATCCCTTCACACCGGGCAGAAACGGGGCCGAAAGGGAGGAGAAGGGGACGGAAGAAGATAGGGATGAAATTCCATTCTCTACCATCGAGCCTGAAAACGAGCTTTCTTTCCGTCTCAACTCCCCCCACAAGGCCAGCAGCCGTGCCAACTCGGCAGTCAAAACCATGATGAAGCCCATGTCTGCCCCAGGTTCGCTGACACACCAAGACGTGACTGATGGCAGCAGTTACCTAAAGAGGAAGGCAGAGAGGGAGAGTGGCAAGAAGGCCAAGCAGAAGCTGAATTTCTCCTTGCCAGAGCCAGAGAGGAACTTCAGTGAGCTTTCCAACAGCAGCTGGTCTGAGATGAGCCCCTGGGTGATTGGCAACAACTATCACCTGTACCCTCTGACCCCGGAGATAGAGCAGAGGCTCATCCTACAGTATCTCACGCCTCTGGGGGAGTATCAGGAGGTCAGTCCAGCATTATCATTAGCCTACACAGTGTATTGTCAAATGCTAGTAGGGCTTGTGTTTTGCCATATTTAGCTGTGCAGAATGTTTGGCCTTTTGAATAGCTACTTTTTGTGTGCGCGTCAATATAGTTTTAGGATGCTGCTATGCACATTTTGTTGTCTGCTCACAAACTTACCAGCAGATGTCAGTCTTCCTCAACTAAGATGCTAAATGTGCTCTCCAAATTTTCATTCTGTTCTGTTTTGACACAAAAAAGATGATATTAAAGGGTTGCCTCATACATTTTCAATGTATACAACTGTTGAAGACTAGCAGAAAACCTTACACAGGCTGTGTTTTGGATGTGGAACCTGTGATTCTAGCAAATACTCATTTACATGGCTGCATAATAAAATACATTGACATGATGTATGTATTCTCCATGCCTCCCCTCTGCCCTCACCTGCAGCTCCTGGCAGTGTTTATGCAGATGGGAGCACGTGAGCTGCTGATGCATTACATGGATCTAAAGCAGACTAATGATGTGCAGCTCACCTTTGAGGCTCTCAAGGTACACTATCTCTTCTGCGGCTGACATAATCAAGCCCTTCAATGGTGTTGAATCATAACAAGGTCAAGCTCTTCAGCCTTATCTCTGTGCTTCTCTCTCATCTCTCAGTACCTGGCGTCTCTGCTGCTGCATAAGAAGTTCGCTGCAGAGTTTGTGGCTCATGGAGGAGTTCAGAAGTTGCTGGAAATCCCCAGGCCGTCCATGGCTGCTACAGGCGTGTCTCTGTGTCTCTACTACCTGGCCTATAACCAGGATGCCATGGAAAGGGTACGACACACACACACACACACACACACACACACACACACACACACCCCTTGTAAATATACAGTGGCAATTTGATGCATATGCGCCACAGGCAAGTTGGTATTTGTATTTATTGTGTGTAGCAGTTCACATCTGTATTCTTACCATTTCCCATTTGTGTCCCCCCCCCCCCCCCCTTAAGGTGTGTATGTTGCCCCACTCCATCCTGTCAGATGTGGTTGGCTACACGCTGTGGCTGCTGGAGTGCTCACATGCATCAGGCTGCTGCCATGCCACCATGTTCTTCTCCATCTCCTTTTCTTTCCGTGCTGTGCTGGAGCTCTTTGACAGGCAGGACGGGCTCCGACGCCTCGTCAATCTGGTAGGACAAATCATTCGTCTGCTGTGTCTGATCCTCACTGTAACCTCATGGTAAACTCAAGAATCTAGCCCATATCATTCATAGAAAATATGTTTAATGCAATGAAATAGTGAGAAGTCGATGCATTATCACAATACACTACATACTGGTTGTTGATTCTGTATTAATGTCTAATATGAACTAACTGTTTCCAGATCAGCACACTGGAGATCCTGAACCCCGAGGACCAGGGAGCACTGCTGAGTGATGATGAGATTTTCTCCAGCAGGCAGACAGCCAAGCATACCTGCATGGCCCTGCGCAGGTACTTTGAGGCCCATCTGGCAATCAAGGTGGAGCAAGTCAAGCAGTCCCTGCAGCGCACAGAGGGAGGCGCCCCCATTCACTCCCAGCCCTACTACAAGGTACGGAAGCGACATAGGTCACTTGAGATTGACCTTATTGGACAGTCTTTATAATTTATCACGCATATGTCAGTGTAAAGTAGCTCCTCTGATGCTTTATCAGCTGTAAATGGAATTCATGAGTTTGCTGCTGATGAATTCCTGTAGTGACAGTGGCATCCTTGTTTTTCCCCCAGGCGGTGAGCTACAGCCATGAGCAGGTGGTGGAAATGATGGAGTTCCTGATAGAGTACGGTCCACTCCGATTGTACTGGGAACCAGCTGAGGTCTTTCACAAGCTCTCCTGTGTCCAGCTCCTCCTGCAGCTCATTTCCATTGCCTGTGACTGGAGGACCTACTATGGCAGGTGTGAAGAAGGCAACCACCCTCTTAATCATCCATTGCCTTTCTTTTTTTCCGCCATGTTTTTCCAGTTCCCTACATCCATATATTCAGTGACTGTTGATTAATATAATGGTATTTCTAATATTTCTGCTGTGCTCTTTCCATATAGGAGTGACACAGTGCGTTATGCCTTAGACATCCTGAGTATCCTCACAGTCGTTCCTAAGACGCAGCTGTTGTTGGCTGAGGCTGTCGCTGTGCTTGACGAGGGAGGATCCACTGTCTCCACTGTTGGTATGTGTTGTCAGGATTTGATGCCATTTCAGCTATTATCCATCCATCAAAACAACCGTGTCACTGCCTTACTTTTTGAAACTGGTTATTTTTGCAGTGGCTTTTCAAGTGCTCTCAAAAAACTAGGCTTAGAATCATGTTTATGTTATATATTTTATATACGATGGAACAGTGTAAGACAGTAGACTACTTGTATACATTCAGTATTCAATGACATGGTACATTCGAGCAGTGTGGAATACATTATGTTTGCAGGTGTGAATGGAAATGTAGTGAGTGTCCATTAGTAGATGAGGTAGTTGTGTGACATAATTATGATCACTGAAGAACATTCATTCCTGAGGTGCATCAATTTACCATAGATTTCTGGCATAGTGGCAGCCAAAGGTTGACCTTTTGAGTGTATTTGGAAAAGTAGGCAATATATCAACTAATAAAACACATTACTCTCCGCAGAGTGTAATATCTTAGTACTCTCATCAAATAAAACATCTAAAAAAACATTTCCCAGCACCACTAAGAAATGGCAGAACTTAATATTTTTCTATGAGATTTTTCATGTGATTGTTGGTTTTCCCCCTTCAGGAATGAGTATAGTCCTGGCAGTGGCAGAGGGAGAGGTGTTTGTGAATGATGCTGAGATCCAGAAGTCGGCTCTGCAGGTGGTCATCAACTGTGTCTGCGCTCCAGACAAACGCATGTCCAGCATTGGCAAGTTCATCGCAGGCACCCCCCGCCGCCGCCTGCCCCAGCAGACCAAATCCAGTGAGAGCGTGCTCACTAAGATGTGGAATGTGGTGCAGTCCAACAATGGCATCAAGGTAGAGTTATCATTCCAGTCACTAAAGCCACATTCACAGTGCGATGTGTTTTGTTTGTTTTTAGGCTGTCTGAGACAAATTATATACAGCATTGACAAGAAAAATACCTCAAAGTCTTGGGTCGTTCAGTGAGAAAGGGTCACAGACGGCCAATTAAAGTGCCTCCACATAGAGCCCTGGCCTCTGACGAAGTTATGGCAGTGTTAGAAACTTTGAGGCATATTTGTGCAGTGTGACAGGTGCTCTGAGGTGCTGCAACGGTCTACTGGTGAGTGACCGATAGGAGCATAACCTTCAATGATGACAAGCTGACGTGCCAGCAGCTAGAAAAACATAAATGTGACACAACTTTGAAACCGTGGGTTGGCGAGCAAGCTGACATAGGATGTAGCCTTTTTAGCCTTGCCAACAATTGTACTGTGTAACAACAGGATGCCTTCAACTTGCATAACATTCTACCTCAAACACATTGCACAGTCTGACACATAAAAAACACAAAAGACAGATGAAATTGCACACTCTCTGCAGGGCTTCTTCTCTAACCAACTGATCCACTTGAAACTCAGTCAGGTCCTAATTTTACTTCTCCTCCTGTCCTGTAGGTGCTTCTGTCCCTGCTGACGGTGAAGATGCCCATTACAGATGCAGATCAGATACGAGCTTTGGCCTGTAAGGCTCTGGTAGGTCTGTCTCGCTCCAGCTCTGTCAGACAGATCATCAGCAAGCTGCCTTTGTTCAGCAGTGGACACATCCAGCAGCTCATGAAGGAGCCTGTGCTCCAGGACAAACGCAGCGAACATGTCAAGTTCTGTAAGTTTGCAGCTGAGCTGATAGAGAGGATCTCTGGTAAACCCTTGCTGATCGGTACGGATGTGTCTCTGGCCTGGCTGCAGAGGGCCAATGTGGTAGCTCAATCCAGAATCTCCTTCCCTGAGAAAGAGCTGCTGCTTCTTATCAGGAACCACCTTGTGGCCAAAGGCCTGCATGACACGGCCACCACACTCACCAAGGAGGCAGACCTCCCCATGGCAATTCTTTCTCATTCGTCCCATTCAACTTCTGCTTTCCCCCCTGTTGCTGTTCCTCCTCCCCCTGCCTCCTCGGTTACCACTCTTCCCCGCACCCCACGGCTGGCCAATGGTGTCGTGTCAAGACTGGGAAGCCACGGCTCTCATTCGTCCACCCCAATGCCCAATCTTTCACAGCCCCGTCCCTCTACATCACAACCCATTGTCTCTGCCTCCCCTGCTTTTCCCTCCACGTCTGTCCCTCATTATAGCAACGGCTCTCCGCTGATTGGCCGAATCGTATTCACTCGTGAACGTCCATCGGTGTGCAACACAGTGAGCTGTAAGAAACCACGGGTGCTGAGGCAGAAATCTGACCATGGGGCCTTCAGCCAGAGTCCCGCCATGAAGAAGCAGTTGGACAGGCACCTGCCCTCCCCCCCTGCGTTAGACAGCATCATCACCGAGTACCTGAGGGAACAGCACGCACGCTGCAAAAACCCCGTCGCGACCTGCCCCCCTTTCTCTCTCTTCACCCCTCATCAATGCCCCGAGCCCAAACAGAGACGCCAAGCACCCACCAACTTCACTTCCCGACACACACGAAGGGTCATATATCCTAAATACGGAGGAGTGGATGGAGGATGCTTCGACAGACACCTCATCTTCAGCAGGTAAGTGACCAACTCTCTGTTAGATTGTTTCCTAGCTGAAAGGTGAAGTGGGATTACTTGACAATCATCCATGATAATTTCTCTATGTTCTTTATTTTCCACTTGCCCAGGTTCCGTCCCATCTCTGTGTTCAGGGAGGCAGATGAGGATGAGAGTGGATTCATGTGTTGTGCCTTCTCAGCTCGCGAGCGGTTCCTGATGCTCGGGACATGCACAGGGCAGCTCAAACTCTACAATGTGTTTACAGGCCAGGAGGAGGCCAGCTACAGCTGTCACAGCTCAGCCATCACTCACCTGGAGCCCTCACGGGTCAGTGGAGAAGCATTATTAACATATTAACATCTATCATCTCAAGCTGTTGTGAGTTGATGTTAAAACTGACTGAAATCTTGCTGGACCTCTGGCATGCAAGGCACTTAACCATTTTATTTTGGGATTTTTCTTGTATCGTCCCATTAGGATGGATCTCTGCTTTTGACATCAGCATCATGGAGTTACCCTCTGTCTGCACTATGGGGCATGAAATCAGTGTTCATCATGAAGTAAGTCATCTTTGGAACAAAAGGCTTAGCTAACCCACATTTTTACCAATCAAAGAGTGCATCCAGATTGTTGTTGCTGCTACAAAGTGCACTGATATTGTGAAATATCGTAACGTGGTAGTGAGCAAACCAGAAACTGTGTACCCCATGATAGCTATCTGTTTTGTGTATGTGAGTGTCAAGCTATCAATAGTATAACATTGTTTGGCCTATTATCTATAAAACATCTATAGTACGTTAATGAAAACATTTACATATTTAGGCTGGATTAATTAAGTAGTAAATGTATAACTGTAGTACATAGTCCATGGGAATAGATACCGAAAACATATTAAGATCGTCCTAGGTATTACTTATTGACAGAAACACGGTAAAGTACAACAATAATAAAGGCAAAATAAATAAATAAATATAAATTTAAAAAAAAAGAAAAAAAAATGAAGGGGGGCATAATAAGTAGTAGATGATGAATAAGAAGTAGTTAAATTATGAACTTGTGCCTGTCTGTCTCTGATCCCACTGCCTCCATGTATGTGGTCTCCTCTGCCCGATGGTACAGCCGTTTTATGTTGTCAAAAGAGGGAGCTGCCGAAAGGAGTTGACATGCTGTTTAATTATGCACGCTAACAGCCTGAGGGCTGCAGTCTTCAGTTCATGGAACACAGGCACTGGGCTTCGCTCTCCCCACAGTTTAACCAAGGCAGTACTGGGACTCTGTCGATTGAGTCAGAGTGGTTTTACAATGTCTTTATGCAATCATAAAGTTAAACTGCTCAGCCTTTAGATTCATGTTGGCTCCCAGTTTTGGATTAAATATTAAAATGTTGCTTTTTTTATCTTCAGGCATTCCTTTTTAGGCGACCACTATGTGGAGTTCAGTAAGCTATCACAAGACCGTGTCATTGGGACTAAGGAACACATAGCACACGTATGTCAACTTTGTCAACATCTTAACATGACTACACTTGAGATATGAAAAACATCTATTAAAGTAAAAAAAGTGAATGCTCAAATGTAGCCCTTGTGTTTGGCAGATTTATGACATCCAGACGGGGCAGAAGACTCTGACCCTAAATAACCCAGACCTGGCCAACAACTACAAGAGGAACTGCGCCACCTTCAACCCAACAGATGACCTGGTGCTGAACGACGGTGTGCTCTGGGACGTGCGCACAGCTCAGGCCATTCACAAGTTTGACAAGTTCAACATGAACATCAGTGGAGTGTTCCACCCCAATGGCCTGGAGGTCATCGTCAATACGGAAATTGTATCCTTGAGACTTGGGTGCTTCGACATTAACAATTCTACGGTGGAGTAGGGGTGTTCGGGTCAGTTTTGGGATCCTTTAAGCAAACTATGTTTTTTTTTTAATTTACTCTACGGCAACCCCCCGATTGACTGGGAGTAAAGTGAAGCCCAAACCCATCCCTAAGATAAAAATTTAAATTAAAAGTGTGTTGCAAAAAAATCAAACCAATCAAAAAAAAAACATTAAAAATCATATCAATATTTTTGAATAGTCAGTTTAATATTGTAGTCCTCCAAACTATATGTATATGTACCATGCGGTTGCTTGGATTGTGTTTCACTCAGTTCAATTTCTGAGTGGCAAAAAAATGGTTATATAATTATGGTGATATATCTAGGTACATCACTTTGAGAAATTAATGGCACAGCGTTTGAGTAGCCTACATCATATTTCATTGAGGGGCACAAAAGTGGGTGTATTATTGTGCTTCAGAGAATGCACCTTTTATGTTGGATTTTGTATTAATGGGTATGAACATTTATTAGAAATGTTTCATTAATCTGACCAAGATGGTGCCAATGATGTGATGATACATGGAGGCTACTGAGTTTTCATGTCACTACAAAACATTCAATATTTATTGCACTAAAAATTGATTTTACTAACCGGGGGATAGTTTAAATTGCCGTGCAGAAAGACAGAAAGAATGTCATTGTCCTTAATGGGAGTTTCAGTGGGATCTACGGACCTTCCACCTCCTCCACACAGTCCCAGCTCTGGACCAGTGCAGAATAGTCTTCAACAACAATGGCACCGTCATCTATGGAGGTAAGAACAGAGCCCGTTGCATGATGGGACATGCAGTGCAGTTGGTCATAAAGCCTACAACCCTCTCACTCCACAGTCGGTACAAGTGTGTGAAAGGTGTGTTTGAACGAAAGGCTGGTAATTACGAAGGTAAGTGAGCACGTGTGTATGTGGAGAGAGGTGTGAACAGAACCTGCAGAGGTGTGTGCTTGATACCACAAGGTCGCTCTGAGCCATATGGGCAGCAGGCTCGGCGCCGGGCTGGCAGCAGAGAGAGCCAGCTGGTTCGCACAACCTCACAGGAAGAGCCATGGGTGTGCCATGATGCCAATGCCCATACAAGTACCACATGAACCAGTCAAGAGCCAGAACCGTGTGTCTGTGCTGTAACTATCCACCAGCTAACCACCACAGTCTGCACACACTATGCAACTGGTAGACCTTTCAGTCAATGCGTTTTTTCTATGTGCTTCCATTCTCTGACCGGCTCTCCTCCATTCTCTGGGTCTGTGTTGTTTCTGCAGCAATGTTACAGGCTGATGATGAGGATGACATGATGGAGATGCAGATGAAAACCCCCTTTGGGTCCTCCTTCAGGACCTTCAATGCCACCGACTATAAACCAATTGGTAAGTCTTTCATGAGAAATTGTAGATAGCAAGGATATAGGTGTTTTTTTGCTTGGAGTGCTTTTCATAACCCTTGCATGGAGTTCTTTTAGTTGTTGTATATAGGTTTTACAGTTTAGCTTTGTAGTTGGTGGCCAGGTTTTAAAGGTTAGCCTATTTATTACAGTCTTTTCAAGAAATTGACCACTTACACGTGTCCTTTGCCCTCCTCTCAGCCACGATTGATGTCAAGAGGAATATATTTGACCTGTGCACAGACACGAAAGACTGCTACCTAGCCGTGATTGAGGTAAGTTTTGTCATCATGTGGCTGATTACTGGAGCCACATGGCATTTAGACACCAATTACATTTGCTAATTATTGTGATAATTTATGCAGCACTGCTCATATGAAAGCAATTCCTTCCCTTTCTGTCCTGTGTCTGTCCCACAGAACCAGGACTCTGTCAACACTGACACAGTGTGCCGGCTGTACGAGGTTGGTCGGCAGAGACTGGCGGAGGAAGAGGAGGAGGATGAGGAGGATCAGGTGAAGGATCCAACCTGGTTCTCTCTATTTGGACGTAGCAGGGTCTCTGTCATTCCTTGAAGTGGCTGTCGAAATTCACTGCTTATGACATGTTTTTCTTGCCCTCCCTGTGTCAGGAGGACGATGATCAGGAGGAAGACGACGACGATGACGACGACTCTGATGATGACGTCGATACGGATCCCCTGATCGCCGACCTGGAGAATGAGAACGGCGGAGAGGATGAGGATGACGAGGAAGAAGAGGACGGGAATGACGACTTCTCCCCCTCTGACGATGAAGAGGTGGCTCGTCTTCTGGAGGAGGATGGCGACGGTGACGATGATGACGATGATGACGACGACGACGATGAAGACTCTGATAATGAGGATGTCGATCTGGGTGGCGATAATGGTGAGAAGTGGTTAAAGTGAATTATCTGCAGGGTGTCTGCAGGTGTTTTAATTTGAATTGTCTTGATTCAAGGCTTTGAAACGTCTTAAATATGGTTAATTTTTGCCTTTTGATTCATAAATGGGATCAAAAATGTACCTTCTAGCCAAGAAATCTCACTGGTCTCACTCATGTATACTTTGATACTGCTGCTGTCATTTCTTTTTACTCTTCAGGCTTATCTTGGGGATGATTTGGTCTTAAATTTGATTTAAATTGGCATTAAAAAGTTAATAATTTGACCTGCAGAAACCTGTAGTCACCCTGATCTACAGTCTCGGGTATAGGAGATGATGGCTGATGTTTTGTACAGTTTTTGTGCTTTCACACTTGTTTTTCTGGTCACTGTGGGGGAAAAGTGCTCTTCCCCCTGTGGAATTTAAAATCTGTATTTTTGTGCTGGTGTATTCCAGAAGTGGAGAGATTGGCGGGGAAAGCACAAGTTTGAGAGAAAAAAAAGATCAGTCTTCTCCAACCATGTGCCATCAAGATGCATGTGTATGCAGGTTTTCATTCCAACCAAACACTACAACAGCTGCTCTAAATCATTAGCACACCTTTCACCAGAGAGGAGGAACTAATCAGTGAAATAACCTGCTGTTGTGTTTGGCTGGAACAGAAACCTGCATGCACATGGCTCTGTGGCACATGGTTGGAGACCGCTGCACTAGACGGATGTGGAGCTCTTTTGCAGAAGCCGCTTTGTTTTTGCCTTTTTGCTGTTTTTAGTCCTTGCCCACTGACTTATGTCGCACCAAATCTCTGTATCCCCACGCTTCTAAATCTATATTTGTTTATTATCTATCAAACCACCAGACAGCTCCGACAACTCCGACCTTGAGGATGACATCATCTTATCCCTGAATGAGTGAGGAGCCATCGGCGTTCGGGACCGAGGGACTTGGACAAGATGTCAAGACTTCTGTGGGGGGAGAGCTCATAAACATTTGCGTTGCAGAACAGGAGGCAAGAAAGGAGGATGGTATCGGCAAATAAGGTTGGAGATGACTTAGAGCACTGCCAGTTTAAAAGCGTAAAAAGTGTCTGCACACCCTGGGACTCAGAACGACAGGACCAGGGGGAAAGAATCTCACAGAGATCAGGGAAAAAAAAAAACGCACATGAATTGACTTTTTCTGATGGGCAAAAAAGATTGTATATGATATAGTTTTATAAAACAAAGTGAGCTTGATGAGTGAAGTGGTCAGTGTGTAGATACAGTGGGGAAAAAAGAAGCTAAAAGTTTTATATTTTATCACATTAACGTAGCTCCTTCAAATGAGCCTCTCCATTTGATATGGACTGTCACCCATTTTATAAGGCTCCGTTTGGTCACAGATTTGTCTACTTCGCAAAAAAACCCAACGTATATTGCAGGGCTATGGGTCTGGATTAGTGTGGCAGAGTGTACAATGCTTTCTCACGCTTGAACTTTGCTGGACCTCCTGGCATAATGACCGGAAAAATACTAAGGTGTTGCATTAGGCAGCTACTGTAGTGCACAAACACATGTTGGCGATAGTTTACCAGGCGTCAAACCCACACCCTCAGGTTCATTGTTACTGTCACCATAGAACCAACGACCAAAACGCCACACACAGCAGTGCCATCGGTGACCATTGCCTCCTGATTTCTTTGTGTAAATAGAGAAAGCAAATAAACATGGTGCTCTTGAAACGCTGAAGAAACCGTAAATAGTTTGGACACTGAAACGACAGTAAAACTATTGGCTGAACACATTCTCAGCACAGGACATAATGAGGCCTTAACTGCTGCCTGCCATTGTGTCACCCCCCCCCCCCCCCCCAAAACCCCTTTAATTAGCCATGCAAGAATTTGGCTTCAATTGATATTTCTCAAACAAAAAGAGGGCTTTGTGCTGTTGATATCGCATAGCTCCTCCTGTCATACAGATAACCTCTTAATGTATTTGATGTTAGAATACAGAGGATTTATTGTAATGATTTTGGGTTCATTACAGGACTGACGTGGTATTCTATCTATACTTCCTTTCGGTATCACTTTATGTCGAGTCTACTGTTGACTCAACAATGTATCAGTAGATATTCAACAGTGTATCAGCTGACTGTCAATTGTTTCAACGGACTATCTGCTAGGTATTTTCAAATGTTCAACAAACTATGTTCAGTTGATTGTCAAGTTGCTCAAATTACAATCAATAGACTGTGAACAACTTTAGCCACATAAAAAAACTGGTTTGTTAGGTTTATAGGACAGTAAGGCAGTTGACTCATAACGGTTCCATATGTAGCAACGTGTTTCTTCCTTGCTTATAGTCAACAGATATTCACTCGATATAGTCTGTTGATTAGCACTTGAGATGCTCCTTATAGTCTACTAGTGGTTGGTTGAATACATGTAAATGTTGACAGTCAGCTGACATGTTGTAGAGAGTCAACAGTATCGAAATAAAGTGTCACCTTCCTTTCACCTCTTGGCTTGAAATGCAGCTGGTCTTACTAAATCCTAGAAAGACAGTTTAGAAACATGTCGAGGAAAAAGAACTGTCAGATAATGCTTCTATATTGTATAAGTTTGGCTTTGGTGGATTTGTTTTTCAAACTCTTGTTTCTTCTGATGGATTGGCAGGTGGCTCTTGATGATCTGTGATGAATATCCTTCTGGGGGATAGCTTAACATTGTGAAAACAAATGCTTATTACCTGCACACTTTTTGAAAACAGTGTGAGCATTTCATGATTCTCCTCATTTTTGCCTTGTACGTATTCATTTTTACCCATTTTTGTTTCTTAAGGAGACTTTTACGTTGAGGTTCTTGAAACAGTTTATGTACAGCTTGTATGTATCTAAAGTATTTTTACTATAAATAAAATTTCAAAATTATTTTTGTGTGCTTCTTTAATGAAGGGGTGACTTCATTTTTGATGAATGAGATAACATAATATAATGATAAACAAACATAATTGTCAAACTGCCACAGTAAGGCAAAAATAGCATTATCAGTAAAATTAGCTTTGTTAAATTATAGTGATGTATGGTGGCCAGTGAGTGAAGTCTTTACAAAAAGTTGGAGCGGTCTCACAGTATATCCATGCAGGAAATAGAGCTAAGAGATGACCTGCAGGGGATTACAATGCGGCACAGAAAATGTACATTTGCAATAGGAATGAGCAATAAATACATTAAATGAAATAATATACATTAGTTATGCTATACATTGGTTGTGTTCACATAATTGCATTTTTCTGATGGACTGTTTTATATGCCTTAGAGTATCGCATTTTCCATTAAGCGGTATTATTCAGTTGTCTGAATGCTTGAATTGTACATGCAGGGATTTGCCATCAAATTTTCCTGTGGCCTCCTCCACAGATAATAATAGAACACATTAAAATAATCATAATAACCACATAAGGATGGATCAAATAAGATTCCGCAATTGTGTGTGTGTGTGTGCACGTGTGTCTCTGTGCACAAGCACGTGTGTGTCCATGTGTATTGACAGCGCTTATTTTGACGATAAAGGAGCATAAAGGAGTGCGCGTGAGATATTGTGTAATACTGAAGAGTGTGAAAGAGAAAAAGAGAGAAAGTGTGTGTCTCAGTGTGTGTGTGTGTGTGTGTGTGAAAGCAAATGATTGATGAGTCGGTATGGCATGCTTCTTATTGCCTCCTCTGCCAGCTCTTATTGTCTGCTGGAATTGGGAGTGTTGAAACTGATAGTAGCTCTCACTGTGTTAGGCAATCCCTGCTTCCAGTGGACCGCTCATCCTCACAGGGCTCTTGAGGTGCTGCTGCTGCATCAGAGTGGGAGCAAAACGAAACCTCTTCCCAAAGCTGAGAGAAGGAACTCGGAGAAAAAAGAAAACATAAAAATTGATAAAAATGCACTAGGCTCTTTGAATATTTTTTGCCATTGTAAGTGTTTTCTGTGCCAGATTCTGTATCACTGTATCACTTAAGCATATTTTCGGGCATTATTTTCTGTTTTTCTTATTTTCTGTTTTGTTTTTCAGAGATGACTGCATTATCCAGGGATACATATTTAGATTATAAAGCGCCCCGCACTCCTCCAGCTTTATGTATGTGATTGAAACACCGCCCACAGTGTTCCACTTGAAATAATAGACAGATGGGAGTCAGTCATGGAGTCGCTGTGATGGAGAGAAATTACCTTGCTGAATAATGCCCTCCCTCCCACACTTCATCAAACTCACTGGACACTCAATATTCACCAAATCACCCGGCTCTATTTTTCTAGACATGATTGCCTTGTCTATAGGACAAGACAGTTTAGCACACTGTAAAATGCACATCCATACGGCATACTAAAACATAGTACGGTCAGTATTTGCTGAAAATCTTTCATTTTATTTTTTCCATTTCTCTTCACTGATATCAGAATAAGAATTGTTTTAATCTTCAAGAGAAATAAATTTGTCTTTGTCTCAGTGGCACTGGTTCAGAAACATGCTGACAGCTTAAGGTTTCACAGTACATCATGACACACAGTGCAAAGGTGGCAGTACAAGACACACACTGGACTGTGGAGTATGCATGTCACACCTTCACCAGTCAATAATCTATATAGCAATCTGCATTCAAGCTGTAATAAATGACCAGTAGTGCATTGGCCAGCGCACCAGCACAGAGTGAGAATGAAGAATGAAGTACCAGCCTCCAGATGGACGATGTAGATGTACTACTAGAGTATTAGCCTATAAGATATATGACAGATTTTTTATGAACAAAAGCGTCTGGTCTGAAACATCAACTACAGAACGTGTGCTGTTTTCCCAGAACACACTGCTGGGAACAATGTCCAGATCCAGGTCAGAGTGAGATAATACTCCAGTTGGCAGTGGAACATTTCCAAGGCAAAAAAAAGTAATACAGTGTTCCCAAAAATGTTATTCATAAGGATTAGGCCCAGTCTATTGAGTGTGTGTTGTGCCATGATGTAGCGTTGCTGAAGCCCTCTTCCCTTCAGCTGAAGCATTGGAGTTATTACAATAGTAGAATCATATTAACAGTGGAATTGCAATATACTGTAAATAAAAGTCTGCATTAAGTTTTGAAGTTTACTGCTTTACAGACCAAAGTGATGTGCATAGTGTTCATCATTATTCCAGAGCCCATTTTTAAACAGTGGCTGTTTGCTCACCAGCGTCAAGCAAATTTATTACATCACCTTTGCATCAGTACTCAACTTAATGAACTTACAATCAAACTTTTTTCCTCCAAGTTGATGCAATCTGAGCCAAGTTGAGCTGCGTGTTACTTTGGCTTTTCTGCATGATCAAAATAATTTGTGTGACATTTTCAGGCAACAGTGCACCAAGGAATTCTGTTGTTTTACTTCAGTCTGCAAACAGTTGAGAATGACTAATGTTGACTGCAAGTATTAGTAACCAGGATCTAATGTGATTTAGCTCCCTTTACAGTCTGGTTAGTGCAAAACTTACGACTTCATATGAGTTGAAGTATCAATAGAAAACAATATTATAAGATAACAGCACAGTACAGACAAAGTGTCTGCTGCTCAGCTTTCTAAACTGATGAAGTGAGGGCTAAACCTTTAGTAAAGAGGCTGTTACCTGCCTGCAGACTTCAATCTTTGTCATAAATGAGGTTGTAATGAGGTCTAAGTTATTGATAATGGCAAACCCTTTTCAGATTTCATTATTTTTTTTAAGTGAATGCAATGTGAATGACATCTTTTATCCAGCAAGTGGTTATCTGCTGTAGGTCTATAAGGGGCTCAATAACTCACTTTCTCTTTCTTGATAATTTAAATTAGTTTAGGGTCAAACCTATCAATCAATCCAAAGATCAAATGGGCCTCATAGCAATCAGTTGGCTCCCATTTACGCAGGAGTAACTGCACTATGACAAAGCAGCAGCGGTAGTGGTCTTTTCTTGTGAAATGACTCAACCTGGAGTGTTTTCCACATGGTCCGGACCGGCCTGCTGGTTCTCCTCTCCTCACTGATGTAACACTGTCAGCTAGTTATGGCACAACATCCCCGGAGCAACACCTTCAATCAGGAAGGATCCAGCGTCCTACCATGAGAAAATGCAGTTTGTGTTTGTGATGGATGCAACTGCCATAGAGAGAGAGAGAGAGAGAGAGAGAGAGAGAGAGAGAGAGAGAGAGAGAGAGAGAGAGAGAGAGAGAGAGAGAGAGAGAGAGAGAGAGAGAGCGCATATATTTGCAAATGCTTGACACATCAGTGTTGACAAAACGAGTCATGTGACGGCCGTGAAGATGGCGCAGCTTATGGTATATTGCAGTTTGCTGGGATTTTCTTGCACCACTACAACGGCTCGGACCGGTGAACAATATCACGACTACTAATTACCGACTCCCGGTTCAGCCCCATTCACCGGGAGCTACATCACGGCGCGGCAGCTCGACTGAAGCGGATCCACCGGGCTTGATGGCAGTGCGATAGGCTTAATGACCAAAATTAAATAAATAAACCTCGAGGGGGAGAAAAAAAAAACTATTCCCGTTCCAGTCGAAATGCGGCTGCTATAACACCGTTTTCTGGAGACTAGATTGCCGCTCACCGTGTGTGTGTGTATGTGTGTGTGTGTTTGGTAGGTGGACACGGAGACTGCATCAGACACGCCGGGACATAATAGACCCGAGATATAAAGGCATTGATGCCCCCCCTTCTCCAAACCGTAGGATACAGATTCCGCTCGAGACATGCAGTCCGATGTATAAGGAGCCAGGATAATTTGTAGCCTTCAGCTCTCATTTTTTTTAGCAGCATCATCTCACGATATCGACATAATGTGGCTTCGTCTACCGGAGGGAAAATAACCAAATATGTGGATACCTACAGAGGAGGAGAAAATCGGAGTTGGTGAGTCAATCCTATCCCTTAATTGTTCATTTCTAACGGTTGGCTTCTATTTAATTGACTTTTATCTTTCAACGCTGCGTTGGCAGTTTTTTTTTTTTTTTTTTGGAGAAACACCCAATTTTGTTCATCGACATTCCGCATAGGCTACCAAACACATTTTTCTGTCCATTATGCCCATTACACCCAATGAAAAACACACACACTTATAATGGCTGATGTACGCGGCCAGTGACTGCATAGGAAGGCGAATTGCGTGGGATGATACAACCCATAACCTTTAGGCTGCTATCGCTGCTATCTGCTGCCTATGTAACTGCAGCCGCTGCTTTATCATCAGGCTCATATAGTCAGAGTTTGGGTTTTGTAAAATGCGTCAGTGTAGCATAACGTTTAGCTTTTTTTTTTTTCTTTGAAGAGGCATATCAGTGGGGGAGAAAAAAAAGGCGATTCGTGCTGAAACCACGAGGGGGCATCGAGACTGCGTTCCTCCAACAGGTGTAGGCTGGAGAGGCTGGAGCCTACCTGTGGAAACTATACAGACCTACTGCTGCTGCGACAGCCACTGACTGCACTGCTGTTTACACATTTCCTCCCATTGTGCACTTTTACCCCGAGAAAGTGCTGAAAGTCTCTAATTCGCTCAGCATTTCTCGATGATTTGACCCTTGAGAAAAAAACACAGAACCGTAGTGATCCTGTGATGCATGTTAGAAGGATACCATTCAAATATCACAGCAAACTACCCTATAATATCCTATAGGGGTATTATACTGATAGGAGGTGAAATAATACCATAAAGTGCTATAAACTCACTACTGAGCACCGCAGATACAGTAATTAAGTCCCTATAGGAATAACATAGAAATACTATAGTGGGGGGTTTTATTAGGGGAGTGAGTCATGTCCAGATGCTCTTCAGCTTGTTACTTGCAGGGTTACTCACGCTGGCTAGCACATGACCCCCCCTTCTCCACACACACACGCACACACTCACACTTTCATTGCAGGCATTACATTATATCAAATTCTCTCATAAGGGCTGCACTATAGGTTGAGAACCATAACCACCATAATGTTGCCAGAGGGACTTATAGTGTCTGTGTTACTCAGCAGTGGCTGTCCAGTGATCTTATCGTGCTTAATCATATATTCAACCTCCTCAGGCATCACTGTAATGTCCCCATAGGGTGTAATTTAGTTATTACTATATAGATGGTAGTTTTGCTAGGGTATTTGTATAGTATCCTTCTTAAATTGATTATAGAATTACCATAGTCCTTTCTCGTAAGGGGAAAGCACGGATATTGATTGGGGGAAGACAAGAGAAAAGAGGCAGTTTACAGTGAGGAAGAGCAACAGTTCAGCACAGTGCGGCGCTGAGCGGCGTGGCGCTGTCCGCGGTGCTGAAATGCGCAGAAGCAGAGCAGAGCCGCCACACTACAGTATACAGTATATACCTGTACTGACAGGCCGAACGACTGGGGTCAGACAACATGGATACTGACATATGCTGCGTTCACTATTTCTCAGTCTGCACTTCAGCTTCACTGTTTACATCATTGCAGATTAGCCCTACTAGCTATAGCCTAGCTTATTATGGAGTGGCATTCATTTTTGGAGTGCCTCTTCTGTTATTAGAGACACCATATTGGATGCTTTCTTATTTTATTTGCATATTTTGCCATTGTCTGTCAAATATCTCGATATGACCAGTGAAGCTGAGCTGTAGTCTGTGAGTAGCAAGGCCTTCTTTTCTTTTTCTCCTGTGTTATCTTATCTTCAGACTAAACAGGAAACAGTTAGACACCACCTCATGAAACCTTAATGCCTTTCTTAGAATCACTTCCTATTTATTATTTTTTCTTGGTTTATACTGTGAATATTAACTCTTTGTAAATCGCTCGTGGGATACCAGCAGAGGCCTGGATTGCTTGTATTGCCGCCTCTGTCCAGTCTTCATGAAAAGGTTTAGGTCTCCCAGTTCAACAGGTATTTTTGTTCATTTTCAGCCTATTTGCAAATGAACCATATGGATTTCACTCACATTAGCGGCAATATTGAGAGAATTGCTTTTACAGTAAGTTCCTGCAAAGAGCTCTTACTGTAAGACATCTCTGTATCAGAGTACTTTACCCCCCCATGAGAGAGTGAGACCATTCAGCCGGCTTTATATGTGGCCACATGGACGCGGTCCAGACACAAACTACTGCAGCCGTACACAAGATAATCGAGCAAACTAGGCCACCATTATCTGAGATGGACACTTACGGGATCAAATGTATTCATGACAGAACAAAAGATAGAGCTAATGTTCAATTGTGAGTAGGATTAGAGAGATTAATGTAGCCTAAAGTAGCATTTCTTCATGGTTTTAACCGTGATTTAACCCCTGATCCCATCCCCAGCGGAAAGTTGTTGAGCTACAATTGGGTGAGCACTTCCTGGATTCACCTCGGGGATTGGATTACTTCTCTTGTCTTTGCAAGTTCATTATTACTACTGTGCACTATTTTTATATGTAGGCTACTCATGTACATCGGGACAATGTCTGTATGTATTTGTTTGTGTGTGACAGTCATATACATGGTCGTTAAAAGGGGATGAAAGTTAAGGTCATCGTCATGCAGATGGGTGGCATGCTCAGGCCGCTGTGACACTGATTTAGAATTGGATGTGGCAAAACGCTTCTCCATCTCTGTGGCAGAAATCCTTAGGTTAGCAAGACCTCGGCGCAGTAATGTGTCTGAGTGAGTGAGTGTGCATTCAAGTCGTGCTGAGCAACATGACTCAGTGGGCGAAGCACAAAGACCGTTGTGTAATTTTTAACTTTGCCATGCAAGTATCTGGGACAGCACTGCTCAAGCCAGGAAAGCAGGACCTGCAGGGTCTGCATGCTCACGTTGCATTATTGGAACAGCTGAAGGACACGTTCAGTCAGTAATTCAGCTCACCAGAGTCACCTGTCGTACCAGTCGTGATTTGGCCTGGAGCTGAAAGGACCAACGAAACACAAGAGAAGGAAGTTCATTTTGTTTCTGTGGTTTAGATGACCGCTGTGTCTTAGGCGTCTCCTTTAATAAAATGTTTTTGGACACAGTGGTGCCTTCAGTACAGCGTTGTTTTGAAAAGACAGCAGACCAATTTATGAGCCACAACTGTGCTCACTGTTATGCTGGCAGCTTTTTGATGTCTGCTGCCCTTTACTCTGCAGAACATTTCCCCTCTGTGGGGCCACAGAAAAGTGAGGTACAGTATGTCTCTCTCAGCCATTCTGAAGCAAGTTCATTCGACCATGTCTACTCTCTGTTTCGTGCTTCAGTACATTACATAGTAATAATAAAACATTTTTCTAGACATGACAAGATGTAATAATCAATATTTTCATCAACGACCCCTTTATTTTGGTATAGATCATCATTGGAAGCTGATATTCATCCGCAGTATAAAGAAAAAATATGACACAGATGTAATTTTATATATTTTTTGATGAATAATTTCTTTATGTTTCGGTTGGCCTGATCATGAAAATGGTAACATACATTTAGTTGCACAAATATAAGAAACAAATGTGGTGTTTTAACATTTCTTCTTGTAGTTGAACGGTATTGCAGAGAGTAAAAGAAAACAAAGTATTGCAGACAGCACATACATAGTAAACGACGTGACTCAGTATAGTATCACAGTTTGCTAATGTGATGCAAGTGTGTGCTTGTGATGCAAGACAAAGCTCTTAGACATAGACACGGCGCGCGTGACACTACAACCTCTCTTTTAACGCTGTAGAGAGCACTGAAGTGCAGCATCTGCCTGCAATCATCACATTCTGTCATGTGGATCCACAGAAACTGCTGTCAGCCTTGAAAAAACATTCTGCCAGATTTCTGAAGAATACAAGTTTTTGTCAGACACAAGTTGAGAAATAGAGAATGTTATATACTTGAAATTTCTATTTGAACTGTCGACAATATATGGTAGAAATGTATTGTATAATAATGAATGCTCTGCTATGTTCATTCAATCTATAGCACTTAATTTAACCACACTGTTGGCTTTATGATTAATTCTTTTTCTGGCTGTAGGTTGTACCAGTTCTGCATGGTTTACTATCTCTGCACCTTAATTTAGTATTTTAGAAAGCGTTGCCTTTGTATTTGTTATCTAAGAAATGATCTATCCATTTGCATAGCCTTGTTTTTGTTCTTTATTCACTTGCTCATGTTGATAATTATTCCTGAAAGGCTCAAAATGTGTCGGTTCTGCATAGATTAACTAATTGCACAGAGTTGTGCATCTATTTCATGCCATGAACATTTTCACATTGCTTTTTAACTGTGACTGAACTCCACAGCCAGGTGCTGAGCAGTGTGGCTGCCAGTTTGGGGAACCTCTTATCTATACTGTAAGAGCTGTGGGTTCCCGGGCCTTCGATGAACTCAAGTGTTACACAATATTGGTCATAAGAAGTTGTGTGGCTTGTGGATCCAACTACACAGAGAGACAGTTTGGATGGAAATACTGTGGCTGAGTATAGTATATTAGCTTTTTGCCAATATTTGCCTATTCTTCTGCTTGTCCCATAAGTCCTTCCAACATCCTACGTTCAACATGTTCAACAAGCCAAAGATTAATTTTGTTGTGTGTGTTTTAAGGATATGCTAAGTATTGGGAGCTTTAGGCACAATGAGAGAGTGAGTGTTCGAACAGCTTGGAGGGTTTGTGAGGGAGGACTATGAAAATATGAGCCTGATGATGCGCCCATCTCTCTCAAACATGACAATCTCATCTTGTTCTGACGTGGCCTCTGCTGAAGAGCTTTCTAATGGTGTGAGTGCAGGTTTTGCAATTCAAATGAATCAGAGGACATTAAAGAATAGGGCCCTCAAATAGAGAATATTTAGCCCTGGCTGGTAAAGGGCCTGAAGCAGACTAAAAAGGTGACAAGGTGACTCTTTAAGTCTGTCCATCTCTCTCCCTCTAATATATGCCCAATGCGCTTGATTTGAACCTTAGTGTCACGCAGCATCCATAAGCTTGCCATTTTAAAATGCCCAGATCCCTGCAGCAGTTACAGTGAAGAAAGCCCTCCAGTTTGTAGATGATCTGTTGCCATAGTTACCCTAGCAGAGGAACTGAGCACTCGTTTCCCTCAAACAGGCAATGGAGCCGAGCCCCGAGCCCCTCCTTCTCTTCCTCCCCCTCACTGGGTCCCCTGGCTAGTTCATCAGCATAATGATTCACACCGAACTCTCCTTGAAGGGCCAGCATTTGTAGGTTTTTGAATCGTCAATGGAGCCCCGTCATTATTAAACACATTTGTCTTTACTGAGGCTTGTATACATTACATGGTTGCCAAGTTGCAATGTCGCTCAAATAAAAAGAGCATCTATTAGAGGCTGCAGAGGCCATATGATATAGTGAAGGTCCTCCTGACGTCCGTCCCCTGAAGAATAATCGTGTCCTTAATCAGGTTTTGAGTCACCGGATGTTTCAGTGTACAGTCAAAGCCTCTGACTTCATGATGCTGCAAAAGCAGGCGGAATGGAAGATTTATGCTAATGCCGACTTATGATAGAGAAGCATTTAGCCATACTACTTAGCAGTTTGTGTGGGCTCTATTTTTGGAGACAGTGCAATTAACTTAACATTGCACTAAAATCAGGACTGCTTAAGAATTAATTGCCTATTAAAATGACTACCCACTTCAGGGTGGGAGCTTGTTTACAGTTGGCTAAGCAGTGGTTCCTGTGCGACACTGTGTTTAGATGTTTGCATTAAACAGCTTATTAAAAAGCTGCGATAACTGCCCCGCTACAACCCCAAAACACATGCTGTGTGGAAACATGACATTGTTGGGGATGCACCTCGCCTAATCACAGGTCACAAGGATGAAACCAAGGGAAGAGTTGCTCATCCTCAGCCTGGATGTCATTTCTAATTTCAACACTTACATAAGACTACTGTAAGCTCAAACATGTTTTTATGAGCTGCTGTTTCATTGATTTCTGTCTTCTCTTTCTTTGCACAGTGATCTGCAACTTCCGGTCGTCAGTATGTCAGGCTCTGGTCCTGGAGATTGGGGAAACCGTACAGATCCTGGAGAAGAGCGAAGGTAAAAGCAGACATTTCTTCTGTGGTAACACAGACTTGTGATAAGTAAAGGCACAGTTATTGTGTTTGATTGTATAAAAATAAGAGCTATAGATGTAGGGTAAAATGGACACTACTGTAGTGTGGTGGTCGCTTTTCCTAAATCTAAAGAAACACTTCATCTTTGAGCTGCTTGAAGTGCTGTGGCATAATGATCAAGTCACTGCATGAATCTTTGATGTTCATTTTGATGTTTCTTTAGGCTGGTACAGAGGCTTTTCCACCAAGAAGCCTTCTATCAAGGTAATTATGCCAGCATGCACATGTTACTAGTTTGGCACGCTCTTTATTGCTCTACATAATGTGTTCAAATCAGTTCATTACAGCAGGGTGAATCAAAATGCAACACTAGACACAGTATTTGATGCACAAGGCTAAAAGAACAATTGCGTGGATAACAAATGATATGCATACAGTATATGCATTGTAGATGGAACTTACATATATTAATATGTGCACATGAATAATCCTGCATATCTTCCACATAATACTGTTCTTGACTAAATAAATTGTTAGCCTGCTAATATTCATACGATTTTGTCAACTAAGTGAATAGTCCATCAAAAGATCTGTAAAATCGGTTGCCCTACATTACTGTGATGCAGAAATATAAAGTGATGTCTTTACAGCCTTTATCAAAGACCAGTACACTTCTATTAATGCTGATGTGATGCCAGACGTGTGATGTGAGATAATCGTCTCAGAAATAACCTAAAGTTACTGTTGTCAATGAAGACTTTAATGACTGACTGACTTATTGACTAGAGCCTTGATTTTACAGGAACAGAAATAGAATTATCTCCCCACCTCTTTTTCCAGAGGTTTCAAGGTTGATGCTCCCTCATTATGTTTCCTCAACATGTTTTGTGGCTAATATGCTGTATGTATTATGTCAGAAGAATTCACAATACAGTAACACCAAATTTAGTGCCAGAAAAAAACCCACTGTCTTAAAGAATACATTTATACATAAAAAGCGCAAATAGAGCAAATCAATTTACAAGAAAACAGTTGACATACATACGCAGACATATGTGCAACATGTGTACATGGTATTCAGCTTGCTATGAGACACATGTGCCACCCCTATCATTTGTATTTAAATTGCACAATGGCACTGATTGCAGAACAGGCTTTGCAGATCATCACAGCATCATAGAAATCCCATTTTTCCTGAGTACACGCTGTACCACTGCTGTACTGAGAGGAGAATTACTTGGAAAATTCAAATTTTGTTTTCTTTTCAGCCAGCAGATGGTGCAATGAATGATCTGGCAGCCACTCATTATGGAGAAGCACGCTATTGGTTATAATGTGCCAATTTTATTCTAATTTGTAACATTCAAGAAAGAATTGTGTACGGTGACTGCTGCAGTCCTGAGGCAGGATGATGGACTTGTACCACTTGTTGTGATGCTGTGTTTGCAGTCAAAGCAGAAGGAAAGTTCAGGTGGAGGGCAGAAGAGACGGCTTGTGTCCAAATCTTCCTATTCCCTCTAGAGAGCCTGTTCATGCTGTTGTTTCTACATGCAGCATCATTAAATCCTCTGCATGAGGCTCAGTAAGCAGAGGCCTTACTGGACCATAGGTACTGAACTCTGAGCAGTATACCACCATCACTGCTGACAGAGATCAATACACTGCACTGCAGTAAATGGTTATTATATATTACTGACACATCTGCTTCCCATAGAATTGATTGTTCAGTAAAGCATGTTTATGACGGTCCCTGTCCACTGTCCCTGTCCCTGACAACCTGCACCTGCACAGTCTGGAAAGTCATTATACAAAGTTGCAAAACAAAGATGCAAAGTTGTATACCCATAATAAGAATGATGCTATTATCAGGAGCTTAAATGCCAAATAAGTTATTAGAAACATGTCACTAGCAGGTAATCAAGGCTATTTCATATGTCTCATCCTGCTTTGAACAGAAACCTCAGAAGTGTTATGTGAGGCTGCTGGCGTGTTTCAGAGAAAGCAGTAAAACTGTCCAATCCTGGCAAATGTAGGTGTTAGTGGCTACATGTTGCCCTGCTCTACTCTCATCAGCTATTTACAGTTCCTACTAACATGCCTCCATTTTGTTATGTACTCTACTGCCTACATTCATTCGCCCCCATACTCTCTCTCTCTCTCTCTCTCTCTCTGTGCCGAGAGAATTAGCTGTGCTCACTGTGGCCAATTCATCACATCTGGCAGATTAGAATAAGAAAGATGAACTGCAAGGGTGGCAGTTGGCACCACTCAGTCTCTCATGCCCTTCCCTGCTAAGCCAAGCCACAATTAGGGCTACTGCACATGGCTTTGCCTCTCGTCTCTGTGGTGGTGTGTGCAGACAGGACAGGCTTCACATCTGTTTTTTTCTTCTTTTTCTTTTTTTGCATGGCAGAAAAGAAATTGCTTACAGCAATACAAAAATTGGCCCAATCTTAAGGAAGTGTGATGTTTTACTTCCATGAACATATGATGTGATGCCAGCAATATTTAGAAATGTAAAAAATTGCGATTGGCAACATTTCCGCTGTAAAATCTCTTCGTTACGATGTCTAGTTCTTCAAACAACTAGCCTTCAACGCTGTTCAGGCCGGCTAATGATACAAACACAACAGAATATGTTTTATTTGTGTGTTGTAGGAGATGGAGAGATCATACTCTTTGTAACATCTTTGCTCCTTCTTCTGTCCGCAGGGTATTTTCCCAACCAGCTATGTCCACTTGAAGAAATCCACAGTGACCAACAGAGGGTATGTCTCAAGTTGAATGACAAAATGCTATTTATTTAAGCATGTCCACTGTAATCTAACCACTTCCTCTGTATCCTTTAATCTTTTAAGAGAATAATATCCATAGCAGATAATGTCAGCTTGATTTTACGGTATCATTGATATGACCAAGGTTTTCAAACTTGGGTCTGCAGCCCCTTAGGAACCAGGCACCCTAGGGCTCCACAGAAGTATTGCAGAGGGTCCACAAAAACCTGGATACTTCATAGTGTACATGATTTGATGCCACCCTCCATTATGCATGGATTTGGTAATGTTGGAAAGATAGACTTATTTTCTTTCATTTGGACCAATGACAAATTCTCTGTCAAATGAACTCATTGGTCACTGCTCATAACGCTCTATTTTCGTGACGGCTCATGGCGCATTGCGGGGCTTTTTTCCGGCGAAGTGGTATTTTCGTCTGCCACACACAAGTTTTTTTTTCTCGCCTGTGCCTGTTTGGTATTTTGGTGACTCGCCATGAACTTGACTGCGCCAAGGTGGGATGAGAGGCGCAGTAGGGGGTAGGGCCGGGTATCGAGAACCAGTTCCAATTTAGTTCCCGGTTCCAAATTGCCTAATTCACCGGAATCAATAAGCCATCACACTAATGACACCTCTTATGATTATCATTAAGAATGTTGAACAGCTGGATGCTTCTTGAGTACCTGCAAAGCTTTTTGACCCTTTCGGTGTGCGGTCAATCGCAAGCAATGACATAATTTGACTACTCACCGTCATGTCAGTCAAGACACCGGTGAAGTCTGTATGTCCATATAACATACAGTGAGTTTTTCTTTCTTCAAAACAACAGAAGTTGCTGAAGACCGTTTCTTTAAAGTTCCAAAAATGGCCATAAAAAATGACCATAAAATTACTCCAAACAGCTTGTGCAGCATAATCCGTGTTCTGAGTGTTCTGAAGCCAAACGATTGCACTGTGGGTCCAAAAGTTCAATATTTACCTCATTATCTCCTAGATTTTCCGCACTTGTTCTGCACTGCACCAACAGTCACAACAGTAGCAAGCAGATGCTGCCTTCAAATGCTGTCGGAAATATTGTAATTATGGGTGTATTTGTATGGGTGTGCTTGAACGAAGTGGAAAATACGAATCCAATTACTTGACATTTTTTCACTTGTTTCACTTGTATTGTGTTCTTTGAAGTAAGGCGTTATGCCAAATGTGCCTTAGCTGTTTTGACAAGTAATTCTGAGACAAAAGTAACTACACAGCAATGTCTTTCTTGAGAAATAAAACAAAGTAAACTCCACTAAAGCTGTATTTAGTCTTTAGCCCCTCACAATTTATACAGGAGGAATCGTTAAGTGAATGATAAACAATCACATTGGTAAGAAGAATCGAAAAAAGGCACCGGAATCTGTAACATCCTAACGATACCGAGCCCTAGTGTGTCAGTAGCGCTTGAGTAGCGCAGTACAATTTTGGATTACCAGGATTTGCGCTTGCTCAGACCAGGTCAAAAGCGCACGACATAAGGCACAGTCTGTTTTGTGTTATTTCTGTGGCTTTACCAAGCAATGTGTGCATGAACAGATCCTATTCAAAAGATTAGCAACCCTTTCTGTGGGTGATATGTTGGCCAATTTGACTTGATATAAACCCGTCAAGCAGGAAACAATAAGATACAACATTTTTCATTCATTCTTACTATACACTCGTAGCTGTGATGTTAATGATTGTCATCCAACATAGAACTTTCAGTATGCGCCATGATGCAGAGTGTGGATTGTAGAAGCGGTCGTATCCTCTATAGATGTCAGGCTGGTGGATGGCCTCCTCCCACGGCTAAACTGTCCCTGCGGTTCGCCGCCAACTTCTGTTTGGCTCTTCGCCTAATATCATTGACCTGTTTCCTACATTGGGCAACGGTTCTCTTAGGACCGGAGCAACACAGGAACCAAATGTGTTATCTCCTCCCAAGCTAATTTAATTTAAAGTGCCGTATGTTCGCTTGTGGCGATTCTGCACCTCCTGCACAAGGACATCAGTTTCCTCTTGGGAGAAACTTTTGTGGCAGATCCGCTCCGGACTGTTCTCTTCATCATGAAATTGTCAGAGCGCACTGCTTTTAAGGGGAAGGAAAAAAGGTGAGGTCATCACGACGCCAGTCCCTACTGCACCTACTGATAATGTATTCCTCCTAATCCCACCCCGTTTCCAACTGCGCCGCAAGTTTGCCGTGTGCCTCTGGCCACAAAAATACCAAAAATCAGTGGCCACGCCCTGTGCGGCTGTGCCTTGTGCCACTGACTGCACTTTGCGCCGTTGATTCACGAAAATAGAGCCCTTAGCCTGATTTCCATAGAGTATCTATTTTAGTTCTACAAAGAACATACTGTGACCTCTAGGAGTGGCACAGACAAAAAAAGCTGTAGAATATAACACTACAAGGCAGCTATAAGAGAGCAAAACATGTCTTTGCAAAGTTGGGCTCTCCTCAGTGACACAGTTTGAGTAAAAATGAATACAGAGAGAGACCTGAGAGTGTTGTTCGACCTCCTGACCTCTGTGTCAGTCAAGCCCAACAGTCATTCTAAGATTAGAGTGAGGGAACACCTCATGCATATGCAGGACAGCTTATATTGTCTGCATCATTGATATTAAATGCTTCACTACAAAATATTGATAACCTCAGATACACGTACAGCAGTTTTTCCTCCCTTGGCTGCTACAGTTGGGCTCTACTAGAACTTCACCCACAGATTTTGGAGGAGGATATGAGCAGTGACGATAAAAAAACAATCAAGTTTCACGATGTTCTACCAATCAGGACCATCGGCTCATGTAACCTGATGAAGCTGATGAAGCTCTCCCTCACTCATTACACAGGGGTGTGATATAGATCCATCAACTGATCAATGTCAGAGCATGTGTATCCCTCTCTTCTCCGTTGTCCAATTTCCCCTCATCGCTGATTTGTGAGGATCCATTCTTAAATAGAATTAGCACTGGACAGCCACTGACCTGCATGCACATAATCTCTCTCTCACTCTCTCACTCCCAGACACACAGACACACACACACACACACACACACACACACACACACAGTGGGCATCAGACCTCTGTGGTTCTAGCCACAAAGGCTGGCCATGGCTGTGTGTGTAGGCCAAAAGCAAGGCAAAGACAAAGGCAGGCAGTGGAGCTCTTTATCAGCCTGTGCTCATGGACATTAAATCTACTGGTTGGGATGTGTGGCACAGTGTGCACTGGGAGTTTGCTGTTATATCACCACCCTCCAGTGGAGTTACCACATAGTGGGGAGGACTCTCGTTTGCACTCAAACAATTAAAAGTGCAGACTTGGAAATCGACATTATTATACTTCCCTGCTCCAGGAGCTGCACTTGGGGAAATGTGCTTTGCTGTCTAGTGGAGTTAATGAGGTGAAACACCTACTGCATCTCTGTAGCTCTCCCAAAGCATCCTCACCATAGAGGATCACTCTGACTCGTTATGTAATGGATGGACTGTCGAGTGATTTTTACCCAGAGACGTTTTCTTTGTAGCGAAAGCAATCATAGACCACGAGTATCAAAGTTCAGTCTTCACCCTAGTTTGAAAAGAGCAGAGAGAGTCACAATTTCCGATGCAAGTCAGATGTCATCTTTTTTTTTTTCTAGCTGGAGATCTAACCTTTAGTCTGATGGTTTCCTATATGAATGTGATCAGACACAGAAAGGATGTCTGTTGTGGTTTTTACCGGAGTGCTCCACCCCCGCCCCTAATTGCAGCCAGAGAAAATCTCATTACTCTACATGATATTACCTCTTTGTCATTTCATAGCTGCTATATCCTTACAGTGCTGACTCGAGGCAGTGACATGTGTGTGTGTGTGTGTGTGTGTGTGTCCTACATGTTTCCTTGCCCTAGGCTCTGTGAGACGGTGGTGCCCCTGGAGGACCCTATCATCACTGAGACCACCTCCACACTGCAGGAATGGGGTGTCTTGTGGAAGCAGCTCTATGTGGTCAGTAGCACTATATTACAGTATATCTCACTCGTATCAAAACAAAACTCTGAGCAATGAATATGAGATTGGACCTAACATAACCAATCATTTTCCAGGGAATTTGGAGAAAAACAGCTCTTGCAAAAAGAAATTGCCTCCATGACTGTTTGATTTGCATTCTCCAGAGGGATTTGATGGAATATGTATTTTTTTGCTACGGTATGCTTTTTCCTCCACCTTAATTCAACACCTGGTATAACCAGGTTTGCCGGCAAGAGTAGTGGATAGCATGAGACATAAACATACAGTGACAGCTCCGTTAGATATGTCTCCATAGCATGTCATCCCGACTGTCACCCTACATGCTCATATACTATCTATGTAGGAACAGAAATGGTTGTTGGCCACAGATAATGGCCCTCAGCCCCGTCGTATGCAATTTCATGCTGTGTCATTCAGCCGTTGCTTTAGATCTTGGCCCGGCTCTGTCAGTTTGGGCATCATCTTAAGATCCAGTACTGCTCACCACCTTCAATCAGCCTTTGCTTGGCCGGCAAAAATGATTACTGGGAACCTAAAGCACCCTTAATCCTGCTAAGTGTCGAGAGGGCAGGCAGAAGTGGTTGGTAGGGTTTGAGGTTGGAGCTGAGTGGATATGTTGCGGAGATGGCAGCGGGTTTTTACATAACCTCTCACTGAGGACTGCTCATGCTCTGAGCAACTAAGGAGCCCGCGGCATGGCTGTGGTGATGTAACTTCCTCTGAAGCTCGACTAATGCGAGCCGCTGATTTAACACTGCTCATTTTGGTGCTCACCCCCTGTGTGGTATGGGCCATGTTGCCACAGTTACATCCATAATAATAGGGTGTATCATTGGCTAGATGTTGATAAGTTTTACCTTATTGTTGCCAATTAGAATTCATGGTAGTACTTCAGGGAGCAATGGCCTAAGCATAACTGTGTATCTGTATAATGTACATAATTAGCCCTGCAGAATAGACGTCCGAAAGGGCTCATCAACTCTGACAAAAATCTTTGTTTTTCAACAGCTACCAGCCTTTGAGAACATGCAGTGTTTACCCTCATTAAATTTACATGAGCATTGTAGCGGCGCTTAATCTTTGCATTTATGTAAACAAACCTGGGTGGTAATGTGGGCTTGTCATACCATTAGGGAGAACAGAAATGCCTGAATTAAAAGTGCTGTCCTTGGTCTAAAAGAGATGGTGATGAAACTCAGTATCATGAGGGGGTCAAAGCAGACCTGCAAGGGATATTTGTTTTTTTTAGCTGGATTAACAAAGCCAGTGAGCTTTTAACCTCAGGAGCAACACATATCATTCTCTTACCTGTACACACTGGCAGAAGTGGCAAGCTGCAGAGCAAGTCTTTTCTCTTGAGCATATAATTGAGCTGACTATACAACAAATCTCCAGAGGCCTCTCAAGCTGTTTCACAGTTTGATGCCGACCTATTTTGAAAATCACATTTATAACACCTGAAAACAACATAGATGCAGACTCTGATTTTTCTCAATGTCCAGCTTTGTATGCATGTTTATGATGGACTGCTGGACTGTTGTTGAACTACATGGAGTTAAACATATTAAGTAGTGAATCATCGCTGTGAAGAGTTTCATTAGCAGTCTATAGTGTTTACCACAAATTTCTGCAGCCTCACGTTTCCCCACCAATGCCCTGTCTCTTTGCATCTGCCCCAATAGAAACACAAGGTGGATCTGTTCCATAAGCTGCGTCATGTGATGAACGAGCTCATTGACCTGCGCCGGCAGCTGATCCAGGGTCACCTCGCCCAGGACCAGACCCGCGAGATCAAACGACACATCACCGTACGGCTCGACTGGGGCAATGAGTGAGTCTCTCTCCTATTGAATACATTATATGGAGAAAGCGAGGAATTGGAAGGCGTGCACAAGGTCACTGGACATTTCCCACAACTCGGTGAACGTTATTATTAAACTGTTGGCCACCAAAGAATACATAATTTCTTTGGCGCTGGAGAGATCCCCAGCACAGGGTGTGTGTGGGTGCGTAATACCATCCCCTATGATGTAATTTTATGGTCATTTAGCAGATGAGTGGATCTCAAGCGGCTTAAAGTCAATGCACATCCTCAGCCCCTGGAGGAATTGTAAACCCATATTCGCACTGTTGCCAGCTTCAAACTCCTTCCAACTGAGCTGTCATAGGCATCCATAACAGAGATAAGGAGAGAGGGCTCCGGCCAAGGAGGAGCATTAGGTGGAGGGGCCATCTGTTGGTTTAATGCGGGATTCATTGTACATGTTCAAAGTACACTCGCATTCAGTTTCACAGTACATGTTCACTGAATTGGTCAACATCAGTGAGCATCATGCTTGAGGTCTACGTATATTCATGTACAGAACAAGAGAAAATGGAGAAATACATTGTATTGTGTTCACCATGCATGCTGAGCTCAGTGCTCCGTAGTGCAAACTGACCTGAGTGCTGAGGTGATCTAATTTCATGGTCAAAAGATCATAGTAGTACTGATAGTGCTCCATGATTTTGTTTTAGTCTAGAGCTGCAATTTAAAGAAATATAAAGAAATATAAAGAAACCTAGTAAGTGTTGTTGATCTAGCTGGTATTGTTTGAATCAGAAACCCAGTTATTTCCAAGGCTCTGATTTCTTTCTTCCCTGTTATTTTTCCTTTTCCTCTGTCATCAGGCACCTCGGCTTAGACCTCGTTCCCAGAAAGGAGTTTGAGATGGTGGATCCAGATCAGATCAGCGTATCTGAGCTATACAAAATGGTATGCTGGGTGGCTTTGTTCTTGAGCCGACACATGCTGTACAAATTCAGCCTTTGAATTATTTAATACGATGCATTAATAATATGTATAATATGAGTATTTATTGAATAATATAAATGCTAATAAATGTATTTCTGTATCATGCATGTATCTATAGTAATGACTCAAAATGATGCTTTCTTTACACTTGAATTTGTTGCACTTGCTGTATGCATTTTTCCTGTGCCTCAGCCTGGTTTTGCATATGAGAATGTGTTGTTGGATGTGTAGGGATGTGTGAATGTACCGATTATCAAATCATCCATAAAAAGGTGACTCACTAGAGGGAGCACGATTCAGCTGTTGCGGATGGAGCAGCCTCATGTGACCTATTCTTTATGCTTATGTTGCCGCCATATTGAGTGTGTCCCTCTCCTCGCGCGCACGTGACTCTCACAGGCGTGATCGCTAGCTAGCAACGCAGACGTAATGCAATGTGACAAGCTTGGCTGAGGCTTTGGGAAAATATATACAGATTTATTTTTTATTATTATTTTTTATTTAATTATAGATTATAGTCTTGGTTATTTAAAACCACCAACCTCACTTGAGACATATTTCTGTAAATAAATTATGTCTCAAATCTATTTTTGAATTTGGCTGGAGTAATGTGGGAGTTTCAAGTGCATACTCACTGGCGGGAGATGAGACTTACTCAAGCAGATCCAACATTAGGAATACGTGATTACGGCACAGATGTAATAAAATCTCATGTAATGCTGTGGGAGGCCGTCCTCTAGGTGGAAGACCCCGTCTGGTCAATAGTGGAAGGTCCATATGCTGATCAAAACACTCTCCAACTGCCCAGCAGTCTCCCATTATCCCTTTGCCATTTTTCTCGGCTTTGCAGGCAGATTGTTAGTGTACTAAATGCCCTGTCCAGAAACAACAGCGTAGCTCATCCTTGCCAAAAAGCCTCCTGACTCTGTCGATGAAAGTGAGCTTGTTTTTGGCAGGGCACAAGGCCTTGGCACCTCTTCAGGTAGGGGAGTAGAGGAGTTCTTTTAGGCTGCTGAGCAGAGAGGTGTGTGTGGGCGACACTGGCTTTGTCCTGTCCTCTCCCACACGCTCACGTTTTACCTCATGTGGGCTTCCTTTAGTGCTGCAGGAACACTGAAGTATAGCCTCCTGGCAAAATAGGTAGGTGAATTTTTTATCAGATTCGAAGCATCGACTGAGGCGCTGCTCAGGTAGTGTGTGTCTGAAGCTGCGGTGAGGTAAATATGTTCAATACTGAGTGGGAAGAGTAAAGAATGGACCGGCTGAACTGACATGTTTCTTTTGAACTTCACTCTTTAGCATGTATCCAGCAGACACTGTGGCCAGCAAAGCACAAACCAGGTACGGCCTTTTCAAAGCTGTTTGGCTTTGAAATATACCATCATGAAAAAAATCCTTTTCCTTCTTTCTCATTTCATTCCTGAATACTTCTTTCTTACTTTATCACTCAAAGGTCACAGGAATATTGTCAGGGCACTATAGCTATGACCCTTTTACTCCTTACTATTGGTTCCCTGTAATGTTGGAGATCTAGGAATTGCTCTAGTTGATAACAGTGTGCCAGCTAAACACCTAAAATGTAAAACTATGAGTTGAGTTGGAATTTGCAGGTTATGGTCAAAATAAGGTGTTAGTGTCATGCTCAATGGGAAGAGCATGAGTTAGGGGTTTGATTCCCACTGGGGGTGCAGATGCTAATGATGTATGCACTAATGATAGTGTTTGGCGCTTTGGATAAAAGTGTCCACTGAATTGCATTTGTATATAGCTCAATGGGAAACACCAGTATAAAGACTTCTTGCATTGGTTGTGACTCTATAAAGGGATGGAATGATTTTTATTTGTAGCATAGTTTTGCATCTGGGTCCCACTAGATCTCCCATAAATACTAAACTGGGATCACATCTAGTTAGTGAGAAGGCCTTGGCAAACAGCAACTTAATTCTCATGCTCCATGATCCCTCAGGCCTTCTTGACACCTTTTCAACTGAGACAGAAATGCATTATGAGATGGAAATGATAACTGAGGATTGCTAGGTTTGTAATAGTGATTAGAAATTGTCTAAACCTCTTGTAGATCCAATTAACCCCTTAGACTGCTCACATGGATCTGGTGTCTTAGCTTATCCATATAGTTCCATACATTACATCTGTGCAGCCTTTGGAGAATAAACACAGAGCGCATGTGTGCGAGACGGCAGGTACTTAGCTTTGCAGTAAGGGACCTGTCTTGTTAGCGGTCACTGTCTCTTCGTTCTCAGGGTGACAGCACGCGACAGCGCCATGGTGACGGTTGCCGTGTCCCTGTGTCGCACCACCTCTTCATCAACCTGAAGAGCTTCACTTACAACAGCATCAGCGAGGACGCAGACGTCTTCTTTTTTCTGTACGACACTCGCGAGGCCAAACAAATCAGGTAGGCTGCTGGGAGGACTTCGGCGTGCCAGTGGTCAGCCCAAAGACAAACACTGTTCATCGAAGACACACACACACATGAATGGACCTACGTACTGTGTGTGGATGCATACATGGACACACGCACATATACACACTGTCTGTCCAGCACATTGATTGAGGCACTGTTAAGGATGACTTTCACTCTGAAACTGTGAACTGTCTTCCATTGCAGTGAGAAGTTCATGGTGAGGTTGAACAAAAACGGAGGACCAAAGAATCCAGAGAAGGTGGACCGTCTGTGCGCTCTCTTCACGGTAACAACTCTTAGGAATCGGGCGCAATCCCACTTCATAGAAACTTAGTGTATTTCAACTGTAACTGTATATTACTATAAGAATATTCTGATTACATTGTCCATTGTGTTTCTCCTCAGGACCTGAGCAGTAAAGACTTGAAGAGAGACCTGTACATTGTGGCGCATGTCATAAGAACTGGTAAATAAAGTACAGTGTACAAAAATATGATTTCCATGGTCTTAGGATAGTCAGATTTTTGAAATAATCAGTGTTCCTTCTTGAGATAGGTAAGGCAAGGAAAGGCAAGTTTATTTATATACCAGATTTTGTACACATAGGCAATTCAAAGTGCTTTACACAAGGTATATAAGACATTAGATAAGAAATACAGGATAAGATAAATAAAACAAACAAAAAGAGATAATAAAGTGTATTAGAAGAGAGAATAAATAAAGAATTAAATTGCATAAAAAGAGAATAAAGATCAACTTTCATAGACAGTGCAGAATAGTCAAAGTTGGGGCACTTCTGAGACAGTGTATCCTCCTCTTTTCTGTGTCCAGGTCGTATGCTGCTGAATGACTCAAAGAAAGGTCCGCCCCACGTTCAGTACAGACGACCCTACGGCTGCGCCGTTCTCGCCATGAGTGATGTTTTCCACACCATCACAGACCTCAAAGAGGAGAAGGACTTTGTGCTCAAAGTTTACACGTGAGTGCAGCGGCGAAACTGTTTCTCCTCTCTCAGTATGTACTCGCTTCTCCCTGAAGATGAATACTAGACAGAATTTGATTGTATAGAGAGAAAGTATGAAACCTGCACTATAATTACTCGGTACCTGTCAATGTAATTGCTTGGTAGCTGTGTGGTTTCTGTACTACTGGATATACAGCGGAAGTGTGTGTGTAATGAGGCAGGATTATTGTGTGAATTTTCTGCAAATGTTGTGCATGACAACCTAGTGCTCCAGCGTTGATGCGTAGTGTGTTTTGACCAGAATGATAATGAAGTGTCCTCTGGAAAATCAATAGCCGCTCACCCCGGGTCTAAGATAGGGCTCTTGGCGTGATGTGAATCTGGCTGCTTCTGTTAGGCTTTGCCACAGAGAAGGAAAGGGAAAGACACTGAGAGAGAGAGAGAGAGAGAGAGGGAGGGGGAGAGAGAGGGAGAGAGACACATGACACTTAGATAAATGAGCAAAGTTAAAGGACGACGAAAAAAATAACACCAAGCTAAGCATTCTTTGCTGTCAGTCAGAACCCAGAACATCCTCTTGTGTCTCTGCACTGTCCTCCTCAGCGTCCGCTCTGGGTCAGAGGTCACACACACACACTGTACTGTCCCTGTACTGTATGACGCACGATACCTTGTTGTATAGTATATTCAGGATAACTGTACCGCCTGATATGAAACAAAGATTTCTATTTTGAGGATCATTCCCTGTAAAATCGGATGCCATTGTTTTTACTGTATCTCTCTGCAGAGTCGAAGAGCTCCTCCCTTTAAAAAGCGAGCAGTGATTCAGTGCTGAGCTGCCTCCAAACTGTCGGCTCCTATAACGCTCCAGTCTGTGCATTTCCCCATGCCTTTCCCAGGGGCCTACGGGCCCACAGTAATGAAAAAGGCTGGTAGAGAGCTGGCTGTCAGCTTTGCTTAGTGCGCTGTGCATTTGGGCTAATGTGCTGCTTGATAGTGCCTCCCCCTGCTGCTACCTTTTCTCCAGGAGGAAATCGGTTCTGGGACACATGCTGTTCATGTAGTCCCCGCGCAGACCGTCCCCCATCCCTCCATCTGGGCTCGCTAATCGGTGTGTTGTTAACACCTCCACCCGCCTCTCTTTCTCTCCAGATGTAACAATGAGAACGAGTGGTACCAGATTCACGAGAACATCATCCGCAAGTCCAACACCAAGTACTCAGCTCCCAGCACCAACTATGGTAAATGTGACATCTCTGCAGCTCTGTTACACAACAGGGCTTCCCCGGGGTTACATGTGCACTCGTCCTTTTCTCTTGGTTAGGACTTACACAGCAATAACTATCAACATTTACATTATAGGCTTTTTGCTGATGCTCTTATCCAGAGCAGCTCACAGTGAGTAAGCAGGTAGGGGTTCAAGGACACTTCAGCAGGACACATGGCTATGGATGGACACATATTGGCTGTATTCTGATACATCATGCTTGATACATCCAACCAGTTACAAGTGTGATGCGTGCAGCTGAACGGTCTTAGAGGTCTCCCAAGGGTGAATCAGATATTCTTTGTCATAATACAGTATTGATCACTGTGACTATGATAATATCCATTAAGGATAAGCTGAAGGGCAGAAACCATTATTACTGATAGCTCAGCTACATGGGTCAGCTTCCGCAAAGGACAGAGGACGCAGGGGACTTTATCGTTGCTTTTTAACGATCACATGTCTTAGTGTGTGAAATTTCCAAAATGGCATCACTGTAAGAGTGAATCGTGCCAATTCAGTGTTCCTTCCCTTTTGTTATGAGCGTCTCACAAGCTAGCTTATGACTCACCCAGCTCTGCCACCAGATGTGTACCCTACCTATATTTTTCTTCCCTCCTTGCTTAATTCCACAACACCATCTCTTTCCCTTCGCTCTCTTTTCCTCTGCCTCTGATTACATCTCTCCATCCATACTCCTGTCTGTCTTTTCCTCCCCCGCACTCTGACTAATGTCCCTTAAATACCCCTCTGTTCCTCCCTCCTCCTTTTTTTTTCTTCCTTCTTCATCTCTCTGCTTTCTCTCCTTCTATTCCCTTTCCCTCCCACACCCCCCCACACCTCCTCATTCACCCTTTCCCCCACTTGCTCTCCCCCCCCCCCCCCCCCCCGACACTAACAAACAAACACACATACACACACACACACCAACACACACACATATGCTCACACTCCCTCCCTCTGTCCCCAGGCCTCATCATTTCCCTGCAGCTGCTGCGGGGTGAGCTGGAGCAGATCAGACGGGAGAACCAGGCTGTGTTCAGCAGGGCCCTGGCACTCACACGCAAACTGGGTTTCCCAGATGTCATCCTGCCAGGTAAAAGGGGGGGAGGCGGTAATGGGGACCGAGAGGATCAGGGAGGAGGTGGACACCAGAGGGCAGATGGGTAGGAGGCATGGATAAAGGGGAAGGTCACAGATCAGGGCTGGGAGGATACAGATGAAGGAGAAAGGAGATAGGGCAAGAGGGATGTAGAGAGCATGGAAAGGGGGGAAGGGATCAAATAGAAAAGAGGAACAGCAGGGAGTAGCGTTGAAAAGATGTAGCAGGGAGCAGCGCGGGCTGAGCTGAGAGAGAAGTGGTTCAGATGAAATAGCAACATAGGTCTGTTTCACAGAAAGTGTTGGATCTGTGCTGTGGAGGGCTATAGATCGCTTTCAGTTGTTCACTCTCCATTTGTATGAGATCAGCATTTAGGTCAGGTGCTGAGCAGATTATAAAGAGCAGAGGTGTTCAAAGATAACTAAAGAGAGAGTAGAGAGAAAGAGAGAGGTGTGTGTTTATTTCGGTTTGTTTCATCAGCCAGCGTTGCTCTGCTTGGTTTCCATTGAGACTGTATGGCGCACACCTCTCCTCTCCTCTCCT
This sequence comes from Centroberyx gerrardi, assembly GCF_048128805.1. NCBI lineage: Eukaryota > Metazoa > Chordata > Actinopteri > Beryciformes > Berycidae > Centroberyx > Centroberyx gerrardi. Next base: position 15,233,324 of record NC_136010.1, on the reverse strand, counting down.
CTCCTCTTCTCTCCTCTCCTCTCTTCTCCTCTCCTCTCCTCTCCTCTCCTCTCCTCTCTTCTCCTCTCCTCTCCTCTCCTCTGCTCTCCTCTCCTCTCCTCTCCTCTCCTCTCCTGTCTCTCCTCTCCTCTCCTCTCCTCTCCTCTCCTCTCCTCTCCTCTCCTCTCCTCTCCTCTCCTCTCCTCTCCTCTCCTCTCCTGTTTCCCAGTCAGTCTGAAATACCTCTCAATACCACTCTCTGTGACTCATCTGTCCCCAAGGAAATGACTTGGATATAAATAACTATAATCTGATCTTATAAATAACTGCAATATCTTGCACCACTGTTGCCCATGATATTTATTCCATTAAGCACTGACCTCACAAAGGGTGCTGGGACAGTTATGAGCTACAGTGTATTACAACTCAGGAGGGTCATTTTTCATTGACAAGAACAATGACGTGTGGTGCACATCTTGGCAACCCTGTGAGGTGCCTGCGCTGCAGCCTAATTTATGTTGACCACTCTCAGCTCATCTGTGGAGCAGAGGCTGGCAGAAATGTCTGTGCACATGTACATTATAACTTATTAACCGTGCCAAGGCAGGAGACATGTTTTTTTTTTTATCCTAGTCTGGGAATTTCTGGAGATGTCTTAGTCTTGCTTTTTGTGACTAGCAGTGACATTGAGGCGAGGACGACCTGAGAGAATGTTGTAGAACAGGGATTTTGTTCATGAAGTACGAGTGTGTCAGGCCTAACAGGGTTTTTTTTCCTGTGTTTGTGTCCCAGGTGACATACGTAACGACCTGTACCTCACCCTGGAGCGAGGGGAGTTTGAGAGGGGGGGCAAGAGCGTCCAGAAGAACATTGAGGTCACTGTCTATGTACTGTACGCCGACGGGGACACACTCAAAGTATGAAACACACTCTTCTTATTTCCTTACTTTCAATAATTTTCTATCTACTGCATCATCAACCCATGGTATATCAGTGTAACTTTCCTCCCATCCATCCATACAATGTATATCTCAATAAAGACAATCAATCTGCCATGTTCCTTCTCTCTCAGGACTGCATCAGTCTGGGCAGTGGGGAGCCCAACACCAGTGAGCATCGCTCCTTTGTCCTTTACCACAACAACAGCCCTCGCTGGAGTGAGATGGTCAAGCTACCCATCCCTATAGACCGCTTCAGAGGATCCCACCTACGCTTTGAGTTCAGACACTGCTCCAGTGAGTCAGTAATGCTGACCGGTGGCAATCATCCCTTAGCACATGATTTTATTAGGACTGATCGGGTTATGCTTGGGGTTATACAAGTATTGCTTGTGCAGTGTAGATGTAAGCATGATATGATGCCTGTGCGCTTCCTTTCAGCTAAAGACAAAGGGGAGAAAAAACTGTTTGGTTTTGCCTTCACTCCTCTGATGAGAGAAGATGGGACCACGCTGTCAGATGAGAGCCATGAGCTGTATGTCTACAAGGTGGGAGCATGATTAACACAGACACACACACACACACACACACACACACTTGCACTGACATAGTTAGAGAGGTATGGTGCCTTGTAGCAACTGTAATAACTGCCGGATCATGTAATAACTTCAATAAAATGTTTCTCTAAATAGGTTTAAAATGTAGTAAAAACTGTTAATGTAATAAAGTTGCAGATAATGTAATAACGTCAAATTATTACCTTAATCAGCGATTATTATTTAATGGGGGGTGAAACATTTTTAACTGATGATGTAATAATATTAATGATTAATAATGTAATAACTTGCAAGAGTAAGAAGGATATGATAACTCTGATATTAGCCTTTTATTAAATATCAGCCAGTTATGTTGGCGACTGCCTATATGATGGAGGTTCCTCCCTGACCACAGCTACATTAAAACCTGTAATTTCTTTGCACATTTTATTCATTCATTTAATTGTTCAGTAATGTTTTTGTAAATGAATTCTTCATTTAAAGGTAGTAATGTATCCCAGAGTTTTCCCTATAGTACGACCCTGCCTCAAAGAGCCGCTAACCATAAAATAATCTCATTAGTTTAGGTTTCAGTGGAGAGTTTTACTGTCCCATGGTCTAAATGCTGTTTCAGAGGCTTTTCCACCCTGACAAAAATAAAACTCTGGCGGAAACACCAAATACTTGTAATGAAAATGGTCAAATTTAAAGATATTGAATATAGGCACAAAATATTGGCTATCGGCAGCTTTAAATTATCAGTTGCTACATGACTCAAAGGTACAGAAAAAACGCAGTGCAATAGTAATCGTGTTATATTTAGCAACATTTTTCCAAACCTAGTGGACTGCTGAGTCTCGTCTGTCCCTCCGCAGTGTGATGAGAACGCCACCTTCAGTAACCAGGGCCTGTACCTCAGCATGCCCTGCTGCAAGGAGGACTTCAACAGCTGCCCCAACCTGCCGGCCAACCTGCCCTTCCAGAGGAGCCCCAAAGAGACCTTCTGGGTCTCTACGCTGCTCTGCTCCACCAAACTCACACAGAACGGTAACCTGACAGCTTACATGCTCTTGTGTGTATTTCACCATTCTATTTCTACTCTATTTCTCTTCTCTTCTCTTCTCTTCTATTCTATTCTATTCTATTCTATTCTATTCTATTCTATTCTGTTCTGTTCTGTTCTGTTCTGTTCTGTTCTATTCTATTCTATTCTATTCTATTCTGTTCTGTTCTGTTCTGTTCTGTTCTATTCTATTCTGTTCTGTTCTGTTCTATTCTATTCTATTCTGTTCTGTTCTGTTCTGTTTTATTGTATTCTATTCTGTTCTGTTCTATTCTATTCTATTCTATTCTGTTCTGTTCTGTTCTGTTCTGTTTTGTTTATTTTTGTTCTATTCTATTCTGTTTTGTACTGTCCTGTACTCTGTTCTGTTCTGTTTTGTTCATTTCTTTTCTATTCTATTCTGTTCTATTATGTTCTGTTCTGTTCTGTTTTGTTCATTTGTGTTCTATTCTATTCTATTCTATTCTGTTTTGTACTGTCCTGTACTGTCCCGCACTGTCCTGTCCTGTTCTGTTCTATTCTATTGTATTCTATTCTATTCTATTCTATTCTATTTTATTCTATTCTATTCTATTTTGTACTGTTCTGTCCTGTTCTGTTCTGTTCTGTTCTGTTCTGTGTTATTCTATTCTATTCTATTCTATTCTGTTTTGTACTGTCCTGTCCTGTTCTGTTCTGTTCTGTTCTGTTCTGTTCTGTCCTATTCTATTCTATTCTATTCTATTCTATTCTGTTCTGTTCTGTTCTGTTCTATTCTATTCTATTCTGTTCTGTTCTATTCTATTCTATTCTGTTCTGTTCTGTTCTGTTTTATTGTATTCTATTCTGTTCTGTTCTGTTCTATTCTATTCTATTCTATTCTGTTCTGTTCTGTTCTGTTCTGTTTTGTTTATTTTTGTTCTATTCTATTCTGTTTTGTACTGTCCTGTACTCTGTTCTGTTCTGTTTTGTTCATTTCTTTTCTATTCTATTCTGTTCTGTTCTGTTCTGTTCTGTCCTATTCTATTCTATTCTATTCTACTCTGTTTTGTACTGTCCTGTCCTGTCCTGTCCTGTCCTGTCCTGTCCTGTTCTGTTCTGTTCTGTTCTGTTCTGTTCTGTTCTGTCCTATTCTATTCTATTCTATTCTACTCTGTGTTTTCAGTGGACCTCCTGGCCCTTCTGAACTGGAAGGCCCATCCGGACAGGGTGTTGGATATCCTCGGTCGACTACGTCAAATCAGTGGAGAGGAGATTGTCAAGGTTACTGTCCGCTGATTATTTATCTTATGATGTGAAGCGTGATATTGACGGCACAGTCACAGAATATTTAACATAAGGAGGGGCATGATTGTAAATCACTTATAGTATTTGGCCCGGGGGAAAAAAAAAGATTTACTGTTTTTCTAAGTTAAATCCCCAGTCTTGAATTTTTAAAGATTATTGATTATAGTTGAAATTCTTAGAGGGCAAGTCATGCAGATGAAAGAATAATCTGTTTACAACTTTCTTAACTCATTGTTAATCAAAATACATGTTGACTGTGTTGTAGTATTCAGAAATAATGTATGTAAAACATCTTTTACTGTTTAAAAAAAAAAGAATGTAAGAATGTAAGCCCTTTGTTTCTATTTTAATTACAGACAAGGCCTTTGATGTGATTCTGTTGCGTCGTGATGGTTTTGCTGAGTCTTGTTCCCTTTTTCCCTGCAGTTCCTGCGAGATGTCCTCGATACGCTCTTTTGTCTCTTAGATGACAACACTGATAAATACGGGCCGCTGGTTTTCCAGTCACTGGTAGGAAAACAACAGTTCCCTGTTTGAATGAAACACAGCTATACTCGTACATTAAATGATGTATTGTGACCGTAAGCAGTGGAAATAGGCATAACATCTATTTACCCGTATGTGTTCAGGTGTTCATCATTAACCTGCTCAGGGACAGCCGCTTCTACCACTTCAGACCTGTCATGGACTCCTACATCCAAAACCACTTTGCTGGAGCTCTGGCTTACAAGTAAAACAATACATGCATCTTTTCCATTTCAAATTAAATCAATGTAAAAATCTGATTTAGATACTTACAAAGTTGCAGATGACGTGGACTCTGAGGCTCTCAATTTATTTGCAGAGAGCTGATTCGATGTCTAAAGTGGTACATGGACCGCTCCGCCGAGGTCGTCAGACAGGACCACATCCAGGAGGCCATGAGGGTAAAGTTCACGTTAGAGATCACACACACACATCCATCTGGTTCAGATTCTGAGCGGCAATAAAAGTCTGTCTCGATTCTTTCAAAGGAGATTCACTGGTGAGGCATAAAGAAATTCTCAAAGAGAAGGCAAGCAGGCCTGATAAGGCGTAATATGAAGCCTTACAAGGGTACAGGAGCCGAGTTCTCCGCTCAGAAAAAGACTAATGAAAGGAAGTTATCAATACTTTATCTCTAGACGTATTGATGTGTGCGGAGTTCACATAGTCTTTGAATTTCCTGTTGCCTCTATGATGAGATCATGTAAAGACATATTCAGTTACGAGGCCTGAAGATTGGAAACATCTCTTTCATGTATTGATTTTCTCTGCCAGGTAAAGCACAAAGCCATCCGGTGCTTGGTGCTTGTTCCTTGTTAGGGAACTGCAAGATGATGCGATGTGACATGTACCTTAGCTGACTGTTTCTACCCCCCCCAACCCCCCCTTCCCCCCACCCCCCCACCCCAGGCTCTGGAGTACCTGTTCAAGTTCATTGTCCAGTCTCGTATCCTGTACTCCCGAGCCACCTGCGGGATGGAGGAGGAGCAGTTTCGGGCGAGCATCCAAGAACTCTTCCAGTCCATCCGCTTCGTCCTGAGCCTGGACAGCCGCAGCTCCGAGACCCTGGTCTTCACGCAGGTCAGACAGTTCGCAAGGCGTCTCTCTGTCTGCTGCACATCTTTGTACAATCATCTGTTTGTGTATCTTTGGTTATAAATGTTTGTTATTTTCTATTTATTCATCTGTTTAGTTTGCTTTCACGTGTCACAAATTGATTTGCCTTTTTTTTTTTTTTTGCTCTGTTGTTTACTTTTTGTTGAAGCCCTTTTCCATTCTGTGCCTTGTTTGATTGATGCTCCGATCCCTCTCCCCCCCACTGTTGCCCTGTCCTCGACTTGCTCTTGGACAGTTTAGGGGTGTGATCAGCTGCATGCCTCTCTGTGGTCATGCTCCGGGGCTCTCGTCTGTCTCAGTAAGTCACAGTGCCCCCCTGTGTTGGTCCCACAATGCAGCAGAGGCTGTGCATCCACCAACCCGCTGAAATAGGATGACGTTTTCCTTAGTCACCAATATGCAGTCAGTTCTTTAGATTTGAGTGTTGTAATGGTTATTTCAGACTCTAAAGTGGGGAAACTATGAGAGTATGCCTGCATAAGTACATAAAATGTATTCCCATCCAAGGCATTGAGATCTTGGGTGTGCTCCCTTTAGAATATGAAGAGCAGGCTTAAATTTGCGTTATTCTGTTTTGTGTCAGTGTCACATTGAAGAGAATCCCATTTGATATGAAAATGATATTTCCATGCTCCATTTCCACATGTTCAAATTGTAGCTTGCTGCATTTTGTAATGCAGATGTACAGTACAAAATCTTATTCTCTCTCTTCTTTGTTTTCCCCCCTCAGGCAGCGCTGTTGAACAGTTTCCCTGATATCTTTGATGAGCTGCTACAGATGTTCACTGTGCAGGAGGTGGCTGAGTATGTCAGGGGCACCCTAGGGAGCATGCCCAGCACGGTGGACATCGGCCAGTCTATGGACGTAGTCAAACTGCAGTCCATCGCCCGCACAGTCGAGAGCCGCCTCTTCTTTTTCCCTGGTAAGATAAAAATTTAAGGCTAGACTGTGTAATTCCACATACGTAAGCCCAACGTACATACAGTGCTTTCCTATTTCACCTTCTCACTCTGTCTCCTGTGCGTTTTCTCTCTCTCTCCGTCCTTCAGAGTCTCGTAGCATCTTGCTGCCGGTGGTTCTGCATCACATCCACCTGCATCTGCGCCAGCAGAGGGAGCTGCTGATCTGCTCTGGGATCCTGGGCAGCATCTTTTCCATCATCAAGACTAGCTCCATGGTGCAGTACTTTGTACCATATGCACACTCTATAAAACTCTACACTGCACCTTACAGCCTCTGTTGTTAGAAACTAAAAAAATGAATAGGAAAATTGCAATCTAAAATTCCTGTTTCTTATTTAAAGATATTTGATCATGGTAATGCAGCTGTAGCTTGTTAGGGCGGACACTATTAAGCAGCACCTGTTAAGCAGCATGTATCTGTGTCTCAGTTATTCGCTAAATATTTCTCTGCTTTCCTTCCACTTCTCCTCCGTTTCTCTCAGGAGTCTTCGGTCCAGGAGGAGGTGGAGATGATGGTGGAGAGTCTGCTGGATGTGCTGCTGCAGACTCTGCTGTCCATCATGAGCAAGTCTCAGTCTGTGGAGACGTCCAGAGGACAGCGCTGTCCCCAGTGCACCGCCGAGATCACGGTTAGCGCTGCACTCTGGGAAACACACACATACGTGCCTCTTTGAAATTTAGAATATGCAATAAAAACAGTTGCAATTTAGTTATTTAGAATTGATGAATCTCTATGTGTGTGTGTGTGTGTGTCCATATCATTTTCTCCTGTGCAGGGGGAGTACGTTTCCTGTCTGCTCTCCCTGCTCCGGCAGATGACAGAGATCCACTTTCACCACCTACTCAACAACTTCCATAGCAAGGAGGAGCTCAAGGTGGGAACCCGTCTCTGACTCACACAGATGAACAAGATTAAAGTGTTTTGCTGAAGCCTGCTTACTATATACCTAGACTGCATACGGTTTGTGCATATATTGCTCTCCAGGAGTTCCTGTTGAAGATCTTCTGCGTGTTCCGCAATCTGATGAAACTGACTATCTTCCCCCGAGACTGGAGTGTCATGAGGCTTCTGACGAGTCAGTAAGTCTGCTTTGCCATTTCTGTCAAGCTGTCTTTGTCACAGAGCCGGTAAGGGAATACAACCAACCATGAGATCAGACTCCCTTCAGATAATCCTGATCTGAAGGTGATGTTTGTGTTGCAGTTTTTTTTTTTCCATCTATTTTTGGCAGCCACCTTGTTTTGTACGCTGAAGGCATAACGTCGTGTGTGCTGTGTTTTCTGCAGTATCATCGTAGTGACAACACAGTTTCTGTCTCCGGCGCTGCACAAGAACTTCTCTGAGGCCGATTTCGATTTCAAGGTGTGTGTCCGAACAGCGGGGGGACGAGGGTGAAGGAAACCCACTGCACCATAGCCACGAAAAATCTAATACTGTTCCATGATTACATTTCTGGAACTATTTCTTCAATACAGCATTTAATTTCTGTATGTAATTGTGTAATTGTGTGTTGTGTGTGCCAGGTGTGGAACTCCTTCTTCAGCCTCACAGTGCTGTACATCAACCAGCCCAGTCTGCAGCTGGAGCCACTCAGCCAGGCCAAGAGGAAGAAAGTCCTCGACAAGTAAGAAGCTGTTTTTATTTGTGTGTGTTTCCTTCGCAACACACTGAGGTCACAGAGCAGTTCTTTAACTTTCTGCATTTCTCCACTTGCCATTTTGTAGGCATGGAGATATGAGAGTGATGATGGCCTATGAGCTCTTCAGCATGTGGCAAAAATTGGGTGAGATCATCATCCTTAACACATAAACACACACAGATACACACCTCACACACACACATACATTTACATTTACTTGTTACTTGTTTATGAAATGTATAATGGATTCCTGTCTGTGTGATTTAGGTGACAATAAGCCCCACTTCATCCCGGGAATGATGGGTCCCTTCCTGGGAGTCACCCTGGTGCCTCAGACCGAGGTTCGAAATATTATGATTCCAATTTTCCATGACATGATGGATTGGGAACAGAGGAAAAACGGCAACTTCAAACAGGTCATTGCTACATTATTGCGTTATTAACTGCAGATCCTGTGCCACAGCAGATGTCCTGATCCGATTTTTGGACAAATGGGTACTCACTCACATTTTTTGGCTGAACGTGTGTGTGTGTGTGTGTGTGTAGGTGGAAGCAGAGCTGATGGATAAGCTGGACAGCATGGTGTCTGATGGGAAGGGAGATGATAATCACCGAGAGCTCTTCAGCCTGTTGTAAGCATCAAACCTTTGTTTAGCTTTTATTGCACCAGTCAAGCGCTACGCAGAATAATGCTGCTCTCTCAGAAGTATTTCTTCCTAAAATACGTCTCTGTGTTATTTCACTGTTGCACCCCAGGACCCAGCTGTTTGGCCCGTACCCAAGGTGAGGGATAATGCCTTCACAGCCAAGGCCAAGAGGCTGTTTGATTCATATCTGTTTATTTCTTGCGCTCCTCACAGTAATATTTACCACCTTCAGTAAGAGCGTCTTATTTTCTCCGCAGCCTACTGGAAAAGATAGAGCAGGAGACGTGGAGAGAGACGGGCATCTCATTTGTCACATCGGTCACAAGACTCATGGAGCGATTACTAGATTACAGGTGCACCTTAGGTTATCTTGCACATCATAACAATGTTGATTTATGTCGTTAAATTGCAGAGCAATAACAGAGAATATATTTTCTGTGTTTAGGGACTGTATGAAAGGAGATGAGATGGAGAACAACAAGAAAATTGGTGGCTCCGTCAACCTCATGGTGAGACATTTATTTTTTGGGCTATATTTATAGTGTGAATATTTCCACATATGGAATTGGAAAATAACAAATAATTGTCTTTTTTTTTATCGAACCCCAGAACTTCTACAAGTCAGAGGTCAACAAGGAGGACATGTACATCCGTTACATCCACAAGCTGTGTGACCTGCATCTCCAAGCAGAGGACTTCACAGGTAACAGACATTAAATCTGCAGAAGCACCAGAAACTGTTTAACATCTACAGGTGTGCTAGTAGGTGGACTTAGCTGAAGATGTACTTTGCTGTGTTGACCTTTGCCCTGTAACCCCTGGGCCCCTCCACCAGAGGCAGCGTTCACCCTGCTGCTGTACTGGGAGCTGCTGCAGTGGGAGGACCGGCCCCTCAGGGACTTCCTCCACTACCCGTCTCAGAGCGAGTGGCAACGCAAGGAAAACCTCAGCCGTAAAATCCTCCACTACTTCAACAAGGGCAAGGCGAGTGAAAGTTTTATAAGTTCGTAACTTACTCCGGCGCTTTGACCGAGTTCAAGCCAGGTTTTCATGTCTAAATGCCTGTCATTTCTGACCCACACCAACTGAAATGATGAGGAGAAAGGTCTTATAGGATCTTTTACTGCCACTGCCATAGTAAACTGTGGAAATGGAGGCAAGGCCAAGTTCAGTGTTGTAGTAATGGGATAGTATCAGTGGGTTTGTGCTGGACAAGACATCATACGACTAGAAATGAACCAAACTAAGGTTGTTATCGTTCACTGAGACTAAATAAAAAAGAAACTAGTCAACTAAAATAAATTAGCTAAATGAAAGTCACAATAGTTTCTACAGCTTCTTTTATTATTGTTTTGATATGTTCAACTGGCTGTTTTCTCTCATCTGTAGTGAAGCCATTCCCAAGCAGTAACTTGTTTAACCATAATATATCTTTTGCCCTCATTAACAGCTGGGGAGCGATGGGACCTTGTAAAGTCTTTCTGAAGCTGTTTATCCCTCTTTTGACTTGCTTCTCCCTGTACCTCCAGGTTTTGCTGGTCCTCATTTGTGATTTGTTTTGTTCTCTCTTGTTTTAATCTGTATCCTTTTTTACTCTTCAGAGCACTTTGTGACAAATCTAATTTTAAAAGCACTTTACAAATAAATTTGACTTCGCCTGACTGGTAATCATGGAACCGCTGAAACAATTCATAACAAAATCCCCAAAAAAGGTTTTGGGGCCAGACTGAGTTTCATTAAATGAATAATTTCCTAAACTAGCCAAACAAATGACTAAATCTGGATCTGGCTCATGATGGGTGCAAATACAGATATAGAAAATATTATTAGACTATCGACCAAGATCAGTTATCAGATTACCATTTTAGATGGTAATCTTTTGGTGGGCCCAAAAATATAATTTATCCTTTTATTATTTGTAGCAGTTGAGCTAAACCGCAAAAAGGAAGGCGAATGACAAAACATTTATTAATTTTCCTAAAAATCATCGTATCAGGCTGTAGGCTATTCTTTATCATGTAAATGCTACAATATGGCACCAAGCACCCTTGCATCCTTTCCCATAAAGATAACACCTTGGGGTGCTGTTAAACTTTTGGCCAGCCAACATCTTTTTTTTGCAGAAGTAAAATCACTCTAGCTTTCCCCTGTTTAACACCATGTACCTGAACAGACTGCCTTTCTTCAGCTTCAGTTTTAATTATCAGAAGAAACTGCTTTTTCTAGTGTTGAGTGCGAAACAAGAACTGTGGATCACGGAAACAGAATCATCCGTCTCTGAACTTTGGCACCTGTCTTGTATCATGATGGAGCTGTCTGTGCTGAAGAAAATGCTGCACACAGTGTAATATAAATACAACCGTGTAGCCTATGCCCATGCCACTACAGACAAATACCAAATAAGGGTCAGATGTCTGCTCAAATCTGATTTGCTTCATCCCTGAATCGCTCCTCTTCCGGCTGCTATTCATCCACAAAATTAAATTAGTCGACTAGTCTGTGCTTTGGAGAGGACAATGGCCTCTGGACTTGGGGAGCGGCAGAGAAGGAAACAAAAGTAAAGTGTGGCCGCCTCTGTTAACTCTTTGTTACCTCTTCTTTTCTTTTTATCAGCGCTCTTCCACAGCAAATAAGTAACTGTTCTGGATCTGTAGATTCCCCTGCTTTCCCTATAGGAATGTTACAAAAATGCATCCATGCCAAACGGAAAGCTGTGTGTACTTCAGTGGTATTCTGGTACCAGCTAGACATTTTGATTGGATCATTATTAGAAGTTAAAGGAAAATACATTGAGATGCATATATTGTTCATGCACCAGGCCATCTTTACTGTAAGTAGATACTGCGCAGGCTACATAGCACTTCCCGAAAAGAAACTTTAATCTGCTTGAGAAGCTATATTGAATGCCAAGTGTGATATTATAGCTGCTGACCTTTATGGTATAAATATAGCCCAGTAGGCAAGCAAAACTCTTATGACCAAAGCTTTTCCTCTCTGTTTTACATTAGTGATTCTCCCCACTAATTGAGTGTAGACAGAGCAGCTCAATATTTCATTCGAACTCCGTCTATAATGATGTAGTAATGCCAGTCTGTCCCAAATGTTTTAATATCCCCCAGTCATTTTTTTTTTGTAGCGGTTTCCCTTCAGCTACAGCATAATGTAAACTGTGTTGATTTCTTCCATATGCTCAGAATCCCATCTCTATATCACTTTCCAGTGTTGGGAATATGGAATCTCTCTCTGCCGGGAGCTGGCTTTCCAGTACGAGACCTTGTATGATTACCAGAGCCTCAGCTGGATACGGGTGAGTAAGACAACCGAAGAGTTAGAGCCTGCTCCCTGTTTCTGTTGCCTCTTTTATTATCAACCAGCTTACATGTGCTCACAAGCATGTAATATCGTCTCCGAGGCTGGAAGATGGGATTTCCAGCTCCCTCTCTCTCCACCGGCCTCTGTCTTGCAGTGTGAAGTGTGTAGCAACAAACACAATGTCAGAATTACCAGCACACACCCACACTCATCATCAGCAACAGCACACGATTCACTAATGTGCGTGATCAAATCATTATTCATCATGACTCTTTGCATATTTATCATTTCGTGACAGAAAATGGAGGCGGCCTACTACGACAACATCATCGAACAGCAGAGGATTGAACCTGAATTCTTCCGAATGGGCTTCTATGGCAGGAAGTTTCCCTTCTTCCTCAGGGTAAAACTCACGAAAGCCAGTCTCTCGTCTTGTCTCTCCTGACACAGTTACGATTCTGCTGACTGTGCTAGCTACACTGCCCCCACATGCCTCAGCGGGTGACAGTGTCAGCTACAGTACCATCAAGACAGATCGCCTAGGTGGTAAACTCATGTTGAAAATAAGGTGAAATAACTGACAGTAAATCTCGCCAGGGAGCGACTCTGAATCCGTTCCTAGCTATGAAGCGTGAGAGTTAACCAAAATCCATCTGTAGCTTTAATGGAAGCTCAAATCAATGGGCTACACTGCAAAAAATCTCCATCTTAACAAGTCATTTAGTCTATTATCAAGTCCTAAAATTGTCATTTTCTTAAAATAAGTGAAGAAATCTGCCAATGGGGTTAGATAATTTCACTTGTTTCCAATGCAGTTCAACTTGTTTCATGAATTTTGTAGAATCAAGTGTCATTTTCTTGATAGTAATCGTCCTTTTTCTGACTCATTTCAAGATATTAACAAGATTGACAAGATATTGAAATTCCTAAAACAAGTAAAACTGCATTGGAAACAAGTTATCTCACCTCATTGGCAGAATTTTTCTCTTCGTTTAAGAAAAATAACATTTGAAGGCCGAATATGAGACTAAATTGTTAAGATGGATGTTTTTTGCAGTGTAAATCTCTTAGTAGGCATGATCGCACTTTAGTTAAGTATAGCATGTTGAGAGTCATGTACGACAGAATCAAGTGAGTTGCCATTGCACCTTTCACCTGCCTCTGCTTCAGTGTTACATAACTCTAATAACTGTTATCTTCCCTTCTCTTTAGAACAAGGAGTTTGTTTGTCGTGGTTATGACTATGAACGGCTAGAGGACTTCCAGCAGAGGATGCTGGGGGAATTTCCACAGGCCATTGCCATGCAGCATCCCAACCAACCAGACGACACCATCCTACAGAGTGACGCTCAGTGTATCCTGTTCAGGTTCCATTACAGTAGGGTTTGGTGCTCTATGGCTGTCTTATGGTTGTGTGCGTCTCAGAGATTATGACAGATCAATGGGGAACTTTGAATACAACGTTGTAGATGACTTCCTTCAGTCGGACAGAACAAAACGTCTGTGTGAGCATTTCTTTTGCGTATCCCTGGTGTTCCTTCTCTCCCGTCATTAAGCCTGTCCATATGTCAATCGCTTCCTTGACACTTGCCTTCAGACCTGCAGATCTACGCGGTGACTCCAGTGTCAGACATCTCTGATGTGCCTCAGCTGGAGCGTGTGCCTGAAAGGATCAAGAGCTTCTATCGCATAAACAATGTCAACCGCTTCCACTATGACAGGCCTTTCCACAAGGGGCCCAAGGACAGGGAGAATGAGTTCAGGGTACGGCGAGCCAGCGGCTGCTTTGTCTGTCCATTGCTGCCTCACAGTTCAGCTTTTTTCCCAGGAATAGTGAATTCATTTGTAACATTTTTGTATAAAACTTGAAATTGGCTCAACTCTGTGGGCGCTGCAGTGAAAGCAGTTAGTCTTTATAGATAACAGAACAGAGGCCTTTCAGGTGATGTAACCGGATGTAACACACCCTCTGGCAGCCATAGTGGAGGTCCTCAGCTCTCTGGAAACAGAGGCTGGGAACAGCTGATTGTGTTTCTAAACACACAACTTGGCTACCTCAACAGAATTGAATTTCTGTGCAGTTTCTGACTGGGAACCGATAATTTCACCAGCGATACATCTGATCAATTTAGCATTTAGATAATGGCTGCTACATCCGGCACTGTCTTATAAACACATCTGATTTGCAGACTAGCTAATGTGTTTAGTAGAAGCTAGCGTATTAATATTAACATTTCTTGCTTTGTTAAATTAGCCTGCTGAAAAACAGCTGATTAGGTGAGCTCACTCTTATCAAGCTACAACTCGTAGTGTTTTGTAGTAGAGGCAAGGTTCAGTCACAATAACCTCAATATGGAAACAAACCTCATCAGACGATTCAGTTTTACTTACATTACTGAATTGATCCTAACACACTTTTACAGGTACTTTCTTTTTCTAGCCTGGTTGTTATTTAGCCATTATTTGCGCACAGCCAGTCCTCCACTGGACCTCCATGACGGCTCCGGATGTGGTTGACAGGAGATTTGTGACGCAGCTGCAAAGCCTCTGTTCTCTTTCTGCATGTTTAACAGAGCCTGTGGATAGAGAGAACCACCCTGATCCTGTCCCGCCCTCTCCCTGGGATCTCCCGCTGGGCCGAGGTGGAGAGGAGAGAAGTGGTGAGGAGCTTTAACATTCATCTCATCATCTCACACTGCGAGTGCTGCCTCCTGAGGGACGTGCTAGACAGTTTCCCCAATCCCTCTTGCAACAGATCTGAAGTCGTATTTTTTTTTTTTACCCATGTTTCTTAGGGAGCATATTGAATAAAGGGAGGTTGGTGTGATCTCTGTGTATATATATACAGTACAGTGAACTTCAGACTCTCTCATTATCATGGCTTGGGGTGATATATGTCTACTTGCAGGTGGAGGTGAGCCCTCTGGAGAATGCCATTTACGTGGTGGAGAATAAGACCCAGGAGCTGCGGACTCTGATCAGCCAGTACCAACACAGACAGCATCATGGCAACATCAACCCCCTCAGCATGTGCCTCAATGGGGTCATAGATGCTGCTGTGAATGGAGGCATTGCCAGATACCAGGAGGTACTGTAGTGGGACGGAGAGAGAGAGGGGGGGGTGGGGGGGTGGAGAGATGAATGAATGGATTTACTGAATTATTTGAATTCATGAATTAAATCACTCTTTGCAAGGATCCCCATCTTTTGACTCATCCTCTTATACAACAGGCGTTCTTTGATAAGGACTACATCACCAGCCACCCAGAAGATACAGAGAGGGTCACACAGCTGAAGGATCTGATGCAGGAGCAGGTCAGACCCGACTTCTAACTGCATAATATGTGGAACTGCTAGGTGAATAGACTGATAATGGAGTAAACATCCACCTCAACAATAATAAATCTGTTTTTTCTTCCTCCCCGGTGCTGTTTCACTACAATAGGTGCATATTCTGGGGGTGGGGCTGGCTGTTCACGAGAAGCTGGTGCACCCAGAAATGCGTCCCCTGCACAAAAAGCTTGTAGACCAGTTCCACATGATGAGGACAGGTTTACACCATGTGAGTAGTCCCACGTGTAGCTTAGCTTTTCACATTTCTGTCTGAGCCATGCTTCTTTTATCCTTGTTGCACGTTGCCTCATCTGACGTACCAACATTTGCGATGTATTCATCTGTGCATCTGTGTGTGTGTAAAGGTGCAAGGAGTGTGCCTGTGTGTTTATGTGTGTGTGTATTTATGCACGTCTGTGCAGTGTAAATATTCAGAGCAGTATATGCTCGGGTCCCAGCAGGGTCTGCCGGCTGTGGACCGATTTGGCCCCGCAGGCTGCGCCGGGGTCAACTCTCCTAGAGGCATCCTGACCTCCCACAGCCACATGAGTCCTGAGAGCATGCGCCTCATACACAGACACAGGTCAGTCACGCATTACAGCGCATACAGGAACGCAGACACACACAGACAGACACGGGCACATGTCTGTAATATTATATATGCGTGGACCTTCCATTGACTACATTTGTTCCCTAACACTAACCTTAACCCTGCCCAATATACTGTATGTGTAACCTCAACCCATAATTCATATTAAACAGGGGTTTCTGCACTCTAAAGGATGCCCAAAGTGATAAACTATGCAAAAGTAATTATTTTAATTACAAAGACAAAAAATACAGTGAAAACATCTGAACATTCAAACCGTCATTAGTGTCTAGTAACTTTGGGTACTTCCACTTTTAAAGCTGCACTAGGCAATTTCGCACGTCGGTGGCTTCAAATGGCAGTGAGAGGTAACTGTCTGAAAACTGTTCCAACTTCAATACCCAGAAATGTGTCATGTGATGCGATGCTAGTAAACTGCACAAAGCATGCTCATGTTCGCCAACCCAGGTCCAGCCTTCTCTGGATGGAGCGCTCACTCGCTGCTGTTCAGGGGGATCGTTTTGTATTTTGTTCTTAAGTGTTGAATCGTCATTTCCTGCGGGTGAAGATTTCCCACCAGTGACCATAGCCAACGCCAGAATTTCATTTGGGCAAATAGGGCGAATCTACAGTATCTTAATTAGCGTCAACAGGAGAGTTTACATAAAAATCTTGTCTAGTGCAGTTTTAAATACTCACAAATATATTTCAGAATCTACAACTTTGATCAATCAATACAGATTCTGAGTTGAGTCTAGATTGCAGAATGTATATATCTATATATCTGTACACACACACACACACACACACACATACACATTGCAAATCTTATTTTACATAGATTGTGTTTATATTTTGTCTCTGTCCTGCAGTCCTCTGAACCTGCAGGGTTCGATCCGTCACTCCTCCTCCTCCCTGTCCTCTCACACGTCCAGTGAGGCAGGAAACCTGGTCATAATGACCGACGGCCTGATGGGGGAGCACCCAGAGGAGACGGTACACATGCAGGTAGGTTTTAACATGCCAACACACATTAGCATGGATGTAGTGGAGGGTAAACCACCAGAACTTAGCTTAGTCACCGTTTCATTTTGAAATAGAGTTTACACACCTTTCCAAACTGATATGAATCTTTATGTTTTAATAATTCTAGCTATCGTTATACTGATATATTTTGTTTTGTAGCCGAGTCCCTCCTCCTCCAGCCTGAGCTCTATTCGCTCCAACTCTTCCCAGATAATCAACTCTGCTCCTTCGAGTGCCAGAGGTAAGTAATGCAGAGTAAACCATGAAGTCATACCAGAGGTGGATACAGAGTCTGAAATGATGATCATATTGGGCTACCTGAATATTTATATACCTCTAAATATCGTGCTTCTATATCAAGGTTTTACCAATAACAAATGCCTCAGCGAAGTGACGATTAGCAAAGGAGATATCTTTTATAGATATCTCATATATAAATCAAAGAAGTTAGGCAAGATCTATGTATAAAACGATATCTGCATTTGTAATTTCCACTCAGCGGAGGTCATGTTATTTATGTGTGGTTGTGTATAGAAAGATAAGTGATATAGAGTTACAAGATGCTGATGCATACAACAAGGTTATTATAAGTGGAGATGGAAAACAGAATACCTCATTTTCCATCTCATGGCTCTTCTCTGTCCAGGCTCTCCATCCTTGCCAGATAAAGCCAAACACAACCGGGAAGTGATGATACTGTTGCCGCCTCATCGTGAAAGGGCCAATAACTCCATGTACTACACCATGGCTGAGAATGGACAGGTACTGATAGGACAGATAGGATCTGCAGTACCATAATACTGTATATAAAATGTGCAAAACACACATGAAAGATCCAATGACACCTTTGATGTACGAGTGTTCATCAATTAAAAGACTTAAGTTATATAAAGTAATAAACCGTGACATTTTCAGAGAAATAAATTTCCATTTTGCTACTCTCTATTGCTGAATGATATAATACAATAGTGATTCAACCTATACCCAGTTCATGAAAGCTTATTACATTTGCTACATTTGTTGGTCTAAACACCAGATAGTGGGCATGTATTTCTAGGGAAAAATCCTTTGCCCCACATGAAGTGATATGTTTTATGTTAGCCAAAAGCAGCAACAGTGATCTGTTTGGAATAAATAGAACAAGAACTAGAAATAGAATAGCTGAACAGACAAAGAAAAGAGCACAACCTACAGAAACTCAAACTTTATCACCAGAAAATCCAAGGAAACAGACATTACACTACTGGCCACACTGTTTGATTGACGGGTGATCTCTGGGAAATGCAGTGCAGAAACACCACAGCAATACCCACTTAGCACCAAAGATGTTGCCAAACTAAAACAATAACAAGACTCCCACTGATTACCACTTTAAATGTTGTATTTTGCCGTTGTTGTTTACAGAACAACCACATGCAGCGTGCCTTACTTCAGCAAGTTAGCCCCTGTAAGCCGTGTGCTGATCCTCACATGAATCTGCCAGAGAAAGGTAAGACACAGCCAGGGTAAAATATTATATACATGATCTGTGTGCAATCATAGTGTGTGTTGACATGGTTTAATTCCTCCCCCAGTGTTTCCCAGTGCTCCAAGCAGCTGGAGTCTGGATGGAGAGAACAGGGAGCCGGTGTCCTATATGCCGACCTCTACCGGAGGGGTAATCATGCCCCCCGTCCCACCCAGGTCCTTCCCACCAGGTACTTCCTTCATTTACTTTTTTGTCATAATATTCACATCATCATGTTTTCATATGGTGTTGAGAAAAAGCGTTGAAACTTTTGCATCAACTTAAATGCTTAAAATGTCGAACTTCGTTATCTCCTCTCTTACATATGAGTCTGACTTCTCTTTGTAGGGCATTTCCTGATGCACTTTGATGCATTTCATCACCAGAGCAGCGACCCGCCCCCCGCCCTGCCTGTCCGCTCGCTCCGAAAGGTACTGGACTGGACCGCTACATTAGAGAAACAATATCTTGTAGTGTTGTCACGATACCAGAATTTGGACTTCAATACCAGCACTAAGATTGATTTTTAAAAATGTGATGCTTCTACGATACCATGGCAAACAAGAAAAACCATCAAACCACACTTGACTTGGACGGCTTTGTAGCAACTTTGGGGTTTTGATTTGTGGGTTCGGTGTCCGTCCGTCGGCTCTGTAATGGAAATAGTTCCATATTTCATTATTTTCCGTGAACAAGTTTAGGTGGACTGGGATTCAGTTCGAGACGTGGTTGGACTGTGATGTTGTTGAAATGTTTTCAGCTGGTTGACTCACTGCACTGACTGCTGCAATCTACTGTCAAGAGCCAGGCTGCGGCTTTGTCTGTTCCAACCTTCCTCTTCCTCTTCCTCCTTCTTCCTCCTTCTTCTTCTTCTTCTTCTACTTCTACCTCTACTTCTACTTCTTCTTCCTATCCAATCCCCACATATACACACTCTGGATATGACACAAATGCTTGCAGCTTGCAGAACACATTTGGTGAAAGTATTGAACGTTTCTAAAATTCGATATTGAATTCAATCTTTTGCAAAGGTATAGAAGTAGTATTGAAATTTCAGTTATTGTGAAAACACCATTATCTTGTCACCCTTTTCCTTTATGCTAAGTCAAGAGAAATACACCCATGATGACTGTCTCCCTTTCTCTTTCTCCCCAGTCTCCTCTCCACCCCATCCCCGGCTCCCCCACCAGTCCTCAGTCAGCTTTAGGCGGCAGTAACTCCACTCTGTCAGGCAGCGCCAGCAGCGGCGTGTCCTCTCTGAGCGAGAGTAACTTTGGGGGCCAGTACCCAGATACCGGCCCCATCAGGAACGACGCCTTGGAGCCCCTTCCCAGTCACCTGTGGTCGCCTCCTGACGAGTACCTGGCCTCCCCCTACCTGCACATCCACTACAGCGGACCCGAACTCGACTCGGTGGACCCGGTCCGCCCCTTCCACTACCGCAGCCCCGCCTCGCACCCGCACACTCACCCCCACCCCCACGGTCACTCCCACCCCGGGCTGGACAACCACTCCCACGGGCCGCCGCCTCACCACCACGCGCCCGTCCACGGCCCCCACCACATCCCCTACCGCCGGTCCCAGCCGCCGGCCGTCCCGCCCAAGCCCTACCTGAGGGAGGGCTGCATCCCCGAGGAGGAGCTGCCGCCCCAGCCCATCCCCCTGCCCCGGAGGATCTTCCACTCCCCCCACAGCCACAGAGAGGAGCAGGGGAAGCACGCGTGGGAGCAGTGCATCAGCGAGGAGCACGAGGAGACGCAGTGATGACGAGCCTCCAGCTAGATTTCACTTAGAGCTTTCTTCTCCTTGTCTTCTTCCCTTCATTTGCACTGATTTAAAGGAGCAGGAATAGAGAGAACCTTGTGTAAAGCAACAGAGTATGTTCAGTTTACCTCTCGCTGTATGTGTTCATTTCAGTGCAGATGAAGGAAAGGAAAGGAGTAAACCTCAAAGCAACTATGAGGCACAACTGCCGTCACTGTGCTCTATATGGCCTCTTAGATATTAATAAAGGAATATTATCTGCTCAACAATAAGACAGATAAGAATAACTTTGTTCAAAAATTGATATTGATTGTACACAATTGTACAACTAGTCTGTGAGCATGTTTTTTCATTTGAGAATAATATGACAACAGTTTTGTGAAATATGACAACCATGATCATAACCAACATGATCCCAGGTACAGTATAAGCTCCGAACTCCCTTAATTTTGCTTCGTCATTTTCACAACAACAAGGCAACTACAGAAGGTTATATTGACAGTGAAGTGACTTCTACGCTTTAAAGGCTTCATATGAATTATTATTTTGATAAATTTGCTACATTACAGTGTTTTCAAAGGCTCTGTCCATTCTGTTTTTCGAAACACTGTTAAGTGCTCCTTAATAGTGAATCATATCAAATGGCGCACTCTAATATGGGTTGCTGCCGGGCTGTCGTGGGCTGCAGGTCTCCAGATCGGACTCGCACCTCTCCTCTTGGACCGGCATCTCAAGGGACATGAACTTCAGTCGATGACAATTCCCCATCCGTACCATACGTATGGAAACCTACGTGAATGTATTCAAATGAGATGTTCTATTTGTATTACACAAGTTGCAATTCTCCTTTTTGTTTTAAGTGCTTTTAAGTTCAGTCTATGTTGGAGTCTCTATTTGTCTCTTTTTTTGTGTGACCAAGATATCTCTTTGAGAGGAATGAGAGCATCCGGCACACGGACAGGATTGTGGAATGGAAACTAAGGACACCGACAGACAGACTGTAATGGTCTTAGCATTTTGATGCTTGATGCTGATTGGGAATCAAGAAGGGATGGAACGAGGATTCTCCACACCTCAACCACTTACTGGACACTGAAAACAGAACTAACACCACTCTCTCTCTTTCTCTCTCTCTCTCTCTCTCTCTCTCTCTCTCTCCATCTCTCTCTGTCTCTGTCTCCCTATGGTTGTCAGACTATGCTAAGCAATGAGGGCTGAACCTGGACAGCTGCAGTGGCATTGCTTGCGTCTGATGGCACTGTCTACCCACTGAGGGGCCAATCTGAGCCCTCTCAGACGGCGTCAGAATCGCCTACCTGCCTTAAGTGCACTCAAATGCAGTATGACCTCTCATCCGGACACCTCAGCTGACAGTGAGAAGCTCACGACACTGACAGCAGTTCTCCTTTTCATCCTGTTCTCTATATGCTCCCCGAAGGAATGAGATATCTACCTAGTGATGTTTTTGTATGGTTTCGTCCCGCTTTGGTTTCAGGTTGTTGTTTGGTTTGTAGCGCTATATTTCTTATTCTGCCTGCAGCTCTTCTCAGTCATGTTCTGTTGTGTGAAAAATGATGACGTGTTTCAAAGGAGTGCTGCAGCTCGGACTGAATAAGAGGTTTACTTTGTGCGGACTGACAGAGCAGCGCTGTTTCTCGAGATGTATCACTCAACGGTGGGTTGGAAGGTTATAGCTAATATTTTATCAAGCACTTGTTTTCCTAGTTGTTTTTTGCAGGTGGGTGCTTTGTGTTATTGTACATCAAGTTGTCAGCTGACTAGACAACATCTATTTTTGTATGTGAAATCATCAGTTGTGCGAACATGTTTCAAAAACCGTACCAAGACAGAAGGCACAGGGTACTGCATGGGCTACTGTACTTTGTATGGAGACAAACCTGAAGGTAGATACATATTGTGGGTATCTATTGTGAGCTTGATGGCATTGAAGATAATTGAGTGAGTGGAGTGATATTCAAATAAACTATAGGTACAATAGAATTTTTCAATGTAAATTCTGTTATTGTACATACAGCAGTATTGTGAAATATTTTTGAGAATTATTGCAGACCCCCCAAAAAAGTTTATTGTTGTTTTGTGTATATACATGTACTCCAGAAATCGATGTAATTGATAAATATCTATAATCAATGTTTGAAAAAGGACAAATCCATTAGACTGTGGCCGTCTGCACCGTTCTTGACTTTGAGTCTTCTCATATAAATACTTTATACACTTTTCAATGTGCTTTCCTGTACATATGGTGTTAGCATGATCAAACAGTGTTTGGTTGTAAAAGTGGTTTTCCTACTCCCATAACTGCTGTGGTATGGACTTCATTAACAATGCCAAACATTAAAGACAATCTTTTATCAGCTCTATCTGTCTCCCCTTTCCCTTTCCTGTGCTGTGATTGGCCGAGCAGTATATTGAGAGGACAGTAGGGGGCGCTGTTTCTCATGGAAATAGAGCCTGAACGTGGCTCACACACACTGCTTGTACCCTCTTTAGAGATGCACTGTTTTGTCAGTGTGTGTGCATGATAGAGTATCTTTGCTTGCGTGTGTGTGTGTGTGTGTGTGTGTG
This sequence comes from Centroberyx gerrardi, assembly GCF_048128805.1. Lineage (NCBI taxonomy): Eukaryota > Metazoa > Chordata > Actinopteri > Beryciformes > Berycidae > Centroberyx > Centroberyx gerrardi. Next base: position 15,210,534 of record NC_136010.1, on the reverse strand, counting down.
TGTGTGTGTGTAGTTGGCAGAATTTCATACAGCCCCTGGGTCCACCACAGGCCCTAGAAAGAAGGCAAAAAAAAGTGACAAGCGCTTCAAATGCAGTGACAGCTGAGGTCTCTGCTCTCACCAGCTCCAGCTTCTTTCTCTCTCTCTCTCTCTCTCTCAGCAAAATCATAATTTGAAATTCAGATGCAATACGTCTTCTGTGTGTGATATGTGGTAATGCTGCTGGAATTGAACTGAATGTTTCATGTGTATAAAGATAAAAGAACATGTACTGTGCGTTACAGGGGTGGCATTAGAAAATGTAAATTCTCTATTTCACGAACTACACAGAGCTGCGGAGAGCGTACTACATGCATGGGAAAAGTCAAAGGCAGCTCGGTTTACTCGGCCAGCCAGCTTTCAAACTGTATTAGACCTGGTTGTAGCTGCACAGTACCGTCAGTGGTAATGTGTGGCCTACAGGTGGCACAAGTGACTGACTGAGGCCCTCAGTGCAAAACCTCCTGTCATAATATCTGCAAGGGGATAAATCTTGTATATTTGTAAAAAACAGTGCATGTAGAAAATCATGATCAAAGCAGAATTTCTGTGAATAGATAATGAATCTCTCATATCGTAAGGGATAATATTTTCAGCACTGATTACAGCGTGGAGTTATGGCCGATGCATTTATTTTTATTTCTCTTATGCTGTTTCTGTGATAAATTTCTGAAGATTCTCATATTTGAAGGAGTTGTTTTAGTTGAAACAGATCTGTATGAAAAGTGTAATTGCTATGAGATGCAAGATGAAGAGAAAGAAAGGCACAAAGGAAAAGAAAGATGTCAGAGGTAGAGAGACGTAGGCATGGATATTTTATGACCTTTTTGAGCCAATGGTTAGCATGAGCATTAGGCAGAGTTAGATAGATAGAGAGAGAGAGAGAGAGAGAGAGAGAGAGAGAGAGAGAGAGAGAGAGAGAGTTCTAGCATTCTAACAAAGGCCTTGTCATATCAACAGCTCAGAAAAGCAGCAGAAAATAATACTAAATTCTCAAGACTCCCCCATATTTTTGCCTTGACGCTCAGTGGACTTCAGTTGAATAACGTTCAAGTTGCAGGGGAGGGTTATGTGTCTGTTTGCCTCTGAAAATGAATTTCTTCGGCAACAATGAGGACTCTGCACTCTCAACGTCAAGCGTATCCATGGTGCAGTCAAAAAGAGCTAGGATGAAAGGATCCTAGCTGCACTATCTCTCCAGAGGATGATGATGCTGTGGTGCATGTTGATGCAGATAGTGAATTTCCTTTTAACAGCGTCGCTGTGGGTTCTCTCATTTTTCCACTTGTCTCTTTATGTGCTCTTTTCTTCCTCTCTCAATCCTCACAAACTCCCGTGTCTTGGAGCCTCGCTGTATTTTCGCCCGTGTCTTGTGGGACTCACAATGAGCGACCTCAGAGCGTTTATGTGCTGCGCTGTGTCCAAGTCTATGTGAGACTGTATCTGTTTTTGTATGTGTATACACTCATGCATGTGTTCGGTGCATTGATTGTGCATGCAGGCCGAGCTCTTTTCCCCACTGGGGTTGCACTGCCTCACACTGCAGTTATTGTTCGGGGGACAAGAGCACAATGATGTGAAAAGCATCCCTCATAAAATCTGGCACTTGGAATGACTTGCCACCTTCCAGCTTGTGATAGGGGGGAAACAAAAATAACCTGGTTCTGGCGTTGCATCACTTTGCATAGTGTTTTTTTTTCAGAGCGTGTGTCTCTGTGCTGCTACATCAATTTGGTTGATCAAAATGGTTTCAAATAGATGTGCTTGTTGTTTGCATGCCATGCAATGGAACAGATTAATAATCTTGTGCACCAGTGTGCTACAAATAAAGCTAGAAAAAGGATAAAAACTGGGAGACAAATACGTTAGCCATGTCAGGAAACAAAGACTTTTAATAAACGAAACAATACTAATAAATAAAGATTAAACAAGTTGCACATTTCAAATGAAATCCAACAAAACAAACATAACACTGAACAGTACAGTACAGTACCATAGCACAAATTATTAAAAAACAAAATTCCCCCCAAACATTTACAAATTTTCTTAAAAACTTCAAGAGGCAAACATAGACATTGTATAAAAGCATCATACAGTAGAGCATTTGTCATCTGAGTATAATTTACAAATTTACTGAAGGATAAATACTTTTGGCTGATCTCTAACGTGAGATACACATGTAAAAACCACTGCATGGTCTAAACAACATGTGCATCTCAGGTGAGGTTCCAGCCCTTTATTAGTGATCATTAACAGTGATGAGGTGAAGGTGAAAGCAGTCCATCAATTCATGGGAAACTCACAAATTATCTATATGTGGGAATAACCTATAATAGCTATTGTCCAAATCTCAATTGGTCTCTTCTCTGTTGGTGCGTCGTAGAGTAAAGTCAAGAGAATCTCTGCCAGCGGTTATGGCTACATCAGGCGTTTTGTGGAAGAAGACTGAACAGCTGTCCTTCATCTGACTCTCCGCACACGGAGATGCGGAGGCTACATCAGTAGGGAGCGAACTTCTGTCTCTCTGGCTTTTTGATGCAGTTGGCTGAGGAGATTTTGGTGGTGTAGGCGGCCAGAGTGGTGTGAGCGGGAGCCGCAGTGACGGCCACGGCGGTGGGGGCGGGGCTGGACAGAGTCAGGAAGGGCATCGACTTCACCCCCAGCAGGCCGGAGAGCGGCATGGCGCCATAGGGGGCGCCCAGGACATGGGCCGGGGTGAGGGCGCCCATGGCTGCCAGGGTGGGAGTCGGGGAGGCGGCCGGGGAGGCCGGCTGAGTGAAGGCCATGTTGAGGTCGACCGGAGCACCCATGGTGGCTGCCTGGGCCGTGGATTTGGCTGTCTCTAAACTGTGTGGGCAGAAGACGCAGAGGAGGGAGGATGGGGAGACACGGAGACAGGCAGGGAATGAAGATTAGAGGATTACACTACCAGTCAAGTTTGGACACACCACATTTTTCTTTATTTTTACTATTTTCCACATTTTAGAATAGTAGTAAAGACATCAAAACTATTAAATAACACAAATGGAATTATGCAGTGACCAAAAAAGTGTTAAACAAATCAAAACTATCTTATATTTTAGATTCTTTAAAGTAGCCGCCCTTTGCCTTGATGGAAAGGCAAAGGCATTGGAAAGAAATTCATACATAGGATCAACTTCACTATTTGTCTAAGAAACTAATTTCAAGCATCTATGCATAAGCCTTTAGATCAAAATGGCTTTATGATAATGAAAAACATAGTACATTCAATCAGTCCAAACTTTTGACTGGTAGTGTGTATTGTAACTATGGCTGCAAACTTCAGGTGAAGTTTCTGGAAAAATATTAAATGATGCAAGAGCCTCATAGCCAATACTCCTTTTCAACAGAATTCCAAAAAACCTTACAAGACACCGCCATGTAGAACAACACAACTCGGCTTTTCATTCCCTCGAGGCCAATTACCAGCAGCACAAGGACATACCTCATTATCACGTATCACCATACAGTAACCTTTGACCCTTTTAAAGCAATGCATTTCCCCCAGGCCTGCGCCTGCGGTGATTCATTGGATAGCTGTGCTGGCCGCTGGCCCTTACCAGGAGGTGATGAGGTACTGGGCCAAGTTGATGCTGATCGGTGTTCCTGTGATGGTGACATGACGGTCACTTGTGCCGTCCAGCTGGCTGCCGATCTTGATCTGAGCTCCTGACACCTGCCTGATCTCATTGATCTTAGTGCCCTGACGGCCGATGATTGAGCCTATCAGCTGCAAAACAAGTGGGGAAAGATAGATTGGTCGATGGATGGAAAGATGAACGGCTAGATGGATATAATTAAGAGGACAGCTGGCATACTGTACAAAGAAAACATTTGACAAATCATTTGTTTGAAGGCATAAAACAACAGCTATTTCTCAGTGTTGATGAAACTAATTCTGGTGAAAAGGGCAAAAAGCAGAATACTAGAACAAAAAATTGTGTGCGGTACTGTTGAGCTGACTTAATACTGTATGTACTGTATACAAAATGCAGACCACTCTAAATATTGCAATCACATTGTTTGTCTTCAGTGGCTTAGTCATCCATCTTGCATGTCAAGAACACTTTTTTTTTTTCCCCGAGTCTCCCTTAATTGCAACTGCGTGTGCCCCGGTAAAAGAGACGAGAGAGGGCACATTTGCCTCTCATTAATCTGAGTGGCTAAAAGGTTATTGATTTCTCAGAGTCGTGATGACTTCCCAAACAAATCACTTCCCAAACACAAGCCAGCTAGATGCATCTCCCCACTAATGGAAAACGTAATGGGAAAATAACTCAAAACATATAATATAGAGTCCCACCGGCTTGAGCGGCGGTCTTTCTGCTGAGAGTAGTTTAGACACTGACGCTGAGGTTTTATGGCATTCCACTATACATTATCACTTTTGCTCTGTTTTCATTACCTAACTTGGACTCCTGCCTATTAGTGACAATAGATATTTAACAGCTCCAGGCCTAGGTAATCATCTCATTCTTCAAGACCAGAGTCCAGGCCCGCAGTATCAGCCCAAGCGCAGGGTGTCAGGGCTCAGTGACAGGGTTATGCTGCCAGATATATAGTGAGTGGGCTAGACAGTGATGAAGTACTTGTAGTATGTGTGTGCTGGCAGCTTAACAGCGGCTGACGCATAGGTGGAAACACACAACAACACACACACACACACGTACGCACACACACACACACGGCGTTCGTGCTCCTGTCCTTCTCCCTGCATTTCACATTCGCATTCCTTTCCCCAGAAGTAAGCAGCCTGTTCCACAATGTCTGATTTGTCACACAGCGACCTGGTTGGTCTGGCTGGCTATTATTGGCACAGCAGATTATTCAGGGGGTAGACACAGAGCGCAGCCAGCCTAAAGAGCAACTCCAGAGACAATGGCCACTACAGACCTCAGATCACAGATAATGTCTCTCCCCCGCTGGGACCAAGAATCTCCACTGGACCCTGGCCTTTTAGACCAGCTGTCAATGGATACCAGCTGTCAACAGCACGCCCACTTTAGTATGCACGACCTCAGGACACACACCCTCCTGTATGAACAATGCCTTTCACCAAAGAAAATTGCAACTGCATACAAATTCATCTGTGCAGGGCTAGATAAATGACACAAGAGAAATAGCAGGTATGTTTGCTATGGTGATTATTTGTCGTAAGCAGTACGTTCAAATGACAGCAATGCTGTACGGCGCTCCTGGTCTTAAACTCTAAGTGGCCTATATATTGTTTGAGTTCCTGCTGAGGCAGTCATTTGAAAGGACACAGGAAGAGGGATGGGGTGGTGGGGGTGTAACCATTTTTCTTCCGGCTAAATCTTCCTCGCGCAGAAGTACAGTATACTGCTGACGGTGTGCAAGCAGTTCCTGAATGCCTCCGTGCGTGTGTGTGTGTGTGTGTGTGTGTGTGCATACTGTAAGGGCAAGTCTCCCTCAGTATGCGTGAGCACAGAGTCGGACTGTGTGGTCAGAGTGTGCCGGGCCTGGGGAGGGCCGAGGCTCAGTCATGGCTATAAGTCTCTCTGGAACAATGGCTGGAGCTTACAGCTGTCCCTGTCACATATAGCCCTGAACACGCTCATTCCTCTGACGCATTGTAAAGCTTGGCATGTGGGGGGTTTACTTGGAAAAAAACAAAACCCTCAGGCATTTTAGCAACATTGCTGAAGGGTTGTAGCCGTCTGCTATACAGTTAACCCTTGATTATTCAGATCAATTCTTATTTGTTTTCTCATTATGCCTATTATACCAAATAGGAAAAAGGTGAAAAGTTATTTTACTGATTGAAAATTATTGGAATGTCATTGTTGCTAATGAGGTTTGGTCTTGAATCTCAATGCATTTTAATGTTTTGAACATTTCATTATGTTAGCATTTCTTATAGATGACCTTGGTTCTCAAGAGAAGAATGCACAAGGTTCAGTTATAATACTGGATATATGAGCTGGAAATTTCATGACTGGCTTCATTACAAATTTAATTTTAAAAGCGAGTTTCATGGGCTTATTTTTTCCAAGTCAAACTCAAAAAGAAGCAAAAAGAAGCAAATTACCTCAATTACTAGACAAAGCTGACAGCCAGATATTCTCTGACCAAGGCAGGCAAAACCAATACTAGACTGATCATCGAAGGGAAATTTAGTTGGACTTCATTTTCAAATGAATCTAAGCATTGTGATTTCTACCCTCAGATTGGAGAGACATTTCGTCTATCCCTTGCAGAGGCTAAGTGAAGACGGAAAGGATCTTTGTCTGTTTTTTATTGGCTGTTTTGACAGCAGACAGCTTCTAAGTAGGTCAGGGAACATGAGAGGATTTACTGGGTACTCATGGGAGTCACTCTAAGACACTGCAACTGCAGCCCAGACAATAATGCAAAAGGATCCATATCAGCTCAAAATCCCCTTAACCTTGGGTGAGTCTGAGGTTAGAATAATGGGGATAATTAGTAAGTTGCCAACATGTCTCCCGTCTCTTTTGAAGTCGCACAAGACATCCTCGCAGTTGGGGCTTCGGGCCTCGAGCAACTGAAGTCACCTGCTCCAGAGTCTTTGAACATGTGACGCTTGCGCTGACTTCTCGTTGTTTTTACTGTTGTTCTGATGGAGCAATTCTGTCTAACAACATAATAAAAATGAGAATTCAAAATTCATTTGTTGCTAAACCTTACATCATTGGGAATAAGCAGCTCCTGAGATGTCTGAGAGTTGGAGTCCATCCCTAATGAGAGAGAAATACAAGCATCAACGTAATAAAATTGACATATCACGCATTTGAATGTGCATTAAATTCCTTTAGTTAGTGAAGTCACGCAAACTGTCATTGATATGCTGTATAAGAAACCCACTCAGTGTAGAACTGCTAGATTTAGCAAAGCAGTTAATTTAAATTTTAATGGACTGATGTTTAACATGGCACACATTCTTTTCTTTCTCCCCGTCCTCTGACTCTGTGGAACATATCACTTTGCATAATAGTTTTCTCTCTGACTGGGAGATATACAAGAGCTATAAAGCTTATTCTCCTCCTCCTCACTGCCACAAGCACATAAGCACATAATCAGTGCTGCTAATGACATGGAGTCCCAAACTCTGACATCCAAAGGCATGTTAAAAAATCTACAATAAACAAACTACAGATGGAGAGAGCAATTGAAAACACAAAACTCTCCATGGTGCTTAATTCTTTTAGGACAAATTGCTGAATTTAACTATTCATTTGGTTGTCAGGGTAGTGGTAATATAATCCAGTGCAAATACTGCTTGTTTATGTCTACTCCAAAATGCCAGCCGATTTGGCAGTGACGACTATTGTTACTACTACACCTACCAGGTATAAGAGTTGAAGCAGGCTGGGCAATTGGACTCAGGCTTTGCTGCATTGACAGCTGATGTAGCTTGGCCAACTGTGAAATAGAGAGCAAGAAACCTGATGCAGTGTACACAAAACCATCAGAAACATTCATGCTATATTGAACTATAATATTCCCACAAATTGTTAAACATATACTGTACCTCTGAGTGTGGAATGCCATATTGGTTTTGCACAGTGTAGGCCTGCAAGAGAGTATCCTGCATTAAGTAAATTACAGCAATAAAACATTCACACTGCCCATAACTCCTTAGCCCATTAATGAAAGTGCTTTACTGTCATACATAATACGTCAACTATAACGCTGCACTTTGAAACAATACATTGTTCATAAACATTCAGACATCATGTGTTTTTCAGCATAAGGGAATTACTTGATTGTATTTCAGCCAGAACTGGACAGGAGCCGGGGGTCTTTGAAAGGTGCTATGTGTAGCATTTTGGGTTTCTCAAAAGTTGTGTATTACTTGCAAAGTAGAACAGTTCCTATTTTGTGCCTTAAAGCAATATTCAGTTGTGCTGTAAAATAATACAGCAGATTTCCTGTGAAATCCGGCCCGATAGCACACAATGTGAAATGCAGTGCAGAGGCAGGTAGAAGCTGACAATCTTCTCCGAAATGGTCTCGTTTGTTTATGGTAATTACAGTAATGTCTCAAAATTAACGTGGTAATGATTTATTGATATTAAAATGCTACACGTAACACCTTTGACACGTGACCTGTGCAATTTCCTTCAGTTGTCTCCCATATCATCTCATTTTCTCGCTATTTCTTTTTCTTCCCTCATTTTCAACTCTACCTATCACCCATCCCCCATTATCTTAAATTATGCACACTCACATACGCGTGAGCCCTCTCTCTTTCTCTCTCTCGCTCACTTACCCTCATTTCTACTCCCTCAAACACCTCCATTCATCTCTCTGTTTGAGAATGAATATCTATCTATCTATCTATCTATATATCTATCTATCTATCTATCTATCTATCTATCTATCTACGGTATCTATCTATCATTCTATCTGACTCATTTGTCCAGCACCACCTCCCTCCCTCCTGTAATTAGTGAGGGTGTTGTCTGTAGCCTTTTCTCATAGCAGTTATGGCCAGACCAGACAGCACTTAGCTTAACTCAATTCTGACTGACGCCAGCAGTCTGGCTAGTATTACCAGTCCATACCAGGGCCATAAACTGGAGGACACTGAAAGCTCTCCCCCACAATGCATCAATACATTATAACTGTGTATATGAGAAATTACAAGAAAACAGCATGAATTATTAGCAATAATCCTGCCATTTACAGCATGAGTGGTCTCAACAGTGATTCACTTTATATTACATTACCCCAAAATTACATTTTTCCATCTGCGACTGATTTGTCGGTAGCTACTGTATCTCCCATTCTGACGTTATGACAGTATGCTGCTATTATTATCATGAGCGGAATATTCCTGAACCCGTTCTGTTTCTGGTGCGGAGCTGTGAAGGACTAAAAATTATAGGTGGTGGGGCTGTGGCGGTGTGTGTGACAGCATCAGGTTTCAGAAGGGGTTATGTCTCTGATGACAGACTAGAACAATAGGCGCAGCTTACATTCAGCTGTTGTTTTTAATGCCTCATGCCAGATGATGGACTGTGTAATTTTGGACATACCACAACCCCTGACCTCACTCACCACTCACCTCCTCACAAGCCTGAATCTCATTCCATCTTTCATGCTAAGGTATCCTCCACAAAAAATAACTAAATAAATAATAATAATTTAATCTTGCCTGTTGGCATAACCAAACTTTAATACCAGTGTTAGAAAAATGCAGTGTACACAGATTTCTACAGACATTTTTTTTATATTCAGTGGAATTACAGACATTATTCACAGACTATTCACCGTCATGTGAATGAATCTTCAGTTAAGATGACACCTACCTGCTGGAGGTCGAGGCCACCCTGGGTGACTGAGTACAGAGGGTGGGGTGCAAATTCTGATGCCTCAAACACCTACATACACACAGTGACACATGAGAGAAACACCTTGAGCTTCACGTTAGAGAGAGAAGAATAATTTATCAGAAGCTTGTCTGCAAATGACAGTTCAGTACTGTCACAGAATATGAACATAGAAATAGTTAATTAGGGAAATGTTGTTAAATTACACCAGTTATCATGTTTATAAAGTCAGATAGTCATCATATTTGCATTGGGAGTAATGATTAGAATGAGCAAATATGTACTTGCCAGCTGGAATATTTCATGGCTCATTTGCCTAAAGACTGAATAAAACTTTCCCATTTCCTTTTTTCTGGGGCTTTGACTAAAGATCAAATTTGGTTGGAGAGAGGTCCTTGAAGCTGCATTTCTAACTCTCCAGCACACACCTAACAGGCTTAGGCTATGACTCATCAGCAGCGCCTTTCCCATTCCACTTCATTTTCTCCTCTGACAAATTACACAAACATCCCTTATCACTGTGCAGCCTTCATTAAAGCCCTTCCATCTCCCAGGGACCAGAGCCTCACCCCGAGTTTAATTTGATAGCTTATTATGAGGAATATCAAAACACAATGCCATACCATAAATTGACCAGAGTCTGAGACAGCACAAACAGTGTCAGAACTGCTGACAGCCATGCAGAATATCCAGGCTCCGCTGCAGCCGGAGGAGACGAGAGGTCTCCAGCCTCACTTGCTAATCTCGTGTCTTTCTCCATGGGAGGGAGGATATCTGTCCCTTTTCCAAACAGCAGCATCTATACATCCCAACCCCCCTACCCCACTCTTATCTTGTCTTCACCCCAAGATGAGTCAAGAATTATTTATTCCATTAAAAAAAGGAATAAATAGAAAATGCACTGGGTGCTCTGTATAGAGGATAGGTAGCCTATGCTTATAATATATGCAGGTGCTCTCAGAACAAAGGAAGAAACTGGTTAATAAAAAATAGTCCACAAGACTACGGTGTTCTAGTCCCTCCAAAGGTAAAGAGGAGGGCTGAAGGCGGTGTTAAAGCATTAGAAAGCCTTTATTCTAAAGACTAACCAACAGGTACATAGAAGATCCAGTTAATTTCTAGTATTGTGCAACAAAACGTTTTTTTCTTGGGATAGAGGTGCTTGTCAAAAAGTCTCAATAACATACATACTTTGATAAAGACATGTCAAAATGTGTCAGATTTTAACGGTAAAGAGAGGTATTTTAAGAGAAATAATGTTGCAGTCTGTCGTCACTGAGTGAGAATATTCTTCAAGGTACACAGAAGAGTCCCATTAAAAGAGCCAACAGGTTTCGACCAAGACGCCATTAGAATAAAGGCTTTTTAATGCTTTAACACCACCTTCAGCTCTACTCTTTACCTTTGGAGTGAACTCTCTAGTCTTTTGGACTATTTTTTCTTCACTTTAAAAAAGGATTTGATCACACAAGTATCAAGCCATGCCTCTAAACCGCTCCAACAACCACCTGGACTTAATCTTTTCATGTGAAGAGGTCACTGCCTCATACACTAATCTACCACATAGCTAGGTTGCCCAAATTGTCTGGGCTGAATCCCACATCCTCACCTGATTCCCCGAGATGAGGAGGGCAGCTGGTGAAGGACTCGGCCGGTAGGGGATGGTGGCACCCTTCGGGGGAGACTAAGGAGTCAAAAATAGGACAAGGGGTCTGGGGTTGTGAGATACACTTTTATCAAAAACACAGGCAGGCTAGGAGCGAGTCAGAGCTAACGTGAATACGCTCTACACTATCGCCGGAGAGACGTCAGCAACGCTGTCAAGGAGTGAGACCGCAAGAGCAAATGATGTTGAACTATCCGCTACATTAAAATACAATAACAATTAATGATGTATTAAACTGCTAATGACATTGACATTGTTCCCTTCCTTGTTTTCCTTTTGGTAATATTAGTCATTCACTGAATAATTGAAGCAGCGTAGTGAGAGCTCTTTACGGATAATAGGCCTGATTTTTAGTTTGTATCTCCGCTTCAGGCTCAGCAGTGAATTACCCTCCGGATAAATCAAGCATCCACACTCATATACATTTCACTGACAAGGAGACATTTTAAGATAAAATTCTTCACAGGCCAATAAGAAAAGGAGATTATACACGGGTATAACAGTGTACACGGCATTGTATAACTTATCAAGTGACTGCAGTGTTGGTGTTACTGTTGCAGTTTTTTTTTTGTCTCAAAATGTGGAGCATCTTTTCTGTGGGAGTAGTCACAGCAAATTCTTTGTATAACTTTGCATAATTTACATCTCGGAGCCAAAAGCAAGAACCCGCTGGTATAGAATCCTAATGAAACTTGCAAGCCTTTGAAGAAAGCCCTGGAAAACTGGATCAAACTAGCAATTAGTCAGTCAGGTCCAGCTGCAATGCTAAAACAAAAAGGACTTGTGCGCTGCCATGAACACACAGAGAGAAATTGTGCTTGGGGTTGTTTTTCTCTCATCTCTTCCTCAATTTTCTCAAGAGAGCTGTTGTCTGAAGGTGGACAGAGTTCGCTGCAGGTCAGTTTGTTTTCTGTTAACAGCTTGGTGTTCTTTCCAACAATGGAAAACTTTGACCCGGGCGCTACACCTTCCGACTCCATCCTGAGTCCATTAGTTGAAAGAGACATGGGTGAGTGGTGTAAAAGATGAGTTAGCTTTAACCATAACTCTACAAGACAGAAACTGTGTATTTCCTAATGGTATTTCTTCAGTATAACATTGTAGATGAGGATAATGCTATGAAGCCCTTCCATCTGCAGTCATCAGTGCTCTGAATCCATATAGAGGACTACAATTCAACACTGTCATAGGTAACACTAACAAATAACATTAATGCAACCTACCAAAAAATGGATTAACTAAGTAGCTGCAGTGAAACAGACAATAAGTGCAAAATTAGAGCATGCATGTCACCAGCAATTATTTCTTTCAGGTTGCTGCAGCAGAGCGCTGACAAAATGTCGTCTAGGTGTGGGGATGTGAGGCAGAGAGAGGAATGGTAGGTTTCCTACCTCCAGGATTACTGTGCAGATGAGCTTGACACACTGGATTACTGAGTCCTGACTCCCAGATATCGTCACCCCCCGCTCAGTAGAGTTGGGCAGCAAATCCCCTGCCACCTGTATCTGAGCTCCGGTGCTCTGGCAGTGATAGGGGTTTAAAAAAAAAAGGATTAGTCTGATTCTGGAGATAAGACAAGTTGTGATTACACTGCCAACGCTCCATTTGTGGGGGCTTTGTTGACCTTACGATAGAGAGGCATTACAGTTTTCCCCCTATCCTATTGAAGGAGCCCAACCATGCTGCAGTGTGTTTAATGTCAAGTCCTGTCAGGTCGTAGATGGATGAGAACTCATCCACGATCAAAAGACGTCATGCTCTTGATTTCAGCTGATGCCTCCCTGAGATAGAATGGCTGCAGGCAAGGAGCGCTGGTTAGGATAAAGCCAACTCCAGCTGCATCAACAAGAAATGACTAATTTTAGCATCTGTAAAGTAATCAGCCTCACCTCAGCCATTACCAACAGTCTTCATTTTTTATGCTCGCCAGAAGGGCAGCCATCTACATGTGCTGCTGCCACTAATAGACTGGAGGATTTTATTGAACTGCACATGTCTGAAATGCCTAACCTGTTTTTTTTTTTCTGTGGTCATTTCAAGTGAACAAATGGGATATTAAACACAGATCTGCAACCGGATCACCTCTGGATTATGTTTACAAGAAAACCCAACTTGTTTTCGCTGTATAAATGCAGCAAAACAGATGGATGCCAGCACCAGAGAAAGTATTGGCCATAATGAGAGAGACTGAGATTCTATTCATAGAGCGGCAGGCAGCTAACATCGCTGAAGTTCTCAGCAGCCAGTTAGAAGTCTCTGGCAGCAGATCTGATGTGGGTTCAATCCTAACATTTCAAACTGGCCAAAATGTAGTCAGGATTTTTTCCTTTCAAAGCTGCCACTGCTGAGTCATGTGTTGTGTTAAGTGATCTATCTGGACTGTATTGTCTCGGCTGAGGTGGTTCCTGCCACTCCTCATGTCACTGGCACTGCAGGAGAAGAGATTAAGCTGCGGACGAGTTTCTTCAGTGATTGGCAATTATTTAGTGCAAACCTAATTGTAGACTAAGTAAAATGTCAGCTATAGGACATTTGTTTTGTGTTTACTTAAATAGCTGTGCACTTTCCTAAATAGTAATTTCCTCTGAACTCAATCAGCACTGTTGAGCAATAGTTTGATTCCCTGTACTGGTTTACCAGTTTATAGCTGTAGATTAATTTGATCACTATTGCTCCAACCCTAATTTATATGCTTGCATTGTAATTGCTCTCAATCTGGATAAGAACGTCTACTGCAAAGCTAAAATGTAATGATGTATGTATTCAGCTGGGTACTATTAGTCATTTAGTGCATACTATGAAGGCAAAAACAGCAGGCCTTGAGGTACAGATGAGGGAAAATGAAATCAAGGACATGGAGGATGGAGTAGATTTGTGTTCTGGCTGCTCACCTCTCTGATCTCCTTTATCTTGGCCCCTCCCTTCCCAATGAGAGAGCCACATTGGCTGGCAGGGATAACCAGCCGCAGGGTGACTGGTGGCTTGGAGCTGATGGTGCCGTTGGCCACTAGTGCAGTCAGGTCCTGGAGGGAGACAGGGAGATGATATTGGCAAAGGAAAATGTGCTGTGAATCAGTTGGAAAGAAAGAGGAGAGAGAGGTCCAGGGGTCCAGAGGGAAAGAGGAAAACATCAGAAGAAGAGTAGGAGGGGTAGAGGTGGGGAGAGAGGGAGGGATAAGTCACTTGAGGGCATAACTCCAACGACTCAGACTTAACAGATCGGGCCATTGAGCGGTCAAAAAGGGCTGAGCTTGAATAGACCTCATTCAGGTCTGTTAGGTGTTTACATGCATTTTAACACACTTTTCAACTTCATCACTGGATACTGGATAAGTCAAAGTCAAAAGCAACTTTCAGTGAATTTACAATCTCTCCAATTTAGTACGCCATGCCGCAATGTGCCAGGTCAACATTTCATTCCTTATTAGAATGACTTGCATTGTCTTAAAATAGCTTATTCAGTGGGTAAATGTAATACAGTAGACACAACAATTCATTACAACTGCCTCCAAAGCCAAAACTCTGAACAATAAGTTGGCAATGCACTCATAATTTCGAGTCCATTTAATCACAAGGCGCCCATGCCCAGTATCTATTGCATGAAAATTAATTGAACAACAGAATAAGCTGATGGGACCCGTACTGTGGCAGGTGGAGCGCTGGCTGGGAGGCGGAGGGAGCAGAGAGCGGTCCCGCACCTGCACCTAATTAACCTCTGCCTCTGTATCTGTGTGCTCCAGTAGATGCTGGGAGAGAAGCCTATAGGCTGGCCAGAACCACCACACAACTGCCAAGTCCAGTGTGTGCCTGGAAAGACTGTTTAATCATTCATATAGAGTGCTGAATTCTCCACGAAAGGAGAGACATTAATTCCAGCACCGGTGGTGTGTAATTTGTGTTGTGAGTTATTCCCTCTGCCGGATAAAACCCAGACTGAACAAGAACACCCGCTGCATGTGTCCTTCCGCCCCTCCAAGGAACTGAACCTTGTCACACCACAAAAAGGTTTAAATTCCTTTAAATATAACTTCATGAAAGATGCCTTTTGGTAGAGGTAGAGGTTGACAGAGCTGTGTTTTAAGAAATGAGATGGGGTTCAATTTGAATTGTCAGGACTGTTGGACACACTGATGAAAAAAAAACAACTCATGAGAGTATGGAAAGATAGCATTTTGACATGTAATTTGAGAGTCACAACCCTTAAAAGTGCTTAAAGGTTGACACACTACTATGGTTGCAGTGCCAGTGACCATAAAACCGGATTAAAGTAATATTTTCACATGTCAGATTATAAGACACATTTACTGTGAGTATATATGCTTAAGGAAACTGACAACATTTAATGAAAAGGCTCACTAATTGAGTAAAGTCAAGCTCTTAGTGGAGTTAAAATGTATATTGATTTCATCCATGTTTGTGCTATGATTTCTACAGCAAATCATTGTTATAAATGCACTAAAAAGGCAGAAGATAAGATGAAACTGAAATGATTCCTGTGGGGAAATTGGGTTATTGCAGCAGCAAATAGTGATATAAACATATGCAACCAACAAATTCAACACGTTAAGTAGAATGCATCAATGAGAAGCTTGGGGAAAAGCAAGGATTATAGCAGTATTAGAGTGTGCAAAATAACAGCACTAGGCAAGTTGAGGCAAAGAAACAAATTAGTTGACCAAACTACATTATTGATTTGATGAGTATTTTTTACAGTGCAGGTAGCAAACCGCCGATCCCTGCTCTGCTGTGGGTGGAGACTGAGCTCTTAATTAATGAACAGTGTGTCTCTCTGAGCCTTTGAAATGTAAATACAGCTCACTGTCTCTCTGCCCATCAGAGTACAACCCAATAACTTGGCCGGAAAAAACAAGCGTGTAACAGAATGCCAAAAACACTGCTTGTTTTTGAAAGGAATGTGTTGGGGGCAGTTTGCAATAACATAAAAATTAGTAGAGTTAGACTTAAGAGGGGGCAGCGTGGATGTGTTTCCATTCATAGACCCTCAAGGGATTTCATTTGTGAAGGGAAACACATTTATTTTTTCCAATAAATTGTGAACTTTAAGTTTAAAAAGCACGTTGTGATGTGCCTCTAATGCGTCTCTGCTCCATGTCTATATTTAGTGGGGCGGTTCAGGCTCTCTGGCGTCTCGTCTCATCATAAGAGAAGCACGTAGCTCGTCAGTACAATCACAAGGCTCTGGGCGTCATTTTCTTGATTTGATCTAAAAATACGCGCCGTATCTTAACAACTGTGAACGTTCCAATACTTTCCTGCACCATCCTCGCAAAAAGAGACACTCAAAGCAAATTGGCGGAAATAAGGCCGCGGGTAACACAAGCACTAGTCGCACAAAGAGTTGCTTGGCTTAATCCCCAGTGCATATTGTGTTGTGGGTGGGATAAGGACCCCAATACAGAAAGATTATGTGGCTTTCATGCTTGCTCTATCTCAACACCTGGGAACAAAAAGCCATGTATGGTACAGTACTGTATGTCTTGTATTAACAGAATACTTTATTTTGAATTATCTGATCACTTTATTTGCATAAATGTGTGTTCACTCCCATGTGGCAAAAATTGGGTGAGATCCTCATCCGTAACACACACACAACCTTTGATGCAGTGCATTACAACCTAGTGACTTGTTGGATTTCATTATTATCAATATTCGTGATCAATTGGTGAAATGAAAGCAATTAAGTGAACTTGTCTCCCTGTTTTTTATTTGTTTCTGAGTAATCATACATTGTATAGAGGGAGAAACAACCATTACGTCAAATACTCAATGGCCACAAAAGGAGATTATTCCCCCCCTTTGTTGTTAATTAAAGATGTCAGACATATACCACTCAACAATGGTGGAAGCTGCATGCGCACAGTGGGTCAGCCAGCATGTTGCCATGGAAACTCAAAAGTTTCAGCTGAACACAGGTGAGGAGGTGAGTGCGAAAGATCTTTAATGAATACTGCACAGTGCTCCCAGCCAGCATGTGTTTACTGAAGGCGGTGGACCTGAGCAGGGAGCACCTGTTTCCAAGCTAGTGTCTGCTGTGATGCTAACTCAATGTGGAGACGGCTCTGATTCCACCATATTAATTAGTTTGTTGATGGATGGAGTCACCATGGGGATCAACAGCATGAGGAAAACCTGTTACCTATAACTCATTAGTAAATCAAAAGTAGATCATACACAAACCTCCCGTCTTTAATTAAGAGGTACAAACTTAATGTCATCTGCCCTTTTATCAAGTGTGGAGCAGTGACGCGTGTTCCTTCTCGAAATAACATGTTCAAACAAATTTATACCTTTTATTCTCCAAATAAAAGGTATAAATTCATTCATCTGTTGCAGCACTTTTAAAGGGCCCTACAACTGACAAATGAAATTTAACGACTTGCTGTATATGCAGAAGAGGTGGCAAATTCATTCATCATGCCATTCTTCTCACCACAATAACTATGATGTGAGCCAAAACGGTTTTGCAACAGCAGCTACCACGGGCTGCCACCAATTTTCATCTGCAGTATAATCTTACCTGAAAGCACATCATGATATCAAATGCAGCTAAATGTTTTCCTACCATCACTTCGGTTTAGAGTATAATCGCTAGTGATAAAAGCACATTAGTGGTAGTGCTGAGGTGAAGCTCAGGAAATGGCATCTTATAATAATGTTGTGGTGAAATGGCTTTCAGCAGCTTTTATTTCTCCTATCAGTTGCAAGTTATTTTGGCTACACCCATACTATGAACTATGAACTATGAACCAGACTAAATTCATCCTACCACATGAGCTGTGATGGCGTATTATATAACGTGTTGCAGCATTGTAGTTACCTCCTCCAGTTTGTATGTGATCATGGTGAAGGCTCTGAAGACGCTGTCTGTGGAGCCGGTGATGGTGATGATCCTCTCTGGACAGGAGCCCTCGGAGATGTTGACCCGCGCACTGCTCTGTGGGGACAGACAGGGTGCAGGGAGGAGGTCGCCGGGTCACTTAAAAAGTCGATATTAATCTCCTCGTGGTTAAGTTTCGAAGTGAGAAAAAGGGCTGAAGTGGCCAGAGAGGCAGAGTCAGGGGGAAGAAGCCAAGTGAGATGAGGGAGAGGAGGTGAGATTGAAAGTTACACAGCACATCTCTGTATCACAGACTGACAATCTAATAGAGTTTCTCCTCTGGGCATTGTCCATGGTGCAATAAATCCCCTGCCCTCATCCCTCTCCATTTTGTGCCCTTGTATTTCTCTCCAGATCCCCTCTGAGCTAGAGTCATATGAGTAGAGACAGGACAGCGCTCTGACCTCTGGGACGTTTTCTCCAGTCACTCCAATGAGTCATGCTCCCACCGTGGCTGTACATAAGGCCTGGGGGACAACTGCCAGGATGAGGCTCATACAATGAGGAACTAACAAAAGCCCGAACTGACTGACTGGTTGGCTGGCTGGCTGGCTGGCTGGCTGGCTGGATGAATGGATGAATGGATGGATGACTGCCGTGGGTGAGTGGTTTATCCAGCAGCTCTGCAGCGGCTGCATTGTCCCATGACCTCCCCATCCCTCTGTTTATCCTTCTGCCTCATAAAGTACAACATAAAACCTTAGCATGCAGAAAAAGAGTCACATGTACCACTACAATGTCACCCTAATTACTTTTAATACAAAGAGTTAACCAAGCGGCGTCGGTTCAACTGCACCCTTGAGGTTTATGGGGGGGGGGGTAGAGGGGCAGACAGAGACAAAGGAAGTTGCGTTAAGCAGAAAAAAATCCCGTAAGACAGAGGGACAGGCACCGAGCGAGGATGAGGTTAGAGAGGAGGCGAAGGAGGGACAGTGAATGATGGAGAGAGAGAGAGGATTTTAATTGAAAAAGAAGTCGTTGTTGCCCAAAAGGCAAGTCAGACAATATACCTGTTCTGTATGCTTTTCAGACTCACAGCTCAGAGTGAGAGGGAGCTGAGCCTTAATATTAATGAACACAACTACCAGGCATCCTGACTAATATTGAAGGCCATCTCAGATTGAATCGTGTTTTCTCTTGTAACCTGTATCCTGCTGTACTTGTGGTGGTAGACTGGACTACACAGGAGGTAGGAAATACAATTTTGCGGTTGGTTCATGTCTCTGGTATAAGAGACAGAGAACAAAATATGCTGATTTCTCTTGGGGTCTGTGGCACGCACACACACGCACACACCGTTTCATACAAACACACACAGAGACACACACACACACACACACACACACAAAACAATCAACAGCTGCTTAGTATGAGGACATGAAATCATGCTAGTACCTCCACAGATGATTGAAACGCTAAAGCGTGAATAACATACCTCTTCTCGTATTCTCTTCACCGTCTCTCCTTTCTGGGGGAAGAGAAGATGAAGGACAACTTTAAACAGAATCCAATGCGGTTTGTGTGAAAAGTACTGACTTCACAGTGTCCTCCACCTCTGAATGAAATCTGCCAATTCAAGCCGCATTAACCTGATTAGAATTTAACAGAACAAATTTCAGCTGGAATTTCAGCATGCAGCGTACTGCGGTGTGATGTCCTCAGCACACTGTCTCAGTCAGGTATCACATATATTTGTGCCTCGAAGGGGATACGTGTACACCTGCTGCAACACCTGCATGTGCAAACTGTGTGAAGACCCCCTGTCAGGGACAAGAGCATTTTGTCACACCTCTGTCATACAGCAGCACATCCTCCGCTGCTCTTAGATTGCCTCTCCTTCTATCATTTCCTTTTGGCTAAAGCCCAAAGCTGTCACCCCTATTCATCATTCCTATTCACACCTTCATACATGCACTGACAACCACTTGCTTAGTATCACCTCATTCACTGAGCTACCCTGTCATTTGTGTTATATTCTAGGGTGTAATTTAAAAACACCAAACTCGAGTGTTATCTGGGGTCCATTGTGACTCTGGTGTCAGCCTTGTATTGATGAGGGAGGGACAAGAGGCTTGCCTAAGAGATAGGAAGAGAAAAAGGATTGGAGGGTGTAGTACTGCAGATCAAGTGGCTCTCAGTCAGGCATGTGCCAAACACCTCTCTCTCTCTCTCTCACTCTCTCTCTCCCACTCTGTCTTCTTATCCTCTATTCACCCTAAGACATTTTGATCTCTGCAATGCATTGCTATATCCATTGCTTCATCTCTCTTTCCAGCATTCTTTACTTTCTACATTCATTATATAGATTTTCCATCTCTCTCTTCCTACCAGTCTTTCTTCTATTCTTTCTTTTTTCCATTGATGTGCTTTGTAAGAGTTGTATTACAAGGCATGATAGCGGGAGCGAGCGAAGCAACATAGAGCCGAGCAGCCCAGCCCTTCCTAACCGACACTGAAAGTGCCCACAAGGGGACAACAGTAATATGTCTTTGGAGCTCAGTTTCAACAGGGGACTTGCAGTCAATGCACTAATGTTTTTGTTTGATGGATTAGTGTGCTGCATTAGGGGATGGAGAGAGTCTTAAGAGGCTTGGTTTAAGGCATTTACATTTAGGATGTAGATACTCAGAACAAAAATGGCTTGTCAGGAGGCTTTGTGTTTGGCGTTGATTTCAAAACATAAAGAAAATACCGAGAGGGAAAATAATTCTACAAAGGCTTGTTATGAATCCACACAGAAGGCATCATTAAGGTCTTTGGCTTAGAGCAATGGACAGTTCTCCAAAATAACAATACATTTACATAAGAACTAGCATAGCATTTCAAAACATCTACCTCATCTGGTTATTATAATCCATAACTTAATATCAGGTGTACTTATTACAGAAGAATTTAAATAGCAATTCTCACCTTTCCTATGATGCTGCCAACCTCCTAAAATGCAAAAAAAAAAAGCAATTACACACAATGAATTAAAAGCAAATACATTTGAAACACTTACTCCTTACAGTAACCCTTCAAAATGTATCAATTCTATAAAGCAATTTTATAATTTAAAAAACAACAATAAATCTTAAACTAGAAAGAGATATAGCTGAATGCAACAGCATATTCATAAACATTGTTTGTAGTGGATGCGGCTGGCTTGTACCTTTCCATGCATGAGCAGTCGAAGCGTGAGGGTCACTCCCAAGCCCCCGTCTCCAAAGTCCTGCTCACAGTTCATAGTTATGTGGGAGTGGCACGCAGGGAGACGCATGAACAAGGCTCATGCGCTGGTCACGCAGTCAAATGAAGGCCAGCGCTGGCTCTCTAGATCTCCCAAATCCTTCAGTGCTGCGCTGGGAGACAATAGAGTAATGATTGATGGAGTCAGACTGGGGAACTATTCTTGTTGAGCTTATAAAAAAAAACGCTGTTCAGTATTTCAAAAGAATTTATTGTTGTTCTAAAATATACAAGGCTTCCATTATACCAAAGAAATATGTGGATGAAGTCATACACATATACATGCTTGTATGCACACTTCTATACACCCAAAAGCTGGTGCATGTGCGTGTACACACACACACATACACACACATACACATACACAAAATCCTTGACAAGGAACATTAATTCAGTGCCATCATTCACTGAGTATTATGTGTCACTATTAAACAAACCATTGTGTTTCTATTTATTTTCACACAAGCTGCAAGCTCGTTTTGTATGTAACTGCGTTGTTGACTCAATGATAATTCCCTGAGATCAACAGAGTATGCAGATGAATGGAGGACAACACAAAGTGAGTTCACAAAATCCGACTGGCTATTACATGGGAGGCCTTGAAGGCAGCACATTGAAATCAGATATCTCTATGAAGAACTTATTCATCAGTATGAGTCAATTTAATATTGATGGCCATTCATAACAAAGTCATAATGAAGACTATAGTGTGTGCAGGATATTGAACAGAAGCACCAGCACTGTCAGCTATATTCCAGGCTCCCTATAGCTTTGGGGGAAATGGGTCCTAATAGACAGCGGGTGGCCATCGATGACTAACACACTAACTGTGTCTTCATTAACTGACGAGCAAGTCCTCTCACTGTGAGCCCAGTGATTTTTAAAATTGTGAGCAAAAAAATAAAAAAATGTCCTTTCAGACAAGTGGGGTATGAGATTTATGCAGAGTTAATCAAATTCAATTCGAAACAGTTTCCATAGAATTTAAAAGGTTTGGAGTTTCTTTAGGGACCTGGCTTTATCTACTCCATCATAATCAGCCAGGGAAAAAAACACACTGGTCTCGGAAGACAGAGCGGAGATTATAAAGACACTGCAAATCTCCAACAAATGAGCAGCATCTGTACTGATCACAAAATGACAGTGCGGCAGTGGCTATGTGCGTGTCACTTCTTGTGACACACTGTATGATGATTAATGTGTGAGTCACCTGGGTGCTCACAGTCTCGGCATGAAGTGTATAATTAGTTTATGGAATTATTTACGTTTCCTCTTGATTTATATTTCCCTGCATTTGTCAGCGTGGACAGGGGAAGTACAGCACTGGGTAAATATAGATGTTGCATGATTAGCAGAACTTACAATGCAAATTATGGAAGAACATAACAGCTACGAATCAGTTTCCTACAATTTCCTGGAATGAAATGGCATATAGTTCTAATCCTCTCTGCTCTATCATGAAATGCATTTGATTTCTATGATGATTTTAACACAAGGATAAACTACAGCTGACGGTGTAATCCTTTATTGTAGTGGATCATGCTAACCACTTGTACTCAGCAACGTGGCAAACCTATCCTCTCCTCTTTGACTGGTCAAGGCCACTTGTTTAATATGAATGTTGTTTGTCAGCCAAGTGCATTCCACCCAGCCCACAATACAACTGTATGCCAGCCTACTGTTACAATCCTACCGTATTTACACTGACTGAGCAATGAGAAACACAAACATGCCTATATCTGGCAACCGCTATCTTTCTAGCTCATAGACAGGCTGTCATGTTTTGGATGGCACGTGTATGTGTGTGTGTGTGTGGGTGATTTTTATAACTCTGCATGCTGTCTGTGGCGTGTAGATTTGGTGGGCTATGTGAGGAGATCATGTTTAATAAATGAGAGTGTTATTTTAGATGAGGTGCTATTCCTGAGAGGCTTGTTCTAGGCAGGTTTATTGCTTTTGCTCACTGCACAAGCCTATCGCTGCTTAGCTGGTTTATTTATGCACCGGATGCTTGCAAAGACATGTTCACATGCTCACATACATCCTTCTCAAGATATCACAGAGCTTGACTGCCTGCATGTATTTGGTATCCCCCCAAAAAAGTATCATTTTGCTGGACTGCACTGCACTTGCATCTGCTGTTTTGAGAGATGCTCATTGAATTGACACACAGGAATATCAGTTAACGCTCATCTCCATACCATTTCCATAAATATCAAACAAATCCCAGGGGGTTGACTGGAGATAAACAAAAACGGCACATTTTCCATGCTGTCATCTAAAGATATGAGAAACAGCAGTCATGGTACTAAGCTTGATCGATGCATCCTGAGCACATGTGTTATCATAGAGCACATTTGTGCAACCCGTGGGCTAACTTCATTATGTTTAGGCACTGAAGGGCAGGGCTAAAATGTTAGCGCTTTATTGCATTAGGAGTTAATGGTTGGAGGGATCATTATGTGCTGCTCTGTGGGCTGATAACAAGGCATGTGCTCTGTGTCTGTGTGAGGGCGGTGAGCCTCTGAACTCCTCATTTTCAGAATCCCAAGCAGCAGCGTTCCAGAATGAACAGAGCCCCTCTGTTCTAAATTAGAACTGGTAACTCAGAACAGGGAATTAGCGAGGCGCAGGCTGCAGCGCCAGGCCGCCGAAACACAGTGGGACCAGGACAGAGGCGGACAGCCCGTCTAGCCCCGCTCCTCTGTCTCTGTCTGTTTAACCTTGGCTTTCACAGTCCTGCTCTGCTTGACTGAATCCAGTGTGCAGCAGCTTCCGTTATGATTCATTGCTTGTTTTGATCTCTACATACACTGAATTAAGCGTGATTTTGTGAAATCAAATGACACAAATACAAAAGACCGTAAGGCACGCGCCTGTCTTTACTCAGCTATTAAACCACTTAAAAATAGCTACTGAGTTTGAAACTCATTAAATACAAAGTTAAAGATATCAAGAAACCAGAATTGCTTTTTTGTTTTCTACCTTCCGTGGAGCGCACATCAAAGACGTCACAGATAAAAGCAACCTCCGTACATCCCTTGACAGGCACCAGCAATAGTGTTTTTCTTGCCATGTTTTCAGGAGCATCCAGTCCAGCGAGACTGCAGAGATGAAAAAGATGCTGTACATCCCGCTTGTCTAGAAGACTGGACACCTGTTCTGAGACAACGATGTCCCCCGAACAACTGGCAAACAGCAGGCTCTGGGCCGGCTTAGGGGAAGCAGGAGGTGAGGAATGAGGACATGCCTCATCTCCATGGTGAGAGATGGAAACAGGGTTCCCTCTGCATACAGTACATACAGGGGGCCGGGGGTGTTGGGTGTCCACTCGATAAACACAGAGAGAGAGAGGGGATAGGGTGTCCCCGGCTGGATGCATATAGAGGAGCAGGGGAGAGGGTGTCAACGTGTGTACACGCGCACTGTAAGGGCAAGGGGTGAGGGAGACCATTTACACACATATACACACACACACACACACACACATGCATACACACCCACACAAAATTCACAGGTTTGTGTGTACCAAAAACAAACCACACACAGCTGCTAGGATAAAAGGAGCCAACAATTCACACACACACACACACACACACACACACACACACACACACACACACACACACACACACACATGAAACGTGTCCAGCTGAAACACAAGAGAGGACAGCCTTTGATCACCAGCAAGTTCTCAGCTGAGAAGTTCCATGGGAGGGCTCGCTGCAGCTATCAGTCATGAACAGAATACAACTACTGCCATGTTTGAGCACAGGGGATGACACAATGAGAGCATCATCTACTGTGATGCAGAAAGCAAAGGAAAAAATAAAGCAAAAAGTACAAACTATGAGAGAGAGAGAAAGCAGAGAGTCCTGTAAGCTCCTCTTCACCACACAAGAGCGGTCAGTCAGTCACACTCCATTTGGTTTTAATGGCACCATTCGTCCACCCCAAACTCTAATGAGGTCTTCGGGGAACAAACACAGATACACATGTATGGACATACTCGTGCAAGAACACCCATACACACCCACACACACACCATTTTCGCCAACTCTAACATCCACAGTAACTGCCCTTTAGAGGTTTTGTCTACGAATTTTAACTACACAGAGAGAGAGAATTGGAGGTCTAAATATTGGAAGGTGGTGAACTAACAACAGAGCTAAAGGTTGTACATGCAAACAAGGAATACTTTAATTTAAGCAACATGTTGACTGTAGGCAGAAGCTCCTTGATTACATGAACTGAATCCCATGTGAATCAAATATTCAAAGAGGACCTGCATGTTTGGACTAGCTTTAACCACATGACAGCCACAAGCCATCCTGGGATTCATCAATAATACCCCTTTATGAACCGTGCCACACAGTGAGAGTATTGTACCTATAACCAAATGGAGATGCATTTACAAATGAAGCCTGGTTTGAACTTCTGTTATGATTTGGGGAATTTAGACATAACTACCATCTTATGCACAGTTCCAAATTGTCAGCTCTATCAACTCTACCTAAATAGGTTACTTTAAGTTTAATATATATCCAATAATTCCAGTTTATGACACTTTGACAGGCAAAGTTCTGAACTTAAAGACATTAAAGGCACTAGATTTCATTTGAGGATGAAAAGCTTCATTCAACATAGCTGCACTTCCACAATCTCTCCACTGAGACGAGAGAAAGAGAGAGTCAGAGAGAGAAAGAAAGAAAGAGAGGAGAAAAGGGGGAGGAGGAGAGGGGCTGAGCTGTGAAACAGGAGAGGCTTGAAATTAAAGAGCAGTGTTTCATCTCTCAGCGTGTCTGTCTCGGCTCTGTCACATATAATGGGAGGGGTCAGCCCTCGGCGCAGAGGGGACCGTCCCCTCCTATCAGATCCTGGCTTCATCTGGTGTTAAAGCATAACCGTGTCAGCCTACACTACAAGCCGCCTGTCAACCCCGAGGCCCTACCCCCCAGAGAGGGTGAGCAGACCCTCGGCTGCCTGCTGCTCCTGGAGCCAGCTCTCCTCTGCTGCTGCAGAGAGGAAGCGAGCAGCCCTGCCCTGCTCACTGCAGCCACACACACACACACACACACACACACACACACACACACACACACACACACACTCAGCTGATTTGCTGCACCTCAATGTGGACCAACGCTGATAAGATTACCCAAAGGCAGTGTATTTTTAATCCATAATCTGCGGTGTTTTAAAGGGTGAAGAAACACCATGAGATTTCCTGCATATTGTTTTGGACTAATCTATTGCAAAGTTGCCATCCCAGCCAAATTTTCTAATTCAGAGTACTGTGAGAAAATCACTGATGTGGGGATTTCTATGCATCTACTAAATTGTGTGGGAACAGAGTTTTCTGGCTGACATGATTACATTGGAGCAGTGTCAGCCTGGTTATTAAATGTGGCTTTTACTCTTAACAAAATGTAGTAATACCCTCCCCCCCATCTCCAACCCATAATTTCGACTGTATCTGTCACTGCATCAGAACTAAGACGGTCCCTCATTTACACACAAAAGCCTGCACATTATTTCTCACCATCATAGCAACTGCCATTCCACTTTTAGCGATGTAATGACAGCGCAGGATCAAGTATTGACATCAGAAATGGTTCCATTTTGAAAGCTGTCATATCTCAAAGTGCTGAGAATCAATACTTCTTTCTGTCATGGCAACTTACAATGATGTCAGTCCACCTGCTCGGCTTACAGACAGATCACCTTCTGTGGCAGAACGGCTATGCCTCCATGTGAATCCAACGCTTAATGAACAGGAGTATAATTGACGCATTATTATGGCAGTCTATCCAAAGCCGTCATTTTCCCTGACAGTCGGACTGAAGCAGCATTTAGTTAGTTCTACCTCAATAGTGATTAATAGGCTTATACCCCGGAAAGAACATGGCCACTCTGTGAGAAACATGCATTGATCAAGTGTTCTCGCTTTTTTTTTTTTTTTTTCCACGTAGGAGTCCATCTCCTCATTAGGTAAACCCAAGCTCCTTCCTTCTTCTCATTACGGCCAGCTAGAATAACACTACACAAACATACAGATAATGAAGCTTACAGGGCCATGTTTCTGGGCTGTCAATTGTTCGCTCCCGAGTGGCTGCTGCTGCCAGACACACAGTGACACTGTCTGAGCCTGTATTTATGCTGGCTTTGGTTAATATGGGGACAGCACGGCCCAGGCAGATACATACTGTATGCTTGTCATTTAGTTTTCCTTATCTCTGCTGCAAACTCATCTGGAGAGAGAGAGAGGAGAGAGAAATCATTTCATATAGATCTCTTAAATTTAGGTCAATCCCTAATTGGTTTTGGATGCCACATGCTGCAGTGCTGTTGCCATTGGATTATACAGTTTGACTTTTCCCGAGTGTTTATTCCTCTGGATCCAAGGCTGGAATTTTCTGGTCATTTGCCTTGCCTGGACTTACAATGGCATGTTTCTTATTATTAGAGGGCTTACATTAGGACCATATATCATTCTGAATGGGTTTTTGGCATGGTGGTGAATACACTTTGGCAGGGTATTAACTCCAGCTTTTATCCCATCCCTCTTACTGGATGAAGGTCACTCTCTCTATCTGCAAAATGACTTTCCTCTCTTCCTCCTCTCTTTCATCCCTGCCTTCCTCCCATCCTCCACACCAGGGCATGAGTCAGAGAATCTGACACCTCATAGGGAGGGAAGAGGAGAGACCGAGGGGGGAGAACAGGAGAGAGACACTGAGAGAGAAAGAAGGAGAGATGGGGGCAGTTAAAGGGAAGGGAGAAGAGATGATCAATAGCTCAGAGAGAGAAGTAACCTGAGAAGATGTGGAATGGCTCTGCTTACTTGATGAACAAGAGGCTATATCAGAAATGGCACTTGAATTCATCAGTGCACACATGGTGCAGAGGTCCTCGTTCAGATTTATTCATAAATCTCAACTGTACACGGCACAACACAACATCCCTTATGTTGTATGCCTTGTATGCTGTTTAGTACAGTATGAACACATTATTTGACTCTTACTGAGGGCCAAACAGAGATGGAATGGATTTTGTGGAGCTTACTCCATTATCACCTTGAATCACACTGTTAACGGCACCGCTACACCTTCTCTTATAAAACACATCATCTCAGTGAGCCAAGTGGACTGTGTGTTTGGAAATTGCATAATCACAACAAACAACACTGCTCTCCCAATATGGAGGGGCTGAGCTGTTTCAAACTTCTATTTAGTACACACAACAGTACCATGCACATTGGGCAGAAACAGAACTACATATTACATAAGCTCCACAACAAACTGAGCACAAATCCAAAAATAGTGCAGTCCCTGTTAAATATTTCAGGCACTCGGCAGCTGAAGGGGGGATAAAAAGCTTCTCTCCTTCTTGGTCGCCAATACAAAAACACACACACTGATGCAGATGGCCAATTGAAAGAAAAACCTCCATTTAGTGTACTGCAGAGCAAAGCGGATTACTGTCACTAACGCAGTCCTTTAGCTCATTCACTTGATGTACTGTGCTTAGTCACTGGAGTGGTGTACTTAGCATACACCTATCCTTATTTCAGTAGTCACTTTCTGTAGACTTATACACTGCCTGAAAGCTGCTCTTTGAGAGGAAGTTGGGAGCTAAATAAATCGCACTCATGAGACTCTCTGTGAGACACAACAGGAGAGTCATGAGGCCTGTTGGGTCAATCATTAGAGCTCAACACAGGCCTATCTTTTCATGGAAGAGACAGCCTGCGGCTCTGTCAGCCGTTGGTTCAATCTCAAGAAGAGACGGAACAAGGGTCACATTACATTCTCAAAGAAAGGCCCTCTTCATAGCAAAACATGAAGGTCCAAAACAAAGAAACTTACACAGGGTTCTTGCAGAGAAAATGCCAAATCACAGATCAGCATTTTAGTGTGGTTGTATTTTATGCAGTGCTTCTACCACAAAGCACTGCATATCATGTCAAAACATGTAATATAGAAAGAAGGATATGCATCGCAAAATCTATTTCAATTGACAGAGTTGGAAGTGGGAGGGAGTTGAAGCCTCAAGAGTCTGTAGTTATTAAATACTGACAAACACAGGTTAATTGCTCAAATACAGGTTAATTGCTACAGGGGATTTATCTCAAATATTAGAGAGGAAATTAATATGTATCACAACAATGCTCCTGTGACAATATCTAAATGAATGCATGACTAAACACGATGATATTGATTTGCCTCACAAAACTCAGAATCCAAAAGAATTAAATGTTAGAAATCTACATACAATTTCTGACTCTTTTTCAGAGCAGATTAAGCTCTCCTTTGATATTGACTTGTCTCCCAAAACTCTACTTTGATTGCAAGAAAATAAAAAAATATGTTATGTATCTACATACAATCTATGTCTCTTTAGCATGGAATCAATTCAACTCTCCTTTGCCGTAAAGGGCCACATTCACCAGGGAAGCTCTTCTTGTATTCCCCTCCTCAGCAAGGTGATTGAATATCCATGATCTTGTTCTGCAGAACAGTTTAATCGAGTAAAGCTGCTGCGCTGGGCTGCATTTGCTAGGACTTGATGACTGCAAACCAACTGAGCAAGGTGCCTGTTTTTCCCCCTCAGTCTGCAGGAACAGCATCTTAGTAGATGAGGAGGATTATTGGCAGTTCCCAGACGTTGGAGCAGCATGTGTCAGGTCTGGCTTCTGTTATTTATGAAGCCTCTCGGCCCCCAGCCCGTACTCTGCAGCAGAGAGATGCTGGTGGGGTTTCATTATTGAAGAGGCTCTTCCACTTCTTATTAGATCTTTGATTCTCAGAGTGCATTAAGGAATTACATTTGGACAGCGAGTCAGCAATACCTGATGGTCTCCCTTTGTCCCTCTAAGAGATACGGGTCTCTCTCTCTCACAACAACCAGATGGTGCATGTTATTCTCTTTTTACAGTGTTTCAGGAGCACATACGTATGCATCCATGCACACACAAACACACAAATAGCATGTTGACATACACACACACTACACAATTCTATTCCCTATCGATTTATGTTATGTGCTTGGGAAGACAAATCTGAATCACATCCTCCTACTTCCTCGGTAACATCGCAGCATAGGAGACATACAACGTGTTACATCCAAATTAATTCTAAACGGCTACACGAAATACACACACACCCTAATTGATGTACAATTCTCCAGTTGTGTCCTGTTCCTCTCTATTCACAGGTTTCCACTTGTGTACGAGCAGATACACATGTATTGAAGACTCTAGGTGCACATGCAAGATTCTTGAGTGTCTCCAGGCAGGAAGGAGCATTGTTTAACCACTTTCCTAAATCAATGGGCTGGTCCTTTTTGAGATGTTATTTTATCGATTTTTAGCGATTTTTAGCGATTGTGCCAATTGAGGTAAAATGACCAGATTCAGGCCTAAACATAGAGTGTGAGCAAGATTACATGACTCATTTCTATCTATTGCTGCTATTTCAATCCTAGGGAACTCTTGATGCTAATTCTGTTAAGAATTAATTAACAATTTGTATGTAAGCCTACAGTACGGTTAATTTAGATGTTAACAAGCCTGTTTGTGCCCTCAAAGCTAATTGAAAATAATCCTTTAAATTGTGTGTAGCAAAGACAAACACTGGAAACATCTGGGAATTGTATGACCAGGAGGATAGAGTGGGAAATTAATCATGACTGTCTGGTAAAGATCTAAATAGAGTACAATGGAATAATGTAATTACACTATAGTTATATCTAGTTTGCCAAATGTGGCCTTTTATGCTGAGATGGTGATACTGTATATTCAAGGGTAGCAAAAGTTAAGAAAAAATGTGTTACCAAAGGACATTTGCATTTAGTTTGGGTTTTCACTTGGCTCAGCTCATCAAGCCAATTTTTCTGTCCAGTCGAACACTAATGCAATTAGGTATCTTGGTGAATGATGGTCCTGTCACACATACTCGCTGCCTCAGCACCAAGCAGGCGCCCACAGTACCAGACTTGTTGAGAATGATCTTTGTGTTCAGGACTGGCCTGGCCGGCAGGGTCCACTTTCATTATCACATCCTATCATCTACACACAACAGACCAATTGTCTCCTCCTGCTGCTATTACTGTTGTTCTGCCCCGCTCATCTGGAGACTTTCTGCTGTATGCTGGATTTATCAACCCAGTCAGTGCGTGGCTTCATTAATTCAGCTCCACACCTGAATCTTACAAATGATATCATCCTAGACTGTTAGAGTATAAGTATACGTATCATTTAAAGTCACAAACATACTACAATTCATTACAAGGACGGCAAAAATAAATACCAGATGAAGAATTGGCCTATATCGGCTTTAATTCTGTGATTGGTTATAAAGACTAGAGTTTGTTCGTAAATTGAAAAAAGAAATATATGCACTATAGCCTATACACTCACTGTTTGGTGGGCTTCGAGCAATAATGAAGACATTGGTTTCAATAGTTCATCGCGGCAATGGCTAGAGCTATTTTAAGTTGCAGAATTGGAAACATAGGCTAGAAATGTGTCATCCCCCCCAAAAATCTAAGTCACTTACCTGTTTTCATGTAAAGGTCGCAGGCTACAGTTCCTACTAAAGTATCCCCATGGATGTGTGTTCACCAGGCTTTGTATCCACATAGAGTCCAGTGATACGGACGTGCTGTACGGACTCTCCTCCCGGCGTGTCAGCAGACTGGAGTGCAGGGCGCCTGTGCGCTGAGGAGGGGAGAGACTCAGAGAGAGATGCAGGCGGCGACCACCCTGTTCACCCTGATCACCGTTAACCAAGGCAGCCCGTGCAGGGGGAGCCGGGTGCTCTCTGGGTAAAAATCTATTGCTGAACTGGCCTGACAAGTCGCCTCCAAACCCCCAGCACCCCGCCTCGCCCCTCTGGTGTGATGCTGTCCCCACAGGACCTCTACTTGGAGCACATCACGCTGCTCCCTGCGCGTCGCAGTGCAAATTGACACATTCAGGATCATTGAGCTTCTGCGCGGTGTGAAATCATGGCATGACCGAGGAAATTACATTTGCTGAATCAATCAGTCTGTTCAAAATCGCCAGCATCGCCTTGTCTCAATTATCTTGGGTGGTTTTGTGAGGAAATGTACAGTGTTTAACAGAAAATCTAACCACATTCAAATACCTGTATAGGTAGTCCTTTTCTAACATTACTCAACACTGTTGTCTATTGATCAGAGATAAATCAGACCAACATTTAAATTTACAATTAATAAGGTTACATAAGCCCCTCTTAGACACAGAAGAGACATACTGTAGAAATCAAATGCACATGGCTTTAATATGTGAAAACACTGTTATTGGCCTATGCTGCAGACATATTTAGCCAACTAAATTGATATTATAAGTAGCCTACTTAGATATGTCTCTTTGAATCTTGAGACAAATGTTAATAGTATCGGATGCCAGATATGGTGGTGTAATCGAAGTTGGTGGCGTAAATGTAAAAACCGAAGCTCTTACATTTCTCTTTGAAGTTCTTGGAGTGCACGGGGCTCTGCAGCAACTTTCTCTCATACAGCGCCATCTAGTGTCATTATGTCGATCCTGCAGCTCTGCTTCCATCATAACACGTTATTTTCCACCATAACACGTTGTTTTATTTTCTGAAATGAGGGAGGCTTATTCATCCAGTTACAAAATGTTATGTTATTGTAGATTTGATGTATTAACAGTAATAATATGGTAGCCTAGGCGAATGATTGGTATTTATATTAGGTAGGTTTTGTGAAAAATTCATTATTGTGACAGAGTGACATGCATTTTTCCATTTTGTTCAAAGCCAGATGAACCCATGATGAATTTTCACCTGATGAACTGGCTCATTAATATATAGGCAGTGAAGCATGACATCTAAACAGCTCCCACTGTTCCTCTGTGACAGCGGGGATGTCTGGCTAATTTGTGCATGACATCTCCATCTATTTCACACATTATCTCAGTTGTTTCTCAGGTGTTTCTCTCACATGCCAGCTGCATGACAGAGGACGGATATGATTTCCTATTCATGCTTTTATAATATTAAACAAAAGGCCTTTATTCATCACAACTTGACATGTTTACAGCTGCCTCTGTAATCTGTTACATGTTGTTGCTTTATGCTTTTTCTATCATGCTGATTATTTCCATACAGACATGATGACTGCGACATTTTCTCTTGGCTAGGAATCAAAAGGGAATGGATCGCCTGCACTGCCTATAAATAAAGATATGGTGATGAGGATAGGAATATTTAATGGATACATTCACATGGCTTTTCAATGCAATTAGGCGTTTATAAGTTATAAGTTAGACACCTGCTGGGTTTCAGCACATTTTAAACACTTAGTTTACTGTGAATTATAGGGATGAAAGAGATGTAATTATCTGATAGGATCACAACAACCCATATACAATAGATTGAGTGAATAAAGCCATATAGGCCACTAAGCTTCAGGGCAGCAGCATGAGGCCTTAAATCTTTTGAATCATTGTATGCAGCAATGATAGATCTCACCATGCTCACCTTTACTGAGCAAGAATCACAGTTCAAAAACAAAGTTTGTAGCAAGAGATGTGGACTGTTCTTTATGGTCTGTTATGGAGAAAAAATGTTTACTGTTTGATCCGTCAACCCGCATACTTTTTGAGAGTTTCTCAAATTCTGTACAACGCCGCCCCATGAATCAAGCACTAAACCATGAAAAGACTTACTGAATAACTTGCTATGGTCCATCTGGTTCAGTGTAGGAATGAGAAGTTCCTTTTCAAACAGTAGGAGGTGCTACGTGATTTCAAATCCATCTTGCAGAGAGAAGGTGCTTTGTAAAAAAAACAAAACAAAACAAAACAAAACAGGGCATTATTGCTTCCACCAGCAGGCGTGTGTGGGTCAGACTGCTGTCAGATATATGTGGGTGTACAACAGCCAAGGTGTGCAGGCGGAAATGAGACAGCCGTCAAAAAGGAAAAGGAATTGCGATTGCATCAATACACTTGCCACATACAGTGCGCGCATAAAATAAACACGCTCAAACCTGCTTTGAAAAATGACTGAACAAGTTGACATTTCTGCGGTTTGTGTGGGATTTTTTTTAGAAATCAATCAGATTTGCTCTCTGCTTTGTTTGGATGTGTGTGTGTGTGTGTGTGTGCGTGTGTGAATGCAAGATGTAAATGTATGAGAGAGAGGCAGAAAAAGGGAGCAAGAGAGAGTTAGCTGTTGATTTTGGTTCTAATCATGGTCTGAGGATTTGAATTCACTGATGATGAAACACAGGTGCAGTGATGATATCCATTTGTATCCCGCTAGTTAGCTGAGTAAATCCTGAGTTGTTTGCAGGTGTTTCCGGTGTGATGATAGACTAAAAAGCTCTAAAAGAAAAAAAAAAAAAAGCTGGAAGTTGGACAGTGATGTAAAATTCACAAAAGCCTTGCTTGTGTTGAAATGAAAATCCGCCATGTTACACTGGCAACCCCCACTTGCTTTGGCAAACACAATGTATATTATCCATGCTTGTCTAGGGGCATTCAAGCTTAACAAATACCTCTCACACTAAATGGCACTGAAACAACAAGAGATGACACCAGGGCAACCACAACAATTACTCAGCCATGGAATGTCTCTCTTTCCCTTTCCAATACTCTCAGAGAGAAACAAGCACAAACATGGCTTAACATTCCCTGCATTGAGTTTCTTAGCATTGTCCTGATAAATGTTGGTCGAGGACACAAGGGGGGGAAGGACAGCATGTGTTGTGCTGTCGTCTGCTTTCAGATGCCAAGCTTCACAGTGGCTTTGTGTTCCATTACAATTATATATACAGAAGTTGAATCTTCTTGAAAACGACCATCTTTAAATTAGAAAAAGAAATGAGAACGCTAAGCTGGCTGGCCTTTGATCCCAAATTCAAACCAGGAGTTTATGACCAGAGGTTTGAACAATGGATACATAAAGGCCTTGCAGCACTATGCACCATAGTTGAGAAGTGATAGAGGGAGTGGAGTGATAGAGTTTTCAGAATTTTAAGGACAAATATGGCCTGGAAAATCATGACCTTTTTAGAAATCTACAAGAGATTATTTTGAGAAAGAGATAAAAATAGACTCTCCCAATGAACTAAACGAGATAACCAAGATTTTAACCAGTGCATAAATAATGTAGAGTGATTTCAGCTCTCTATATTGGAGGAATGTAGATTCAAAGAAAAATGGGAATCAGAACTCAACATTAAAATTACAAATGATTTAATACATGTAGGATACAACACACCAGCTACCAGTTCAATGATTTATAAGGAATTCAGTTGGAAAAACCTAGTAAGATTTTTCATTAGTCCAAAGATTAAAAGTAAACATTTCTCTATTCAGCAACCCTGCTGGAGGTCTTGTGGACAAATGAATGTAAACACCATGGGGTGCTGAATAGGATACTGGGCTATGAAATGCTTTAGACGTGTTCAATGTTCAATAGTGGCAAATGTTAATTAGGAAGTTAAATATTTGGTTAAAGTGTTGCTAGCTGCTGGTAGCCTATAAAAAAAAAAAAAAAAACATCACATGAAAATGGTACAAACTGGATCCCCCAACTGAAGAACAATGATTCAATATTGTGGAAGAAAAGCAAACATGTCCTACAAAAAAAAATGGGGGGAAATGGACAGAATACAGAACCAAACAAAACAACACCAATAATGAAACTGTATAAAAGATGGGGAAAAAAAGATACAATCCCCAACTCAAGCGTACAAAGTTGTATGTATGAAGAATAGAAATAAAGAAAAAAAAAACAAAAGCAAACTACAATCTTCTTGAAAATTGAATCCCTCTCAAGCAACAGCAAGGTTTTGACATTCTTATTTGATGTTTACATATCAAACATGCACTAGATGTATTCTACCTGCCTTCTACATACCTGCACTACACAAGCTATATGACTGTCCCCTGTGAAGGAGACACAAATAAGACGCACACAGAGACACACGCGCAACCAACGCCTACGTAACCTTTATCATTGCAACAATTATCTGCATTTAGATGCAGTATGATGACACGTATTAGAAAGCAGAGTTCAGTAGGGATTATGTAAACTTTTCCTTTGAAGATGTATGGCTTTGCTTTGAAGCAAGTTTATTAACTTGAACAATGGAAGCGATGGAGACGCTGGAGACAGAACACATTGTTGTTGGAATACTAATATGAGATTTAGTTTTTAAGTGAAGGATTTCTGTATGCCACGCTCAGTGAATATTTTTCTGTCCTTTATGTACATGCAGGAACAAAATGTAACCTAAATCACATTTAACGCACTGACAACAGCAAACTATTCACCGGATTCCATATTTGCATTTATTTTGCATAAAGGTTATGAAGAGTGAATTAAAATTAGAATCAAATGTAGATTTCCCATTTCATCCAGTGCTTCATTTTTGATTTTTTTCAGCATTGAATATATGTTGTGGCATTTTCATAGGGCAAATCATAACTATTTGCTTCACACTGTCACCCAAAATGGATTTGTTTACTCCCTTACTACATTTCTGCATGTTCTTATGTCCACTCAGCACCCGTAGTCTACGATTGTAAAGCAATTTGAAGGTGCTTCTTTGAAAGTTGGCAATGTAATCTACTACAAAGCTCATGTGATTTGATTTCTAAGGGGCAGTGCTAGCCTAGAGGTCAGAAATGCAGGTTTGTGGTCGAAAAAGTCATCAGTTTGAATCCCCAGACAAGCTGTGAACATGTGGGTGGGGGGAGTGAATGACTAACGCTCTCCCCTCCCTCAACAACTCCCATCGAAGCGCCCTGGAAAAGCTTGATGAAAAAGAGCAAATGTGCTCAGTGAACTTTCCCTGGATGAATACAGATTAAAAAAATATCTCCGTGGTTCTGTCAGAGATGGCATTGGTGTGAGATTAATGCCTTTGACATCTGTTGTTCAGGGACATAACACAGGAATCAGAGTTGTGCTGTTATTTACAGTGTGACGCTGCCACAGGGTGCTCAAGGATCCTTGAGAGAGGTCCTGAAAAGAACTGTTTTAGAGCCTCAAGGATGCAAGACTTCCCTATAGCACCCTCCATACTGACTGCTACTGTCAGTTCTCCATATACAGAAGAGACAGATCATTACTGTTTTTCTCTTTCATTCCTTAACAGTGAGTCTCCTCCTGGACACAGATAAGTGAAGCTTCACTCGAAACCGTGTTCCAGCTTTAATTGAACCACTTGGAAAAAAAGAGGATTTCATGCAGTAAGCAGAACTGTGAAATGTTTAACTGTTTAATGTCTCAATAATGAGAGCACAGCCGAGGCCCTGAGCCAGAGTGTTGCCTGCATCCGGTGTCTGTTGAAAGAGGATGAGGTCATGGCAGATGTGAGAGGAAGAGTCGCTGCAGGCTACGTCTGCAACAGACCACTGGATACTGTATCATCCACAGGTGCACAAATATGCAATGCAGGCAACATTGTAACTGCAGGGTTCTAGTGTTGTGGTTGGAAAAACCCTGTGGGCATGAACATGATCAGATAAGTACGGAGCAAAGTGTGGGAAGTTCTGGCATCCATTTCAAAGAAGTGCAAAAGAGATAACAAAGGATTAAAACTGTGCATAAGTAGAATTTGAATTGAGGGTGTAGAAATGGCTGTATTCTGTTTAATTCTGGATTATGAAAAGGTTAGTCGCTGAAATGTTCTGATTACTGCTGACAAAATGCGGGCTATATTGCATAACTCTTGAATCATCACTTTGCAGTCTGAACCTACTGTAGACACCTACAGTACAATTAGTAGTATCACAAAATAGAGAAGTGCGAAATGAAATTTTAGCATATCCCTCATAAAATAGTCAGTGGAATGACAGTTTCCTATCCCATGACCACATAACAGGTCTTGTCTGGCACTTCAAAGACAGGTCTATCTGTCATGTCTCGTGTGTCAGGTATGATGATTACCTTCGGACTGCTTTTGATCTTGAAAGTCCTTTCAGGAGAGCTGGGGACACCAGTAATGAGATCTTTGTGGATGTTCAAGCAGCCAAGTGCTGGGGTTGCACAATACTGTACTTAAATACCAAAATAGCAACACCAACAATTCTGAAATATCATAATACTGTAAGCTTAGCAAGTATTGTAACTTAGTAGTTCAGTCAGGACAGCAGCCTGGCATTAATACTGAAAAAATATACAGTTTCTTCACATGAATTAATGTAATTCAGTAAGAGAGCTGGTTAGCTTGCCAGTTTGTGCCCGTTTCTGTTAACTTTGCTTCTGTGCCCAGGACTTTTGTTTATTTACTTGTTTTTTAACCTTTATCTTTCTATGCAATTGTTTTGCTGAGCACACATGCTCTTTTTCAGCACTGCCCAGCTTCACATTCACTCAGATACACGCATTCACTCTCGGAAGCAGCCCAGTACAACCACAATCTTCTGTTGGCACCTGAGCAGCTCAACTGGAGCAACTGAGGTTCAATCGCCTTGCTCAAGGGCACTCTGGATATATTTTAGAAGAGATTATTTTCCATTACCAAGTCTAGCCCTTCAAAAATCGTTCTGTGCCCACCCATGTTGTAAATACTCAGACATTCAAGGTTGAGGCTTTAACACTATTAAATTGACTTGTTGGACACTGATAAGCTAATCAATAAACTGAACTCTGTGTTAGTATTGTGCTACTACTTGGAACCATGATTCTTTGCTTACTGTAGAATAAAAAAGAAGTATAATGATGGCTGTAATTCATATCTACAATAATTAAAATAATATAGGCAGATAAAAAATACAACAAATACATTGTGATTCATAATACATCAGTATGTCTGGGCCAGGGGGCAAAAAAGGAATGAGATCCCCAAGGTTTTGTTTGTCTGCACATGCCTATGCACATTCCAGGAATGTGGAGAATGGTGAGGGAGCGACAAGAGAGGCCTTGTCTTTGTAGGTCTCTCTCCTGCCCACCCTGTAGATTAGCCTCTTATCTGTTAAATGAGACAGTGCCGACGGATTTGGATAACAGGACTTTGGCATCAACACCACGCTCCCTGCACTGAGGGCTCCGCTGTCTCACAGAGAGTCCCTGTGCGAGAGTCTAGCAGAGCCAAGCGGCGCAGACAGCCTTGGACCAAACAGTGGGTAGATATGGGGAGCCACATAATGGCCGTCTTCAAACGCTGCCATTCCTTCTCCTCGAGCACGCTGCTGTTGTTTCTGTCTCCTGTTTCGGCTTTTATCACAGCTATGATTGTCACATGGGATAATGAGTGATACGCCCTGATGTCGAGATTCAATTCACACTCTCCCACATATCACCTGGAAGGATTTGTGGCTGTGGTTCCCATAGCCGGTGACTCATTCCATCTCAGTCTGTTGCCATGTGACTAGCCAGGCAATCAGGCGGGCTGAAATGCATCCTCAAGCTCTGACTCATGATTTGATCTGGCTTGTAGGCTCGCTCACCCCGGGCTGAAATTGATAGGTAGTGTTAAGTGCACACCTGGGACCCGGCACTGGGCTGTACGTTTTCTCCCTCGTTTCCATCCTCCCTAAGCCCAGGGCCTCAGCCAGACATTCAGTGGGAGCGCTCCACACACTTGCCAGCCCACACAGACTTACTGAGACAGAGCTGCCTGCCACGCTAGGCGTGAGTGCCAGTCACAGTCAGATCCATTGGTCAAAACTGGAGCACATTCCTGAGCCTTTACGCATTCTTGCTAGTTAATAAATCTCTTAGCCCGCTGAGGACAGAAAACACAGGAAGGTGATGATTATCTACACCAGAAAGGTAACCAGAGAGGACACAGAGTCGGGTTACACCTAACAGGCTTGTCACTCTGTGTAGGGACTGGACTCTCCGAGGTATGTAGGGCACATAAGTGAGTTTGGCAAATAATGGTACCTGGAAAGATTGTATAAAAAAGGAAATCGGGATGTTTAATCCATATATCATTTCACAGTCTCATCATCATACTCCTGTCCTACATTTCATTCAAGGTATTCCTTTGTCATTACCGAAAATAATTAGTTATAAATAATAGCAACAAAATTATTATTAATAATATATAATAATATAGTTATAATCTACATTATCTCATATAACTGATGTCCTCACTAAAATGAAGTGAAAGGTTTTCTATAGAGATAGCTGTTAGATTAACTATCTAGATACTAAACTGAGCTACTGCTGATATTCACAAAATTAGGAACTGATGAGAATGTAATGGCACCACAGTCATAATGTGAAGAGGGTTTGCAGGTACTATTGGATATCCACAAAATTTAGCACTATGTGACCCTGTTATTGCACTGCTGGATTGGGTTATGGGTGTTTCACGTAACTGCTAAAGAGTTGCAGTACACATTTAAAGGCTATAGAGGGACTATTTAGTCATCGCTCTATAGGGTTTGATTTGATTTCTGTGTTTTATTGGGGTCACTCAGTGGCCATTCCCTTAGCTGATCTCTGCATTTGCTGATGTCCTCTTGATGTATTCCAGAGTCATTAGGCCTGTTTGTCTCTGATAACAAAAACTATTACCCTAGTCACAGAGGCCATTAGGGGCTTTTCCACAGACTTCCATTTAACATGAGGGCTCCTGGAGAGCGGCGTGTTTACCCTGTAATGGAGAAGCCTGCTCTGCTACTGGTCTAATGTACAGAACTGCTAATGACCAATCCCCTGTAATTGTCTTTGGGGTCTCTGATGATGGATTAATTGTGCAGCGTAATTTGCGAATTATCAGCTAACTTGCCTCAGCAGGACTTGGACGGGTTTAATTTACGCAGAGATATATGCAAATGTGACAAGATGAAATTACAAGCCCCAATGTGCTATTCAATCAGGGGGTAAAATGGTTAAATCCATCATTTTTAGTAACATATAGAGCTTATTTTCATGGAGCAGTACGTTTCTTAACAATCAATATCACTGTACACATGAACAAGTGATGAAAGCACCTCTTGGAAAATCGTATTTGTGCTGAGCAGTGAGAAGGGATAACCTGGGGCAGGCACAAACAGGAACACTAGTCTCGTCTAGGCCCTCTGCTGCAAGGAAATCCTCCTTCTTCCTGTTCTATTATCAGCTCAACATAACAAGTGACAGCATAAGCAGGCATCCAATCCAGACCAACAACTGAGAGCTGCAGTTTAAAGAAAGTTGCTAACAGGTAATGATGTGCCGCGTACCACCAGCCATGCATGTTCCTGAGACATTCTTTAATGAGATTCAACTCCTGCTGGTCTTTTAGTGGTTCTAGGGAAAGTGAGTGACAAATGGCTGTGTAAACTACTAAAGCCCTGTACCTTTTCATGTGGAACAACAACCGAAAAACTATTATGGTGCGGAAATTTTGAATTATGATGGTGACAGAGGGAAAAAGAGTGAGTGTGAGAGAGAGGAGAAAGAGAAAGCAGTGGGCACAACATATAAGAGGGAGGAAGGATCTTTTCATTTGTTATTGACTGACACTGAGAAGGCTTGTCTACAGTAATCTACCCCCCACCCCCCCCCCCCCAGTCCAACAGTCCACTCTGGCTAACCCTTCTAATAAGTCACTTGGAAGAAAATGTGGGGAGTCAGCTGATTCCTAATCCGCTCTCTTTCTCGCTCTGTGCTCACACATCAGGAGTCAGATTGATATGTGCAATCGCATGGAAGCGCCTCTACGATGGGGCTATCATGCTCTACTAGACCTGCAGGTGTTTTGTGTGTGTGTGTGTGTGTGTGTGTGTGTGTTTTGACAAAATGAGAGCTGTGCAAAACATCTGAACAGGAACTCCCCCATACACAGCATGCCTCACACAAGATGTAATACCTGTTAGGTTTTCTTCTCAGCTGACATCGTTACAATCTACATATAATGTCTGTGCTGTTCTTGTTGTATACATAAGATTTAGAGAAAGTTAATTAAGAAATACAAAATAATTACATCAAATATTTTCAGAACTCTGAATGCATTAGTGTCGTATTATGAATCATAAATGAATCCACGGAGCATCTTAAACATATCATTTTACACCTATGTATACTTTTGAAATTAAATAGTAATTTAGATTAGTCAATATGAAATGTATTCTCTCTAGACCACATGCAGATACAGTACTGTTTGCTGGCTCTTTCTTCCGTACTGTCTCACTGCAGGGGTGAACAAAGAGTCGGGGATTCAGATGATTGACAGCTCTATAAACTGCTATAGACAGGCTCTGCTTCTCTGTCTTAAAATCATAATCATGCTTATCAAGGGTTTTATTAGTATTTCAAGGCCCTTTCATTATCGTCATGAACATACAGTCAATTTTCGGTCAGAGCTTATCGTGTTCTTTATGATAATGTTTGATGCCGTTTTCATTTCTTGGCACCACAGATAATATTATATATATAATATTTCCTGATGACTAAACGACACCACATCATTTGGTGGCAAAGCAAATGACAAGAATGAACATTTTCAGGGTCTTATTTGGTAGTGTGACGATATCTTTGAATACCGTTTCATTTTGAGAGTTTGAGTGTGCTGCCTGGCTCCACTTCTACACAAGGTGTCAGTCTGGGAGATGTGATTCTTCCTCTAAACTTTACCTTAGCCTTTCAAGTGTTGTTCCCAATAGAGCTTATGCCCTATTTAAAAACCATAATAATGCAGGCTAATATTACCAGTCATTCATATCAGCTAAAAGAGCTCAGCTCCTTTGCATGTATCTGTTGCACAGTAAAAGGGAAGGAAAGGAGTTGTCAGGGTAAAGAAAACTAATCTTAAGGAATCTTATATAATTTAGAATGCAGGAGAGCAGGAAACTGCATCAATAGCTGCTCAACAGATGTGTCAGTTTCACTGAAGACCAATATTGATTGTAGCATATGAGCTAGAATTTGCATGGAATTGCTTTGGCGGTTAAATAATGTTTCTTCCTTGCATAAGTAACTTGTTCAATCAACACCTTTCATATTTCCCGACAACAACTTCAAAATATATGAAAAAGTTATATTTTGTTGCCACATACTGCTAATCCAGGTATCATTAGTTCTATCAATCAAATTTTTTTTTATTTTTTTTATCCCGTGTTTTGTCATTTTTGCAGAAGAGCTTCCATTTTGTTTCTTTTTGGAGTATGGATTAGGTATGAACCACTGAGACTCTATTTATTCCAGCATAACCCATAGCACTTCACCCTTGACCCTTTTACACCTTGTGATCAATATGACAGATGTCTTCACTCAACAGCCATGTGTTTCTCTCAGACTGTATAGATTGACCCAACTGCATAATATTGTCAATATTGTCAATACTGAGTCACCCTGCAGCCCTATCCAACATATGAAATCCTGGAACGTCACCATCATGCAGATGATGTTTGTTTCCCCTGAAGTTTGATTTTCACCCATGACATTCTTAGTATTGATTAGTAGATAAATCAATACTGTATTGACAAAGTAAAGCAACCTCAAAGTTATAAATTACCTTATTTGGTTGCAGAAAAGGTTTTGGTTGAAGATATCACTGTGCAAATACTGGCAAAACTTCATGAACATGTTTCACCTATTGCCTTTGCACAAACAGAAAATGAGTAATTCCATTGTTAAATATTTCAACATACATCTGTGAACAAATATAACCTTTGGACCGAATGATCTTCAACTTACTTATCTGACTTGACTTTTTCAACTCAGGTGAATTCTATGAGCAGCATCTGTTGACTAGTTAACCTGTAGCTCTCAATATAGTCTGCATTTGCTAATAAATAAGCTAAATAAGTCTTTTCATACCCAACAATCATGGAGCAGATTATTAAGCACAGATATCAGAAGAGTGTTGTCAGTCCCATCAGGGGTGTATCTCAGATTTGGTACCTAGGGGTGCCCAGCCACCATGGGACTAAGGGGAGCCGGGGCTACTTATTGATGTAGGCAGATATCCCATGGTGTGCTTTTTAAAGCCAACCTTGCAATGGTTGTCTATAATGAGTTTTAAGGAGAGGATACAGACAGAGGGGCACAGGTATAGTCCAATCTAACCTGAGAACCGAGCCATACTCTGAATATCTGTCTTAACATTCAACAACAGATGCAATGGATTTTAGTAACACAAACACATCCTCTGAGATATAGGTGCTTAAAAAACATCTGCCACCTTTAAAATGCCACATGTCAAAACAGCCATGATTGTACCCGTGTGAATAAACCTATTGTCTACATGCAACAAAGAATGAATAAATTTGAATGAATGAATTTTATTTTCATGTCATGTCACATACTGTAAGTGACACATATAATGAAGGGAGCCACAAATGACCCAAGCATGCTGATACAGATACTGACTGATTTCCTGGCCATGTCTGTGTTCACTGCTAGTTGCTTTGCAAAGTCAGGGGAACGAGGGAGTAAGGATATCAAACTCTCTCTATTTTTATCTAAATAGGAATAAAGGGCACAAATGGTAAAAAATCACAACTAAAATCCTCATTGCCCTAAAAAAATTAAAGACGCCTGAAGCAGTGTTTTCACAATCAAAATGTCTTCAGAAATGTGATCTGGAAGGTTTTAAACCAGATCTTCAAAAACTTCTCAAATGAATAAATCATGTCCATGATTTCAAGGTCCCAAAAGCTTATAGAGTATGATTCTACAAAGCCAATACCATTCACAAATGGTGTTGGATGTCTGTCCAAGGAATATTATGCAGCTTGTGACAGTCCTGGAAGCCATAA
Organism: Centroberyx gerrardi; assembly: GCF_048128805.1. Lineage (NCBI taxonomy): Eukaryota > Metazoa > Chordata > Actinopteri > Beryciformes > Berycidae > Centroberyx > Centroberyx gerrardi. Next base: position 15,165,664 of record NC_136010.1, on the reverse strand, counting down.
GAAACCTCAAAGGAGCGTGTGAACAAGCTGCAGCCCTCTGGTGATGGCACTGAATCTCAGTGAAGTTGGACAATCAAAATATTTTCCTCCACCAAAGGCAACACGACGAATTGTAGGCTATTCCCTGCGCATTAGTGCCCGGATCCACGTGTGAAAGCTGTACTTTGAAGTCATAAGCCACTCCAGCGTTACCTTTCACCTTACACTGCTGCTGCCAATTCAAGACTATTGTAGGCTAAGTAATAAATTGTTCCACTCAAGGTCGGAATATTATGATGCGTGGTGGATAGGCTTACTTGTGCCATCATCTTTGTAAGTATGGTGCTTGAACAACTGAGAGATGGATGTTAATGCAATAACATAACAATCTGCAATGCCTTTCAGCACTCATTTTGAGGGTGCACACATTTGTCATTTCACCTGCATCTGTTTCCAAATAAAGAGAGGCGGAGTCATGATTAGCCTCAACCTGTAGACCTGTGAAGAGGACAGAGGCAGTAAGGGAGGAGTAGCTATCAACATAATTACAACACAGAACAGTGAACTATCTCTAGACTAACCAAACCAGAAAGACTAAATCTATTACGTTGACTGTGGTCAAATAGCCTAGTTAATACCTGCTAGATAGCTGTCTGTCTGTGTCGGTGAGTGGAAAGCGCATGTTTAATGGCATTTTGGAAGTCTCCGCGGCTTTCTTCGGGTAGAAGAGGAGACATTACGGCGCGGGTTAGCTAACGCTAGCTAGCTAACAAGGTCAGTTTGAGTTTTGGTTTCTGTCGCTGTCTTAGCATTAGCATTATAAAAAATGCCATCCTCGTCATCATCGCTAACCCGGTTCATTTACAAAATTAGCATGGGTCCTCGACCGCCGACACTGCAGGTAACCAGTTATTTGTCATCAACATACTCTCTTGTCGTTAGCCTGTTAGTTAGCCTATACACAGGGTGGCTATCATTGCTATGCCCATTCATTCTTATTTGGTTTTCGTGTTCGACATTTTAAAAGGATGGACCCTAACGCTACCTTATTGGGGATGTTTGCAAGAAGCAAGCTGTTGTTAGTTACGGTCCAGTTCTTTTAGTTCTGCACCTATCTATGCAGCTAATATATACTGGCTAACCTAGCTGTATTTATGAAGAGCTATGCAGTTGTGTGTAGCATCGTGTGGTTGATGCCCAAGCAGCAGCAGCAGCAGCAGCCTGCTACTCGTTTCCGCCTAGAATAAAACAGGTGCATCTCTGCGCTAGCGATGGACAGATGCGCGATAGCACTCTCTCTAGACAATTATCGGGTTTGTTGTTTTTCATTTTGCACATTGTTTAGCTGATAATGTCCCGATAAAAGCAGAGTTAACACAGTGCGAGTTATTAAATCCTTTATCAAGGGTGAACGCTTTGTAGGTGGCCGATATCATTTACAAAGGCCTTGGCTATACCGAGTCCAGTAGAACGGGGGCAACTGAAATGGGCCCGTTAGCTATCGTTAGTTAGCTAGCTAAACACTGTGGCTAGCCAGCTGGCTACTTGGACACGACCTCATCTCGAAACATTTGATTGAGATAGAAATTTCGTTATTTTGTTGACGAAGAAAGCCATCTTTTCTACAGTCGTCAACCACAGGGTCATCATTGTTAACGTTACCTAACTTGGGCTGGGCTGGTTTATTAACTGTTCATGTTAACGTTATTTTTCCAACAGTAACGTTAGGTCCCGTAGCCTTGTTTAAACTTTGAATAGTTTATGTTGTCATTTGATCATATAGCGTATTGAATTTAGTATCATCGTTGATAGTTGGAACCGTAGATCACGCCACAGTTTACTTGGAAGTGAGATGCATTGATTAACCGATAAGACCTTAAAACAGCTAACATTACCAGAAAAGGTTGCCACTTGTTGGGGTGCTTTATGACACATTTACCGAAGTGGTTTACACTTGAAACTAAAGTCTTGGCTCAGGTAATGTTACAGGTAACGCCAGTACTTAAATCAGAAAAGACACGGTGGTTTCTCGACCTCCAGCTGCGATTTTTGACAGCATATATTTACTGCAAACAAGTTGATCTCCTAAGGTCATCATACCAAGGCAGACGTTCTCGCAAGGCTAGGCTGTTTTGTCTATTCTCTGGATATATTCATTACTTTGTTGAGCAGTGTTTAGGGAACACAAGGGAAACATCCAATTGCAAGGCAAGCTTGTCTTGTGGATATGTTTGTTATTCAGCTCATGCACTATCCAGAGGCTGCTGGATGTGGTACGTCAATTCAATTGGCCCTGAGTGCCACTGTGCATTTGAGCCCTAATTATTTTTGATGGTTTTCAAGTTTTAACTACTGTTAAACTGCAGACAGCATTGACACCATGGTAGTGAACTGGTTCGTCTCACAGTAGACCAGGCCTCAGTGTGACATGGGCAGGAAAATGGCCCACACTCAGGCCTGTGTCATTATATTGTTTACCCTTCATATAAAGAAGGGCTTGTTATAGAAACAGTGAGGTATTACTGTTAAGTGTGCAGTGTATACACAGTTGGAAGTCCCAAAATATATTCAAAGTTAACAACACCTTCATATAACCTTTGGTTTAGCACTCGGGCCTTCAAGACTACATTTGTTTCTGTAACATTTTTGTAAAAAAGAGGTGCTGTAGCTGAGCCCGATGCTGTTTGTAAAAAAAAAAAAAAAAAGTTTCCTAATAATGATAACACTGAGGCACGATGATAACAGTGACGCACAATTACCCTCTCTCAGAGCGTTGTGAAATGTTATTAAGGCAGGCTGTCATTTGCACAAAGCAGTTTGAGTGTGTTCTATTTATTCTTACTCCATTCATAGACTGATAATTGTTGTAAATGAAGCATCTGATATGAGTTTGTCCTCTTTTTAGTTCTGCCCTAGGCTTTTAAGTCTGCCAAAGGTCAGTCCTCTCAAATACGGGCAACATGGCTTCATCCAAACTCTTTTGTTATGGCATGTTTTGAATGTAGGCCTTTGTCTCAAATGACACATCCTCATTAGTGTTGAGATTTACTCCATCAAACTTATTTTACTACAGACTAGTTTATCACTGTCCTCACATTGTAAAGCAACATATTAAAATGTTTCATATTTGTTAAGGAGATGTTCTTTGAAATGGATTCTGATTGACTCATACTGAGAAAATGGGAACATGATAGAATCTAGGCCACATTGTGGAGAGCTTACTTTGATGTTCACAAATGTTTTTTTTTTTTCTTGTGTGGCAACAGCCTGAGGTGTAGTCCTCTGTCTGAATTAAATCAAGCCTATAGGCAAAACCTAGTTTTATGTTAACATGTTTGCATTTTACATTCAAATACAACAAATTGATATGGATGGATGAGTCAAGCAATACTTTTTCTCTTCCTACTCAGCCAGCACATTGTATTGAAGGCTCAGCCCTGCCAGTATGCTTGCTTGGCCTTGTGTCTCAAAGAGACTGCTTTAGAAAATGTGACTGTGCGGTGGTTGCCATCCCGAATCATCTGAGTCAGAGGAGGGCTATACAGAGGGAGGCGGGTCTGTGAGAATGTTTCCCACTGAATGTCTGTTTGATTGAGATCTCAGATTAGGTGCATGTCTCAACATGGTTAATGGGTTAAGTGAGCCATCATTCAGCATTCTTTGTGTAGTTGGGTGGGGGCGGCAAAATGTCTATTAAATGGACAGATACCCAGTATATGTTTTATATAGGCCTATTCAATATTTTTGTATGGCAGCTGTTTGACTGACCGTACGTCCAGTTCCATGCCTTATATTTGAAATGTGCTACTTGATATCTCCATCCAACATTTCAGACTATGCAGGATGGGGTACAGAAACCATGTGGATGTGGCTTAATTGAACATTCTAGCGTACCCAGCTGGTGATCTAGTCATAACAATTCCCTTCTATGGTAGAAACACCACAGTTTATTACTGCTAGCAATGGTACACATCCATATAGATTTTCATATTTCTTTTACATGGTAAATACATAGATTGCTCATTGTGGTTTGAAAAACGATCACGAATGTTTTGTTTAGCATTACACTTTAAAATGTTCTCTTGTCAATCGCTAACAGTAGATGATAATATACTCACTCTCCAGACTTCCTTAGTAAAGAAAAAGCCTTAACTCGAGGCATCATGGTCATGTTTTGAATGCAAAAGAATTGTAATGGCCTTTGTGAGCAGCACTGGCTAGGCTGAGCACAACTGTAGAGATTCTGACTCCCAACAAATTGTATGTTTAGTTACAGAAGCTGAATGATGTCAGCAGGTGTTATAAAAAGGAGAGAGACTGCTTAGATCCATTTGTATAGAAACTAAAGCCTCACAAGTAGCTGTCAGTTGTAGGTAAGAGAATTTGAGAGGATAAAAGAAGGATGAATATTGGTTTGTCAGACAGGCCAGAGATGTTTCAAACCTGCACAATTCATGTGATGCACTCTATTGTTCTCTTTTAATTGGCTTTTCCAAAAGGTGAGGTATCTTAAGTAGGACAAGGACAGAGTGATTGATGTTTCAATATTTTTCTGGACAAATAGGCTACATAGCATAATCTAAACACCAGTCACCACACAATTACAGCAGAGTATGTTGTAAAGAACTGTTTTTTCAAACCCTTTTCAATCCCAAATTCTTACTGGACACTTCTGACTGAGGTCTTTGTCCAAGAAGCCTATTTCTCATAAACCTTTTCTTTTGTTTTAGATCAATGCAAGCTTTGTTTATTGCTTTAGCTTTCAAGTTAGTAAACCTCAGACAAGTGTAGTTCAGAATTATTTTATTTAGACCTATTATTGACTGTGTGCAACATCAGTCAAACTAAAAGATTAGTGTGGGGCGTTACTTTTGTCTTAGCATCTCTGATTCTAGACTTTATACGTTCAACTCAACATCAGCACAGTACCAAATGAAATCAGTCTATTTAAATATAGGACTATTTCTTGAACAAAACAATGTAGTTTTATTTAAAAAGTGCCAATTTATGTTTGAGGTAGATTTTGTGTTCCAAAGGTGTGTAAATCAAAGTCTCAGGATCAATGGAAAGTCCAGGTTAAATAAAACTTGCATAGAAAAATACAACTCATTGTTCTTTATATCATCCTCCATCCCCTCCCTCTCGAAAGCTCCCCTGCAGAGTTGTCGGTTGTAGTACTTGAAGACTTCAGTAGACATAGTTTGATAGGATCATTATATGCAAAAAAGTGTAATGACTTGCCAAAATTATGAGTTATGAGCGCTCTGTTGATTTGGCCATTTGATGCAGAAAATTGCTGTAATGTTGCAAAACTGCAAGTTCTCCAAACATTGCAGGGATTGGTTGAATTTGCATTAATGATTGTGATTGCAAAATTGCACGTTCCTGGAGGGACTGTCTTTGTATGAATTTGACCCATTACATTGTGTAGACCGAAAGCTTGACCAGTAAATGACATGTATTTGATCTAAGTTTGCAGAAGTCCCTCCTCCTCCATCAGTCTTTGGAGCAGATGAAAGGAGGCAACAAATGGAAGTGTTTTAGAGTATAAGCTGACGTCACAGCCTGGTGCTGGCCGGGCATTAGAATTCCAGGCGATTGGCCGACCCTGCTCTGCCCGTCTCTCAGTGCTACAGGATTGGGGTTGGCTGGGTCAGCACAATGGAGACTCTAATTCCAACCCCCAGGGCACCTAATTAAAACTTACAACCAAGACAAACGACCTTTGACACTCATGCATCTCATGAGAGTCACTATACTGAAATCCCCATGACAGGGAAGTGAAGATTAGTGGGGGATCAACTTGTCCTTTTAAACAGTGTTTATTGCTTTGAAAATATTTGGATATCTCCAATCAGTTTCTGACTCATTGGCTAACTTTGGCCATCTGTAATTTTTCAAATATTATCTTTGGAATGGGCTAGGCCTATGTTTGAGCAGCTGGCATATGACTGGAGTTTTTGAGTCATCAAATTAGCTGAGGCTTCTGCAGAAACAAAACCGTTTACAGTTGTAGGCCAGTGGTTTTTCAGTCCTGGTCCTTGGGTCCCAGAGTACTGCTGGTTTTCCTGGTCTTACCAGGTGGTTAATTGCATTCACTTGGCGTCACAGATGTAAATCAGTCCCTGTTTAGATGGCTAGAGTGAAAACCTGCAGGGCTCTGGGTCCAGGGTGACCAGGATGGAGATCTTTTCATGTAGACAATAAGCTGGTTTTAAGTTACCCCAATAAAATGTCTGGTTGTGCCAATGGCAAAATATAGCCTAGGCTAAGTGGAGTAGGTCTACTTGATTCTCACAGTATAGGCTGAAATTGTTTGTTTTGGCACATATTTTTTTTTCAACCAGTCATTTTTTATGTTGGCAGTGATGTATTCATCTGTCTCATCAAGCACTGCTTCAGAAATTGTAATGTAATGACATGTTGCAATTATTAAATTAAATGGTATCAACTTTCTTGTGCCAGTAATACCTAATATTGTTCCTTTTTAAATTTTTCTCACTTGATGCAAAATCATATTATCATGTTTGTTTTTCTTTCTTTTTTCTTGCATAGCTGACTGATATGGCTGTCTAACAAACTGCCGAAGATTTCTTCATGGATCACAGAGGACAACAAAGAAAGAACACTGCATTTCTTAGCACACCTTGTAACCATAGAATCTGACCCACAAGCATTCCATCAAATTGACTTCAGTGCATGTGGCCTCTTCAGTTGTTCGTTGACATCTGTTGGGGAGCACAAAGGCCTATCACTATGCACTATAAATGGAGAGACATGAGCTGTGGGGATGCCGGGAGGAGCAGGCTTCTTCCGGGCAGGACTATCCCACTGGTAATGGGGCTTCTGGTGGCCCTGGCCCAGGGCACTGTGCCGGCAGGACAGCAGGAGACCCTGGTAAAGATGATGTCTGTGGAACTGGAGGCTTCCATGCAGTCCTCTATGCTCTCTGAGCTTCAGGCGGCAGCGTCTGCAGTTAGCGAGGGACCGCCTGTAGCTATCCCAGATTCCTCTGCAGCGTCAGGGGGAGTGCACACTGGCATCCCTGACTCCACGGCAATCGTGGGCCAGGTGTTTCAGTTGAGGGTTCCACCAGGACCTGCCAATGGAAGCTGTAATGTCCATGTAAGTACTCTGAAAATTTGGTATAACAGGAAAATGTCAGCATAAATATGGTAAATATAAAATGGTATTTTTTTTATGTACCAAATATTTGGAATGTAATATTGAGGCCTTCATAACCTAATCTTTATTGTTTTGTGTTGTCAGTTAAACAAATTGCAAATGTTTTCCATGTCAGCAAACTCACACTATAGGGAAATTGATCAGTCTGCAAAAATGATGTACACAAGGTTTCATATTATAAAAAATACATCACAAAATTACAAAGTACATTATCAAATTAGGAGATAGATCATTTCCTTACTCTTTACTGTACATGAAAAGCATTTTGGTTCCCCCATAACCTGGAAATCTGAATGTTGATTGGATAGGTTCCAAAAGCTCAACTTTAATGTTGTTCCAACATTTAGCACAACATTTATGTATGGAACTGAATTGGAACTGAACTGAAAGATATCTTGGCCTTGGCTATTCTACATTCCTGTATTCTATACGTAATAGGGGTATAGGTGAACTACATCCACAGTATAGGTGATATAATAGTTGAACTTGCATAACAATATAATGAGACTGTGCTATTGAATAGATCTAAGACAACTGTGAGATTTGTGTGTGTAGTGTGGGGTTTAGTGTGTTTATTACAAGCCTATAGAATTTAATTATTTCATGTTATATAATGTTCAGCATTGCACCATCTCTCTCGCAACATCTCTGTATCCATAATCCTTTATGACCATCTGCCTGATCACTATATTGTGCTTGCCCCCTGTCAATAGGAATGACAGAAGTAGGAGTTTACCTTACTTAGAGCTGCCATTTTTCAAAATCTCTTTTGAATTGGGAACAGTCATTTCCACAGAACAGAAACTGGCCTTCAGTATGTGGATAGTGAATGAAGGAAACAAAACATTTTCAGGTAGCACTGAAGATCTATGCAGTAGGCTTAACTTTGTAAACCTATTCACTCAACCACTTGATTCTTTTTATGTTATTCTTTCTTTTCCTTCTTGTGGACCAGAGTGGCCACATGGGCCAAAGTTTCTTAAGATTAGTAATTTTTCTGTCGCCATAGAAATACATAATGCATTGTATTTGTGCCCTCAGTTTTTATCACTGTGTCACTGCTGATTGAAGCTGACTGTGGTGCAATTTGTTCCAGCCAGACTTATGAATGAGATGAGATTATTATTGGTCCATAGTGTGATGCGGATTGATATCCTGTCATATAGTAATAACTCAAAATGAAGGGTGATGACTCAGATAGTTGTTATTATGAATAGGAGCTCACTCTGGCTTCCTGTTCATATTTGACAAGATTTGATAAACTGTATGGAATTGCAGAAATGAATTCTAGGGAAAGCATTTGGGCTGCTTGTACACATATATTTGAAAGTTTTATATGCCCCTTTTTTCTGTATTTGCCTAAATGCTGTCTCGCTGGCAAAAATTCTTCATCAAACCATTTCTGAGGTTTTGCCTTCTCATAACTGCTTATATCTCAAAAAGTGCGCTTTGTTTTTCCTCTTGTAGCTCACAGAGATGGGAAAGGAGACCTTACCCTCCTGGCTACATTGGGACCGAGAAGGCTGCGTTCTCAGAGGCCTGGCTCTGGAGCAGGACAAAGGTGTGCATCATATCTTGGCATCTGGAGAAGACATAAAAGGCAAGAATGGCAGTCAAGTGTCCCCCAGCACTGTCTTCTCTATTGAGGTGTACCCGGAAGAGCGGGCAGACACTGAACCAGCCCTGCTCGCTCTCCAGTCTGATATCGGCGGCCTCCAACCCTTCACTTGTGGCACAGAGGAGCCTGTCACTGTCCTCACTATCATCTTGGATGCTGACCTGACAAAGATGGTTGCTGAACAGAGGGTCAACCTGCTGGGCATTATGCGAAAGTTCTCACATGTGCCCCTGGAGCACATGCGGGTGGTCCCTGTTGTCAACAACCGTTTGTTTGACATGTCTGCCTTCATGGCTGGACCTGGGAATGCCAAGAAGGTGGTGGAGAATGGGGCTCTGCTGTCATGGAAACTTGGTTGTGCCCTTGACCAGAGCAATATCCCTGACATCAGCAGTGTCCAATCCCCAGCAAAGGATGGGACCATGTCAGCCAGGCTGGGGTACCCAGTGGTCGGCTGGCACATTGTCAACAAAAAGCCCCATGGGGTGAAACGGGTCAGAAGGCAGTTATACAATACTCCTACTCCAGTGCCCTCCTTGCTTCCTCCCACCACTCACCCTGAGCCCCCTGTGCGTGTTGTTCCCACCCCAACATCTCCCTCTATTGCCCCAGCAACAGACAACTCTGCTCCCCCTGTCCGGGGCCCTTTGCCTCTGCCAGTGAAGCCCACTATCAGGGTCAGAGATCAGATAGCCCACACACCTGTGTTGGGGCCTCCCCAACCCACCAGAGTACTAGGAACCACGAGCACCATCCCTATCCAACCTACCATGACCCGGCCTACATTTGTGGAGGCCACTGCTTTGCCAACACCACCAAGCACCACCAAAAGGCCCAAGACATCTGCCACAAAGAAACCCAAGAAACCCAAAACCTCTACCCCAGCTCCCCGGGAACCTAAGACCACCACAGCGAAACCACCCCGACGCACCACCACTCTGTCTATGGCTCCAGACTTGAATCAAAACCCAGAGATCCGCAACCCCATTGATGAGGTGAATGCATGGGTTGGCACCTACTTTGAGGTTAAGATTCCTCCTGATACATTCTTTGACAGAGAGGATGGTACTACTGACAAGCTGCGTCTGACTTTGAAGCGAACCCCCAAAGAAGCGGTGAGTGAAACCTCTTGGATTCAGTTCAACAGCACAATCCAGCTCTTGTATGGTCTTCCAGAGGAGCAGCATGAGGGCAAACATGAGTACTTCATGCTGGCCACTGATAAGGGTGGCAGAAGCATCATGGATGCATTTGAGGTTCGTGTCAACCGTTGGTCAACTAATGACAAACCCTCAGTTGTGTTTGCTGCCCGTTTCCATGGCGATCCCAAAACTCTGACCAATGATGTCCAGAAGAAGATTGTTTTGGCCAAAAAATTGGCCTATGCCCTCGGCGATCGCAACAGCAGCACAGTGACCCTGAGAAGCATCACCAAGGGCTCCATTGTGGTGGAATGGACCAATAACAGTCTCCAGCAGAGTCCCTGTCCAAAGGACCAGATCACCGTTCTTAGCAACAGGATCTCTGATCCCCAAGGCACACCCAAACTGGCCTTCACCAAAGCCATGGAGCCTGAGTTCAAACCCATTAACATCTCCATTCGTGGCACCAACAAATGTCAGAGCTACACCTTTGTCCCACCAGGTGAAGTGCCAATGCCTGTTCTCCCTACAGCTACACCTTCACCAGGCACAGGTCGTAGGAGCAGTGACGATGTTTACTTACACACTGTCATCCCAGCTGTGGTGGTGGCAGCCCTGCTGCTGATAGCAGGGGTCATTGCTATGGTCTGCTACCGTAAGAAGCGCAAGGGTAAGATGACCATTGAGGAGCAGGCCACTTTCATCAAGAAAGGAGTCCCTATTATCTTTGCAGATGAGTTGGATGACTCCAAGTCCCCCCCATCCTCCAGTATTCCTCTTATCCTTCAGGAAGAAAAGCCCCCACTGCCTCCTCCAGAGTACCCCAACATGGCTGGCCCCCACAGTACCCTGCTCAACCAGGATCTGCTGGAGGAGTATTCCATCTATCAAGATGAGGATCCTAATGCCCCTCCTTACCAGCCCCCACCACCATTCACTGTCCCCATAGAGGGTAAAGGCTCTCGCCCCAAGAACATGACCGCATACAGGTCGCCACCCCCCTATGTGCCTCCCTAACGCTCACTGGAGCTTTCAGTTTGGGAAGCAGGTGCAATGTAGGGATGCTTGTTTGTACGAAAACTACTACAGGAGTAATTTTACATGTGTTAAATGAAATGGCTTTGACTTTGTAGAAGAGCAGGCAACCATACCCATATATTTGACCATCATGGATAAGATACTGTATCAGACAATTCTACTACTGGCACAGGGCAACTGGATGGGACAGTTTGTAATTCCAGCACTCTTTCTTTTGTCGTCCTTCAGATCTGCTTTCGACTTCTTGCATAATCTTTTTTTTATCTGTTTTTTGCCAAGAAGAGTCAATTTTATCTTCAATGATGTACTGTTTCTATTGTATAGAAAATAATAAAGAAGCAGGAAAGACTGCAGCCCACAGGGCCTTGGAGCAAATGTCACCATGACAACAGACTTGAGGCTCTCCCTCACAATGTTAATCTTTATACGAGTTCAATATCACTCTTATCTGTCTTTGGGCCAGGTTTACTAAGATTTTGCACCGTTATTTCTAGAGGGGAATGAAATACATAAAAGCCAAACTGAAAGCATGAAACTGTTTTTATTTACACACAAACTTAACTTTGTTTCTTAGTCTTTGATCTTTCCCTGTTCTCTGCTTTGCTCCCTCTTGACAATAACATGTGCAAACCTTGCACTTATGCAAATTCTTGCTAAACCTCGCACTATATGTCTTGCGGAAATGAACATTGTAACTGGTAGTCCAATAAGGAGGATGATTTCTTTTTGTTTCCTTTAACTCACCACATGATGGAGATTTCCTCTGTTACTTGATCAAAAAGGACAACATTACACTGATCATGCCTGTTGTAGATGTAGCCTAATTAAGTTACAAAACAAATAATGACTTTTTTTTTTAATGTGTGTGCCACTGATCCTGCCTGTGAGATGAGATGATTGGTTTTGGTGTTGCCAAGGTGATGTCTGTGGTCATGACAAACATTGTGGGGTTACTACCACAATATTGAAGGGGCCAATGGGATGCTGTGGATCACAGCAGGGAGAGAATTGGTGACGTAAACAATAAGATGGATCCACTGTCTTACATTCAATTGGTTTTGTTGGTATGAGGGGTGGGGGGGGGCATACAGTACTGTATTATCACTGCTCTGCCTCTAGCTGCTGCACTGTATGTTTAGTGTGCTGCCTGTTATCAGTTCAGATGAGGCATGGGGACAAGAGTATGTACATAATGGTGTGCCTGTGAAATTAAAGAACTCCATAACGTTAGTGTTTTATCGGTAGAGTTAGTTGGGAAAGGGAGGGGCAGGGGGGAAATAATTTTATTTTTTAATTGTCTGTCTAGATTTATGATCACACAATCATAAAAAACGACTTTATAGGTTGTGGGGGTACAAAAAATTTACTTGCCCATCACTGAAAATAATGCATTATGTTAAGAAAATGATGGGGTAAGAAGAAACCACAACAATGTACGTGAATTATGTACATTTCATATCTGATATCACCATAAGAAAAAAATGGTTAAAAATCTAATGTTTTTACTGAGTTTTTGATACAGTCTTAAATTGTTTTATGAAAATATATTAATAAAGATGTACTACTATTTGTAAAGCCTCAAAGACCCTGTATATTCCCTTTTATTTTAAAAATGATTCAGCCAGGATTTACAGGATTGAGCTGGATTAAAGTTGATCATTTTATGTTTTCATTATTGATCCAAATCTTATTGGCTCTGTGGGTGATATATGTCAAAGAGCTGGTAAACTCACCATGCAATTTATAATGCAATATGTATTCAATATGCATTGAGATCATATATTGCATGTTATATTAAAAGAAATACTTGATTGGAGGGGCAAAATCAAGCTGGCCTTGCAGGGTTTTAAACTGGGCATCTCTTGACACATTGGTTTTAGAAGAGAAACCAAATGCTATGACCCCACTGATATCTATTCTGCCCTCTTTATGAAGTGGCAATGATCTTTGTCTGTTTTAAGCGCCCATATGAGTCCATACGTTAAGGTTAAGATTAATGAACATTGGCCAGTGCTGAATTTGTAAGTTTGAAGTATCCTACACAATTTTGTGTACGTCCCCTTATTATTTAGTATTTCTTGATACTCAAACATGTGAATCCAGATTATAAGAAGGGACCTATAGCATTATTGTAGCCTTGTTTTATTATGTCACATGCTTGACAGCATAGAACCAGGCTCCAATCAGGTCTATGGGTCTGCAAAAATACACAGCAAGCAAACCCCAGTGAGCCATACCAGTGTGATATTTTAAGAGAAGTGCTCCCTCTTTCTGGCATTTAGGTGGGCAGTTTCTCATATAAGGCTCTTTGTTTCTACCTCTCTTGAAGATGTATCTATCTATAACTATGACTAATATCTGCTGAAGGATTCCTTTATTATACAACTTGTGTTATGATGGTGTATTCAGGAGAGGTCAAAAACAATTCTATTAGCAGTTGGTGACGCGTTGCAGACCCATCAGAATGTTTTGTACTGATATTTGTACTGAAAATGTCTGTCAAGGAAGCGACAAACAGACATTTTCAGAACAAATAACAATACAAAACATTCTGATTTGTTGTCCACATAATACTAGAATGAAATCCTTCAACTGCCACGTCCTCAGAAAGCTTCTGGGATGTTGGTGGGATTTGTGTCATAATTTTAGCCATGAAGCACACTTTTGGTGGGTAGCACAGTATCCTCCTTGCTGCCATCCACAGTTGCTTTAGGAATTGGTCCAATTTTATCCGTGACTGAATATTCTTCCTTTTGCATCTTTAGACAACTGCAACATTACTGATGATGTTTGCATTCTCGAGCCAATGACTTCTAGCAAAGAGAGAGGGAGGTCTGTTGTATCTTTTCATTCCCATAACCTCTTTATAGACTCTGCATTACAGTCATTCAGTGTACTAGCTATAGTGGCTACAGGTTTTAGGTAGACTATGAAGAACCGTAAATGCCCACATGCATAAATCCCCAACAAGAAAGACCTAATTTTGCTTTATTGTCAGTGCTGTAATTATGTTATCTGCCCTCACCTCTCATTTGCTCTGTCTTGCCAGACTTGGTTATGATAACACATGATTGGTAATTATCAGGTATATTGCAAAATGAATGTAATTATATGTAATTATCATCTGTTTTATCAATTAGCCACGAACAATCTCACTGAGGGTGACCGACTCATTTACAAGAGATATTAGTACCAGAAGCCCTGTTTCCCAGAAATAGTATATGTGCAATCAAAGTTGTTAAAAATACACATTTCAATGGGGATACTCCATAACAAAAAGTCACTTTGACAAGGCATGCCTGATTATAGACCTTCATTAGTAACTTATGTACGTAGGGATATGTTTTTATTAATGGTCTCCATGAGGGATCACTTCCTGAATTCTATAATAGCAGCTGAGTAGTTTGACTCTACAAATGGAGCCTTACAGTAAGAGCAGCCAGTATTAGGTAATGAGGTTGTATCAAAACTTTGAGATGAGGCTTTCTTATGCCCCGCCACCTCCCACTCATCAACCTCCTCTTGCACTCATTAATAATGTATTGGGAATGAAAGTTAATGTATGTGATGAAATATGTATGAATTTTATGAGAACCTATGCAGAACTGACCTTTCAGTTGTTGATGTGTCTGATGCAGTGCACTTGCAAACCCTCTTCTGTGGTGGAAGCTTTGCAGCTCTGCATGAAAAAACCCCTACCTCTGCTCACCATGGCACACCACTTATCACCACTTTCAACATGTGAAATAAGAGTATCTATAGATATCTATACTAATACTTTGCTACAGAAACAGTAGGAATTGTTACGTATGCAGATTGTCTGCAAAATGTACAGTAGATGCATAATACAAGTATATAGCTTATACATATCTCTTGTTTTAGAGATTGGCAGAACACTAATCAAACCTTGTTTTTTTTTTGTAAGTGAGGTTATGATTTCCGGGATCATAACAAATTCTAATTAGCCACATAGCAATGCCAGGCCAACCTCTCAGTGCAAACAGGGGGGTAATTATTTCCCTTGCACTCTGTCATTGACACAAACTGTCAAATTATTTTAAAAGACTAATGATGCATCTTTGTATGCAGCCCAGTCATTGTGGAGGCTGTTAGCTGATCTGGTAGATCTGATAATTAGCAGTGCAGGTAACAGACAGGGTGTATGGTTGGCTGCGTAGTTAGGGCCGACTTCCCAAACTGCTGCTGAACTTTACCCTGGTGATGCCACAGATGGACATATCAGTAATAAGCTTCCTGTTGGAGGCCCAAAGCCCAGGAAATGTGCCACACAATTTTAAAGCATAATTATATTTTCAAGGAAGGAAGGGTTATGTTGCAGTATAATTGCATTAGATAATTATAAACAATCCATACCAAGTGTTTCACCTGATATTAAACAGAACAGAATGCTTCTTTATACAGAATGTAGTCCTACATCTGCAAAGATTCAGGATATGTTGTTGTGTAATGGCAAATGAACACAGGTGATATTGTCAATGTCACAGTTTGAGTTTAGAATAGTGTCTTGCTTCTCACATGTAGCCTAATGTAGGTAGGCCAAAATTAATTTTCAGTTCTGTATGTTTAAGTATGAACTGAACACACTATCAAATACACTCCTAAAGTTTCTGATAATGTGACATATGCAAGAAAACAAATAATGGGCCTGTTGTTCTTGACAAGGCAAGCTAGGGCAAGGGAAGACAGGGGGTTGTGGCCATTGTGCAATCTCATTTTTAAGAGGTGAATTTAATTGGTGAGTAACAGTAACACATTATTATGATTTAATTAGTCTAGGCTTGTATGGATTGCGTTAACGTTTTAGGCTATATCTATGGACAGTGCACTGGAAGTTTGCTAGTGGTTTGGTAACGTTAGTCTTGGTGATGACAGGTCTGTTTATGGGCTTATTAGCTGCATTGGTTGGTCTGTGTTGCTGTGTGGTTTTAGATGTGGAGTTTACGTGTATCACACGTAGATACCACTACTGACAACATTTACGGTCTTGGCAACAGTTTCCATCTCTGTCTCTCTCTCTTTCTCTCTCTCTCTCTTTTGTCAGGCGCTGTTAAAAGGGAAGTGTGTGTATGTGTGTATGCACGCTTATAGTCTCTTGCAGTACTGGAATTCCCCATCATGCAGTTAGGGCCCCACAACAAAATCTCCATGCCAAAATCGCTGCTGCCCACCAACAATGAGCACAGTGCCATCTTGTGAAAGAACGAAGTAACTTCATATGAATGCTCTTTAACTATCTGATACAATATGAGCCTGGTTGTCCTGAGCACTGAGCTGTCTGTTCAAAAGCACATTTAGTCATATTATTTGAATTGGATGTATAAATCTTGCATTTTGAGATAGGGTGGTGTGAAAGCAAGAGACAGGGAGAAACAGAGAGACAGAGAGTCCTGCAGTATCAGTAGATGGCAGTAGCATCACACCACGACAAAGGTAGAGATTAATAACATTTGCATGAAATCATCACATCTTTTGTACACAAGTAACAAATAACCTTAAATGGTGGTAAACAAAATACAAAAATGCTATCATCATTTATCATTTATATGCTGCATGTAGACAACAAGATCTTTGCTATTTGAGTTTAATTTATTGCATTCCAAGAGACACCATAACTCTATACATATAGGAATGAATAAAATATCACTGATATTTGCCGTTTACAGTGTATCAGCACTGAACTGACCCTCAATTAGTTCCCCTTAATAATAACACGTGTACTGCACTCTCTCGAGTCACACTTACAATTAGAAAATGTGATAAGTTAGAACAACTGTGAGACTCCATAATTCAGTCACAGATTTAGAAAGTGTAGACTAATTGCATTTTCCTCTTATCTCATAAATTGGATCCATTCCAGAGCCTGGATAAGAGTCCTTGTATTCAGTCAAGGAAGAACAGCAAAGAACCCATTCAAGTGAATGCTGTGAACTGTCAGAGGAACGAGCTAAGAAGTTGGGAGGGTTTGATAACCAGTGGGAGAAAACATGACAGATTCTGCCTAATACTGGCTGCTCGCACTGGCTTTCATGGTGTGTGCAGCATTTCAAGCTGCTCCACCTTAATGGAGCCTACTGCAGGGCTGTGGGGCAACAGTAGAAACTAGTCAAGTGAAAGGACATTAGGAATATTTGCATGGCTGTTCGGTTGGGCGTAGAGGGACACTGCAATAATAATGAGATAGCACCGAGGTTATGTTTAAAACCAGGCTCTGTCATGTCACACTGAACCACCCTCCACCTGATTTCCAAAGCTCACAGCTGAATCAACATGTTGTTGCCGTCTCCTCTATATTCGACACAATAAAGCGACAGCATCAGAGCCACTCTCCACATACCATGCAGCACATTCCACTCAGCGGTATGCGTCAAGGTGGAAACTCTTTGCTCATTCCGTGCAGTCCAGATAACACACAACAATTCAAAATAAAACTGCGAGCCGCCCAGTGTGCGCTTGCTGTACACCATTTCCACCTTTTACGGGCACTGTGTGATCTGCCAGTCTCGTGTTAGAACAGGATGTTTGCGCAAAGCTTTGGTCTCTGTGTCCTGCCTGCTCCCTGCTGGCCCGATGGCCAGATGGGTCAGTGACTGTGTAGATGGGGCTTGGCGGGCCCCTTCTGTTCTCTGTGAGGGGCCACTCATGGGACAGGAACCCCAGGGACCAGAATTATAGAAGCTGGATCACAAGGTGGGTAGATTGCAAGCTGACACACACACACACACACACACACACACACAAATGTGCATGCAGCGCACACACACAACCCCACACAGGTACATGCAGACATGTGTATTACATATTACATTATACTGGAGGAGAAAGATATTAGGAGGCACAATATAGACTGCAGATTAACAGAGAAATTAATAAAAGATAATGTGATTTTCCTTTTGTACATAATACGATAGAAGGCAGACCTATTCTCTTTTTATTGGATCAGACAAGCTGTTGAGGAGGGTTACATTACTGAAGTTGGATTTTTCTTACCATGTCATGTGGAAATTTAGTCAAGTCATCTTCAACTGTTATTGCAGCCCATTAACTCCATTGTGAAGATACATAATTGATGCCGCCTTTGGGTAGAGTTTAATCAAATGGAGAGTGTTCTACACTTCACAGACAACTGAAAAATGAGACACACAATCTTCAGTGATGTAGTTTGCAGTGTAAGACTATTATTCACTCTTTGAATTGATTTATTATAATTTGACTGTACACTTCCTGTACAGTCCCCGAGGCAAAACTCACAGATTTTATGCCATTAATGGTTGTGAATGGTGGGTTCATGTGAAGGATTTATGTGCCTGAATTAGGCTCAATTTTAAGATACGAGATTAAATAAAGGCGTAACACTAGTAGGCAGGTGTTGCCACTTCAAACAAACAAATTTATATGTGGTTTATTTTCCTGCTGTTCAAGGTTTTCCATTTCGTCTTTGTTTGCTGTATATTCCTCTCATTCTTCCACAACTATTCATTTCGATTTCGGTATTTTATTCCTATTCAAGCGTTTACTTTTCTTTGAAAGAACAGTGACTTGTGTGGGATGTGGAAATGCATTGTTTGTACCACGCTCCTTGAAATCAAGGGCTTAGCTCTCTAATCAAATTTCACAGCCAGCCAGCACTTATCTCTGTCAACTCTTGTTTAGGCCACAGACGTATCTGCCTTGGTCTAAATGCTCTTGACTTTTGCTTTGCCATGGACCTGTACCACGATTCAGTCTTAAAAATGTATCACTTCATTCTATGCATGTACAAGCTCATAAAGGAGAGCGACTTCTTTTATGCAGCCAAAGCATAACAAATATGCAACATATTCACAAGATGCATGTCAGCACGCACTATTTCTTTTCTCCATGAATGCCTTTTTTGACAGGGGAAATCAGTGTTGTAAAAATCACAACATTCAGAGAGCAGCAATTTGACGCACCTATTCAGCTGCAAATAGCAAAGAGCATTCGTCTCAGTCAGCCGTCTTAGTAACGCAGCAGTCAATTACATCCATGAAGTCAGATACGTGATTTTCCAATGATCGTTAAGCGGGGGAAAGACGAAATTAGTATCGAAGAGATGGGTGGGGGTGAGGGGGAAAGAGAGAGAGATAGATGGAGAGAGAGAGGTATAATGCTCATTACAGTAGAGACATACTAAATCCCCTCGACAAAGATGAGTGAAGATAAAGGAGGTGACTGAGCTAATTGTGTACTGTCAGAATTCATATCTCTAACGACTGTCAAATGAACAGATTTCAAATGTATTCTCTCCACCCACCAAGCTCCTCTCAGGAGTGGAAATGGTGTGAGAGAGAGACAAATAAATAAATACCAGGAGACACTAATGTGATGAGAATAATGCCTGGTCCCTTCCACTGATTAAAAATGCAATAACGTTGTGACACACACACACACACACACACACACACACACACTGTACAGCATCAGCAGGAAAAGCAGTAGCTTTGTGGATGCACAGATATATGAAATGGCACCCAGTGACCCTATATCAATTAATTCACTGGGAAAAAGAGAGGAATCTTTTTCTTGGATTGCTCACACCCAGCGCAGCAGAGCGATTCAGCTGTGAAGCCTGCTCACAAAACACACTCATTATCATCCATTAGATGATAATTACATGCAGTGCCAATGAGGAGATATGGATGATGCGATTATTGTCTAACCAATCACTATCTTACCACTAATTCTTAAATCATAGGAAAATATGTGGTGGCAACAGTAATTGGCCTGATATTTTCTATATGAGCGTATGATATCAATGTCATATAATCAGAATGTGGCGGCAGCGGACGACCCCGCCTTCTTGACAATTTCTTGAGGAGAGACAATAGAGAATGGAAGAGATACAGAGACAGAAAATGACAGGGAGAAACAAAAGCATTATAAGGAGGTTTTGAGCTCAAGAGGCAAAGAAAAAAATAAAAGAGTGTCTTTATCCATTCTATGTTATATCAGGCCTATATCAGTTGGTCAGTGAGGGGAAGCAGATAAGGTTTCACTCTGGCTGGAGTTGGATAATTGGACATTTATGGAGAGATAGGAGAGCCCAAGGCCCAGGAGCCATGAAACAGAGCTAATCTGGACTCAGCATCAGTAAATTGTCTGTGAAAGAGCGCATCAGGAGTTCTGACAAGATAAGGAAGGCTTTCCTCAAAGACAGAGCTGGACCAGACTGACACGAAGACTGAAAGGAAAGAAAGAGTGTGCCGTCAGTGCTGTGACTTGTAGATGTGACACTAGTCACCGTCAGGCATACGCATAAATGTACGTTTCATAGAACAGCAATGTCACTTTGTCATCTAAATTGGGTCGTACAGGCTTCGATTCCTCGCATAGTTAAGACAGTTTTGACAACCTTGTAAATGTCTAGACAGCTCCTAAAAGAGCCAGAACTACGGGCCGGCCCGTACTGTGTATGTTTTAAGAGGCTATAAAATCTATTGTTCAACTTCAAATGTTCCAGGCATAATAATCTACAGCCGACAGTAGACAACGATTTTGGAACATTTAAGTCTTCCTGCCTTGCTCTCAGTCGGCCATGATTAGTTTCCTCCCTTTGATGTTCCCATGATGCTCCCAGTAGACTGCTGCCTACAGAACAGGTGCATACTGAGCGAGCACTTATGCATGAGCCTTAAGAGTTCAGATCTGGGGTGGAACATGCCTCTCATTGTTCCAAAGGTGCAAGATGTTATCGAAACACGCCTTGTTTTAATGATCAGATCTTCTTTTGTGCCTTTCGAAGATTGCCTCTCCCCAAGTTGCATCTTTTTGCTTTACATCGAGATCCTGAAGACTGTTGCTTGGGTTGTTTCATATTTTTCTTTTTGCTGAGCTACAAATCTAAACTCTGTCCGGCCCCTACTGATTACTTGCACACAGACACTGACACAGGCAATTCATTTGGTGGGGGAGAGGCTAGTCTTAATTGGGCATAAGTGGGATTTTTCTTGGCTGTGCGCGAGAGAAAATGACAGACTGTGCGTATGAGAAGTAAAGACCATCTGGTCCCACAGGAGCTGAGGGAGTCGCCAGACAAATGGAAAGAGAAACAACAGAAAACCTGTGTGGGTAAGGATCTCGCTCCCTCCCTCTCTCTCTCTTACGCAAAAGCACCAACACAAACAGAACAAAGGAATCAGCATCTCTTGGTTATATATCATTTGCCCATGTAACAGCCTACAGGGAGGGACTTACCGGGTGAAGAAACAAAAGCCCCTCATGCATGCCCTATTCATGGCATGTTTTTATATAGTAATCAATATTGGAAATAGTAACATTCTGCTTTCAGGCATGCACAGGAATAAATAGTGGTTAGCTCATAAAGGCTAGGTCATCAACAGGACAAATTGATCTGACATCTATATTATTCATGTAGGGGGTTGGTGGTGAGGCTGGGAAATGGCAAGAGAGCGAGAGAGCGAGAGAGCGAGAGAGCGAGAGAGCGAGAGATAGACAGAAAGAGCAAAGGGTGAGTAAAGGAGTCAGCTAGTGGACATCCTCTCTCCTCCTCTCCCAGGGCCTCATCTCCTCTGCTTGACAGCGCTGCTCACTGAGCTTGCTAATGTGCCCTGTCATGGGGTGAGACAGTAAACGAGCACATGACATTTTCATCAGTTTACAGAAACCCATAAACAACACAGTGATTAATGGTACTTATTCACACGTCAGTGTAAACATGCAATGCACTCTCCCACTGAGAAATACAAACATACTCACACACGCACATGCATGCAAATAATTATGATATACTGGCTTATTTAGTTGTATAAAAGATAACAAAATGATTTTATTACATGTTGATAATTCGACAGACATCACAACATACTTGCATGATTGTTCTGATATTAATGTTTTCCACACCATTAATTAGGCATAATGTACCCAGTACGAAACTATATAAAACAAACATGCTTGCAGATACAAGGGGGGGCAATTTAACAACAGATTAAAGCCATATTCTGTCATGAATGAAGTTCAGATTTGGTAAAGAAACAAATAAACCGCAGAAGGATGCTTAAGCTCATTATCATTTTCAGAATTTATTTCGCTTTTTTTGTTTACATCAAATAGAACAGACATACATTGGCACATGCAATGTGAACACTTTGTGGTGCTTTTCATTACCATCCAAAGCCAATTGAACAAAGACTGGATATCTATTTTTGTACTCCAAACATGAAAATACTCTCAAATATTTACAAAAAATATAGTTACAATGCCCATCACTCTAACATAATTATCTGGGTTAAATGACTGATTCAAGTTGATTTCATCAAAAGAAAATAATGTGGCAGAGCTTGCTATTCAAGGTGATTAAATCAACTCCAGCTTGTTGAAAGAAAAAGAGGCACAGAAGAAATCACTTATAAACAATACAAAACATAATTCAGATAATGGGAACTCCAAGAGAATATGGCTTTAATGACATTTCAAAAGAAAATATCTTGAAAACAGATCCACTGTCCTGTCCTTTTTCGCGGTGGTCCTCGTTCAGAAAGACCCCTTTAGCAGGCAGGTTGTTCTCTGTCAGAGAGAAGGACAGGAGGAAAGTTTGAACCCACAGTTTGGTTCTAGAGGCCGGCCCAGTCTCACTGGCCTACAGCTGTGCTCGTCTCTGTCAGGACTCGTGTATAATGTCTTGATGAAAGTTGGACGCTATCCACAGTCCTGGAGTGCATAGGTAGGTAGTGCTGGGCTGCCTGCCCTCTCTCCTGTTTCTGTCTGTCTTTCTCCGTTTCTCTGCGTCTCCTCTGGTGCTCCCTTCACTTTGCCATCACAGATAAAGGACAAAGAGCATTCAATTCAAGCAGATCAGATCCTGAGGTTGTTGTAACTCACGTATGTTTTCTTGGTTGCTTGACCTGAGAACAGAGACAAGATGATGGTTTACTTTGAGCACTGCTGTCAGTTCACAAGCACAGGCAAAGAATCATCATCCGCCTGGTACACTCTGCATACTGTGCCATGCATTCTTATCACCAGCTGTGTGCAATCAGTAGCAGCATTTTCTGGACTAGTGTATCATTTCAAATCACTAACGCCCCTGTGTCAAACCTTGGTTTCTATTTTCAGATGTTAACTAGCGATAAAAAACACAAACACCACACAAGTGGGCACCGAACAAATGCTAGGCCATGCAATGTGATCCCAGTCTGGATTGCCATGGAAACATATCAGAATGTGGCTGAGTGCCTAGGTAGTGTGTGTGTGCGTGTGTGTGTGTTTGTGTGTGTGTGTGTGTGTGTGCATGTACGCGTGTGTGTACTGCACCTATGCAGCGTTATCCCTCCTGTCTAGCGGAGAAGGTCGATGTACATTGTGTTTTCTTAAGCAGAGGCATTGCTATAAATTCTCAATCTACTGCTTTAATGTTGCCATGGTGACCATCTCCCATGGGCTATGCAATTAAAGTCCTACCACTTCTTTACAGCCTCATTTTGTAGTCTTGGCCAGCAACTATGATGAATAAAACATATGTAAATGTACAACGGATTTTTGCTGTTAACCATAAACAGTCTTCAGGAAAAGATCAGTCTTTTAGAGCAAAATGCTGTGTCTGTGTGTGTGTGTGTGTGTGTGTGTGTGTGTGTGTGTGTGTATTTGCTTGTATGGGATGCAGACATATACCTACACTATCGTCTTAACTTTCAATATCGATAGCTGGATATTCATCTCATTAGATCTGGTATCATAATTTTTCTTTCTTTCCTTGGCCTGCTGTTTGTGAGGTTAGATTTCCTCACCACAATATTCATTGTTCATGAACTGAAATTGATCTGAAAAGCATGAAGTCATCCACACATGGCTGTTTTGGATCATTTATATCAGGATAATTACTACAGGGACAGTAGGGCAGTCCAATATCTCTGAATTACAGGGTAAATCCTCCCTTCTCTGAGAGGCATAATCATGAAGATATTAGGCCATATCAATACCAATGTAAATCTGCAGTGCTGCTAATGCTCTTAATCCCATAAATCATTCTGAGTCATCTCATACAGGGCTGATGGGGCCTGAAAGGGAGGTATTTGGCGCTCTGATGGTTACAGGAGTTGACGGACAGTCTCCAGGGACGATGGAGCCACAGTTCAGGTTTCGGGGCGGTCATGCACATAAATTCGCCATTAATAAATGTCACTTCCACTGCCGCTAAAATAGAAGGGCAAGAGGAGGAGAGAGGGAAGCAGAGAGGGGAGACAAGGCGAGAAGACATTCGTGTAGGAGAGACAGAAGGTGAGAGACACGCAGAGCAGATGACACGGTACACTTTTGGGAGGGCCTCCTGGAGACCGGGCCCGTCAGGGCTGAGCCGCCCTGCTTGGGGACTTTTGATGTGCTGCTGCGACAGCTGTTGAGGTTTCGCCCTCTATGCAGAACGTGTTCGCTCGATGAGCCACATGTGTGACTGGCAAGGATGTGCTCCCTCTCCCCCAATACACTTACATCAGCTCTCTGACTTATGTGTGCATAACTCACACGTACAGTCACACACCCATACGCACATTGAGACACACACACACACACACACACACACACACACACACACACACACACACACGACACAAGCTCATTCAGCTCATGACAGATGAGTGTGACAATTGCTGGATGTTTGGAGAAATTCCCATGAAAGCCTGTCATCTCATCGTCATAATTCAAAGAGGGGTTCAGTGGTGCACCTGTTGGTGCCGTGATCGTGCTATGTGATTAGAAGCGATGCGGGAGAAGAGGCCTTTGGAGCCTGTGATGTGTGATTTGCATGAGCTGTCAATCATCTCTGTCTTCATCCTGACAACTAGAGGAGAGCACAGAGCTCCCATGGCAACATGGGTCTAAAATCCAGCTATGGCAGTTCTCAGGTTTTTCCAAACTCCTTTCTACTGTTGGTGTTTCTCACCCAAAACACACACAAACATTCTGATTTGGACTATATCACCCAACTATGGAAGTACGGCTTCCCCACTCTAGTAGTAATACCCAGTATTATCTTTGCTAACAGGATCATGCCTACTGTTTCAGATGAAGGGTGGTGTGAATAACACACAGCTACAGAGACAGATTATCTCCTTCCTTCCATTCGACACAGCCCTGCTTCTTAAAATCTCTTCACAGAGCAAGCCCCCCATGTTCTCTCCTGCTTACTGCTGTTCACTTGGGCTAAAGGTCTAACCATACATCAGGGAGGGAGATAACAAGGTCCCTTCTATAGGACGCGCTACATACTCTCTACCCAAGATGTCACATAATTAAACTACTAGAATGGAACAATCTAGGGAGAGACTGGAAGTATAAGAAAGATTAGAAAGACATGCCATTCAAGATTCTAGGGAAAATATAAAGATATTTAAGAGCAATCGAAACTTCCAGACTTTCTTGTACAGAAATATATGGAGCTCTCAGCTCCCGGGTCTCTTCCTGCTCTGTGTCATGGCCTCATCTCTATAAATCCTTTAACTCATTCTTGGAGAAACAGACTGTCACTGGGCCTACTGTAGTATGACTCACAAATAGCTCATATGAAATTCATGTGCATATGATGGTGGCTTTCTCAGGCTTCATCATGGCCAATGTGACTAACTCTGATGCATAACTTGGACCTAACATGGAAAAGCAGATACATTGCGAGAGATGTTTTTTTTTTTGTATTGTACTGATCTTTGCATTCAGAGCTTTACAATAGGATATTACATAATAGGGGTCTATACATTATTGTTGAAATGATTAATTATTATATCAAAAAAATACATTTTGATCAAACTTTTTCTGATGTAAAATGGGTCTTTTCTCACGCTTGTGATTGTCTCATTATTTGGCAGGGTGACTTACTCATGGGGTCAGTGGCGGGGTTCTCACACAGCTCGGTCTTGGCCTCTCCGTTGGGCCTCTCGTTGGGCTTCTGGGACAGGCGTGATGACATCGTGGCAGCTGTGACCACAGCCTTGAAGCTACGCTTCCTCTTCTGTACATTGAGCTCAGGGTGGAAGATAATGATGTACACCTTGGGCATGTAGAGCATGCCCAGTGCTACTGAGGCACTGAGGTTCATGGAGATGGTCAGGGTGGTGGTCTGGATGTACAACTGGAAGGGAACAAAGATAGGTAAAAGGTGATTTATAGTACAGATAGAAATAGCAGCGAAGATATTGAAAGTGGGCAATTCCCTTTGTATCAGGTACAATATCTTATCTGGCAGCTCTGTAAGTCAGACGAAGAAAGAGAACAAGGCTGGAGGAGCATTTTAAACACTTATCTAGAGGAAGTCAGGAACAAATCAGAGCCATTATGGCTAAACATTTGAGGCCAATTATAGTACTCATCACACTGCTGTGGGGACAGTGATGAGGCACAACCTAATAATAATCATAGCCCGGTAACAATATCTGAGCATTCAGCCAAAAAACTTCACTAGTCATTGTCCTTTGGTCAAGAGTGTAGACAAACTTCCTGGTCACAAGACCTATAGTAGGATATGTTTATTTTTCTACTGATATAGCTTCAGATGACCTGGAAGTTCAGCTGAAGAGAATGAGAAAATGACTAACAGCATTATCAGACTTTTATCCATAGGTGGTCTGGATATTTTCTATGTGTAGCTGTGGGGAAAAGAGCAGTCATGCATATGGTAACATAATCCAACAGCGTTTATTAAACCCTGACCTGCAGCTACTCTGCCAATACGGTTCATGCGTATTAATGACAACAGCAATAGCATCACCATGGCTTTATCAAAATATCCCCACATGGCCTCCTTCCTCCCAGTGTCTCCACTTGGACCCTTGGCTAGATTGATGGACTAGACTGTCAAGGGAGGCCCTGCCTTTGATATGCTGCAGTCACCTTTCCTGTCCCTTCATATTAGGAGTTTCATCTAACCACTGAAGCATTCATCATACCAATCTACCGGCTCTGCACTACTATTACTTACTACTACTATTACTGTAGCCAGGCCTTTTTCAATGTAAATTCCACCTACAGTACAGTAGATGAAGATGGATTAAGAACACATACAGTATACGGGAAGGCTTGCCGTTTCTCTCCGCAGCTCTGGCAGCATTTGAGTGCCGCCTGTGAAAGGCTCTCACTGTGATAAGTGGTTTAAGATCATTCATAAGACTGTCATTCATGTGAGCCATAAGCAGGTACATTTTGTTAAGTGCTTTCTCCACGACATTCCTTTTCATAAGTTACATAACACCTTTCACATTGTTAAGTTAAAACTCTGCGCTTACATAACCTTTGATCACACTATAATTTAGGTATGCATGGATTTTATGTGCCATTTTTAAAAGGCAGTGATTTTGGAAGCCAGTAATTCAGCATACCTGCAAGAGGCTCTTGTTTTGCTCAAGGGTCTTGGAAGAGAAAGAACCACTTGTAGAGGGACATCACTGTTTCAAGAGCAGACCACCGAATCCACCTAACTAATCTATTGTACTTGAAAGCATCAAATGCCACTTATATGCTTTTCAGTCAGCCACTGGTAATGCGGATGGGAAGAGGATACAATTGTAAACACATTAGCCGTACTGTATATCTGCATAGCAGTGAGACGCTCCCTGAATCAGTGAGAGGAAGAAATGTCACCATTTGCATAGTTTTTCTTGGTAAATAGCACCACTGATGGTAATTCCTTTCATACAAGTAGAGTCATTTACATGCCAGTCATGCCTTTGTCTTCCGATCTCTGCCAATCATTCAAATACCCAATATCATCAACATGCCAATACGCTCAATTGCCTCTCTCGCTCTCTCTTTCTCTCCCCCCTCTACTCTTTCTTCCTCTCTCTACCCCCTCCCCTTTTTTTTCTCTCTCTCTCTCTCTCTCTCTCTCTCTGTGGAGCGACATCAGAGGCAGTGATCTGGCTGGCGCACCATGCATTAATAACCGTATGAATATCACAATGCTCGTATCAAGCGGCTCTTGGTGCTCTCCGTTCTGTGTCACTCTAAACTGAGGAGAATGGAATTGTTGTGCGTGTTCTAGGTGTTGGTGCCGTCAATTTACAGTGTTTGTGATTGGATATTGGGACAGCTGATCAAAGCCTGCGGTAGAACATGCTTTGTCATATCTAATCACCAGAGAATCTCCACCCTTTGCTATGTTTCCATGTTTGGTAGTCGGTAACCTGTCTGGTATCCATAGCAACACTACGGAGTTTGCTGCAAGCAACTAAAACACTGCTGGAATAAGCGTTTAATGAGATTCTGATACCTTATACACTGCAATGCTGACCCTATCAGAACTGATTTATTGACCGTGCAGGAGAGTTGATTTGGGAGCAGGCACACAATGGGGATTCTTGCTAATACTCATCCCACACAAGCAAAACCATACACACCAAAACGCATGTGTATGTTTGCACTCCCGCTAACACAGGCACACATGCACAAACACACACGTACACACACACACACACACACACGCACACACACTCTACAATCCACATCATTTGCCTTACTGTCCAAGCTCTTATCACTGAGACAGGGGGTTTTTCCAATGTGCTTCTGTATGAGCTTGACCCAAATTCGTAGCCCTCTCACCCACCACAAGAATGTTTAGCTTGTCACAGAACATTTATAATTAATTCCTGTTGCTTTAACATAAATAAATACATGAAGTCAATTTCACAACTGCTTGGCAACTCTCTATTTATAGCCGCAGTAATGATTTATTAACATCCTCATCAGGAATCAAACGATTGCCTGTGAATTTTACATCTCATTGACAAGCCAAATGCCAACATCCAGCCACAACAAACGGCATGTCTTCCATTTAGACAAAAAGCTGTTGAGGATAATTCTCATAATTATACCCACCAGGGATATACTTACTGCAAAGGCAATTTAGTCTGGTATGGTGGAGTACTATAAATGCACACAGCGATAAGGACTTGATTCAGTAAGTGACAATTAGAATGCTCTCTGCCCCGTTAGAGAATGCCTTCAATAATGGATCTGGGGGATTTGCAGTCTCCTCTCAACTACCTGGATGTCTCTTGTTGTTTTGGGTGGCCTACTTTCTAGCCTGGCTCACATCATGAATAACTCTGCCTGGCTGCCTGCCACAAAGCACTATTCCATACTGAGGACCCGGCTTTGCTTGTGAATGGCCTCCTCATCTACACTCTGATTGGCTGTCACTCTTTGACATAAAGTTCCCATTTCTGAGCTTCTGGAGATTAAAAAAAAGTAGAATGACTGCTTTCACTTGAGAAAGAGACTGTAACACACACAACCCGCTCTGCATGTGTATGAGTGTGCAATTAACAGTCAAAAGGATCTGAGGAAGAAGCTAGTGATGTTTCCCCGACAAGAGAATAACTTTTGTTAACATATTTATACAGAAGTCTTTTTGTTAACATTACAGGGTTATGTTCATTTTGCCGTAGACCACCGAAGCGTGACGTAAATTTTCTGCCCAAATAAGGGATTCCAGTTCCATCGCCTTGTAAGACTAATGGGAAAATGAATAGGGGTGTAAAATGATTGCCTTTATGCTACTATTGACTCTTGTCGCTTTCAAGGGTTCCTCTATTATGCATTTCTTGATTTGTTGAGGTGGATTCTGATGGGTTTTGAAGCTGCAATGAAAAAAAAGAAATCACACAAGCCATACTTCGCATTCCAACATTTTGTGGCTTTGTGAAGGAAGGATAACATACAGTAGACTGTAAAGAGGATAACACAACTTCTGCCTCATGGTTGTTATCAAAATATTGTTTAAAAATTCATTCATTACTGCGTTTAACAACTCTGTCAGTAATTTCTACTTACATTAGGCTATTTCACTCATTTTAACAACAGAACAATTGGCAAATGGGATCCAAAACTCCCATTCATTTTCATCACAGGCGGAAAAAAAATTGATCCGGATATAATCGAAAAGCCCTGAAATGACGACACTTCGGTGGTCTATTTATGTTCCAGTATCTTCCTCATCTTGTCAGCTGTTAAAAATTGCCTCTCTATTTTCAGTACAACCCAGAACTTCACATTCTTTCCATCATACCTGACCAGTTTAAGCTTTTTGCCTGCAGTCTGCCTCTGGTGCAATCTGCTCAAGGTTCCAAACATAAAACAAGTGATCCACCAAGAGCATCTCAAATATCACTTTAAACAGATTGGGCCTCCCCACAAAAAGTGTCAAGTCCAACTCTCATCACGTAGAGTTGTTTTCAGAGAGACAGGAGGATTAGAAGTTGCAATTTCAGGGACGAACTCCTTTTACTCGCTAAAAATTGAATGAGGAAATTTTGCCAAGCATCCTTAGCTATTGCTAATGCAACTTGGCAGCCCCGTCTGTATTCAAAAAGTTCATGTGGGTATATAAGCCATCTTACAAGAGCCTAAGTAGTTTCAAGACATGTGTTGAGGTATGGAAGTTTGTGTGACTTGTTGTTCTTTTTTTACGCATGGTTAAGCATGTGGATGTCTTACTAGAAAGTTTCTGTGCCTCAGGGGAAAAAGTTTCATTGTGTGGTGTCTGCTTATCACAATCATGCCACTCTTCTGAACTGTGTTTATATAAATGCTGTAAAGGAGCGCTCTGTTTTGCAGTCAAAGATGTTGTATGAGAGATCTCACATTCAGTGACAGCGTCTGTTCAGCCTATTTGCTTGTTCTCTTTGTCAAAACATTACACGTGGAGTCAAGTAAGAGTCTGTTGTTGTGACTTTAATTGTTATTACAAAATTGTTGCACACATTTCGGTAGTGTCATTTTAAGATTGTTTGAAAGATTGCTTGAATAGCCCTCCCCCACATAATAATACGCCGGCCTGGAGTTTGTTTTCAAAAGTCGATTGATCTCCAGGCATGAGGAGAGCTGAATTTGGATGCTGGTGATTCTCACAGTCATTAACTTGAGTGTGCTGAGTAGTTGACTGAGCACATGCAGGTGCAGAGGAGGCGCGGGATGCTCTGTGATCTTTTGTTACCATTTTCGCATGGCTTCCCTCAACATGAGTTTGAATGGGCGAATCGGAGGGAGGGGGAGGGAGTCACAGGTGTGGAAAATAAGGGCATCTAAATAGCATTGAGTTAAAGAAAATTCACTCAACGCAGTCACAGCTTGGGCTACAATACAATAACATAACATAAGGTTGGATAGATATCTGAATTTTTAGGATTAACACTGGCAGCTGCCTGGCATCGTATCTTCACAATGTTTTCGTAAATCTTTTGATAATGGACGACCCTGAATCGGGAAGATTATTCAAATCTGCCTGGGTGGTTTGTAGCCACATGCACATACACACACACACACACACACAGACAAACACAATAGGGCAAGGTATTTGTAAAGTAAGAACTACTAATCTGCCCCTGAGCACACACACAGCCTCCTACATTCAAAATGTGCATGCACAAGCAGGTACTCACATACGTACACACACACTCACACACAAGCACACATTACAACGGTGGTTTGCCATGGGGGCCCAAAATTCTCTCACCTAATCACACTATGTATTAAATAAATAGATAATACCCAAGTTGTTTCTCCCATCACACAGTGAAATAGTCATAGAGGTATCCTACAGGAAGACAATCCCAGCAGTCACAGTTAGAACATTCTGTCTAGTTTTGGCAGGAAAAAATAGGTGTGTGTTGTCACGATGAATGGGTGTGTGTGCAAATAAAGGCTACGGGGACAGGGTGACTTCTCAAAACTTCAGTATATGCCGGCTGAAATGATACATAAGGTGGTTTCACTGTACATGTACCACACTGTAGCTTTTGGAAAGGATGTTATCAAGACATAATGAAGGCACTTGTCTCTAGCAGTGGCTAGAGAGCCAGCAGAAATGGACCCACAAAGACCATTACATCATGAAGCTGCGGTGTGAACCAGAGGTGAGTGTAAGGCAGGAGCCGGTGTTCAGAAAGAGTTAACTGCATAAAGAGGAAAGATAAACACATTACTGGCTCGCTAGCCGCCGCGAGTAACATAATGAACTCCTAATCGCTGCTGAGGGTGTAATTCATCTATGAAATCAGCAGCAAATTGAGATGAGGAAAATCAGTTTCTGATCCATCTCGTGCGGTAGCTTAGCAGGAAGGATATTGAACGGTGTGCCTCTCAAAAGGTTAGGAGTAACACTTTCCTGTCAGCATCGATATTCTGTCAGTGGAAAACTTCGCCTGCGCTCCATCATGTACACATGGCCTGCCAAGCATCACGCGCGGCTCATGAGTCGAGCAGATGCGTGCATTTGTATTCTGCCCAGTACTAGTCAGATAAGCAATGACTAGCACTGAAGGTCAATATGTCACATTCTCAATCAACTCCAGTAGCTCCCAATGTCAAATGCATTCTAGAACGCAGTTGTCAAGAAATGGAATGTCTTGAATCAAGCTTCTATTTACCAACCCCCCCCCCTTGCCTTCCTCCTCCCCCAGCTCCTCATCCTCCTCTTCCTCCACCTCCTCAACCCCCTTGTCTCCCTCTCCAGAATGAGGCATAATAGTCTATGTTGAGCCCTAGGCGTGAGAGCTAAGATAATGGCATCAGGAGCTGCCTGCACCCCCATCCCAAGCTCTCCTCAGGCATTTCACAGGATTCTGGTGCTTAACATCAGCACCCCCCCCCCCCCCCTTTTAAAACGCCTATTTTGGTCTCTGGTGGTCCTTGTGTGGGTTTCTATGCACATCTGAGCCATATGAATTTGAAATCAAAAGAAAATGAGCCTATAACTTATACAATCAATGCATGAGTGTGTGTGCGTGTGCCTCCTTTAAGTACTGTATTTATGTGTCTGCATTTATGTGCTTGCATTTTCTGTTTGCACAAATATGCCTGTGTACGTGTGTTTGGACAAGATAAAAACAGGGCAGAAGGAATGAAAGGAAAAGGTGTGAGAGGAGGGAGAGAGAGAGGGAGACTTAAAGAAAGAGAGAAGGGTGGTGAGACAGAGAGCAAAAGAGAAAGGGATGACTCACCTTCTCTGCGGACTGGGCTGTGCCAAAGAAAATGGGGATGAAGGCCAGCCACACTATGCAGGTGGTGTACATAGTGAAGCCGATGGGCTTGGCCTCGTTGAAGTCTTCAGGTACATCCCTTGTCTTGATGGCGTAGATGGTGCAGGTAACCATCAACAGGATGCTGTAGCCCAACGAGCAGATGATCTGTAGGTCTGTGATGTCACACTTCAGCACGCCACGGGCCAGCATGGGGTTGATGGTCTTCTGCTCGTCATAGTCGATGATGGTGTTGGGCGGGTCGACGGCAAACCACACCAGCACCCCCAGCAGCTGCACACAGATCAGACTGGACGTGATGGCGATCTGGGAGGTGGGGCTGATGAAGCGCGGGGCCGTGACTGTCTGCTTGCCCTGCTCGAAGATGCGGTAGATACGGTTGGTCTTGGTGAGCAGAGCGGCGTAGCTGATGCACATGCCCAGGCCCAGGAAGATCCTCCTGAAGGCGCACACTCCCACATCAGGCTTGGCGATCATGAGGAAGGTGATGATGTAACACAGGAAGATGCCCGTTAGCAGCACGTAGCTCAGCTCGCGGCCCGACGCCCGCACGATGGGTGTGTCGTTGTAGCGCACGAAGGTTGCCATGACGAAGATGGTGGCGATGATACCGAGCATGGCCAAGAAGACGGGAATAATCGCCCAAGGAGAGTGCCATTCCAGCTTGACGATGGGGATGGGCTGGCAGGCGGTTCTGTTGGGGTTGGGCCTCATGTTGTAGGCACACAGTCTGCAGGAGGTTTCATCGTACTGGTACTGGTAACCATCACACAGCTCACAGTGCCAGCAGCACGGCATGCCCTTTACCCTCTTCTTCCTCTCGCCAGTCTTACAGGGCAGACTGCACACGGAGATGGGGACGTCCTGCTCCCCGTCTGGCCACTGGAGCTCCTCCAGCTGAGAGGGAGATGACAGAGAACACAGGAGGAGAGGGAGAGGGAGAGAGAGAGAGAGAGAGAGAGAGAGAGAGAGAGAGAGAGGGAGAGAGGTAGCACCTCAGATGAGAAACCACGTTGATAATGTATTACCTGAATGTTCATCATGGCAAATGGCTGCAGGTTGGGCATGATAACATTCATGTCTACTGTTCCAACACAGCTTACTAAATGGGAAGCCACTAATCAATATTTAATGAATCTAATGGAGTTACATTCTCTGTAACAGCATAAAGTCCAATGGGACTTTCATCAATCTTTGCAAAAAAAGATGTGAATTACCTAATATAGTACAAAATCTTTCTCACCTATTTCTTACAGGGATTGTATTTTTTAATACCTGAAAGTAATTGAAATCACCATGGCAACAGAGCTTACCTTCATTCAACCAAATGAAAATAAAGAAACTACGATATGATATGCAAAAAGACATCATATTATTAATAAATACAGGAGCCAGTGAGGTATGAATTATGGAATGAGAAAGAAGGAGAATGGGATTTAGCATTGCGGAATGGCTATTTTAGAATTTGCTAAGCTATTTCTATTTATGATCTTGTCATCAAAATGAAGAGTGTAGTACAGGAAGACACTGAAGAACGATCAGAGACACCATTCCAAACGAACTGCATGTATTTCTATCAGATGATTTTGAGCACAAACTGTAGTCTCAACATGTAAGTCAGTCTTACGAACGCATGAATAAATGGAGTCTCTAACGGCCCTCACATATTTTGATAGAGGTCTGAAATTGCTTTGATAGTACTCTGGGCTGATCTTTTGATATAGTGTGAAAGCATACTGATTCTTGGCTTAAAAGGTACCAGAAGAGTAAAGGTGTACTGACATGGTTTGGGCAACTTCACAGCAATGCAGAAGTCATGTGTCAACATAGTCAATAGCAGTACAACAAATGAAAAGCAACTGAAAACGCATCTAAAAAAAAAAAAAGCACACATTCCTTGATGAAAAATAAACAAAACTTCTAGTGGTAGGGTTATGAAGTTGTAATTTTTTTCAGTGTCTCTATAACTGATCTGACATCATAGAATTAAAGGCTGCTTTGAGCGAATGAGTGTGGAATGGCATAGCAAAAAGTGCCATTGAAAATTCACTGATATATATTTTTTTGTGATCATACAGTATGTGTGCACCATGCCTTGAGTTTGGGACTGTCTTCAAAACCCATCCATTTTTTTTTTCATTTTTATCGTTTGAAAGAGTTTAAACCAATGTGAGTACACATGTAATTTCTCTAAGCCCGACCACCAAGGTACTACACACACACACACACACACACACACACACACACACACACACACACACACACAGTCTACAGTGGGCTTCTGTTGTGTGTACCTGTATGACAAATGTGTTGTTTCTGTGGTGTCTGGGTAGATTATCATCTGCCATTTATCTGGGGGCATGAAGGTGCCATTTGTTATTTGGACAATGAATGGTGCTCTCTGGAAAGCCTCCCGATTACACACAGTGTGGAAACAGTAATGAGACCAACAGCACTGTTGCTATGGAGACCAGAAGGAAGATTTGTCACCTTGGACTCATACGGCTGCCATAGTTTTCATTTCTGTTGTGTTAGTTGCTGATTCCACAGTTAATTTGAGTTTTTGTGTGATGCAACAGTTAGATTGAACTTATTTATTGATGATCAGAATATCTGTCAGGATGCTCATTCCAAGGTTGCATTTAAATTAGGTTGCTCTTTCTATGTGTAATATAGTACAGTATAGTACTTATGGCATTGGAATATCATTGCATTGTAACAGCAACTGGTTTGTAATCACACGAAAATAGAAGTTTTAGCAACAAGCCTTGTTCCACCTGTGCTATCTAAGCCATTCAGTTGAATTTAATTCCTATGTTCCACAGAGCTTTCTGCCAGCCATTATGCAAATGTTAACTCATCTGTATGTAAATGTCATTTTTTTAATTTATTTTTTTTATATCCGAGTTGCGTAGACATTACATAGAAATTTCAGCTTAAGTTTCATCCTATTATACTGACATAATTTCAGCCCGTGTTTACTCTTAAAATGAAGTAAAACTCTCATCAGCTATTATCCATCATCCAAGCCAAGCCTTGTGTTGTGAGTGTCTAGATACAGTAATAAAGCCTTTGTCTATTACAATGGGTGTAAACCAGGCACTAAAAACAGCAGCACAGGCAGCTGTCGCCAACTGTGCACCTAATTTTAATATTTGCATATAATATTTTTTTGCAGGTGAATAAAAAGTTGTTTAATAGCATACCTAATGTGACAGACCAAAAATAACCTGCTTTTCTCCCCCTTCATACATTTGTTTTAAAATCTTTCTTTTGTCAGTTCAAGTGCGTGTTTTTTTCTCGTCTGAAACACAATACTCTGGCTATTTCATAACTTATAACAGTATTTTCCAAAATCATGAATGAATATGGAATGAGCTCAGTTTCAATAACTGAAGTAAATATTTGCCTTTCTTTGATGAAGCCTAAAAGTAACTTAAAGCAAGGCTAATTTCATTTCAAGTTAAGACTTTCTTTCTCTAGTCGTTGAATAGCAATGCCAAAATAACTTCCCTTTTTCTCAGTAAATCGCACAAATGGAGTTATTTGACCCACCTGAAAACACATATCAATTAGGTTAAAAGCATAACATGTCTGCACCTCAGCCTCTTCAATTTTTGAGATGCAAATGTTGGTGCACCTCATTGTTACATAAGAGTCTTCCTTCTTGGCAAATGCAAAAAGTCTTCGCGCCCACACAAGTGTTTAATAGCGCCGGGCCTAAATGTCCTATTTACATACAATGTATTGCTTAACAAAAAAAGATTTTGAAATTGTGAGGCAGACTCCTGCTGCTTCTCTAACTAACTCCGTAGTAGGTCATATCGTCCGTACCTTGAGGTGGAGGCTCTCCACCCACTGTCCTACCACCTTGTACTCTGGAGTGGAGGAGTTGGTCATCTGGAACTGGAACAGGTCATAGCGTCCTGGAGCATCGCCGTTTTTGTTAAACACAACAGAGGTGCCGGCACTGCCTGTAAAGAGAGAGAGAGAGAGAGAGAGAGAGAGAGAGGGAGAGGGGGGAGAGAAAATGCAGGATAAAGACAGCAAAATATAAAAGTGTTAGGTTCTGGTGTTCCAGGGTACAACACCTCTTCTAATGTGAGAAAAACATGAACTTTTAACCCGTTGCCTCTTACTGTGCACTTAATGCTGGCGGCCTACATGGACACAGAGGGCCACAGTGTGCGTTTGTCTGCTCTTTTCTATAAAAGCTATACATAAAGACCGTGACCTATATCTTACACCTTCCTGATAATCGTGGCCAGGCAAGCTCGCTCCCTATACTGACCAAGATAGCGCTACCTCACCTGCTTCCTATGTATCATCAAGGCTGCACAAGGGCCACTAGAGAAATATATTCACATTCACAACATCATTAGATATGTGGACTACGATCTGCGAGCAGCTGTGCACTCTCACATCTGTGCTCTGATATAATAAAACGACTGGCGATTTAAGACGAATGCACACCTCAGGTCAAAAGCAATGCGTTTCAATCACACAGTGGACGAGAACAGGAGAAGTAGGGGGGATAAATAGGTCAGCCAAAGCATCATACGGTCCCCATCTGGCCTCTCTTTGTAGCAGGCTGTCTCAAGCAGAGCCTGCAGATTCCACTAATTAGCTTAGTGAAGACTCCGGACACCTGAAACATTGTGCTAGAGAAATAGATTTGTTAAGTGTGTATTTGTGCGTGCTCTTGCGCCCGTCGACTGTGCGTACGTCAGTATGTGTGAGGATGTGTTTGTGCCTGCAAATCACTCAATATGTGAGTCCCATGACTACAGAACGTGTGCAAGGTAGTGTGCTGACGCAGATGGACCTCACAGCAGCAAAGACTGAATGGCACTCAATGAGAAAAACGGATGTACTTTATTTTATACATGAGGTCTGCATTGTTGATGAGGTCGTTTTTACTCATCCCACAATACTGAGAGAGAGTGAAAAACTACTTAATTTCACCAGTCTATTCACCTTGGCACTGGATACAGTAACTCAAAAGCACGAATGGAGATACCATTTTTGAAATGGGACGGGGGGGAGTCAGATGACATTTGGCATGGGAATTGACTACTTTAATAGCTCTGGCTATAAAAAGTGTGGACAAAGGACCAGCAGCATATGTCCAAAACGCTTCTGGGACATGTTGTCTTTTGTATTTAGAACAGAGCTCCTGGCTTTTGGATGGAAGGCCAGAGCACCTTTCCCTTACTTTTGGGCCAGGAGGGAATTTCCTCTCCCTCCAGTTTCTTCCAAGGACATTTGTCATTGAACATTCTACAAAAGTGCCAGGCCAAAGACTCTAGTAAAACAAGAAAAGCAGAGGTAGCAAGAGAAAAAGCCCATTCCAACTGACAGAACAGGAAGCCATTTTAATAAAATACTGTGGAAGAGCCCCAAAAGTTACTTTTTGACTTTGTGAAACCGTTGGTCCGACTTAACGGTAAGGTTATGTGTGCATGACAAATGTCAATTTACAAGACTTTAATATAGCCTAACCATTCCTATATTGGTGCAGAGCTGCAAATCCCTCACTATCTGCTGTTATGCAATGTGACAATCAAGGTCTTTTGTTGCAGTGCCGTTGTGAATACATGGACACATCTATACAAACGGTATCGTTTGAGTCATTTGAGCCATTGACCTTTCTATTCAAAAGGAGGCAGCTAATTCCCCGGTATCCAGGTGTAGCCACAGAAAATGAAGCAGAAAGTGTGTTCAGAATTCATTGAAGTGCACTTGTGAAATCCATAGGGATGACTTCTCTCTCAATATGAAACCAAACTAAAACTCAGGGGGTGGTAGTCAACAACCTGTCACTTCTGCTTCCACCAAGCAGACAGCAGGCTCGTCGACATAGTGTATAGAGACGCTGACAAGGTGTTGACTCCTGTGAGCAAAAACTATGACAGGGTTACACTACTTACTCCCAGCCCATGGCAAAACATGCACGCACACACACACACACACACACACACACACACACACACGCACACACACACACGCACACACACAGAGTCATTCAATAAAATGAAAGAAATGATTGGGCACTTGGCTCTCCTCAGCTCTAGAGCAAATAATTAAGCGGTGTTTCTGTCTGTGCAGATAAAAAGCCATTACAAATTCCATTCTATTTCCCATTGCCTGATATTTCCAAGGGAACAAAATGATCTGTGTAGACTGCTTAGCGAGAGTACTGTATAAGATGAAAGATTCATTCGTTTGCATGGGGCTCTGAACTA
This sequence comes from Centroberyx gerrardi, assembly GCF_048128805.1. Lineage (NCBI taxonomy): Eukaryota > Metazoa > Chordata > Actinopteri > Beryciformes > Berycidae > Centroberyx > Centroberyx gerrardi. Next base: position 15,126,441 of record NC_136010.1, on the reverse strand, counting down.
AGACATGACAAAAGTGCACTGCTGCTGTGCTATGCTGAGCAGTGTGGGTGGACCGGGGATCCACTGCTGCGTTTGTCTCGCATCATTATTCTCTCCCTTTTTCTGTCTCTCCCTCTTCAGCTCTGTGTCTCCGGCACAGTGGGGAGATCAACAAAGAAGGCTTACACTCCTTCGCTCTCAAACATACATTAGCAGTGGCACATACACAGCCTAATGTGTGCGGTTCCAGCCTAAATGCAATAAGGAGCAGTGAGATATGGCTGACAGAGCCACAAGAGAACCAACTTTCGCTTGCCAGTAACAAGGTTTGAGAATATATAGCGTCACGGGGGGGTAGAGGGCTACAGTCTTATTTTGATACCAGCTCAGGTGAACTGAAGCCCCGCCTTTGTCAGTGCCACACCAAAGGAATGGCAACTGCATTAGTCTACAGTGCCCAACTTGCGGCAAAGCAAATGTGCAGGAAAGACCAGGGCATGAAATTAAGCTCGCCTGCTCACCTAAAGCACCTGAGAAAAAGAAGCACTAGCCCAGATGGCGATTGAGATTGGGCAGCAGATTCTCAATCCCATGCAAAAATCTACGGCAACATTAAGTTAAGGCGTCATAGAAATTTCACTGCTTCTCAGTCAGTTGCCTGTATTTTATTTCTTTGGTTCCACCTTAAAATTCAAAGGTTCGTCACTGCCTCAGCCGGCCTATCAGAACTCTGCACTGTTGCCATAGCGCCAATACTCAAAGCTGAGGCGACATGCAATACAGTCAGGCAGGCAGCTCACTGACAGAAGTATTTTTTCATAATTTTTTGTATGTGTACAATTTTACAGCATGATTTACCTTGTTAAACTCGGGCATTACATTACTTACACTGAGCTAGTAATACAATATGAAATATACAAAAGAACACAAACTTGTGATTTTTATGCATGTATAGGATTTTAGAGAATGATCTGCCTTGTTAAAAATATTCCATTATCTATGCCGGGCTGGTAATAATTTATCCAGGCTAGTAGAAATATGACTGTACTGGCCCATCCTTAATTTCCTCTCCTAGGAAAGACTAATTGCTGTAAATGTCCTGCAAGCGCAAGAAAAAACGCATGTTGTTAATGAGCTACAGTTCTTCTTTGAGTATGGTATGTATTTAAATGAAAAAAAAAAACTTTTAAAAAGAAACCATTACATCCATTCAATTATTACATCCATTCATAACACCAGGATGTTTTGTGAATCATTGACAAAGACTAACTACAGTACATATACTGCAGCACAGAGGAGAGCATTTTTAATACCTATGAAAAGAAATTGAGGTATCACTTTGTATCAGGTTTATTTTTGAGTAAATCAAACATGATATATGAAGTGACAATGAGCAGGTGTTCACTTCAAAGAGAAATCAAAAAATGATTCCTGATTTTGTCTACACATTTAAAACATTTGAATCATTTCTAGAACGTTTTCTGAAGCCTACTTTAGGACGTTATGAATGCTAGTGCTAAATATTTGACTCTATTACATTGGGGTTCTGGCCACAATATGGTGCATCAGACAGCTTCTAATTGCTGGCTGACAGGCATGCCAGCACATCTGTAAGGATAAGGGTTTCGCCTGTGTTAACCCCATCTCCCATTTGCTCTCTTTTTGAATTTCCTCTCCCATTCTCCTGTATTTCCGAACAGTTGGCATTAATAGCTAGTTGTCATGAATTGTTAAGTATCTTCCCTATTGCATACTGTACAGGGGTGAATTATGTAGAGGTTTAAGTATTGGCAGACCTTTAATATATCATCTAGGCTCAGGAGAAATAAGTAGATCCAGGAAATGTTGTTGTTATGCTTGGAGCTATGGACAAAATTTAAAATGTAGCAGGCCTATAACCAACTGGATGTGATGCATGATACAGATGGGCCGATGTTGGATTTATTGGCTATTTGTGTACTTTATTATAGCCTGAAACTGAGACGACTCTGCCCCTATGTCTATAATTTTGTTTTAGTCTCAGTTACATTTTACCTTGGTACTGCTGATTGATGGGGTTTGTCTGTAAAATACTGTAGGACAAAGTTAGTAGGTCAGTGGGCTGTATCCCAGTTAAACTAACACATTGTGTAGAAGCGAGAGAGGCAGCCTGAGAGTATTTCTTCCTTGCAATGCTTAGTGTCCAACAGATAAATCATTTTATCTCACATATTTTCAGTGTTTACATCCATAAGTATCAGTGAAGGTATAGACTCTGACTCCGCACACCCAGCATCCCTCACAAATGTTACCTTCTACGTCCATGTTGCCTACAGATAATGTCAAGTTAAATAAAGTTAGCATTACTTCTCAGTGTAAGAGCTGAGAAATATTTCAATTTTTGAAAATATATCCTATCAAAACAAAAACACAAAAGCTGAACGAGGATACAATGTTACAGATATTCTATAATATCTCCAGAATTGAGCTTGATGCATAGTTGACTACAATACATTTACGTGATGAAAAGAAGCTGGTAATCTAATTTTAGCTAGTGTACAGTCAATGTGCAGAATAAAAAGGCATGTAGAGGCACCAATTTAAGAAAACTACCTGGATAAAGTAACTGATTTTGCTATTCCTATCCCCACATCCTCTAGACATCATGTGATGTGTAGACGTTTCCGGTGTGCCACTCACCGTTGAAGCTGGTGTTGCGTATGTACTTCAGCAGAGTCTTGCCCTCAGCAGACTCCATTTCTGGACAAATGCCAGGATGATCAGGACACAAGTCCCTCTGCATGTTGTGGAGAGCGTGGGCCATGGCGTACACCGCGTCAATCACAAACTGCACCTTCCCCTCCTGCTCGTACTTGGAGTCGATCCCGATGCGCTCCTGGCCTGAGGGGGGAAAGGATAAAAGGACAGCGGAGCAAGAGGACTAACAGCCAAACAGCCCGACGCGCCACGAGTTAGTCATTACATTCTCTAAGCAGCACTCCATATCATCTACACGCCTCCAACTTAATTTAGATTTCTCCAATTACCACTTGCTACCAGTTAGTTCAGTTGCGATTTTGCAGGAATTATACCTAAGGGGACAATATGACATAGAAAATAGGGGAGCACTTATCTAATTTCCCAAGTGAAAAAAGGGAAAATATCATCAGGCTGAGCTTTGAGACAAAGTGTTTTTGACAGATAGACCCAAATTGGATTAGTATGGTGCATTACAAAGTCATACTACTGTCATGCCACTACAGCTGAGAAATGGAACTCATTTGTCCCATCTGCAAGGTGATGAAGATCACAATGAACTGTATAATGTATAATGTATAATGTATCGTAGTGTGCTACAGCGGCTTCATGCTCTTTTATATCCTCCTCCCAGTGTACTGCCCTTTCACTACGGGCTGCCTTAAAGGTTTTGCCTCATGGCACAGATACACTGCCTGAATGTATAATGTGCAGCCTCTGTTGGATGGTTTTTGTTTTGTTTTTTACATATTGAATTTGCTATTGTGAAAAGATTTATTAAGCTTGGTATATGGAAATTGAATTTACTCATTTCAAAGAGTGACTGGAAATTATCATATTCAATAACCCAATTAACAAGGATGCATCATAAGAAAATCCTTGCAGATTCTACAGTGATAGTGGTTCACAGTTCACATGGTGAACTCGGTGGGGGAGCAGAGGATGCATGACACACACATGGATGCGGGAGACTTGCATAAACTGAGAGAGGTCAAAAGCGATCCATGTTGACATTTCAGCCCATTTCTCAGGCATCGACATACATTTCAGCCCACACATAACCTTTTTGTTTCCCGAGTTGTGCATACAGTAGGGTGGGAAACTTTGAATGCAAACGTCGTCCCTTAGTATCTGACATTCATAAATGAAAATGAGAAAATGGAGCCATTTTCAGTGGAGCTGGAGGAAAAGATGAGGACAAGAGACATTTAGAAGTTAGTCTTAACGTTTGTGGGGCGCACTAAGTGGACAAGCATCTACAGGACTTGACATTAAGCATGATGAAAGACACCAAACAGAAGATTAAGAAAGAAACAAAAATCCTTCAGCAAACTAATTTGTGTCACACTGTCATTACTGTCAACAAGTACACATGCAAGACTAATTCAAGATCCTACATCACAGGCATCATCCATCTGGATAATATATGCAGTGCAATGCCTGTCACACTGTTGGCTGGCAGATTATAGGTAATACACGAATGCATCTCTGTTAGCAACAGCACAATCATTAACACACAAATAAATAAAGCAAACTGGGGGCATGAATAGTGTGTAACTAACCATTAAGTTGCTTTCTTTCATCTTTTTCAGCCTTTTTTTTCACTCAGTATACCTGCCATGCTGTGCTGAGCTGTCAAGGTGACTGGGCGAAGGGGGAATAGGGGGGTTTAACTCAGAGTTACAGCACATTGGCCACAGGAGCAGACGGCCTGTAACCATAGTATGACTAACATGTGGTGCATTATTATTCTAATAATAAACTCTGTCTGTCCTGCTCCCGCTGGGTGGAAACACCTGGTGTTAGGCTTTCTGGCTGTGCCACAGACAAGAGGGGTTGAATATAGCCCCAACAGTGTATTGGCTTCTTCTAATGTGAACAAAAGGTCATGTTAACAACCACCTGGCATAGGAGAGTGCAAATAAGCACCATCTACTGGTGTAATACACCAAGCGTTCCTCGTTTGCTCACGTCAACAGTCACGTACCTGTGCATTTACGGCTGGTATCCTCTCTCTTGGAGGAACTGAGCAGCCTGCAGTCGAAGTTTTCCTCCCAAAACTCAGCAAACCACACGTTCCTGCGATTGTTCTCCAGGGTGAGCGCTGTGAAGTATTCATCAAATCCTGGGAATAAAGGAAAGAAGAGAACGGCTCAGTTCCGGACCAATTATCCACCAGCACAAACCTGGAGGAAATGAGGTGAGACTTGTGCGGCGCTCTGCGGCGTGGCGCTGGCCGCTAGGTGTCGGAAGCCAAACAGCTAGCACTACTTCTTCATCAAAATTTGACCACTGTGGTTCCTCTTCCTCTCAAGCCCCATGGAACTTTAATTACTTCTTTCATCTAGGAAATTACATGAATTAAAAAACAGGATGCATAATAAATAACAGGGGAATGTAAGTGGTGCCACAGCCTGTTGCCTCAGGCTGCGAGGTCCTGTAGGTGCTGAACAGTTTTTCTTCACTTCATAAAATTTATCAGAACAGAGCTGGACTGAAGCTATGAGCTATTACTGGAGCTTCATGATGGGCTGGGTTGAATGTATGAAGTGTTAGCTTGAGACTTCAACAAAGGAAAAGAAAAAAAAACCTGCACACTGAATCTTGCTCAAAAAAAGGTTTGCTTGTACCACTCTCCAAGCCAATGTGGGTCAGGAAATTGAATTGAAACATTCCACAAGTAAAACTTAGTGAGTGTAAGACTCAATGTGCAGGAATTATTTTACCTTTGTTCAATATTGAATTAAGTATTTACCCTCAACTATAACATTAAGTTCTGTTTGGGATTTGCAAACACTATTTTCTGTGTCTGGATAGGTGACTTATCGTCTCAGTGATCTTTACATTTTGAAGGTCCCCCGCTCTCCCTCCCTCTCTTCCTCTCTCTCTCTCTCTCTCTCCCTCTCTCTTTCTCTCCTTTTCTCTCTTTCTTTCTCTTCCGCTCCCTCTCTCCCTCTCCCAATCTGTGTTATCGAGTCACATCAGCTGAATCATGGGAGAGGTGATAATGGTTAATCAGACCTGAATGACTCAGCTGATTTTCTTTTGAAAAGACCATCAATGATGCATGGTGGATTAATAATATTCTTGCTGCCTCCAGAGTGTGCATTGTCCTGACGAGACCTCTCCTAATTAAAGAAAGCTTCATAAAACGCAGACTTTCAAAGTCCCTCGATTGTAATGATGAGTGGTTATTACTATTATGACACTGGGCAGAACTTTTAAGCAACTGTGCATGCTGAGAATATTCTATTGCAATTCTGAGTTTGTAAATGCCAAAGCAAATGCGATAGTAGGCTTGGCATATTTGCCTCATTTCCTCCGTTTGTCTTAGAGTACACTTTATAGTTGCTGGTGGACTTATTTGAGCTGCAGTTTAAAGGAAAAATCCACCCTAAAACACTTTTTAACACTGTTCTAAAACAACTATTGGCAATGTACTTTGTATTCCAGGGTTCATTGTGTTGTTTGGTGGTGTATTTTCTTTTTATTCCTGTGGACAACTGGCCAAATGTAGACAATGTGACATCATGTTGAGATATTTTCAGCGCAGATACAATTAAGTTTAATAGGAGAACAATTTTCAACTATCTAAACATAAATGATAAATGCCAGGTTTTTGTGTGAGCGAGGCTTTTGCACATTCAACAATCAAACAGGAAGAAATCCATCACTGAAGAGGGAGAGACAAATTTCTCCACAGACTGTAGCCTCAATAGTCTATAATGCAATTCAGCCACATGTTGTGTTTTGTGCAAGGGCTGCAAATCTCACTTTTTCTTGACTGACAACAGCTATCATTGTCAGTATTGCTCTCTCCACCTACTTGTAAAAACCAGAGTAAAGTTATCTTGATATTGGACATTGGATATTGGTGGATATTCGTTTAATAACTTGAAAAGCAAAAAAAGTAAAACCACATTGATGAATATATATGTGATTACTGGAAAAGGAAGAACCACCTTACAACCACTGGTTTCAATATTTGGAGAAAATAGATCCACAGTATATGCAATATCCAATATCAAGATAACTTTACTCCGGTCACGTACAACCCACAGTTAAATGCAACAAGGTCATGTTCATACTCTTGGGGGTGTCGAAAGTCATTCTGGGAAGCGTAGGACATCACTAACTGAAGTAGAAGTAGACGAGACAGGTTGAGGGAAAGTGGGTACAACACACAGGTAAATTACAATACTTTAACACAAAATAACTGCTGGAATGCATTGAACATCACAGATTGATTGTATATAACAGTGTGAGAGTATCCGAGGGGGGTATTTTCCTTTAATCTTGAATATGTGCAGGCATGCATTTGTGTATGCATGTTTGAGTTATGTGAACTATGCATGGAAACGTTAACCAATTACCGATTTGAAGTCTAAGTCTATCCTTAAGTCTACCCATAGGAGCATGTGTGGTGTGAGCCTCTGTCTGTGCAGCAGCGAATGCGTACCTTTAATGGAGGAGCGCTTGGGCAGTATAGTAACTGCTCCCACTGCTACATCCTCTAGTTGGTGGATGGGGCTGCTCTTGGCCCCCCAGCTGTCAGATCCAATCCACAGGAAATGGCCCACCTGATTGGCCCTCTTGGTGGCATTGAGAACTCCCCTGCAAGGACATCCACGTGTGAATCAGGAGAGAGCACAGGGGGCGCATGCAATCCAATATCTATTAGGAAGGAGCACCTAACTATGAGGAAGCAAATTGTTATCTGCTGGTATTATTACAGTGGTTGGTCATTACAGCGCTGACATCTACACTTCTTCAATTTACCCCATAAGAGGTGAGTAGGAAAGAACAAAACATGCACCTGAGAGAATTATTTTGTGTTGTCTACCATGGGTTGTGTTAAGCAAAGCGTGACGCGTTATTTGTGTCTTCTGTTTAAAGATAATACCCAACACCCAGAGGGGGGTTGCAGTCATTAATCTCCATATTCTCTCACCGCTCTTCTCTTTCTTACATTGTACTGGTATATGTCTGCATCTGGATTCATCAGTCTGAATTTACCAGTACTAAATGTTTGATTTGGCGTTTCTTTGCATAGATATTTCCCACGGGGGCATTGTAAATGAAACAATATCTCTGTTGCTTTGTTGTGATCTTTATTCCCAGTTCTCCTGCGAGGCATGATTGTGTTTGTGTTGTTGGAGGCATGTTTGTGTAACAGACATCCTGTACACATGGTAAATCTGCCTGTGCCTCTAGCCTGTCTGCAGGAGCTGCTCCTCGGAGATTAAAGACCTCAACATGGCAAGTCATCAACGCCCCTGAACGACATGGATGTAGCCAGAATGCGCTGCGCTCCTCACCGTATGTCTTCTTCACTGGCGAAGATGATGACTGCCCTGGAGTGCTGTGTTTCCAGCAGTTGTTGGATGGCTTTGTCATAATCCTCCAGCTTGGGGTTGTGGGGAATTTTCAAAGACTGAGCGATGCAGATTCCACCTTTTTAATGGGGAGGGAGTGAGAAACGATAAGGCCTTTAGGAGGTTCTCACTCACTCATTCTCTCTCTCACACACACACACACACACACACACACACACACACACACACACACACACAAAGCCTGAGGTCACAATAGCTGCTCTTTTCTTATGGAAATCACAGCCATATGGAAATGGAAAACATTTTAACAAAATGGTGAGGTTTTGATTATGCTATCATGCTAGCTATAGAGTCGCTATCTATGCCGAGTAAACAGATGTGAATTAAACAATAGCCCCATATACATTTACATTTTATCAGTAATCTAGAAGCCACAGCAGCTTGCAATGCAGTGCTCACACTGTGCCCTCAAATTGAACAGCAGAACCATTTTATAGAGCGGGAGAGTTTTAAGCATAACTGCTATAAACAAATCCAATAATCCACACCAACAGGGACATAAGCTACAGTTTTCATATTCTGAGGCCATAGATATGAGAGGATCCAACACCCCGCCATTGACTTTTCATTTAAAGTCATTATCAAACATCTTTTGTGGGTCCACCAATCTGAACCAATCAGATAGCAGGGCCAGCAAAACAAACAAAGAGGATATTAATATTGACAATAAATCATTCTCAGACAGGTCACCACTAATGAGTTTGTACAGGATGAAGGGTACTGATTGCTTCCGTGTGTTGCTAAGTAGTTGTTAGATATTTGGCACAGAGTCTGTGAGTCACCTGGTCCAAACTTTGTTAGCAAATTTTGTTGAGAAAATATTGATTAATCCGTAGTTGTCTGAATTATCTGAATTTTAAAGGAAGACCCTGCAATATTATCTATTTTGCTGCAGTCCAGTGTTTTATGGTCATACTTGAATTTATCAAATATCACAATCTGACCTGTGATAAACACGGTTGGCTAAGAGGAACACACGCACCAATTTGCAAGCAAAAATTAAATGACATCACTATTATCAATTGGCCTTCAGCAGTTTGATAGATAAGTTATCTTCAGGTCACATTCAAAAGCTCATTATCTGAATAGAGAAGCAAAAGTATATATTTAATTTAAAAAAAAAAGCTTCACTCCAGCTTCACTCCGGTGTGGTAAATGCAGGTGCAAAGGACGACCTAACCTCTGAAGCAGCTTGGATAAACAGATAATATGATCACCTGTGTGAAAGCTCATCCTAACTAGGCCTAGACTGAAGCAGCAGCCTCTGTCCTGAGTCAACAGCAATGCTCTACCCAAACCAATTAAAAATTTCTCCTGCTCAAGCATTTTAATACTCGATAACCTTTCAGTTTGAGTTTCCCCGAGTAGACAGAGAAATGGGAGGAATCTCCTAATTGCCAGTCTCCTCAGGCTCATTACTTTGATATAAACAGCTTTTAGCTGGCAGATCACACATCTCCAGTCCCGGTTTACTGTGGCATTTCTAAAGGCAGCAGATAGCAAAATGACTGCTGCTCAACCTCTGCCTAACTATCCATATTTCCGGCATCAGCATGCTGAATTAGAATATTGCTTGTTGTGAGACAATACATCTGCCAAAAGACAACGGGGATGGCTTCTGTAATCCTCCTTAAGTGGACCAAACATAAAAATGGAGATCCCCAGGATGGCCTGACTGATGCTTAAGGGGTTTGCGCTATCCTGTTAAAGTGAAACGTGGCCTGGTGTCGTTAGTGTGGAGCAGCCGGTGTTGTGGGTCTCCCAGGGACAACACTAAAGCTCCGTTTCAGCACAGAGATTCCACTTTGGTTCTTTAGGGCTTGAGAAAGCTTAAGAGTATGACACTGCACATCCAGGCTACTGTTTTGGGAAACTGTAATACTGTACAATATCTAATCCTGAATGGAGTATTAGCAGCACCTTTCAGTTCCGGGGGCAGTATGTTTACAGGAATCATAGACAGATATTAATTCCGGAAAGAAAAAGAAAATTAAACCTCATAAGATGTTGGGAACTTAAGTCTCATGAAAATGCATTTCCTCCATTATGACAAAAGCCTTGCGGGCTTGTGTGAAGCAATATAATGGTATAACAGGCTTGGATAGAGACATATTGTAGGTCACAGCAGTCAATAATACAGACAGAGACCGCAGGAGCCACTGATGAAGATAAGAAGCATTTGGAGCAGCTCCCATCCTCGGAGGGAGAGCACCAGAGCTGAACACGCTGCGAGGACACGACTGCCCTAAAGGCTGCAGACTGGTTGTGCAGTGGAGGCTAAATTATTGAATGCCTGCAGAATACCTCGTCAGTCAGTCACTCAGCCGGTCGGTAGTCAGGCTGGCAGACGAGATGAAAATGCCAGTGCCATATCTGTACTTCCAGAGTACTACGCTGTGGGTCGGACCGTCTTCACCTGTCACTGGGAGGCCCTCTGTGGACATGAAAGACTTCTCTACTCAAACAGTGGGTTTAAAGAGGAGCTGTACGTCTGCCTCGGTTAGTGAAATGTGATGTGAGACAGATAAATGTCAGGATCTCAGAGAAGAGAGTGTTTTACTCCAACTTGCCAAAGTCTTTTTTTTTATATGTATATATATATATATATATATATATATATATATATATAGAACCGACAAAGGTTGTACAGTAAAAACTTTTGGCTGCCACTTACGGTCCAGAAGGTGAAGAGCACATGTATTATTTTGGATGAAATATACAGAACTTCCACTCACAGTGTAACTGACGTGCTGGATCGTGACATGAAAATTTGAAGCCACATCTCATTCCCTTCACTATGAACCCACAGCGTAATGTGCATCCTGACCCCCTAACCCGGTGCTCCACATTTCTCTGTTTGGTTAATACATTAAAGATAGCGTAATGATGATGATGGTTAAATTCATCAGGCTCTTGGAAGTTCTCTGCTGTGCCATGGGTCATGTACTGCATTAACTGCTTCAATTATTCATCCCCAGTGCCCTGGGTTCTTAAAATGCACTCCAGGGCGAGGGATCCTGGCATTGCCATTTGCTTGGCCAAATACGTCCAACAACTCCCTTGAAAATTAGAGTGGCTCTTGATGGATTCACCCCCCCCACCCGCTCGACACCCTCCGCACCCAAGCCTCCGGGGGATCCATAATGCTCCAATTATATTTATCACCTCCAGAGTTGAAAGGCAGACCGGCCCCCCTCCACTCTCTCCCCTGCACACGTGGGAGCAAACAAAAATGGATTGACATTCCTATTCTGGATGTGTGTGCCCTTCCATATCCCGCATGCCATTCCACCGCTGGCTCGCCACTCGGCAGTGTGGAGAGATCATGCAGAAGCATTGTGCTCTATTTTACTGTGGTTGTCCAAAAGCAGACGCATCAGGCTTCCTCCCCAGTCCACTCCTACTACTAATAAATACGGGTGCTGTATTTTTGTCATTTTTATCACAGCTCAGACGAGATATAAGAAAACACGGTGTTGGCAACTTGCAGCAATCAATTCCAGAGTGATGTTTTGTGGGAGGTTTTCCTCAAATGCGCTTGCATGAGTCTTTTTATCAAAAGGGAAAACTAAACTCCATCGCTCTGGCCTGAATCCAGACAGACACGGAAAAATACAAACAAGATTAATCTTTGCCAGCTCCACCTGAAGCCAGAAGGAAGGTGCACAATGGAAGATAGCCCAAACAAGGGAGAGAGAGAGAAGAGCAAAAAACAGAAGGGATCGATACGAGCTGACCATCACTCCAGTCTCAGCTTGGGGTAATGGGCAGCCATATTGCATTAGGCCGCTGGATGGTTCTCCTTGAAGTGGTGAAGCGAGAATCCTACTAATGCATCTGACATTTCACTGCAACCAAACAGGGCAGCCACAAAAAAACATCTCAAAGCATCATGGATCAACTCACAAGGCAAGCTGCATCTACATCTAAGCAACTGTGCTGCTGCTCTACAGTTTCGCAGTTTCTTCTATGTAGTGTTGCGTTTGCTATCTTAGCTCACAGCACACTTTTTTTTCCAGATGCTTTGTTTCCATAGTCAGTACGAGGTTTGCTTCTTATTCAATTCAATCCATTGCAGTCAGTTCTGGTGCAAAACCACTGCCTTTGATCCTGTGAATGTACAGTTATGCTATTACATAATGAATGCTTTTATTAAAGATATGATGCCTTGGGTGCTGGAGCTTTTCTTTGGATGAAATAATTCCCATTTGATTTGTATATGAATGCAAAATATTGCTCAGTGACTGCAGCTCAGTAGCACAGGATGAGTCAACAACAACAATGTCCTATAATTTAATACTCCTTCATCTGCAGCTGTTCTAGAGTCATAACAATATCAGTGTTGGGTTTACTGCTCCTCTGCTAAGGAAAAAAAAAACATCAGTGGAAAATGCATCTGAGAAAACAAGCTGGTTGCAGCAGAACACACTGTGTGCATCAGAGGACGTAACAAGATGAATTGAAACCTCTAAAATAAGCCTTAAATCAGGAGTTTTCCTAATTCCCTTTCGTTCTTACACAGGCTACTCTTCCAGCTGTCCTCTGCCAACGCAAACTATGCAGCCACAAACAGCTTCTTAAAGTTTTAATGAGTGATTAAACTGGACATGAACGCGCACAGATAAAATATTCATGTCTGCTGGACTTCTGATCAGTGCCTGTGGGATATCATTAGCTTTCCTCATTTTAGAGGTTTGCTCACATTGGTTTATTCGAAGAGACAGAGATAGGAGTCAGTCACTGCAGATTTACGGGAAATGGATTGGGATCTATAGAGGTCAGGGTGAGAATCAGGAAAAAACCTTGGTTCCGCTGGTGTGCCTCTATTGCTGGAGGAGCGCTATCATGGATCATGGAGGGTAATTTTCCAGCCCAGGTGATGAAACAAGGCAATCCACCGTCACAATGATGGAAATGGAATGGGAAGTTCTCAGCACACAGCGATTGCCAACACTTTTAAAACCTTCCTGCAATCTTCCAGCATGTTCGTCCAAAGACATACAGTGTGCTGTAGATCATGCATTACTACTGTTGCAGCTACTGCAGGTTTCTCTTTCTAAAAATGTGGTGAAGTGAAACTGAAAAGGCATCTTGTAAAACAAAACGTGTGTCTCCCTAATGACCAGTTGCCAGTCCATTGTCTCTGCTTTCTGTTGGCCGAGGAGAACAAAATTAGAAGTTTTCAAATAATTCCCCTGGTGGATGTGCATGCAGCAAAGACTTCTACAATGGTTACATCTGAAGAATACAGCGTCATGGGTGCAGGTCAAGCTCGTGTCATGGCACCCTCTCCACATGCCATCTCTCTCTCTCTCTCTCTCTCTCTCTCCACCTTTCTGGTCACACTCCACTATTCACCAGGGCACTAAAGCACGAATTAAGTTGCCAAACAGATCAATAATTCATCCATCCACAGCAATAATTCATTCAGCTAAAATGAATCAGAAGTTGCAAAACTGGTCTCCCTCTGGGTGACCTCACCGTGCAAGTCTTACAAGTGTGTGATTAAACCACACTACACGCCTCTGTTCAGTCCCCGTCACTGATCCCAGCTCCTCACCTGCTTCCTTGGAGAGCTGTGTGAAGGCCTCCACGCCCTTCTCCCCATAGCTTCCCTCTGAGGCGATGGTGGAGACGTAGCTCCAGCCCAAGGCGCGGATGATGTCCACCATGGCCTGGGCCTGGAACGAGTCTGGGGGAACCACCCGCGAGAAGAAGTCGTAGCGCCTGTCATCACTCAACTCCGGGGCCGTCGACGCATAGCTGATCTGTGGGATCTTGGAGAGAGGGAGGGAAAGGGAGGGTTTACTCATGTGTTTGTGGTGCATCATTGCTGTTGGTTGCTACGGTGACTGTTCTGACAAATCACTTCTAACTTTTCCGTTCTAAGTATCGCTGATTCTTCTGATGTTTGATGAGCTTACACCCCTGAAGCGCCTGAAGTTTGAACCTCTGCAGCACAAAATGGCTGTCAAACATCAAAAGGAATGTCAAAAGGAATACTGATAAGTGAAAACCATTTGGAGCTAAAAGTCTGTATTTCCGCATCGTATCCTCTCTTGAAACTTTGCAGTGATTGAATAGTGGGCATGCAGATAACTCTAAAGAGTAAAGCAGAAGGATATACACCAGACACTATTTAGAAAGATGCAAGTTGATCAATTTTCCTAATGTTCGGGGATCCCCTTAATAGCGTGCAGTTATTCTACATCCCCCATGAATTTCTTAGTATCATGTGGGTGGGTTTTTCCATAAGAGAACCAAAACCTCCACGCAGATGAATATGTCATAAAAATATGATAGTATGCAGGATAAAAGTAACACTAGGCCCTATAGCTACTTCAATCTGCATGCACAGTTTGCTCACCTATGAGCTGTAATAACTTATAAATCATCCATGAATCATTTATAAAGTAAACCTTCATGGGGCTGATGGAGGGTTTTGGCATTAGGTTGTTTACCCTGGTGCCTCTGATAAAGACTTCCCCCGCTGTGACACCATCCTAAACATCTCATCAGCACCTCAGTCTGAGGTTGCAGCCCTCCTCCCGCCTCCAAACTGCAATCACACACGGTGGAATGACTGTCCAGGATCAAAATGGCTATACCTACCATCAGTCAGGTGGATGCACCGGCGGGGACATACATTGCTTTCTTTCGAATCTGGTGCATTACCCCATCACACAGTCTAATCTAAGCACTATATGAATGCCATCCATTTCTATTAGAGTGATCAAAAGCGGCCGGACACTGGGGAAACACAGGAATGAGGACACAGCAGCTCACTGATGGGATTCTAGAGCACCGCTTCAAACTCGCAGAGTGTGAGTTATAGCTTTGACCCACAACTCAAAGGGGGTCAACTGCATAAAGCCGACAAATTGAGGAGCAGAGGAAGGGGTCAAGCTCAAGACGACTTAATATGTTTCAAATAGCCGAAAAGTAACCAACTAAAAAATCAGTTTCTGTAACGCAATTAAACAAATTCGCAGAAGGGAATTCTGCCAGATGTCACAAGTTAAACCACTTCAGCTCTGCCTGAATTGAGTGTACTGGGTCAAAGTGGGAGTAAAGCAAAGTAATGGGAAAACGACAGCGACAGCCATTTGCATTTAAAAACACCCTCCCACCTTTCCCAAAAAAGTGAAGCAGGCGGCTGCATGTATCTATTTGGAACGTTTGATAGGAGATCTACCTCAACAATGCTGGTGTTGTAATGCTATGTGTCTAACTCTCAAACAGTCTCATAGATTTGTTGAGTCACATCCTATCTTTGCTCTGGCTGGGTTGGAGAGCTGCTTCAACATTTGTTTCTCCTGAGCTTTTTGCTGCAGGGGAACCATTTAAGATGGCTGTCTTTTACTTTGTCCCCGGCTCACAGCCTATTGATACAATTCCTCCGCTCACAGTCCTTATTCTCTAGGAATCTACTCTGACTTGCAGTACAATCATTCACTTTTTCAGCCTGTGCTTTTTAATTACTGCTTTGACCTCCATGTAACAAAAGGGCTAAACCTTAATTGAGAAAATGCAGAGGTGCAGGGATTAAACCTCCCGAAAATTACGATACATGGAGATGCTGACTATATAAACAGATAGTGATTAGAATCTAATACCTTTGCATTTTTCTCTCTGGCAGCTAATGGACTACAAATTAAGTGGGATGTGAGTTAGTAATTTAAAGCTTCTGTATGAAATAAATGGACTAAATTAAAATCTTCTGAAACTTGATTATGTCTTCCTCAGTAGATTATAAGCACTAAAGGTTAACTTTTCCACTTTTGGTCACAGTTGCTTGATTGATTTCCATAACTGTATCAATTAAATAAGCTCCTGCTGCAACAAATTCCATCAGATTTGAATTTCCTCAGTGAACCTGATGCAGTGACAATGAGGCTGGGGGGAGGGGATATTTTATCAACTGTTGTGTACACCATCTCCTTTAAATAATTTGTTTGGAGTGAGTAAAGGATTATTTTCTATTAATCCCTAATCTCTATTAGGAATACGGCCTTTTTCGCGGTTGCACTTGAAGCTGAAGTCTGAAATCCTCTTTTTTTTATTAAGTTGCAGACACTTTGCTTTTGAGTCTGCTACCTGTGAAATACGCTGTCACACATGTCCGCATGTCCTATTCTCCAATGGCAACAAGGTGGAGTGATGACTGCCCTGCCTGCTAGCAGTCTACATCAACAATAATTAGAATGACCATGAACTGAACATGTGAAATTGAATTCAGCAGGCCAAGAAAAAAAGATTAACAATGCCCCCTTTCAATATTACAATTACCCAAAGCTGATGTCTGGCGCCTGTCATCTGCTGTATGGATCAAAGTTAGGATTGCTAAGGGTAATCGCCTGGCTTGCTCTTAAATGTATCTGCGCTGACAGAATCGATGGGAGGAAAACACAGAGGTCTGTTACAGGGGACACTGTTTTATTGATTTACCACCACAAAGTGCTGCCACCCTCCCTGAATAAGAATCTGATGCTGAAGTCTAAAGAGGTTTGAGAAAAAAGACGAGAGAGAGAGGGAAAGGGGGAGGGGGTAATCTGCTTACTGACATTAAATGAGAATTTCAACCTGGGTGTTTAAGAGGAGAGGTGACTAAGCGAGGTTGTGTAAAGGTTAGACACGTTCACAGTAAGTGGGAATGCTGGGTGAAGTTAATTAGGGTGCCCTGGCCTTTCCTTTGCAATTTCACGTACAGCAGCAGCACCACAAGCAGCATGGGCAGCTCCGAAGCAAGGTGAAGGGCTGTAATGTTGGTGCTGCCACTGTCCGGCTAATGTGCAGGTGAGAATTCAGGAGAGCTGAGAATAATACGACCAGACATGGCGAGCTGTTGTGGTCTGTTCTGCATTTCCTCTCGTATGTTTGATGCAAAAGGAAATGTTATTTGCAAAAAACTAGGTAGCATATGGCAACAACATGACTCTCAGTCGGGGTAATGGCAACCATCTATCCTTGCCATCTGAGAGGGAGGCAGATTTCAGTTTGCAGATATGAAGAGACAGACTGTCTCCGTTCAACATACACTCCATAAGTTCTTCATCAAAAACCATCCTTTACCTCGTCAGATGGCTTGAAATGGTTTTCTATACTTGGGCGTAAACATAACACCTAATTTGAAAGACTTAATTTCAGCTAATTACACACCCCTGATAACAAAAATTAAGCAGGATTTAACCAATTGATCATCTTTATCAACCTGTCTTTGGCAGGATAAACGTGATTCGTATGAACATCCTTCCCAGGTTGAATTACCTGTTGCAGAACCTCGCCATTCACCTGCACACCCTCATTTTTTCAGAAACTCAATGATATTATATCCAAATATATCTGGAATAACAAGAAACCAAGAGTGAGATTCAGTAAAATGGTAAAACCCAAAGACTTGGAAGGTGCCTCCTTGCCCAATTTTCAGCTATATTATTGATCGGCACAGATAAAGCAGATGATAAGCTGCAGCCTGGACAGACGTGACTCTCACTGGGTCGGAATCGAATCTATACTTTGTCATCCGAAGTCCTTGAAATCTCTACCATTTATTCGTGGGTTAGATGAAATTCAATATCCAGCCACTACACAATATACAATACAGCTCTGGCTGGGAGAGGTGTAAAGAGAGTCTTGAAACTCCCAGCCCATATATCACTCTGGTCCCCGATCATCCATAACCCAGACTTTCCGCGTCAGCTGAGATGTATTGGGCTTATGGACTGGAAACTCAATAGAATAATTAATATATCATCCCTCTTTAATGAGGATATACTGAAAACATGTCAACAACTTAGAGAAAATTTCCATCTGCCCGATACGGATTTCGAGTATCTCCAACTCAGGCATTTTCTAGAAGGAAGGGAAATTACAGTTTAAAGGCACTGAAATAGAAAGTTTGTTGACATCCCCATCCAGTAGGAGAGGTCTGATATCTACTACATGTTAGCCAATACAGGCTCCTCATATGAATGACTGATACAGGTCTGGGAAGAGGATATTGGGGATAAATTCAGTGAAGAGAACTGGGATATAATCTGTGAAAAGATTAACCCTAAATACATGTTTTTTGGAGCTGTGACAAGATCCAATCCTTCTGGAAAGGCATCTACTCACACATTCAGAAGATGTCTGACTGGACCTTTGACCTTACTCCGAATCTATACCCATTGCATCATGACAACAATGTAGCATTTGATGACTTCTCAATACCGCCATATAGCTTGCAAAGAAATCCGAATACCTTATTCAGCAAAGCACAAATAATGCGTTTCACCCTAATTTTTTTTTTTTCCTTCTGAATTTTTTCAATATTATTCAGATGTTTTAATAACATGCCTATAATTGCAGAGAAAACATTGAACTGTGTATAAATTGACTGGTTTCTCTCATTGAACTCAGAAGAAAAGGAGGCGGAGTTGTTCATAGCACAAGGTGGTTCATAATGAAGGTGTTTATAATTGACTGTTTGGTCTCCCCCAGTGTTCATGCAGGTCTTACTAGAATATAGACTATGATAATTTATGGCTGTGCTTAAAAAAAGCCTCTAGGTTGCCATTTTTATACCTCATTATTATTGATGTAATTGTAAAACCAAGACTTTAATGCTTTGATATCTCAACAATAGCAATGGCAATGATTTCAAGGGTTACAAAACGAAGAATGTGGTTGTCTAAACCACTCCCACTTCTGGTTTAAGCCCCACCGACTTGTGGATTTATACAAATACAAATACGAATACCAATAATTTGGTTGGTAAACAAATACAGATATAAATACAAACAGTAACATCTCTGAACACTCCTGATGTTCCATCTGTGAGGATTCGGTTAAAACAAGCCTCCGATCTTTTACCCCTGGAGAGGCTGCAGAGATCTGAGAAATTTTGGAAGACACGGCCCCCTCTATGGTCTAGAAAGTCAGTCTGTGTACCTGGAACTTTGTATGTGAAACTGCATTATTATTATCATGCCTTTTTTTGTTTTGGTTTATTTATTTCTTCTTGTTTGGTTTTGTCTTTCTCCTTTTCTGATTTTTTTTCTGTATGTACATTCACGAGTCTGTTTGTTGTTCATCCTAAAATGCAATAAACATATAATAAAAAAAACAACTATCCTTTACAAAAACCAAACACCATCTATCAAACACAGAGCTTTTCCCCAAAAAAACTCTGAGCAGTCACCCTTAGCAGAGTTTCTCTGGCAAAAGTTAGCCATCATCCAGTCTGGGTTTGGTATCCATTAATCTTAGAGTAATTCACAAAAACATAGCTGCAAATAAACTGCTAACTGTGAGTGGCAGAGCTGAAATGTCTCCCATGAATGGATTTAACTGGAGTGAGGGTAGCCAGGCAGCTCCTATTGCAGGAATCCCTGTGCCTCTATTTGCTGCATGATTAGCTTCTAAGTATATCTTGACATCAGTCAGCTCCAATAGGCTGTTTGCAACAATCTCCACGGTGACGGCGGAACTGACAGCGGGTTCCGACAGACCCAACTCTAACCCCATGCTGCCTGTGGACGAACGCCAATGCACAGATTGTCCTCATGACACTGTGACAATGACACACACACACACACACACACACACACACCAACTGCACCATGATCCTATGATGTGGCCAAGGAGCCATTTTGAAAGCAATTCATAATCTGCTCACCCAAACCATAACGGAATAAATATTTGCTCATAAAATATCCCTTGTCAGAGGATTTATTTGTGGCTCTACCGCTCAGTGTTGTAAAACAGCAACGGTCAATATCCTATAAACAAAATAATGCAGTAAGATAAACAGGCCCATAAAGATATTGAACAGTTATCAAGTTTTACATCTATCCTGCTAAATCGAGGCACTAAAGCTCTGTGGCACGGAGGGATCAGGCAGCCGGCGGTTTGTATTCAGACAGCGGTGCCATTTGTCAGCGGGGCAGAGGTAATGACTGTGTCCATACATGCAACCTCAGGCTGGGCTTTGGTAATCTCACCACACCAGAGCATGGCATTGCCAGCACAGCCAGTGGAGGGTGGGAGCGAGGGAGGGAGAAATGGACAGCTTTCCCTCCCTCTCTCTGTCACTCTCTCCCCCTCTCTTCCTGCCCATCTGTGTCTCTCACTCTCACTCAAACTCCCCTTTTGTGAAGGCTGCGTTTCATCATTCTGCTCTCACACAACCTGTGACTCTCGGTCTCTTTCTCTCTCCTTCTCCGCCCCTCTGTGTGTTTCGGCCCCTTTGGAGTGAGACAGTGAGTTTCATCTCCCTGCGTGTCTCTCCCTCCCTCCCTGTCATCTGTCTGCATGCAGACACTCCCACACAGATGATCAGCAGACACATCCTGCCCAGAGAGGTCCTAGGGCTGCCAGTTTCCCTAAGCCAAGACAATCTGCCCTCAGTCAT
Source organism: Centroberyx gerrardi (assembly GCF_048128805.1). Lineage (NCBI taxonomy): Eukaryota > Metazoa > Chordata > Actinopteri > Beryciformes > Berycidae > Centroberyx > Centroberyx gerrardi. The sequence continues at coordinate 15,105,936 of NC_136010.1, read as the reverse complement.
TCACACGCACGCCAGCCAACTTTCCTCTCCTCCCTGTCCTTCGTCTGTCTCTCTCTCTTCTCCTTTATCTTCTCCCCCGTTTCTCATTCTCCTCCTATTCACTCTCCCCTAAGCTCACACTTTCTTCCTCCCCTCCTCACCAAAGCCAGCCTCCCAGCTCTTTCCCCCCCTCCTTTTCTCCACCATTTTCCAGCTAGTTATCCTAAAAGGAGCCGGTCTCTGTCAACCTCAGATAGTATTTAGCTAGTTTAGGCTTCTGTTTACTGTATTTTGCAGCGGCTTTCTCGCTCGGGTCTTCTAAACATGAATCTCCTCTTCTCAAACACCCCACCGTGTCAGAATTGCCTACACTGCTGAACTCGCCTTGGTGTTACATGGTAGCAAGGTAGGCTTTCATAATCCTTTATCTAACGCGACCTTCCACCGTCTCCTTCTTTCCGCCCACTTCTCTCTCTCCCAGTCGATTCGCTCACCCTCCGTCTCACCCCCCTCGCTCCTTGCCAGTCCCCTGGGCTGCTCGGGGCTCTGCGCTGGGCCCGAGCTCTTGCATGGCTGCCCCGCCAGAGTGTATTTTAAGACACCCAGCATGTTTCTCCACGGGTATAGAGGCTAGGTATGACTCACAAATCAGATATTTGACCAGGAGAGCCACACAGTAGAGTAGAGCCGAGGCGTGGGAGGAAAGTGTGGATAGCTCACAAAGGGAACCTGACCGACCTCCATCTTTCCATCTGGTAAACAGACTGCTATTCCAACCCTATTGGTGTTTCAAAGAAATAAACGTGTCCCAACACCAGCAAGCTCTCAAAGCATCACCGGAGAAGATGCTGCATTGAGGAGAGGCTGTAGTGTAAAGCTCAATATGTATCACAATGCAGTGTAAAGGTGCAGCAGCGCTGTAACAAATACATGTCACAAATGGAGCCTACTGACTTAGGGATCTTGCCTTTCAAACTGCCGTGACAGTCGGGCCTTTATGCTGTCACTCTCGAGAGTTATTTTGTAGAGATACAGTATCTCTTCAAGTCATTCTGCAAAGCCTCTTTTGACTTAGGCTTCACACAAAGCGAGGCCCTGCAGAGAACAATGCAGTTCAGCAGAGCAGCCTTGATCATGGTGGCTGTGCTGTGTGCTCTCTCCAGGTGCGACGGAGACTCGACTCACAGCAAGAATAAAACATAGCCTGCAGGTTTATGACTAAGTGTTATCAAATGTATTCCTTTATATCCACAGGGTATCACATTACAGATAGTTCTATTGATTTTTCCTGACTACAGACTGCAAAGTGCACTGGACGCAGCTTTCTTTTCTCTGCAGTGTTCTTTATAGCCCGACTGATAACTTCATTTTTTCTCTGAATAATATGAAATATTAATAAAAAAACAAAAAAATACTGAACCTCTCTGCATTCCATTATACCTTAGGTGAGAGAAAAACAATACAATTCTTGCATGAGAGAAAACAAAATAAAAACACTTATCGGATACATATGAATGTGTTTCTGTTTGTGTTGTGGGTGCGTTTCTGTGCATGTGTGTGTGTGTGTGCGTGTCTGTGTGTGTCTGTGTGTGCGTGCGACATCCTACATCTCGCAGAGGCTGGGCGACACAGCGTAACGCTTGCTCTGCCTCATTGTGCTGCCCGGTCTTTGTCTGGCCCTGACAGATTATTTGCCAAGGAGCAGGCATAGGTGCATGTGTTACCCACCTGCACCTGAAGCGTGGAGGGCTTGACACATTCATTGTCTGTCTCCAGTCCTGCACCTGCAACACCCTGACCTGCATCCCAATGATTCTCTCTCTACTGCCCCCCCCCCCATCTCTCTCTCTCTCTCTCTTCAGAGTCGACAGAGCACCATCACCAGGCCCATTTCTCCCCTAATAGCGCAGACAAAAGTGGGCGAGCCTCCCCGATCTTATCTCTCCCCTCCGTCTGCTCCTCACAGAGCATTCTTTAGCAGGGCCATGTAATTACGTCCTGATCGCAGCACTGGCAAATATCACAGATACCCTATTCCTTCTGTTGGTGCCTCTGAGCCCCTTGCTTGCTACCACGCACTTCAGATGTATGTATCAGAATAGAACAGAGCGGTTTAATAGGCACTTATCAGCTCGCCTGGCTGTGCCTGCAGTGTTGCCTTGAACCTCACCCAGAGTCGGGAAGATTACACTTATCTTATCAGTGACACCTGCAAATTATTCACAACTCTCCCCACCCCCCGGAATCCACTGGCAACCCCTATGGATCTGTCTGTCAGACAAGTCGAAAAAATACGCACAAGAATATGCTGTTGACTACACATTCCTTCAAAAGTTCCACCACCATATTTGAATTGCAAAAACTGATATGATGTCTACTTTCTTGGTTTGACAGTCGGGTATGTACTGTGCGGTGGCTGTGATGATCTTCATGGGGGGTGTGGAGAGATAAATGTTCCCAGTAATTTACACAGAGCTGATACTCGTTTTACTTTTACACTTTTTTTTTTTAGTTTACAAAGTTGACATCCTAACTGCTGCATTCTGAATGAGTTGGACGCCTGAGATTGACTTTTAACTCTCTGAAGTTCTCTAAACTTTGGAACAAAATGACTGAGGAAATATGATTAAGATACAAACTATGATTAAGATACAAACATGCATTTAACTGATAACTTCTTTTTGCTCTCATTATGCTGTGGTAGTATTGTAAATGAAGTTGGCAGTCCAGTATGGTTTTTGAATTTTGCTGAGAAGACCTTAATGAGCTAAGGGCATTAATGAAGTCAGCCACACAAATCTTCCCTATCTTTCTTTCATTCACAGCACAAATGTGTTACACTATTATTATCATTATTATTACAAACATTCAGAAAACAGTATTATAGTGCTATGTGCGTTTAAGCAGTGAGGATAGAGAGAAAGGTTGCTGCTGTAGCATCCAATGACCCTGAGTAAAGCTAATAAAAGTCTCTGGCCACTTTGTTATCTTCCCTGTGACACTTCACACAGATGAGAATGATCCTGTGTCCAGTCGGCCTGGCCGCCCATGGCCTCTCCATTCTGCTGTGCGCTGCTGGTGTAGTACATCACCGATGCATCTGACCTGCTACTCCTGTCACACTGGCTCTGCCTCACAGCCAGCACAATGGACAATTGTCCTTTCAGTGAATGCAAGAAGCTTTTTTCCAGCTTTTTTTTCCCTTTTACTGAATAACCTGCCAACTCAGGAAGAACTGGACACAGTCTTCTGGTTAGAGTTGTACACGTACTCCGAGATCATGATTCATCGGAGCAAGTGTCTCGACTAATGGACCGAGATGATTTATGTGGAATGTGTTTTTGTGACACGCACATTTCACATAGCTTCCACTGGTAGTGAGATAACCGTCAGGAGGTTGCACACTGACATGTATTTCAGAGCCAGAACCAGAGATGCGCAACAAATGCCAGATCAGACAATTACCCTCAGAGAAGTTAACCAACTGAAACAGGAATGAGCTCAGTCCAATACAATGGAACTGTCACACACCTATATTGAAGGGGCATCTTTATTTACTGCTACAGCAGAAACAGGCGTCTTCTCAAACCAGCATGTGTGGATCTCAAATCTGCTAATTACAGAATCTGTCTAATGAACTAAAATCACCTGAACCAAATTCCTCACAAATAAAAACAGTAGAACCTACAGTGCCTGAACTTGACTTTCAAACTGGTCGGTTCACTGATCATCCAAAATGAACAACATGTGTTGTGATGCAATTAATGGTGCAATACTGGAAGATCATTATGTGAGCCAGGCAATTACTAAGTATTTAATATGCAAATTATGTTGAAGAGACATTTTATATGTACACGCATGTTTCATATTTTGAAGATACTCTAGCTTTTGATTTCAAAGTTATAACAGTCATCCAAAATGTCAATGTAAATGATGAAAGGGTTCAAATAAAGAAACTTTACTATAGTGATAATATACTGTAGAATCTACATGTATTAAATACCTAAATGTCATGAATCACTGAAGCGCTAAACTCACTCCAGTCTGTACAGAAAACTGCATAAAGGGCTTGTAGTGAACTAGTTTATGGGGATACAGGCTGTGCCAAGCCATTTTAGGCTGTGAACATTCAAGTGATTCCATTTAAATCTTTTGTCTTTCATTTATTGTTCATGATCTACAAGTATTTTCTGGTGTCACATTAGAAAACACAACCTCTGGGCAAATGTTCCTCCAAATAAAGAAGCTGTAATGTGCTTCTAACAGCGCACACAAACCGGAAAACTCAGCTCTCATATCCTGCTCGCACACTGAGACTACAGAAATATTGGCACCCCGACAAAACACACACACACACGCATGCACATGCACACACATAAACAGGTTTAAGCATGAGACCAACAGTTGTAGTGAAAATGCTAAATTGAAATGATGAAGATTATGTATGATGGGGATGTTACAATAGCAAGAATGATCTTGAAACAAAAAATTATTAAGCCCTCCTAAATATTCTATACATTTTAGAATTGCATTCACTGGCAGGAAAATGAGAAAGACATTTCATTGGGCGATGCAACATTCCGATGTTTTCGTTTCCCCACAAGTGAGTAGATTTACTGGCACCTGCCACATTTGATTGGCTTTCGACCCCCAGGTAAAGAGCACAAGACAACTGCGGACATAATCCATTGATAAATTACAGGCTATTGATCCCGGTAGCCTCATTCAGGTCAACCCATGAGTGCACCAACACTGATAAGGCTGTTAAAAAACACTATATTCTGTCATCGATAGCTGCTATCCAGTAGTCAATTACAGTTTAAGCAACCCCATTTGAAAGGGAATAGCTTTCCTAATTTGCAAAATGTCAATTGTGATTGAGTTCTTCCCCTAATCAATGTAACTGTCACACGCAGGCTTTTGAGAGAGCTCTTGAAATCCTACAGGATTTGCATCTGAAAACAGTAATCCTGTCAACTGATTTCTTATGTATGCTCTTGCTGCTGCGGCACAGTGTACTTTACAAGCTCAAAAGAACAGAGACACGCAGACACAGACACACTCGCACACCACTCACACACCACTGCAAAGCTTGGGCAGAAGGAGAAGCACACTCTCTAGCCATCATTTCAAAAGGAATACAGCCAAAAGCAAATTTAAGCTAATCAAATTCCAAAGCTGTAATCTCATCAGTTTTCACATGTAAAATCAACAGGTCTTTTAGCATAACTACCTGGGGTTGGCGGTACTGTAATAATTCAGTAAAAAGGCTTGCCTTGTGTAGTTTGATATTATGCTTATATATTACTATCTATTGGTGGCAACCATTCTGACAGCCTCAGGGCCTGCTGTAATAACACAACTGAAGGACAAGGAATGAATCCCAATGACAGTTTATTATGTATGGGCCCTTACCGCTCTAAGACACACAAACACACACACACACACACGCACAAATGCAGAGACACACACAGACACATAAGCACATACACACACGTGAGCGCACACATATGTTGAAGTTAGCGTTAAAGTTCATATTTTATTTTGTTGCTTTAAAGCTCTACTTACAGCTTCTCAATAATACACTACACCAGTGGGTGACTGCGTCTTGTTTTTCCTCGACTGCAGCTCAAGCTGGGTGTGTGTTAGCTATCCACCCATGGCTTGCTGCTCTTCAGTGGCTTGCCTATCTGCATTAGAGTCCTCTCATGGACGTTCAGTCTAAACAGCCCCGCGTCACCCAGCCTCCAGGGACAGCAAGCCATCCATGTGAGCAGCGCGCTTTCCTCTTAGTTAGGAATCCAGCAAACTGCAAAAAGTGTCTGGTGTTTATATGCATGTTTTTATGTGTGTGGGTGCAGGTGTTTGTCCTGCATGTGTGCATATGTGCATGTGTGTGGCGTGCATGTAAGCTGGAGGATCGGGAAAACTGAAAATGGAGGTATCTATGTGTGCAACTTGACTCTAAAGCTCTTTTTTTCCCCTCCTTTTTTTGCCCCCTCTGCTCTTCAATTGCAACGTCTTTCATGCGTTGAGAGGGAATTCTCCCTGACAAGTAGTTCCACAGGATTAGCCTATGTGGAAGATGATTTCTGAGGTGCCATGTATAAAAGAGAGGCAGATGTGGGAGGTGGGGGTGGGGGGGGGATGAGCCAGGAGCTTCCAGAAGATTCAAAAAGAAAAACACAGAACCAGAGCCAGAGAGGAACCACTAAACATGCCTCTCCTTCCATGTGGCAGACACTTTTTTTGTGATCCAAACAGTCAGCTGTTTGGTTCACACACACCAAAGGCAGCCTTTAAATTCATTTAACGAATTTACCAGAATGTCAAACGGTGTTTTGAGAAGAGGGGAGTTTGCCTGGGCAAAACAGATTATACTTAAAAGGCTAATTTTGATTGATCTAAAAAGACATTATGCCCAGATGATGTTTTCTGCGGTGAAAACTGACTGCAATTTAATGATACAGCGCCGTGCTCTTATGCCGTTTGAAAGTGAAGTCTACTTTGTTTGTGTGACTCAGGCTCCGTCCTGAATTTTGCAGTGATGTTGACACAATCTACAATGAAGCCTATGATAATGACTTCCTGCCCAGATTGGTTCATTCCCTGGTGGAGCAACAGGGACATTTTTCCTTCTGGAGGGATGAGTGAGAGGCCTACCACCAGCCAGCAGAGACCTCCTCATGCTCCTCCACTCATCCCCGTAAGAGGATTGGACGTAATGGGGTTTCCTCTTCTCTAGCTCCTTCTGCTCACCACATAAAACTGCACAAAACTTCCAACCAAGTCTACGAGCGCTATCCCTGTCACATTTTACGGTCAAACTGACAATGAGGCTAGAAGAAAAGGCTGGTGTGACCTCAATGTGAGCTGAGTTAAGCTTTTAAGCAGGTGCCCTCTTCCCCCCAATGTAGTAGGAGAAAATGGGGGTAATGACCCGACTGGGAGAGTCAACAGTGCCTCCCGCCATCATCCCAGAACCCCCACCACACACACACACACACACACACACACACACACACTGCACACCCCCTTCCCCCTCTCCATGTATAAATGAGGGATGGCACCTTATTAAATCATTGAATCTACTGTATATTTACCAGCTACAAGTAGATTCATGGCACAAACAAAACAGAACACACATGAGGACAAATGAGGTATGAAGTAAGAATGCACAGGGTGTGTTTTCATTGAGAAACATTTATTCACATATAGCACCCTATTATGTAGCTGAATAATGAAGTGCACCTTCCCCCGGCCCTGTGGGAATAGCGCAGACCTAACACCAGGCGTACGTGGTTTCTCATTCTCCCTGTGGCAGGCGTCTGACCTAATGACCTCATGTCACGGGCAATGACAACCGGTTTGACACGGGGATATTTTATTCATTGTATTAATATTGCATCAGTCACCCACACTGCATTGTGTACTGTGTCTGTGCGTGTGCAAATACATACAGTGCCTGCTCTTCTGAACATGAGTACAACACAATATTCACAATATTCTTTCCCAAAAAAGGCCAAAAAGGGTGCAAATTTGTTAAATCCTACATTTGACATGTTTTTGTGTCCTAACAGGGCGTGATTTTCATTTTAATTATTGCCTCTGCAGGTATGAATACAGTTTCTCTCCACTAATTTGACACATTTCTCTAAGCTAACACAGCCATCGAAGCAGACTCCCATTTTGCAAAATTAAGTGCTGTTTTCTTTTTGGTTAACATTTTTATAGAAATCAAATACTGACATAAAAGCTACACACGTCATCTATTGACTAGATCAGTGGTTCTCAATCCTGGTCCTCAGCACGCAGAGTACTGCTGGTTTTTGTATCCTACCAGGTAGTTAATTGCAGTTAATTGCAATCACTTTGCATCCCAGGTCTAAATCAGTTCCTGATTAGATGGCTAGAATGAAAACCAGCAGGACTCTGAGTCCATGAGCACCAGGACTCATAACCACTGCACTAGGTAATATATTCAGCTATATCCTCACAGGAATACTAAAAAATATGTTTAACAGAAAGTTCCACCATCCTTTCTGCGTAACATGATTTTATCTGATTTTATCCATAATTTGTTGATGAAATGCTTTCCTTTAAAGTGAGTAAAACATCTATTCCTCACAATTTTGAAATACTTTAATATCTAATATTTTGCAGGTTCACATGTAATAGGTTTGTCATTTTTGTCTATGTGTGATGCGGTAAGGAGGCAGAAGTGAAGAGTTTCATTCCAAATTGAGAAATCCACCATTTGAAAACACTGACACCTCCTCTAACAAAATGATGTCTGGCATTAAAGTCCATTATGCGTAACTACTAAAGTTAGGAGTCATCTTAAGACATTTACTTACAAAACAGTTATGTTTCTGAGGATACAATCATCTGTGATTTTGAAATATTGATTGATGAACTTCAGGAAGCAAAACTAGTTCCACAATGGTTGTATGGTGTTTTGGACTGAAAGTATTGATGAACATGATGAATCACAATTTGCTTCAAAAGAAACCACAAACATGTTTACTCTTGTAACCAATGACTCTATTCATCATCACCCCTTTCATTTCTGCCAGGCAAGAGTACACATGGCATATGCAGTTTTGTGATTTGTGTGACAACAATGAAAAGGTATTATTAGACTATTAGTTAAAGGTATTATCAGTTTAGCAAAATTATAAAGAGTTTAGACAATTGTGTGAACTATTTTGTGAGCATGGACCTTTGTTTGGAGAGTTTTGTGAATAGCATTCTGATAAATGATATATGTAGTTTTGTACGGTATTTTGCATGAAAACAATGAAAATGTAGAGTTTGTTTTGCAAAATGATCAAGGGTTAAATGGCTGCGTTAACTCTTTAGAGAGCATGGACTTTGGAGTTTGGAGAAATTATGTCAAATCAGTTGAGAAAAACTGAACATTTTTATCCATGTTTTCATTATCTTGTTATAACAAAATGTTCTGAGTGAGGTCTCTGTGTCATACTCAGAATAAAAGCCAATTAGCAAGGCGAGCTATGCAGAGAAAATACAAGAGCCAAAACCATTGGCACGAAACAAGAAATATCCACAGGAGGTTTATTTTTCATACCCTCAGGAAGGGTAATGGGAACTCTGTGTGTGTGTGTGTGTGTGTGTCTGCTCATATATACTTGACATATATACTGTATAAACCGGAGGGCTAAATAAGGTGCTAGAGATGTGACTAATTGACCTGCGCTGTCACACGCATGAATGTACAAATGGCAAATGTGTTTAGAAGAAGCAGACATATTTAACCTATGACATTCGGTGCCAGTTTCAGTGCCTGTTACGTAACACATAGCCTTCATATTCCTCGAGTGCCTGTCTTTACCACTGTCAGCCAAATAGATCACACTGCAAGGCTTCAATCTCGCTCAAATCAATCACAGTGATGATTCTCTGGAAAAAAGGGGAGATAAAAAGCGAGCCGGGCCTGTCTAGTGTGAGAGCAGAGGACATCAATGCCTCAGTTAGACAGCTAGTCTGAAGGGGCCGTGTCCCCAGACAGAAGGACAAGACAGAGTTCACCTGCATTCAATACAAAGTTTTGCCTCAGTCTTTGGGAAAAGAGAAGCGGCAGAGAATAGCGGGCTGCACTCCCTGATGTAAATGTCATCTGGATAAAAATCAATTTCATGATTCATTCAAGAGGCCGGGAGTTACAAATGGACAATGTTGCCCAGGCTTTTCAACTGCAATGCCCTCTTCCCCAAGAATGACTGTGTGCTCACAAGCAGGGCAAGTATAAGATGATTTCTCAAAGGTGCACAACGACATTGCGCTTGGTAATAATTCAAAAAGTTTGGCTGATTGTTTTTTTTTTTCCTCCTGTGGCATTGTTGCTTCTCATTTCCAACACAGCGTGAAAGGCAGTGAAATAAAAACATCTTAGGAGCAAATCGCCCTCACCATGGCAACAGTATTGATCAACACTCCTGGGTCCTCAGAAAAATCTATCCCTCATGTCAATTTCCCAGCATTAACAGTTCAGCAGCCACTCATGTCCTGAATAGACAGCCATGATATTTAGGGTCTGGCAATAAAATCTACAATCACTATTTAGCTTCCCTGATGATTCATTTATCACAGGGGTGAGACACAAATGACCTGATGATATGCACCGAGAACAAGCCCACAAGTAGGCCAGAAGGACAGTCAAGGTTGATGTCTTTGTCCAAAAAACTTGAACTTTAAAAAAAGAGATTCAACTTGAAAGCCCATTTGATTGCTTAGTAATAAAGCATATCCTGATAATCAAATAAAGTGTGAACTGTCTTAGATAGGGAAATTTAATATGCTGTACAGAACCCATTTGATGCCTCTTTCCCTTTCATTTTGGAGGAAAAAAAAACGGCATTGCTTTTTCAATCATGTCTGAACAGGTGTTCTCACCAGGCTTTCGACGAAATTAATTTGACACTTGATGGATTGGACTTGAAAACAATTTCAGAAACGTGTAATTGCTACCACATACTAATCAGATGCTGTAAGACTAATGGGTGTAAATGGGCTAAGAGCTCTATAAGCTCTGGTACGTATTGATTATTACTCAGCCTCATATCTAATTCATCACCATTGGTACAACAACAAAAAAAAAGCTAGGTGACCACATCATCTGAATATTTGAAAAGGTTGAGAGGGAGACTGGGAAATGTATCTTCCTTCAGGTGCGTAGGTTTGACTGTGATGATCAGCATTGCTCATTACAGCTATAAAGGCGGCACGTTGGGGAAATGAGCATAAATAACCGGCTGTGCAAATGCAGGATGGAGCCGCGTGACAAGTGCTGTCAATCCACCGATTCCCCGAGCTTGATTACGCCGCCAGAGCTCCTGTGCCACAGCCCACATGGACGACACCCACACTCCCACAGTTTGACACTTACAGACATGCTGGTGCACCTGGGGCGAAGAGGAAAGGAGAGAGGGAATTAGGGAATCAGCTCTCTCCTCCCCTCCCACCCTCTGACTTTTACAAATGCATACATCTTGATGTCAGACAGCTCGCCTAAAAAAAGAAACTTCACATTCTGAAACAAATAACTGGTGCAGGGAGGAGGGGTTCAACGCGTGACTGCAAGGTTTTGCCAACTTGGAATATTAAAAACTGCATTTGTTACTCCTGCATGCAAAGAGTGAATAGTAACCAAAGCCAAGCTCAGGGTTGCGGTGGGGACCATCAGTCTAATTGTCCAGCCAACGGAGCCGCAAAACCCCAGAGGATGGCTGGAGTGGTCTGCTAAGGATCGGATCTGCTGTGAAAAGAAAGAAGAGGGTTGTGTGTGTGTGTGTGTGTGTGTGTGTCTGTGTGTGTATGTGTGTGTAAGTAAGGAAAGGGTGGGGGCTAAAAGCATGTTAAGTACTTTGATGGCCTTATAGTCTCAGTTAAACAGCTACTTAGGGCCAAGGACACGGTTTGTCTAATTGATCTGGAAAAACACACAAAATGTCATTGACTGCAAGTTACAATCTGTAACCACAAATCATTAGAAGTAACACTGTAGCTTTGATGATTCTCCTTGGCTTCAACAGCACTGCCTTCAGATGAGGAAAGCTGTTTAGATGTCTGCACATATGCAAAAGCATCCACATGGTATATCACGTAATTAGATATTTTGCTATGAAGATGTGTTTTAAATAATTAATCTGCTGTATTGGTGCTCTGCTGGGTTTCTCCTTCCACTGCAGCACCAGCAGTGGGCCAACACTATCCATGGACTGCCGGCTCTCAACGAACAGGAGTGGTGATGTTCACTTAAACCCTACTTTAAAAGACGAACTCATTTTGAAATTAGTGGTGCAAATTCCTTTCATTAACTTGCAGCCACCAAACTCAATTAGAGCGGTAAAGCGAGTTTAAAACAAGCTCATTTGGAAGAGCTCCCCTGTAGATAAAAGAAAGCCAAGTCAGCTCGTATGTCAAGGCCTCAGATTCACAATCCATAAAAATGCTTGCAGTCCTGCAGTACAAGAGGCTCATATAATCATGTGCAATCACATTAGGCAGGCCTGCTATTCTTACAAAAGGGGGTTGTTGTGCTTGGGTGTGATTGTGTCAGCCTGTCAGTGCCCACTCATCCAGGCTGTAGACTCCAGAGAGTGAGACTGAAACAGACGGGAGCTGTTCTTTCAGCACCGCCGGGGACGCGCAACAGCCCACTCAGCTGTCTCAGCCTGGGAGGAGAGCAGGGTGAACCCATCCAAACTCAGTTCATCTACCTTTTAATTTGCAGAACTGAGCTCACCCACCCTTTTAGGCAGACATGCATCTTTATGGCATTAAGTCATAATATCAATCTGATGTAGGATAAGTATAAGGATAGGGTCTTCTATGGGAAAAATAATAAATTAATGCTTTTCTGAAAAAGTATTGATTTTTTTTATACTGGTTTGTCGTTATGATGATACCCGACAGGCAGTAAACGTTTATCCACCTGTTCTGTTCACCACTACATCACTGCTCTCATCTGCCTCTCACTCTCCTTCCTGGGACTGGGTGGGTATAGAAATGAAACGGCGCATCACTTATACTCTTCACTGAAAGGGGGATTATTACCAGAAGGGTCGACAAGTGTGCTACACATGCTACATTACAGCCCTATTTATCAATCAAAGGTATAGGCTATTTTAACGCCACAAAACTATTGCACACACTCAGACACTTGCCTGAAAGAGGCGTAGGATGTTGGCAACCATAATCGATACTGAACTCGCCGAGGCTCCGATGACTCCCACCACTTTTTCGGGCTTGACAAACACCGGTGGCTCCCCATTAGTGCACCTCACGTCTGAGGTGTCCTTGGTTATCAGGGCTTGAACAAAAGTTAAAGACTGCTCCAGCGCATAGGTATCCCTCGAACAAGTGTCCAGCACCCGGGCGCCTAAGGTGATGTTGGGCAGGAGTTGTTCGTCCTGGTTAATTTGGTCCAAAGCGTACATCATGGCCTCGAGCCGGTGGATCCCGTTCTCCTTCTTGATGTCCCCGCACGGCGTGCCGTCGGTCCCTCTGGCGTGCACCGGGAAGAGTCCACCCAGGGTCAAGTGCCCCTCAATCCGTATTGAATGGGGTGCATAGGTCTCCTGAGGCAGCGCGAAATCTACTACAGTCCTCATGAACCAAAACACTCTCCACATAGAGCCGGGGCTCAGCTTCACACACAGGCTGCCGCGAGCCATGATTAACTTTTCGGGAGGAACGCGTCAGCCGATGATAGGATCCGAAAGGCGAAGAAGTTTGTCAAATCGAACCCATTTCTTGTCACCAGGGAGGAGATTCAACAAGCCGGGCTGGAAAACCAAGACGCATTAGATGGCTCAGACAAACTGCGCCCATCGCTTTGCTGCCAGGAGTGAGCGGTGCAGCTTGTTGAATAGAAAAGCCCCTGACGGTAATTCAGTTCCCTCGGAAAAGGAGGCGACATCCATTTGTCAGAAAACATCAATATAATAAGATGTTTACACACGAGAACAGCCGCTGCAAATGGATTGGCCTAATTGTGTCCATTTATGCTATCCAAAGCGCGAGCAGCAACACAATGAAGCTACTGTTAAGTACTGACATATCTTCCCAACCAATTCAACCAATTCTACACAATAATATTTAGTAAATAGCAGGCATTATCTCTCAAAATGAATACTTAAATGTTAGCACCGGCAGAAGTGGGTGACATTCTTCTTGCTCAGACCAACTCCATGGGAGCGCAGTGATGGTTCAGTCGGCTGTGGTGTCTCGGTCTCCCAGGGGTCCGTATCATCTCCACAGTCTCCAAAAAAACACGACTCTTGGAGGCTTGGATGTGCGTTCATAGAGGGGAGAATTAAGAAAAATCCAACTAATTAAAGCGCCGCTCGCTCTGTCTCCGCAACCGGTCGCGTTTCACAAAATGAATGAGTCACAGCGAGGGATTCACTGTGTGCGCGGAGTTTTCAGCCCCCTTTCCTTGCGAGACGTCATTCAGCTGACTGAAAAAAAAAATGTAGGATGACTTCATGACAAGATTTCCAGGGAGTTTGCTGAATATCCTCAGAGATCACTTCAATCAAAACGCGAGCAGGTAAACAAGAAACAGTCGAGTTGCTATGTAGATTATTCCCTCAAATAGTGAAATAATTATATTTGCGTCTTTCTACTGATTGCCTCTCAGCACACAATAGCCTAATAGTCTGTGTAGATTCAGAGTGAGGTCCGCTGGAACCTCAACATCTCTCTCTCTCTCTCTCTCTCTCTCTCTCTCTCTCTCTCTACCTCCCTCCCTGCCCCCCCCCCTCTCTCTCTCTCTCACACACACACACACACACACACACACACACACCGTCTGACAGTGTCTCTTCTTTTCATTTTGATGTGATGATGGCAGACATGAAACAAATATAAGATCTCCAGCATTATGAAAACATAGCGGTGCTCCAGCATCCACTAAAAGTGTCTTTCCTGAAATAGTTTTTGGTTCATTACTAATGCACCTTTAAAGAGGAGGAGAGCGAGAGAGAGAGAGAGTGTGTGTGTGTGTGTGTGTGTGTGTGTGTGTGTGTGTGTGTAAGAGAAAGAGGGGAGCAGACACATTTGGACGGGTCCAGGCTGGTCTCCCAGGCAACCCCTCTTCAGAAGACACTCCTGATTCTTCCTGTGCACCCCCCGCCTCACACACACACACACACCGCTGGTGAGAAATAACTACACCTTCAGGAGCAAGCAGCCCCACACCATCCTAACAACACACCATCATCACCAAACTATTTAATTGCACAGATGGTGCTTTTACAAACAAGTAGATTATGATAATTTGGTTTTGCTGGCATGTATTAAAAGTAACCTGGGACTCAGTTGGCTATTACTGAAATTAATTTACAAATAAGGCAGGCTCTGTGTGTAGTCCAAGGTAAATCACACCTCATGTTCAATAAATTCAATTTGTTGACACTTATGGCTACTACTGTATTCATTCAGTGGGTTACAGTATCAGGATAGGTGCCCACTAAGTGCTCTATAGATACATTATTAATGTATAAGCCTTCATTTTCAAATAACCCTATAAATTGTCCACTTCAGAATCAGGCGCTACGCACTCAGTGACACCCAACAAGCTTTCACAAGATTACTGTTGTAAGTTAGATGGAAAATAGTAAATGGATTACAGAATAAATCAGCCAAGTTGCTTGATCATCGGAGTCACAAACATCAGTGGCTTCTGCGATGCTTTATCGTAAAAATGATTATGTGGCATAGAATTGCATTTTGTGAACATGCGCGTTCTATTTTGGTTCTGTTCAATTAAAAGATTAGAAAGGGCTATGTAGCTCTAATTGAAACATGCCCTATTGACATTACAGGCATGGGTGGACAAATTTCTAATTAATTAACTTGAATAGAGATTAATTCAAGCCTAATCCTGCCATGTACTGTATTTATCTCCGTTAGCTGTGTTGATTGCAGAAATACGAAATACCGTTCAATAGATAAATCATGCATGTCCGACTCCGAGCAGAATAACACGGTTTTGGGTGCTGCGGCTCATGCTACATCATAACTGCACATACATTGGGTCGAAAATTCATGAAATGCACCAAAATACATTGAATGAAACTGTTTGCTAATGCATGATGTTTGAGCCCAGAGAGCAGAGTGTGTGTGTAGGAGCTGCTGGGAACAGACTGTTGAGGAGAGAAATGAGGGAAGTGAGCGAGGAGAGAGGCAGATGGCCTCCTCCACTATGAACACACTGAGACAGGCAGGCAGGCCTGGAAAAATGCAGCAACAGCCCCTATAAATGACACCCTGAGAGACTGGTGTCGCAACGCACGACACTAATTCCACTGCTTGGACTCTGCGGTGGGAGCCTGACTCCCACTTACACTGTCAACGGAAAGGTTACTTTTGAAAAATGGGGCCTGCACCGTGATTTAATTCACTGACTAACCCCAGGAAGAGGGGCCCTTCCCCTGGGGACGCTGTGCGATTTAGACTGAGATTACACTTCAGTTTGGATCCTCTCTCTTTCTCTCCTTTCACACACACACAGACACACACTCACGCACGCACACACATTTCATTTCAATTTCATCATGGAATGAAGAACCAAGGAAGCAACCGGGTGAAGTGTGAATGCATCTTGGAAAGAGGGCGTTCAATATAAACCTGACCAAACAAACACACACAGCCATGGCTTCCTTATCCCAGGGATATACTACATTTCAATGCATCCTACTCTATAAATTATGGCTTCCTAAGAGAGACCAGAGCTTTTGTTTCAGGCATTCAGTAATATGTCTGCTTGAAAGCGTATGCAGTCTTCTTCAAGTCAATTACAGAGCTGGCACTGTGCTCTCCTTTGAAGAACGAGGAATCAAAGAACAATAAAAAGTCAACCTTCAGGACAAGAGGCAATAAGGTTTCCTTTTGGGCTGACACTGGGCACAATGGGGTCTGTCTGTCAAATTAATTAACCTGGAAACCTCTTTAATTCCCAGACACAAATGAAAGGGTCGAGGCGTCCACAGGAAAGAAATAACGGCGGCGCGGGAGGTAATTGCATGTCGAGGTGATTTGTTCTAAAGCACACAGACCACCAGCCTGTTTGGAGTCATGCATATTCTGAGCGGGGTGAGGTGTTAATGTTAGATCAATGTAGGGGCAATGTTAGATTAGCAACATGAAGGTCACTGAGCTGCAGGGCCCCATGTCTCATTTAGTACCATCTGTTTTAGAAGAATAAAATCAGGCTATTTACGCTTTTCTTCATCACTATGGGCAGAATCAGTGGCTATGAGGAAAGGAGAAATAACAGTATTGTAATTCTACAGGCGCTCTGTATGAGAAGACAAATTCTTAGCTGTACTGCTGTTTATACCGAAGCCAAAGCAGGTGCAGTGCAGCTAGGACGATAGACTCTCTGCACTCTCAATTATGATTGTAATCCATCTGTCATACCTGCTCCCTTCTAATTATGTCTCTGTAAAGCTGCTGCTGTGTGCTCAGGGCCCATTCACACTCTGAAATGTGACAGATAGACAGATAATGCACAAGTGACCTCTGGAATATGTGAGTGCGGTAGCTTGGTAACTAGAGCTTTTTCTCCCTAGGCTACCGCTGTGGCCGCCTCAAGCCCTCGGGTTATATGACAAGCAAAAATGACTACGCTTAAGATAGTTGAAGAGAAATTTGGCCTTTAAGCCAAGAAAAAGTAAGAGTAAGAAAAATGAAAGCCGAGGGAAAGCAAAACTCCTGCTGTTTTTCTGCTTATTGATGTGGCAAGTACCTGCTCTTGATTAGGAGCATATCTGGTTGTGATAATGACTAGAGGTATTTCAGCTGGCAGCAACCAGACCCAAAGGTGCTGACCTCCCACCCACACAGTCCTGGAATCTTCCAGAGGCCCTATTAGTGGGTGACTGGACCTTTGTTATGATGGCTAATCCCACGGTCCAGTGGACTTATATGATAAGTGGGTGCAGCTGTGGTTGCGGTGTTACGTAGCCAGGAGGATGTACCCACAAATTTGATAGTGATAGCAAAGACTTCTCGCTTTGTGTCTGTTAATTAGTGGACCGTCTCAGCAGCTGTGGATCTGCAAATTATTTTATCAGAAGCCTTTTCATGGAATATTGTGATTGAGATTTTCACAGCCTTTGTGAATGACTCATAACAATCCTTTGTGTATTTGTGTATGTGTGTGTCTGCACACAAACATGCCTAAGTATGCATATTTGTGAGGATGGAGATGAAGGTAGTACAGATTACCTTACAATATTGTTAATTATCTTCTGAACCAGATACACTACCAGTTTGGACACACACATTTTTCTTTATTTTTTTTTTTACTATTTTTCATTTCATCACATTTTAGAATAATAGTAAAGACATCAAAACTATGAAATAACACAAATGGAATTACACAGTGACCAACAAAGTGTTAAACAAATCAAAACTATCTTATATTTTAGATTCTTTAAAGTAGCCGCCCTTTGCCTTGATGGAAAGGCAAAGGCTTTGGAAAGAAATTCATACATAGGCATCAACTTCACTGTTTATATTTGTCTAAGAAACAAATTTCAAGCATTTAAGCATAAGCCGTTAGATCAAAATGGCTTTAAGATAAAGAAAAACATAGTACATTCACTCAGGTGTTTCCAAACTTTTGACTGGTAGTGTATATTTGCTCTAATAAACTGTATTTCCATTGCATTCCATTAAATGTTTTGTTTTGAACTTCAGAATCCTAGAGACAAGCACAGGGCTCTACACCCTGCACTGCGATAGACATCGAGAAATTTCAGACAAGGACATTTATCATTCACAATACAGTGTGTGCAGCTGAACTGTTTCTCACCCCTTGATCCTTCCACAAAATTGCTATGATTACCATTTTCACTCAACAATGGCAAGTGCTGGTTTTAAAATGATTGCATCCCCATGGCAAACAACGTCCAGCAGTATAGGCATGTTTATATAATACAGGCTATGGTTACAAATACAGATCGGCATTCAATATGTGGCATAAAAGAGAGCTAACGTACATTTCCGACCGCGACACCTAGAAGCCTTACCTTACCTCCTCTCTTACCACTATATGGTTTAATTTGAGCGATTAAAAATAAGTGCAGTGCTGCCATGAACAGCTGAGACATTCAGGACATGAACAGAGGCAAGAGTGCTAAATGTCAGCATATGTAATAGCAATAATAGTAATAATGAGATGCTGCAGATGGACTGCAGATGGACATTAGCAATCTACAATACCATCAACCTTTTTAATGGGACTCCATTGAAGCCCACTATGGCAGACTTGCTTCCTAGTTCATATTCATTCCAAATTATGTTGTGGCAGCTGGTCACACACCACTACAGTTACTTACCATATGAGGAATTTGCTTAACACGGGTCTCACACTAATAATACTCATTTTTATAAAATGACATCAGGGTAATATACAAATGTGCTCATTTTTCCATTTTTCAGACGAACTTTATACTTTGCAAAATTTTGTTGTCAATGAAACTCTGTGAGTGGATTATGCCGGTGGTCTTCTTGAATTAACTGTGATGCTGTTTGTGTTGCAAAAAAACATATTTTCTTCATCTTACACTGCTCATTACCATATGGAGCTGGTAGCGAGGACTGTGGTTGAGGGCAGACCTATTTATTTCAGATAAGTGCCCCTGCAGCCTTTCACAGAGTAAAAACACACACACATACACACAATACACGCACAAACACACACACACACACACCCACGCACAAATTTTGAACAAGGATTTGCTTAGGCTGACTTCTAGCTGCCGCACAATTCATCATGCACATGAATTAATCTCTCTTACTCATTAGGTGGAAATTAACTCTGTTACAAATTGCCGCATATAGCCACCGCATGAGGTGGAACAATAAATCACTACCTTTATGTATGAACGCCATGCACTTGAAGTGACACTTATGGGAGCTGCCTCATACACTGTACATTACCTCCTTTAGCTTGAGGCTGTACACAATTAAAAAAGAGCCAAGTTAAATAGCTTCCCGTTTTAATAGCGTTCGAGCCCAAGGAGCGTATGGAGGTGTCGTCTGAGCGCAATCCCCTGGGTTTGTCTGTTCAGTGAGCTCAATGCTCCAGTGGTCCCAGCTCTCCCCCTCTGTCTCCCGGCCTCGCTCTGTCTCCCTCTGGGCTCCCTCGGCCCAGCGCTCCCATGGGAACGCTGTGGCTGGAACTGTGTGTCACCAAAAGCTGCCTATTCCCCGGGGCGGCTCCAACGCCGGCACACCGGATGGCTATTTGAGCCATTCCAGCTGATCTCTCCCATACAGAGGAAGAGTAGAGACAAGGTGGGGGAAACGCACACATCCATAAAAAAGGTGAATTACAAGGAGTCACACCTTGATTTGAGGCGTGTTATGGAGATGAGGGGAGTCACGGTCAGGTCAGGGTGCCTATCCCCGAGTGGCTTCTCGCGATGAAGAATCACGGCTCCAAGTCAGGCCTCAAAAACTAAAGTAAAAGAGAGTTAACAGGGAGCACATTGTGTTTACAGAGTTTGGAGGGAGGAATGATTGTGTACTGTCGAATTTTTATGGGTGCCCGACAGTGCTGAGTGAAAGTGAGTCCCGTCTACACAGGGCACAGCACAATACAGACAGAGCAGAATGGGGCTTCTTATGGTTGCTCGGGGATTGAATAAAGCCCAGTTCATTTGCTACATATCACGTTTTGTTACATGGTTTCAGACAATCCCTCATATTTCATCTGAGGAGCTTGCAATGGGCGTTTTATATCCTTCCTATTTCCTCCACCTTTCAGCTCGCTTTAAGCTCCATCGTGTCATGAGGGTGTTTTTTTCTCCTTTTGGAATCTCTCCCTTTTTGCTTTCAAGCTGAAAATCAAATCTATAAATCAAAGGCAATGGGAGAAAGAGACGAGGACTGAAGGACATTTAAATCCTTTCCGAGTTTCCATAGCTTCAGAGAGCGAAATAAACAGGAAATTAAAATGGAATTTATAACCACACAGCTATAATGTGGGCTCTTTTCAGCGGATTGCAACCAGGTGCACTTCTTAATGCTTATTCCTGCTTTATATTCTATTCTATTGGGAATGGATCCTCTTCTTTATTATTAATTTCCCTGGAAAGTGGCAGGAATCGTATTCTTTGAGAAATGCCAAAAAACGCCTGGTGCTCATGATTACTTTTATTCATTACTGATTCCTCCAGTCAGAATGTTTTTCAGATATTTAGCACCACAACTTCAAAAGGAGAAACTGTCATGCTCAAAAAACGAACGTCCCCACCAACACATACTATTGAGGGAGTCTAAACAAGCTGAAAATATCTTGCCCAATCAAAGCATATGACATAGTCTTTCTCTTTGTGAGGGAGTTTCAGTGAAAAGATAACACTGAGACGTTCAGATGAAAGAATACAATGAGGCATTCGGATGTAATACACGACTCCCTGACTCTCTGACTCCTGCTACATCTATGCAGAGGAGGAAAGGCGATCGCAGACAAACATTTTGAGTCATGGAATTAATGACAGCTTACATGTGCATCACACATTCTATGATCACTAAGCTGTTGAATGACATCCTATAGGTCTTTGTGTATATTGGCAAACGTTGGTGTTGATATTGAATATTCATTTTGGGCCACATTTACTAATGGAAGAAGTGCCAAGAGCTACACTACAGACTTACTGCTCATGGTGCATGGATCAATATTTTCCTAATTTTCTTGATGTTTGAATGAGTAACCTGCAGCCCAAACATAATCACACCAAAATGAGTGTTGTGTGAATAATTATATTCCTGGTTCTTTTCTTTGAAAGACTTAAACGATAACTTGAACACCATCAAAGTGAAGTTATAAATCAGAGCACTCTGAAGCAAAAGGCAGGAATGAGAAGAATGCTTTCCTTTTAAGTGGAGGCTTACAATTGAACCTCAGGCACTAGAGTCCATAAATCGCAGCATCAATTATTAACCCAAATCTGTTTTAATGTGCCAAAAGAAACCCCAGCGGACAAGCTAATGCAACAAGCAGGAAACGAGAAGACCCGATAAAATGACCAGTGTGGCCAGAGTCGGCCCCTTTTTGCGTTTGAGCTCGTCTAGAGTGCAGGAAAACATCAAACACGGGCCCATCCTTTCAGACTTTAGAGGCCATCAGGAGCCATATTAGTAGCTAAATAATAGAGAATTCCACTCGCTTAAGAGAGGAAATACAGTGCTAGATTGAGCCTTGCGGACATAATTGATGAATGCCTTAGAGATATGGCAGCGCACAAAGGAGAGTTCAGGCCGAGCAGAGCAACAGCATCTCCCGTTCACTCTCAGAATGCTTTTAGACTACATGTGTGTCCAAGTTCACAAGGTGGTACAAGTGATTTGAAAGTGCACTGAAAGCAAACAGCAAACCATTAGGGAACAATCTCGGCAATCACGACTTTGCTGCAGGGATATGGGTATATCATAATCACAGGTTGAGACCGAAAGCAAATAGAAATGCTTTTCCTTCAGGGTCAGTCATTTTCTGTGCAGTTCATTTTGTGCTAAATGTTTTCCAGCTATTTTGCGGACCTTTTAATGAAGCTTACCTAGGTAACATACAGTAAGCAGCAATATATGCTGAATGCCACTTAATCTTTTCATTAACCGATGAAGTGAATCCAGATAGATAGATAGATGAACTTTATTAATTGTAATCGTCAATTGTAAGGTAAAAGCCATTATCCCTTATTGATTTCTCTTAACAAAGGAGGAGATATAGATAAAGAGAAGCCGACGAGTTAGAGAAGGATTTCTAAGCTTTTAGACAACTGAGATGTGGATTTTGCGAAAGGAGCTGCAAATCAATAGCAGGATAACAGCATAAATATCAAGGTTCAGTGACAACATTTCCTCACTTACACTTTTAATTAAGATTATTCATCACGTTTTTATCATCACAAGATATCGCGTAAAAAAGCCTACTGATATAGGCGGGAAGAATTAATTTTGACAAGCTGGTGCATGCCAACATACAGGGACCAACTAAGTGCATTCCTCCTCTGAACATGATGCAAAACGTGTTTTTGAATTTCACATAAAAGTTTGCCTGGAGCAAATTGCACCTCCGCCACACATCCAGCCAGTCACAATCTTCTGTGGTTGTTTTTTCTGACTTAAGCAATCGGCATTATTTCAATCCCAGTGACCACTGGGGAGGCTCTCCAGGACTTTCTCAGATCTCTTCCTTCATCCGACAGAGGAGGGGCGGGCAGGGGAGGCGAGTGTGTGAGATGAACGGTGAAAGCTGTCTTATTAGTGCTTAACTCCCCTGCTTAGGCCTCCAGATTGACAGGAAAAAAAGAAAAAGTGGCCATGCAGGCTGAGCCATAAACACCGTGGCAGTGATAAATATCTGCTGTCACTTCCAACATGACTCACTTGTCTGACTCTCAGCCTTACTGCACTACACAAAGGAGGCTGGAGCAGAGCAACCATACAGTGCTGTGAAATCTTTATCAGATTACAGATAATAGATGCACTCTAAAAAATAGCTTATATTACCAGAGAGTGAGTTGAAGCAGAATGTAGTTCAGCACCAAATAATGTGTAAACCATGAACATAATTTTCTAAAAGCATAAAATATTGATACAGGTATAGGCTACAGCTACACAATAGCCCTCGCCATTCTTAAAATGGATAGTCTTTAACACATAATGGTGCTTTATGTAAGCTTCAGTTGCTTTCTCCAGGCTTTGTCTTCTAAATGGCCACTCCAGACTACCAGCAGTCACCACAGAGGAGCCTGTGTCATTTGAGCAGTGAGTCAGATAAGGTGTGGTGCTTTGCTCTGTGGGGGAGGGGCGGGTCAGTGCTGGCAGAGAAACCAAAGTTGGATCGCAGGAAAATTAAAATGGGTCCTACGCTGGAGAAACTGTTTATCACATGTAAATTCAATTCTTTTTTATGAGGCAGCTGGCTGTGTTACGCTGCCATAGCACTCCTAAGTCACAGCGAAGCAAGATAAGGTGAATGAAAATATGATTAATATTATAGGCTAATAAACGCAAGATAGGGTAATTTTGGTTAGATGAGTCTCCACAAAAAGTCCACAAAATTGGTTTGCGTCCCAGAAAAAATGCTTTTAAAAATGTGCCTTGTGTGAGATTTTGGCCTGGTGCACAATTTTCATAACTGATCATTCTGTTTTATTACAAAATTAATCATTTGATTCGATGTGATGCAATCTGCACAATACAAAAGTGAAACCAGTGAAGACATTTATAATTTACAACATTTTACATTTTATACATTTAGGGGCTCAGCAGCACTGTCGCCTCACAGCCAGAGGGTTTTATTCCCAGCTCCGGCCCTTTTTGCGTGGAGTTTGTATGTTCTATCCGTGTTCGCGTCAGTTTCCTTCCACATTCCAAGGACATGCAAGTCAGGTGGACTGGAGAATCTAAAATGCCCGTAGGTGTGAGTGCGACTGTCTATCTGTGTTAGTGGGTTGGGATATAGGCTCCAGCCCCTCTGACCCTGAACAGGAATGAGAGGGTAAAGACAGTGAATGAATTTTATGCATTTGGCTCCCATTTAGCTTGACTTGCCATGAGTGCAACAGTAGAATAAGATTCCTAAAATTACAAGTAAGCAAAGGTCTTAGTGCCCTTACAATATTCCTGTGACCATTCCACATGACCCAATACCTTGAAGAGACATATTGATTAAAAAGGTAATTTTAATAGGAAGATATAGATTCTCCTGCACATGCAAACACACACACAAATCCGTATGGCTTCCCTATCAGTGGGTGGTGTACATGGCATAAGCTTAGGGCTGGCTATATAGGCAACTATATCAACAACAAATCCTTGCTCCAGTGTGTGTGTGTGCGCCTGCATGTGTGAAGTGTTGCAGAGGTATGGATCTATATGGTCAAGTGCTAGCAGAGGGAGGAAACCTGCTGAAAGTCCAGCCACAGGCCTTTTTCTCAGCATCCCTGCTATGTAGAGGATATGCCGGTGCTGTGTGACAATATAAGAAAAAGAATTCCAATCAATGTGACTTAATTAAATCTTGTTTACCAAGTAACACTAAGCATGATTCATCTACATTTTGTTTGAGAGCAGATGCAATGTGCTTTTTTTTCCACAGAATATGTCTGCCAAAGTTTACCTCAGAGTAATTTGATTGACTGCCTCTCATAAATGGCAGACACACTGGGGCTGAAGTGGGATTGGCAGCCTTTTAGAATTCCTCCATGTTTTATTTCCCAGTACAGCAACAACATGCAGAGCACATACGCTGCCAAGCAGCCTTTACAAAAAACGAGAGGATTTTCTCCTGAGGAATCCTCCAACCTGTATTCAAACGTTTCCTTTACATGAATGCCATCAAGCGGCAGTGGAAGCAGCATAATAGCCCTATAATCTCATAGCCTTAAAAAAGATAATGTGAGCATGCTCTCCCGTTTGCAATAAGCCACTTTGTTTGTTGAAAACTCGCCAAGTGACAAAAAAACAGCTGCTATCTCTGCAGTCTCAAGGGGCTAGTTAATTTTAGAAAGATAATCTCCTGCAATATGCTGAGGGATTAAGACATTAAAAATCCCAGCATGGGAAGATGATAAGGCTGTATAGTCATGGGCTGGAAGGAGCAGCCAGCGCGTTATAGGAATAAAGAAGTATGTTACTTATCATGCAAATCAGCAGTTCGGGAAAAACAAACACCAGTTGTTCAATGACACGTCTATGTATTTTGTCACTACCCCTCGTTCTATTAGCCATAAATGATGATCATGATTACGGCAGTTCATCTTTGGCTATTAGCAATGTCTCCCAAGGCCGTGTTGCAGTATTCTCTCAGAAGATTACCTGGAGGAGAGGGATACCACACCGAAACACAGGAGGTACTGTCTATGGCTTAATCAATGTCATTTGCATATGCAGGATAAAAATAATCCTCATCAGAGGGAGGTTCTCCACCTGGGGCCCTCTCTTGTCTCTTATTAAATGATCCCTTGACAACACTCACCTTGCCAGAGAGAACAAGGCACACTATCATACTGCGTACAGGGGGAGGGAATTCTACAGGGGTATTTGGACACAGTATAAAAGTGTGATGTGATGTAGAGAAAAAAAGACCTGGGCTAGGCTGAGCTGCGTGTTGGGAAGTGCACAGAGCAGACCTGCTATAATGCTGTCTGGGACTGGAAGTCAACCAAACAGCTAGTTCCAGGTGAATAACAATGTGTGGATTTGCAGGAATCAGGTTCAAAGCCTGCAGGAGCACAGCAAGCTAGGCCTGGCCACCCGCTTGCTTCTTGGGCTGTGTCCAAGGTCTTCAAACACCCAGCCAGAGGTACGAGCCAGGGTTCCCCTGCTGTCTTAGCTGCGCTTTAATGCAACACGTAACATAGGAAGAAAAATGCAACTAATGTACCTAAAGCAAACCTGAGGATGGGGGAAACATTCCTCTGTCAGAGGGATTTGTGTCACATTAGAAGGATGCTGAGTAGAAAAGAACCAGCTTTCAAAAGATCCCTCAAGGCCCTGTATTGTGAAGACAACCTGTTCCCTCTCATGGGCTCCTTTCTGTATGAGATAAGCAAATTTACATTGGCAGACAAACGTGACATTTGCTCATGCAGGAGCTGCTTAAGAGGAGGCTTCATAGGTGGGCAAGGCTGATAAGACGACAGCCAGGATTGTAGGGACTGGAAAAACAGCGTGAAAAGAAGATGACAGAAATCAGCGGGATTTCTCCCACCCTTTCATTTTCAAACATCTTATGCAAAGTTCCACCAACAGGGTGAGGTTTGAGCAGTGGTGACCCACCCGTGCTAGACGGGTGCTCCTTTCCAAGCTTATTTCTTTATGGTAATATCTATCCCGGGTGCTGTTTGGCTGTCTTCCCTGGTTGAGGCTCATAAGAAACTCACCGTGTTTATGGGCTATCTAATGGATTACAGACTCATTATCAACAGTGCTGTGTGGCCATGAAGGCCTGTCATTTAGACCACATTCTACTGTGTCAGCCACAACAAAAAATTCCATGTCCATGGCAGGAGAGTGTATAAGTGTGTGTGAGTGAAAGACAGAGAGGAGAGAGAGGCACTAAAGGCATGGCTGATCCAGTTTTAAATGGTGTCTCATTTCTGAAGTGGGAGCGAAGAGAATGGCCATTGAGTTTACCGACAGACTTAAACTTCATGACCGTCACAGCGAATTACCCTCAGTAATGTAGTGGTTGGTGAAAAGCCCGCGCTTATATAACATGAACATGCTATTACTGCTTTATTTTTCTTTGCCTTCGGAGCCATTTACACCACACTCGCTGTTTCACTGCACTGACTGGAGTATTCCTCTGAACAAGGTGCCCAGCACTGCTGCAGAGCGGGGTGGTGAGGCATGCCGGTGTGATGTAATGCGATGTGAAGCTCTCCGAAGGTCTGGGCTCGGTGACGCCATATACGAGACAGTTTAACATCACTAGCCATTATGAATTTACCTGCGATAGTTGACAGGAGAAGAAACTAGTGTTATTCAGCTTAGAAATGACAGCATTGGCCGGAGTCTCTCTAAATCAGATTGATGATCCATTTTCCCTGCCCCGGGGCCACGGTAATGTAAGGGCCTGGGATCCACCGAGGCTACAGAGAGACAGATGGGACCTTGTCTGCTATGACCTTGCTGAGCTAATATTTCTCCCAGGCCTTGTCTGTTGCCTCATCATTAAAGGTGCCAGGGCTATTAACAAGGGGGGAATACTTCAAAGACACTGTTTACTTGTGGGACAGGACACAAGCCAGGCAGAGAAAAATCACGGCGGTCGAGGTAACAAGGCAAAGAGGGATTGTTTGGCAAGTGGTGAGTGTATGTACATGCCTGTATACGTCCATGTGCGTGTAATGCATTTCAGAGAAGTCGGTAGGTCTCAAAGGACAGGGGCAAAGTCGTGCTCCTGTGCACAAATGCAAGCATATACATAAATTGCAGATAATAATATGCCTGCCATTCATTGCCTAAAGACCAGCTAGTACTCACACGTTAAAGCCACAATCTGGTATTGTCTTAAGCATATCAATTAGTGTTATATATGCCAACATTGTTAAAGATGGCAAGATGGTAGATGGCAAAAATAGTACAATATTACCATTTAAAATGCATGTCTTTTTTACCTTTGTATTAAAAAGCAATACAAATAAGTAATTTCAAAAGATATAGTTCAGATTAGATTAGATAGATTTATAGTTCAGCTGTTATGTGTTCTCAGTCCTTGTATCAAAAGGCCTGGCACTCTATCCAGGAAAAGAAAAATCTCTTGAATTCCAGTTTGGTTTTTGGTAGTGGAGCTCCTCTTTGGTTTACACTTAAATTAAGGACAGGGCCTTTGATATCTTGCCAGCAATTAACCACAACACCCATTCAGTTTCCTCTGCCTTCTCGTAGCTTTCAAACCCTGTATGTTAACGTTTCACCATGGCAGTTTATTTCATCAAGTTTTCCTTTTGTTCATTGGGCAGTGATTCTTTGGGTGTTTGTGGGATTTGTGAACCCTGGAATAAATCCACTGACCTCAGGAATGGATGGCAACGCAGGAGTCAGCCCAGGAAATATGGTCTAGGAAGCAATCCAGCGGGTCACTGTTACTCACCACCAGCCAGTAAGAGAGAGATAAGGAAATAATCAAAACAGAGAGGCAAGGGCCAACTTCAGCCAGACTGCGCTGACAGATGGGCTCCCACTTTTATTCTATGGTATCGCTCCTCTCTTATTTTATCCAAACCAACCACACCTCTCACTGTTGATATGTGCTGTCTTTTGGAATAAATTGAGAGTATTTAATCTTGTACAGCCATTCTGCTACCTTAGTGCTTAGTATACAATAAAGAAAAAGAACAACCCCCCAAGCCCAAACTGCCTTATCTCCATTTCCTTATCTCTCATTAGCTTTGGCCTGTGATGAGCACTAGGCGTTGCAGGGGGGGGAAGTAATCTATTGAAATATGGTTTCATTTTGGATAGACTTTATCAGCATGGCTATTTAAATTTTGATAATGAAGAACAGCGTAAATCCCCCAAGTGCCCTTGTGCCGCGGCGCACACACAGCACAACAGCGCGCAGCGGGTGGTAATCATTGTGTAATCACTCAAACAACAAAGCACGTCTAAGTCCCCGAGCCTGCAGCCACTCCCCCGGGCGGCCCAGCCCCTGATATTTGCTGGGCTTATGATTTGTTCTGGGATCTAAGCAATAAGTAAAGCCTCCTCATGGCCTTGTAGCCAGATTGGATTGCAAAAACATGTTGCACCTGGTGCAGCTAGAGCGGGAAGGAGCGGCAGCAGCATTGTCTGTATTCACAATTTGATGGCTGCAATCTTATTGAAAATCTGATAATGATATTTGGTGAGCTTAATGGTGGCCCTCTGCAGGCTGCAATCAGTCTCACTCAACCCTTTTCTCTCACCCCCTTCTTTTTCTTTTTCATCTTCTACCTCACTCTCACAGCATGCAGCTGACAGCGGCATGATATACTGCTGCCTCTCTGTTTTAGAACCTCAGGCACCGCATCGGTTTTCCTTTGCATTTGGTTTTCCTTTGCATTTGGTTTTCAAGTAGACTTAATGTCTGAGTTAGAGTGAATAATCAGTGAGAATCAATGCACGTGATCAATACGAGCCCCCTCTATTTTTTGATATCCTATTGATCCCTGAGAGAAAAATTCTCTGTGCTCTTGTCCACCTCCACAAAGAGGTCAGAGTAAAGGATCGGCTATAAAACAGCAGCCCTGCAGGTGGGAGGGACTCGGTGTCTTGCTAAAGGACACTCCAGCAGGGCGGATGCTTGACATTACAGAGGCTTGAACCTTGAAGAACCACCTCCCTCCTCACTGCACCTCCCTACTGCCCCTTATGATTCAGGACGCCCCAATGTCATCGGAAGCTACAGCAGTAAATGTAGGAGCCAATACCTATATACAGAGCTTCCCTCAGACATAAAGGTGTAATGACCTAATTTCCCCACAGGGAATATTTAAGCTTCATCTAATGTAATCTAATGGAGTCATATAAACAAGCATCCTGAACATAATTCCATGGCACTTTACTGAAAGAGAGTGTACTTCATTTAAAGCCGTATGATCTATCTGCTGTTGTGGCTGACTTTAAGGAGAGCCGCTTTATTATGAGTTCCTCCAGAAGCAAGAACAATACATCACTTGCTATGAAATACCTAGGGGCTTTCAAACCACATTGGCATTTTCATTGTAACACATTTGCAATAATTAACAGAGCTAACTTTTTTATTGTGATTAATAATAGAGTAGAAGATAGCATTATTGAGCCACACATTAAATCGCACTCA
Organism: Centroberyx gerrardi; assembly: GCF_048128805.1. NCBI lineage: Eukaryota > Metazoa > Chordata > Actinopteri > Beryciformes > Berycidae > Centroberyx > Centroberyx gerrardi. The sequence goes on along the minus strand of NC_136010.1, from coordinate 15,076,097 downwards.
CTAAATTGACTTTCCTGAATGCACCAACTCAGACTACTAAGCAGGACTGTGGAAAGGTCAATGTGATCGTTATATAATTTAGCTGGAGAACAATTATGAAATGGTCTAATAAGAGTGACTTCTAATGAGCACTGAGAGAATGACACCTCCTTCTCTCTGGAGCTAATCTATCTAATTGTCCAAATGTGAAGATCCATTTCATCGCTTTAATGCAATTCAACCATGTAACTGAACCCACTTGTTTTCAGTTCCGCCAAAATCAGAATTCCCAAAATTAAGTGTCCTGCAGGCTAAAAGTAAAGCTGATAGATTGCGGTCACAAATTCTTTTTATACATCCTTGTATAAGAAGCCTGTAATGACAAAATGGTGGAGTGCAAAGTGGTGTGAAAAAGTATATTTTTAACCTTCTTGGTACTTCATCTCTCACACTACAAATACAGTCCAAATACAGTATTTCCCAAGTACCTTTGAAGCAGGGGGCAAAGTTGGAAACGGTTCCAGAAGACCAACTCTCCATTTTGCTAGCTTCAGCACTCAATAGCTCCCTGATTAAAGCCAGTCTATTTCATTGATTGAAAGGAAGGGGAAAAAAAACCCTGAACCTTTTTGCTCTTCAGTCTCCACTTCTCCATCCACAGGGTAGAAAAGCCTCCCTTGACCATGTCCAGGCAATTTGGGTGGAGTGGGCCTCTCCTGTTGCACTCAGTGACTCTGGCCATGCTCTGTTACCTCATCTCATCAGCTGGGAAAGTATTTGTGCTTGTAGCTCCGTAGAAGGCGGCCAGGAGTTAAATTGAGTTACCTGTTCAGAGATGGTTTCATTTTCCGAGGATGGCCCCGGAGATCCTTGATGGAACTGCTAACTGCTCATCACCTCTCATGTCCCCCAGTGTCTGTCTCGGCAGAGAGCGCAGCAACGCCGGCATGGCTCAGGTGGCACAGACAGCTGGCTGAGGAGATCCATCGGCCTATTTCAACCGGAGAGTACTGTCAGAGGACCGCTCCACATAAGGTGTTACTGTTCCCGTCTCTCAACTGCGTGAGACAACAGCAAATTGATGCATTCTATTTCTCTACTTTGCAGTCTCTCTGTATGCTTTTTTTTTTAAATTATGGACCATAAACAAACATCTACCATTCCCTGTTCTCCTCCCTGTCTCTCCCTCCTTCATTTTAGGTGCATATTTTAAAGAACAGAACACTGTGTCCAGAGTTAAATCCAATCTCAAGCGCATACATGCACATGCACATGCACACGCACACACACACACACACACACACACACACACACACACACACACACACACACACACACACACTCACATATTTCAGATGATATACGAGCAATAGATTCCTCTGAGTAATAAAATAATGATTAATTTTATGGCTGTGATTCTATGAAATCCCTATATTATGTACGTTAATCCTTATTGATTGGGACATAATGGATTTTCTAAGATATGTGGATCTACCATAAGTGATATGGAAAGGGAAGAGGCTAGAGAGTTGGCTCATGTCCTGTCTGTCTCTGTTGACCTTAACCACAGGGCAGGAGATGAAAGACGGAGTGGAGTGGAGTAAAGAAGTAATGTGGGGAGATAAGACTTGAGCGGATAAAACGACAGAAGAGGAGAGGAGGATGAGAGGAGAAGAGGCAAGAAGTATAGGAAGGGATCTGGAGGAAGGGTTACCGGGTGGGCAAGGAGGAGGCAGATATGAGAGGAAAGGGAGACAAACAGGAGATGACAGAGGATAGGAGAGGGGAGGAAGAAAGGAGATGAGAGGATAAGAGAGAGAGCAGGAGGCGAAGAGGAGACAGTCTGCCACCCTACAGTCACGTCACGCAATTTACTGTGTTCTGGCCCATAATGTTTTATAGCACAATCACTGATAGCACAGTAGTCAGTAGTGATCTCATTTCACAACCCATATCCCTCAGTAATGTGAACACAAAGGGAGAAGCGCAGCCATTACCAACGTCCAGTAGTCACCTACTGCTACTCATGCATAATTGGCTTCCATCAAAGGAAGCAGGAAAGGGTAAACAGCAAGCAGTCATATTAACTCCTGTGAGTCCTAATTGAAATCCGTTAACAATCAACACAGATGGTAGAGGCTGAGGAAACAAGGGAATGTTCATACCACAAGTAGCCTAGCCCTCCTTCCTGCACACTGCTCTCTCTGTATCGACATGCATGAAGACATGGGCCTGCATCCTAATCAACAGATATGCTTGATTCCTGAGCTGATCAGTAAACACAGTGGCTAAACATGTGCACATGCAAACACAAGGCCAAGATTTTACCTCAGGCAGAGATTCCTTTGAGGATCTCGTATTAAGATTTGCTCTGGTTTCCTCCCGCTTTCCAAAGTGCAACTCTGGTGGATTGGAGACTCTAAATTTCCCATAGGTGTGAATGGGAGTGTGATTGTCTGTCTATCTGCATTAGCCTTGTGACCTGTCCAAGATGTTTCCCTGCCTTCCTCCAAGTGCATGCTGGGATAGGCTCCAGCCCCCTGTGCCCCTGAGTAGGAAAAAAAAGGTAAAGAAAATGAATGAATGAATGAATCTTGCATAGAATATTTTCTTCTTTTCTAACAATGGAATTGTCATAATAGTATGTTTCTACAAGTCTATTAGAATGTTTCATTTTCATTTGTCGTATACAACATACATAAAATGTATTATTATTATTATTATTATTATTATTAGATGGGAAAGGATGCACAGGATGATATACCGTTCTAGTTAGTTCTCAAACCACTAGATGGTGTGCTTGTCTCTTTACATTCTAATTAGACTGTATCCACTAGATGGGGTGAATGGAGAACAGCTCCAACTGGATAAGATACTGTTGTTGTCTTTGAGCATACTGTGTGTATAACTTACATTATGCTACATTTAAAAAAACAATCTCACCAGTATGGTTTTGGGTAAGACATTGTCAAATAAAGCAGTGCCATCACTATGAATACAACGCATACTGAGCAGCTGAGCAGCTCCTCGTGACAAGCAAACAATCTTTCACTGTCTGAAATTCCTTTTCATCAGAGAACTCATCCAGACTGCAAATTCACCCAGGGAGAAGAGAAAAAAATCAAATTCAATTCTCTCAACCTTCATCCAGGCACTGACTCATTCATATTTGAGAGTCTGGCTGCCAGCCATTCTAACAAAAAGCTGTTGAAACGCAGAATAAATAGGAGGGTGCGTATGCTCAGGTTCAAGGGTTCATAATTGGCAGGCAGAGGCTATACAAACACTTCAGCTTTCACACAATGAGGAGGTGTTTACAGAGTTGTTCATTGTAATGTTGGCTGTTTAAGTACAGCAGTCTGGCAGTTGTGTCTCCTCCTTCCTGTCACCTTGTCAAAAGTTTATTCAATATTTTACAGCTCAACCTCAATTATTTTTCTGTCTGCAGTTTCAGTTTAACTCTTAGATCATATCACCTAGGTCTGTTTGCTTTAAAGAAAAATATAAATAGGAGAGTACATTTGGTAAAAAATGTGATTCAACAATAATCAGCTTTTTGATATAGGTAAAATAAGAAATTTTGCATTGACATCATACTCTGAGTTATTCATGAACATAATTAATAAGCTATTGTGGATATTGTTGAAAACATAATGATTAAAGTGATAATTGTAATCTAAAGCATTCTGTTCTAATTGCATTCTAAAGGAGCTAGCATTACATTCTATAATGCAGGAAGTTCTAAACAGAATTCTAAATTCCATCGCTTTAATGTTCAACTCAAACAAATACTCCTGCTCCATCTGAGAATACAAGGCTTTACAGAATCGGCTCTTAGTGAGCTTCACTGCTTCTCAAGGGCAAGATAAGAGCAGACACTTCCCTGTGCTGCTGTGTTTTTTTTTTCTCTGCAGCAGATGGTAAAGAGAAAATCACTTTCTGCTGGGGGCCGGATGCATCAGGGTCAGGGTTTAAGCTTTGAGGTCCACTCTGAACCTGGCTGATTTGACAGGCCTATTTTGCATACGCTGAGTCTAATCAAATATATGCGAAGGAGAAGGCAGGATTTGCAAAGCAGCTTGATAGACAGGATTCACTAGTTAGATTAGGGATTTTACAGAGCAGCATGCCAGAGCCTCACAGTCCAATCTGTCAACAGACACACAGAGACATACAGACATCAATAGAGACACACAGAAAGACACACAGACACACACACAGAGAGGGAGAGAGAGAGAGAGAGAGCGAGAGAGAGAGAGAGAGATTGTGAATGTTGAGACCTCACTCTGCTGAATCTACACAGACTATTATTGTATGCTGAGAGGCAATCAGTAGAACAAAAATAATTATTTTATTATTTCAGGGAATAAGTCTACATAGAAACTCAACTATTTCTTCATCTTGTTTACCTGCTCATGTTTTGATTGAATTGATCTCTGAGGACAATGACGAAGACAAATGATTGCTCCCCCAAATGGTGGATGTTTTACAGAAGGGAAGTCAATACCATAAATAATGAGGCACTAAAATCTTCAATTCATGTTGACAGCAGCAAAATAAGGGCTGCCTGAGAACATGACGATGTTCCTTGCACAATTGTACTGTGGCTAAAAAAATCCAAGACACTGACATATTCATGCTGGCACTGATTCCACTTATGATACACCTTATTGAAATGCCACATAGCCTCATATTCTTCAGAGTGCACTGCGCCATGAATCACTTCCAGCTTATGCAGATGAGCAAAGCGCTGTGTAGGTCTTACGTGGTCCACTTGCAATTAGGGACTTAGACATAAACGTATGTTCTGAGCAGTCCATTCAACAGTATGTAAATTGGAATTCTACACAATACGTTAACATGAATAGCCAATGAAACATGAATATTTCAAATCCTACAAGGATACAGGTTTTCTTTACTGTGGGACAAAGTTCAATTTGCAGAAAAATAGACAAATCACTGTGGGGCCAATTCAACCATGGTATAAACCCACATAAACATAACACCTACTAGAAGGGTTTGTTTAGAATCCTTTCAAAGCACATCTCATATGTGCATGTGTGGGTGTTCATATTTCTTACATGTTTCAGCCAAGCTGATGACTAGCCTAGGGACAAGATCATGTGTAATTCCACATCCAAGATGGTTCTAGCTAGAGACACATCCAAGATCATTCACTTCTTAATCCCATTCTTAACCACTGGGGAGGAATATTCCACAGTGATCTCAGACCAAAGCCTAATGGCAACATCACCTGACATTCCCTGCAGGTTCCTGCCTCCACCTGCCTGTGGACTCTACATCTGCTCCCATCAGCCCACCTTTTGAGAGTGAACCCCATCCAGCTAGCGGAATCCATGGGGAACTGGCTGTGTGTCTTGGCAGAGTGAGTGAGTGGGAGTCAGTCAAAGCCCCGAGCACTTATGGGGAGGGGGATGGAGGGTTGGGGGTAGTGGTGAGGAGGCGGCTGCTGGGAGGCAAAGCTAATTCACTGTGACAGAAATCAGAGCTGTCAGGACCACCATGACCAAGCAGCATGGACAGCATCTATCCAGTCAAACCCACAGCGAAGGGGAAGGAAGGATGTCGGGGGCTCAAAAATAAAGGAGGGACAGTGCCTTATGCAGTCATAAGGCACTCAGAGAGAGAGAGTGAGAGAGAAAGAGAGAGAGAGAAAGAGAGAGAAGGGGGAGAGAAACAGGTAAAATCTATCCAGCCAAATCCACTAAAATAGAAATGATGAGGTAAGGAGAGCAGGTAGGGAAAGACCAACACAGCTGATGTAAGAGAGCATGGAAGCATATTCTGCACAGAAGCTCACAAAGTGCACAGAGGGATGAAGAGGGACTGACACGCCTTGCCAAATTCATGCAGTGAGGAGAATACGCAGGGATGGAGGCATTTACAGTAATGTGTAAAGCGACATGGAGACGGAGCTACAAACAGGCAAAAGTGATTTAGGCATAGCCAACTTTCGGTCCTCTGGGATTGCTGGTGAAAAGTTACCAGATAACAAATTTACAGTAATACTCATGAGGAAAGCACCCAGCCTGTACTAATCTGTTAGTAGCCGAAATACTAACAATTCAACACAGATATTGTGAGAAAACTGAGATACTGTTGATAAGAGAGAGATAAGGGAGAGAGAGAGAGGGAGAGAGAGAGAGAGAGAGAGCGGGACAGAGAGAGGGAAGGGAAGCCACCACCATCATTACTTAATGATGAGAGAGGGAGACACAAGGCTGGTCTCTAAATGACACACAGGAGGAGGAGGGGATTGTGGGAGATTAAGTGAGCTCTCTGGCGTTTGTTATACGCCGCAAAGCGCTGCAGGATGTTTGTCAAGCGGCACTCTCATTTGGGGCAAGGAGAAAGCCAGTAGGGGACCTTAAACTTGGCTGAAGAAGCAGGCTAGAGCAATATATTGTTCCCCAGGAGCCTCGAGAGGAGGATCTGAGAGACAGATAAGGATTAGGCAGCGATGTGGAGGGTTATTCATCGATGGAATGCAACTTCGAGACAGAAAAAAGCCCAGTAAAGTGAGAATCTCATGTTTTTGTTCAACAGTTTACTCTGGGCTTTGTGGTTTGGGACTGTTATTTTTTCTGGGAGTGGGAGTAACTAAGCGAGCTGCATTGCTCACTTCTTAGGATATGGTGTGAACTTTTCCTCCTTCTTCCCTGCAGATTCATGACTTGTCAGTCAGTAGTGGGAACTCTGATTGAATCGATCTATGACAACAAGGTTTTAGTCACTGGATACCAGTGGAGAAGAAACATTATTTTAAGGTAAAGTATTTTCTCCTCTTTAAAAAGTATTCTCCTATCTTCATGAGTATGACTTTTAACTGTTGCATCAAGTTCTCACAATGTATTTAAGTGTTCCCTACTTAGCGGAGGATGATGGCAGCACTTGAAAAATGTGTCATATTTTTCTGCATTTATAGCGATATCTCTAAATACTTTGAGGTGACTCGGCTCTAAGATCCGCATAACTAATCTTTAATTTTTAAAGTTAAAGAAGACATGTAGCTTTGCATAAATGAAATTCAAGAAGTGGATTATGAGATTTTTCTAGAGTGAAGGAATTTGAGGCTAATACATTTTGAACCATTTTTCATCTTCCTCCATAGATCCTAAGGGTTTCCCATATGACATTAACCATATAACCACATGCCGTGCAGAATGTGTCCATTGAATAGCTTGGAATAGTGTTTTAACATATTATCATTATACTGTTTCTCATCTAAACCAGGGAGAGCCACAGGGATAAGAAATCTTTAAGGAACCCACGTGCAGAAAAATGACCTCTGGACTGTACCCAGGCCCTGTTCTGGTGTTGCTCTGCCTCCTTCTCCATGGCTCTGAGGAGACCTGCCCCTCCATGTGCCTCTGTACATCTGACATAGTGAGCTGCAGCTCCAGCGGTCTGACCAAACTACCTCACTCCCTGCCCTCCTCCTCCATCACCCTGGACCTCAGCTACAACCATCTGTCCTGGCTGGGTCCAGGCAGCTTCAACCGGATGCCCAGGCTGGAAAACCTCCGGATGGCCCACAATCAGCTCAGCGCCATGGGCCAAGCTGTGTTTCACAACGCCACCGGCCTCAGACACCTTGACCTGTCCTCCAACAAGCTCCGTGTGGTGGAGCAGCACTACTTTCAGGGGCTGTGGAGACTGGAGGAGCTCCTTCTCTTCAACAATAAGATCGCGCGGGTGGAGGGTGGCACGCTGAGCGGTCTGAGCAGCTTAAAAAAGGCCTACTTCAGCCTCAACCAGATCACCGACTTCCCATTCTTCTCCATCCGGGACCACAGTCATCCCTTCCTGACCATGCTGGACCTCTCGTCCAATCGCATGACTACTTTGCCATGGGAGGATGTGAAAGCCCTGCCAGGGTTGGTGCAGAAGGGGCTGTTCCTCCACAACAACTCTCTGGTGTGCGAGTGCTCCATGTACAGTGTGTTCTGGCACTGGGAAATGAGGGGCTACGACTCGCTGAAAGACTTTATGGATGAGCACACCTGCTCGATCTACGGGGATTCCCACGCCTCCATCCGGTTCCTCCGTCACAACCGCTTCTTCCAGAACTGCACTGTCGGGAAAACGGTGGCGCTGCCCGTGACCGTGCTCCTCTCCAGCATAGTGGTGTCTGAGGGAGAAAGAGTCCGTCTAGACTGCCAGACGTCCCTCAATAGCACGGACCTCTCATTTACATGGCTCTCCCCCAGCAAGGGGTACATCACCCAGACCAGCATTAACGATACTCTAATTAGCCTGTTTCCTAATGGTACCTTGGAGATCTCTGCAGTCAAAGTCAATGACTCAGGTCTGTACGTATGCACAGCAGTGGATATTAAACAGACGCTGAACGCAACCCGTGAGGTGAATGTGACCGTGGTCCGGCCCGCAGCAGAATCGTTCAACACGGGATACACGACGTTACTGGGCTGCGCGGTGACCATGATCCTCATCCTCATGTACCTCTACCTGACTCCGTGTCGCTGCAGCTGCTGCAAACAGCCCAGACCTCCAGCCATCCCCATCGCCACCTACGACCCCAGCAGCTTCTCCTCCATTTTCTCCCCCTCCGCCGGCCACAGAGAGCGAAGTAATAAGCATGTGGCATTCATGGAGCCAGTGATGGAGGAACAGAACGGATGCCTGAAAGCCGACACTGACCAGTCCTCTTTGCAGTGGGAGTGGGAGACCTCAGGACCGACCAAAACTCCTTACTCAGGAACTAGCAGTGAGACGTGAAAATAAATCATTCCCACTAGTGTGTAAACGCTGTGAAGGAAAAAGAATATCATCTCTCTTTCCCTGACTTTTGCCAGCCGTGGTTAAAAGGCCATGTGAACAAAGAGGGGAAAAAAGCAATATCTTCTGCTCCACTTCTGCTCTTCTCTGTCATTTGGCCAGTAGTTGTCTGAGATGAGAAATGAAAGTTTCAACTTTGGTTTATTACCCTCGGAGTACTGACATTGCTAAATCACAGTAGAGCCATTATCAGCCCTAAAAATCAGTTAATAACTTTTCTATGTACTCAGGTACCGCACTAGACTGGGGGTGACGTTTCTACTGGGAGCGGAGAATGAAGCTGGCTTTTCACAGAAACTGTTTAACAAGGATTAAAAGCCATGGAAAAGCACTGTAGGTTTATGACTGTAATGTAGTTTAGAAAGTAGGTTCAGTTTGTGTATTCCAGTTGAGTTGAAGTGGTCTGTAATTCGTGTGGTAGAGATAGGCACTTGCACTGCAACAGCTGAAGATCACCTAACCTCTACAGCCCATATCTTTTGATAAGATGTAACTTGAACATAAGGTACTGAAAACTTTATCCAACTCCTGGAAACTTCTGTTCCCTATGTTCTTAATAAATGTTTCAGACCCTTTGCATCAGTTGCACGTCCTGGTGGTAGTAGGCAATAATTTGAAGCAAATGCATACATTGAAATATGGTGGAATTCAACAGTATTACTAGCATACTGAAAAAAGGAGGAATTAAAATACAGTGAAAAAATCAATGAATTTGATTCTGGCCAGAAGCCATAGCTATCAGCAAAAATTTAAATATGTTATCTTGCAGAAAACAGGAGCGCATCCTGCAGCGATGCATCATCCATATACATATCTCATATGAACCTTTTGCATTAATCTGGCAACAAACAATAATGACTCTCTATCAGCATCCTGCTTATCTGGCAAATAGCATAGTACAGAAATCTAGGAGTGTCAACAAACCAAAAGCAAACACGCACTGGACTTTCCCTCAAAGACAGGATCTCTTTGATCAAACAGCAAAAAACACTTTGAACACTGAGGAACAAACAACCACTAAATCTGAACTGAAGTGACAAATACTTAAAGCAAATCTGACACCAATCTGGGATCGCATTGTTTTGTATAGTTTTGTTTTGTTGATTCAGTGTAACATGCTTCATATGACAGAATTACACACAGCAACATCAGAGATGAAATATGTTAAAGTAAGGATTCACACGCACTGGATAGGACTTAAGTGTGTGGGATGAGAACATTAGGTCAGTGACATGAAAGACCAAAGACAGCATATGGGTGGTTGGAGATGAAGGGATATTCAATACTTGTTGAGACAAACAATGGCCTTAAAGGAAACAAATCAATCTATGGAAGTCCACGCATCTATAATGTTTTCAGATTGTGGTTTAATCTTGATACAAACAGTGGATGGGACCAAAGATTGCATTGAGATTGGATAGGATTAGATGTAATCCTTCATATAATGTCAAGGAGATGTAGTGAGTAACCACACATCTTAGTCTTACATTTCACAAAGGAGAGGAAGTCAGCAGAGGAGAGGCCTTTGATTATTGCCAAATCCTTAATTAAAACATGACTGTTTTCGAGCCTGAGGAGACTAAGATTCTTGTGCAACTTGAATATAAATTCACAGACAGAAAGGTAGAAATGAGTCAATCCATGGGAGACAGTGGGTAAAACTGGGACAGAACAGAACTGAAGGAGCTCTTTGACTGAGGAAAAATCCTTTTAACTGAGAGAGCACTGCTTTCTCTATTGTATACCACTAACAACGTGAGCATCCTTATGATGAAGGCCCACAGATGGGCTGGTATGACAAATGACAAAAGAAAATTGTGAAACACTGTATAATCCTAATTAACTTTTAATATTTAAAAAAGAGTTCTAAAGTGCTTTGGTACCAGTAAGCAAGCCTCGTGAATAATATTCAAATGTCTGTACAAAAATTACATAACATGCCGTTATTTGGCCGTGTGCGGTAAAATCCTCTATCAGGGTCTGTCCTGACCAGTTGTTTTTCAGTGACAGCGCACTATAGACATTACATGGAGGGATGAGTGGAGGTTAGGTTTTAGGAGATTACCACAAGGATAAAAACCAGGTGCTTTGCCAATTTCTCTGTTTTTTAATCCCTCTAATCTGGTTCCCCACTCTGACACAGCACACACAGCTGGGTTAGGGATTCATTGTTTCTGACATGATGAACACACAGGGGACATGATGTGATCACTTAATGACGGGACGTCCCTTCACAAAGCGCCTGCGAATGACCTTGCTTATGTAAGCGCACAGCTGATTTAGGAATGAACCTGAATTAACAGCATTTCAAAATTGGGATTACTGAAGTTTGTATTCTAATGCCATTTGGTGACCACTTTTAATCTAAAAAAAGTATAGGACTGCCAGTACTTCACTTACAATGAGAGGCCTCCACAGTGCATTTTAAAAAACAGAGGCATAAAAGAGTAGTACAATACAATATCCCTACTTTCATTAGTCCAAACAGATATTTACAATTAAAATCAGATACAAATTTCCAACGGAGACAGAGTATACGTGGGTTTTGTAAGGTTCGATCTATTGACTTGCACAATCTATCCTGAACTGCTCCAACAAGTTACACAGATGTACAGGAAAGGGCCACTTGATGCTTGAAAAGATGCCCTTCTCCCAAAGCAAAACACCCCACCACGCTCCAATTAAAGCATGCACTTCTCTTCCCAGATTATGTGCTTTCTGGGATTTGGTCGGGTTCCAAGGGATTCAAAATGATTTTATTCAAGAATCTAATTACTGTGAATGGGGAGTTTTATTCTGAATAGCTCAAGTGGCATTGCTTTCACTGGTGAAGGGCTGCCTCGACTGGCAACGGGGACTATTACTGAACTGCCAAAACAGTCATCAGGGAGGAGTGGAGGCATCCAGCTGCAGCAGATACACACACATCTCTCAGACATTGTGACACCCACACACGGGCTCAGTCGTGTCCCAGTGTCACCAATCCAACTAAAACCCCTTGTCTCACTCTAATTGGACACTTTACTTGGTATATGTGTTCGAGAAACACACGCGGATACACAGTTTTCACCAGAATCTCTCACAGCGTGACTATAGATCTTTTTTTGGGAGGTAGCAAACCAAAAAGACTAAAATAAATGTGTCCTGCTGTGCACCAGACAACAGGCTGTTTATCATACCTTTGCACTGAATCTAAACGCAGGCCATGTTCTGAGTTTAGACATCAGCAGTGTGTCTTTGCAGCGCTATCAAGCATCTGGGTGTCTACATGTCAAACGGGATTGTGGGCCCAATCAGATCACTGTGGGGCACATCGCACATGAACGCCTCATTAAGCAGATTTATGGATCTATCGCACATCATCGCAAACAAACCAAATGAGCATGTGCAGCGATACTTTCTGGTCTAGACAAACCATTCAGCATGTCAGAAGCATTATGCTTCCTCACACGGTCTCTCTGGGGCTGTTACGGGCGTCATCAGGTCCGAATTTGTTCAAATATTATGGCATTTCACAAGCACAGTGACCTAGAAGTACTGAAGTTTCACATTGTTGCCTCTGACTGCTTTACTACAATATCCTCCTGTCTTTTAATTCTTCCTTAGGTGGTCACAGAGCTTTCCTTGCTGTTATCTGTCAGTTTCCAACATGAGCAGCAGGTGATATTGGTGCACTAATAAAACTCCTATGCAAAGGATATTTATGAGGGAACTTGTTCACTGAAACATATCAATGAGCTTTGATGAAATTCAGCTTCATTATTTCCACCTATACTGACCTTTACTGAGATAGACATTATAAATACCATAAAATACATTGACCACACATTTCAATAAGCCAGTCTACACATACAGTAGCTGCATTTGAGCAGGAAGACGCCTTCATTATTATTTCCACACTAAAATACTAATGACCTTTACTGAGATGGACATTATAGAATGGAATAAATGAATTATAATAATCTACACACACAGTTCCTGCATTTAAGAAGGAATATTCCTACAATTACTTGTCTGTCACTGTCTGTGATGCTCCAGTGAGGTTATCGTACTTAATGTTTTTTGTTTGTTTGTTTTTACCTCCTACAGTATCACTATCATAAGAGATTGCTGATATTTTCTTCTGAAAGTTATTATAGGATAGGATGCGTTCAAGTTCGCTAGCTTCTATTTTCTTATGCGCCAAACCACATCCGGATTTAGAGTAAATTAGTTGAGGTACCAAAAAAAATTGCCTCTGCAAGATCCACTTTCATCGAAATGTGTTCACTTACTTTCTCCCGGCTCGGCACGTGCCGTTCTGCTGATCGGGCTCAGTTTTGTCTTTCAGGGCCTAATAGAAGCTGAAAATAGGCAAATAAAAGTTGGAAATTAAGGAGGTTTGTCATATGCTGAGGTAGGGGGGCGAAACAAGAGAAGCAGGACTGGGTGACTGCCTGACGACTTCTACCTGGAGAAAAGGCAAATCATCCCACATGGACGAGTCTCCCTCAGTTGAGCGTCAACAGAAAACAGCGCCCTCTGCTGTTTTCTCCAACGAGGTAATAAAAAAGCATGATCAACCCAAACAACACAGAACATTACCTACCTCTCCTAATAATCCTTTCAATAATGGTAGAGCCGAGGGACCAATGACCTTCAGCATGCGGTTTCAAAGGGTTTTAAATGGATGCAATAATACCACGCTGCTCTTTACAAGTCCTGCCTGCAGAGAGCCACTCTGGAGACTAGAGATTAAAAGATCCATACTCTCACATTTCCACTGCAGTGCTTTGCATCTTTTGTCATGGTCTAAAAGTAATCCTTTCCTCCGAATTTAGAGGCTACAGTGTATATTAATACTTAATGCCAGTGGTGTGCACAGACTCTGAAAAGGACAGGGGCAAATTCTCTAAAAGGGCAACTTGTGTGTCCTGGTGGCTCAGTTGGCAAAGCGCCTACCATGTAAATGCAACGTCTTGGGTTTGAAATTGGCCTGAAAGCTTTGCTGCTTTGTTACACCCCCCCCCCCCCCCCCCCCCCCCCCCCCCCAATCTTTTCTGTCTCTTTTCACTGTGAACTGTCTAATAAAGCAGAAATGCCATAAAAAATAATCTTTAAAAAGGCACTTACCCAAAAATGCGAGAGGGGTCCGGGGGCAAGATGCTCCCCCAGGGAGAATTTTTTGAAAGTCTGCTTTTAAAAAGTCATTTCTGGGTGAGATTTGTTCAGTGGCATGCGCATACCCTTTCAAGGGAGAAATGTAATATACTAGCATTTCTGACCTCTCAACAAGATTAATATGTAATCCAATCTAAAAAATACAGGTATAAAATGAAATGCAGTGTGAAATTGAACAGCTTTGAAATATCAAATAGGACCCTAACAAATTAGTTTCTTTGTTTAACCAGATAGCTTCCATTTCCATCTGTCAGAAACTAAGAAAAAATGTTTTCATACAAGATAAGAAAACAGTATTAGTGTTTCTAGATTATGTCACTTGGTTTATACAAAATAGTGTTGGTATTCAGTAGTTGAAATTTCCACTTTCATCAAGTTGCAAAGTTGCACTATTCTGTCAATAAGAGTCAATTCTTTTGGGGGTTTGAAGGCCCTTAAGATATTCAGGTGAAACGGCACTAGGCTGCTGAAAGTGAAGAGACACTTGCTGTTTCAAAAATATAGCCCATATTCAGACCAAAAGTAATCATACAGTTTATGGTGTGAAAAATTAGATGAGAGAAATAGACGTAGCCCCAGGTTTAAAATTGTGCTTCCAGGCCCTAATAGTTGCTTCTCAAAGCTGTTTGGCATCTCACAATTTTGGCAGTTTTTTTTTCGTCCAAAGCAGCTACAAACATTTTCATCTGTACAGATTGGATAAGAGAAGAGGGCAAATGTATTATCAGTTTATGGAGGATGAAAACATTCATGTAGCCTTAATGCTCCCTGCACATTTTGAACATCCTGTATATATGCTGTAATTTCACCTATTGTTTTTCATTTGTAATATATTACATGTTTTGACTTAATACTGCACATATTTTTTCAGTATTTTTTAAATCTAATTTACTTCTACTGCTAACTTTTCTGCACACCCTATTAATGCTCTAATTTCAACCTCTTCATACATTCATACCCCCATTTGTTGTGTTCTTTCTATTCCATTTTTCTTTGCCTTATCTTGTTACCATTTGCTGCTGCAACAGCCAAATTTCCCATCGGTGATCAGTTAAGTTCCATCTTATCTGAGGTGTGCCTGGAGTATGAGTGAAAGGACAGTAAGACAGCTGTGGTTTACATTTTTAATGGTTTGCTTGACACTGTCATCAAACCCATCACACAAACAAGATTTGAAACGTTTTATTTTAATAGATTTTTTGAACAACCAAATATGTAAAAAAAAAAAGAAAACCAACAGCAAAAGTGAAGTTTCATTCACTTCTTTTTTTTTTTTTTCTTTAAAAAAATATCAGCCTTCCCCCTTGTTCACAAACCGTTTCAAAATTGGGACAAACAGAAATTACATGACAAATCCGAGAAGCTGGAAGGCCATTACATTTCTTGGCAAATATAAATATAGTGGTTTGAACAGGGTCTGAAACAGCTCACATGGAAAGAGCATACATACAGTATACACGACAGTAGGACACTCGGCACTGCCTGTATCAATTTTTATTAATGTAGAAAACCAGGATCCTTATTTAATGATTTAAATCAATGTGTTTATGACAAGTAAATATATACATTCAGCCAGCTCTAATAGTCTCTGGAGTATGGCGTTCATGTTCCCCTTTACATCACCATGATTGTCTATTCAGGGGGAGTAATTGTGAGAGTATGTGTAGTCCGGGTAGTAATCCTGCCCCCCACCCCTTCCCAGTGGATAACCCCAAGAGCAGGGTCCACCTCCGGCCCCTTCCCCCCGTTCGTGTCCTCGTCCTGGCCTGGGCCAAGGCCCTCCAGGTGGGGCTCCTCTCCCTCGGTAGCCCCCTAATGAACCAGGACCCATAGCACCCCGTATAGCCCCGTGAGCCATCGGTCCATGAATGATTATATTGCTGTAGCCTCCACCACTCAATGGATGTGGAGGCAGCTTAGGTCTGACTACTGCGCCCCCCCTGGTGGCTGCTATGGGAACACCCACACCAGCTCCAAGGTTGTCAGCGCAATTCACCGGAGTCCTTCCCCCCTGACTGCCAGGGGTGCTGCCACCGAGGGTTTCAGTCCAGTCCCTCTCCCCGCTCTGGGGGAGCCCACTGTGGGCCGCTGAGCCAGATGTGGCCGCACCCTGGCTGTTGGCAGTCTCACAAGTGCTGGTCCCTGCTGTCCCCCAAACACCCTCCCCAGGTCCGCTGAGTGTCCTGTCTGTCTGCTGCGTGGGGGTCCCGCTAGCACTTTTAGATACACTGCCCATATAGCTGGGCTGGGCGTCACTCTGGTCTGTGTAGGGGAGGGTGGTGGAGAGTGGAGAGGCCTCCACAGCTGTGCTGGGCAGTGAGCGAGCACCGCCTGTAGAGAAGGCCCCAGCAGCCCCAGACCCTCCAGTGTCAGAGCCATATGTATGACCCATCATCATGAGGTGAGGCGGAGGGGGAGGTTTGACCTCCAAGGGGAGGGAGGCCAGGTTGGCCAGAGGTCCTGCTGTGGTTATGAGAGGCGGGGCTGGGACTGTGGTAGAGGCTGTGGCTGGGGGCCGGTAGTCCTGTTCGTGGGTGCTGCTGCAGGGTGAGGCAGGATAGGCCGGGGAGGCCGTGTAGCCAGAAGAGCCAGCGTAGGATGCCCAGGAAGCTGAAGGACACAGGAAGCTCTGGTGGGGGTTCACAGAAAAGCCTCCGGGTGACATGCTGCCAACGTCTGAGGAGCCCGAGCCTAGCTGGTTGGTGGCTTTGAACTGAGAGATGGCCGTTTTGAGAGCAGCGTAGTCAGACAGGTTGGGAGTGCTCTCGGGGGTCACCTGCTGGTCTGGGAGTGGGGGACGGAACTCCTCCGTCTCCGGTGGGGGCGGCTGTGGGGGCTTCTCCGTAGCAGCTTCCTGGTTCTGCTCTGAGGACTCCGATATGGCTGTGGGCTCGCCGTCATCAGAGTCTAACGACATGTCCTCCTCCTCCACACACTCATCATGCACTACTGGGAGAGCAGGATAGAGCACAGAGAGAGTGAGAGAGTGAGAGAGAGAGAGAGAGAGAGAGCGAGAGAGAGAGAGAGAGAGAGAGAAAGGTAGGGGAAAGTGGAAAGAGAGACATTCAGAAGTGAACAAATGTATTACAAATGCATTCACAGAATCAAAGCCCTGAAAAAGATGTATGTGTAGTAGTACAACCATCTTTATTCAGCCAAGTACCAAGTTAATTGTATGGGACACAAGCCAATTTAGCAAAGCCATTATACTACAGCAAAATGATATGAGTATTCCTAGTGTTGGACTATGAAGTTACTATTGACACTACCCACCAGTAGAGGGCGGCGTTGGAAGCTCGTTCTGATTGATGGAGCCAATCAGGCTGTGGAAACCGCTCAGGATGTCATCAATGCTCGCTATCACTATTCCATTTCTGGAGTACTGTAGGAACATCTCAAACGGCCTCTCTGCAACAGCAAGCAACAAAATGCAACGTTTAATGCACATATTGAATGAGTCAAGGACAGGGCTCTAAACAATAGTAAAGCTTCTAATCCCCTAAAATGTAAAAAATCAAATGGTTATATATTAGGGATGCTCCGATAACGTTTTTTGCCGCCGATCGTCTATGAGCCATATCTGCCGATACCGATCGGCCATACCGATAGTTTTTTTGTTTTGTTATAGCAGCTGGTATAGCAGTATTAAAGGTCTAACAGTTTCCATTTTACATAGGCTACATTTCATCCATCAAATTGAGTCCGGGTTAAAAAGTATCCACATTTTCTTTTTTCCTACCTCAATATTTACTTGATCATTATGTAAACAAAACCATGTGCGTTCTAGCACAACATGATTTAGTGAGATTACCGAAGCACAAGACTCAGACTGTTGCCACTTGCCTGTGTTGTTGAGTCGAGTTAAATAAATGGAGACACCCTCCGAAGATATATATCCGTTTCAGTCTTTGTTTTTGTATAGCCTAAGTGAATGTTCTTAAGCATTTATGGGCCCGAGCCCGGTTTAAAACCGAAATTTTCTTAGTAAGTTGGCTGTTTATAAGTAAACTAATTCCAAGTTGTTTGAATGACAAAAATCTGTTCAGAATTACCTGCGGGATCTTACTGAATAGCCTACTTCCTCTTGCAAAGGACTCGCAAAGCGAGTGTGGTGCCGCAGCGAAAACCCGACACTTACATTTCAAATCGTAACCTTTGATTGACTGGTGATAAAAACATAATTGACACAAGGAATTAACAATCAGACTTTGCGGATTACAGAGAAATTTGAATGACAGAAATCTGTTCCGAATTACGCACGGGATCCATGGTTATCAACCTGCCTGCGTGCGCACGGCGCCAGAGAGGAGACGCTGTGCCGCTGCTGACTGAGATATGAATATGTATCGATCACAGTGATTGATACACAAGGTTTAAGGTTACATTATAATACATATAACATTCTGATTATCACACCAAATAGCTTACTCCCCACCCCAATTATTATAAAAAAATAAATAAAAAAAAAGACGTTGTATCTCTGACCACGAGACCCGGGCCCGAGGAATGGAGGGGAAATTCCTACCCCGGCTCGGGTTCGGGCAGAGAATCAAACCTCTGGTCTCGACCGTCGTCCAGTTCAGCACCGCGGACAGCGGTGCAGACCATTATGTAAACAAACGCACATGGCTCACGTGTTTTGCGTCATCGATCGGTTTTTGCAATCGGCGACCATAAAGCATTATCAGACTTCTCCGATCTCATATTTATACTGAATATCGGCTGATTCCGATTGCTGGCCAATCAATCGCGGCATCCCTATTATATATCATTTATTCAACTTGAAGGCATTGAGGAAAACACCTTACATAAACAAGTTTCAGAGATACACAAATTCGGTTCTGTGATTTATCCAGTATTAATGGTTGAATCTGAAGTTCACACTTTTTGACACACATTCACACACTTGTGTCAGATCAATGGGCAAAAACGATTTAGCTGATGGCCGTGATGAAGAGGATGATGATACCTGTGAGGAAGATCAGGTGCCGCTGCTGGGTGTGCTGAGCCTGGAGCTTGATCAGGCAGTCCAGATCTGGGGCCTGACGTGATTGGGTGTCACACTCATGATAAGGTAGGAACTCCACCAGATGCTTCTTCTGATAGACTGTCAGGAGGTTCAGCAGCCCCATGGCATTGGTGTTCAACCTATGAGAAGACAGCAGACATGTACCAATACAGAGTCATATATTTGTTCACTGCTCACGGCTAGGTGACGCTTTGGTTCATATTTACCACAGCAATGTGATCATTACTATTCTGGGCCTCTCTCACTACTATTTTGGATCAGTCCCCTACTAAGACACTGACCTGCCCAGCTCTTTAAGCTTCTTTTGGGACTTGCAGTGCACCTTCCACTGCCAGGGGTGTTCAGGGGTGCTCTGCTCCTCCAAGAACTTCAGCAGCCCCTGCAACCGATCTGGACAAGACAATAGAACACAAACTTTGTTAGGATTTATCTCCAACTGACACTTCCATGACCTCGCACAGATCCCAGACAGATGAG
The DNA here is from genome assembly GCF_048128805.1 of Centroberyx gerrardi. Classification (NCBI taxonomy): domain Eukaryota; kingdom Metazoa; phylum Chordata; class Actinopteri; order Beryciformes; family Berycidae; genus Centroberyx; species Centroberyx gerrardi. Next base: position 15,056,632 of record NC_136010.1, on the reverse strand, counting down.
TAAAACTTACCCTGCGTGATAAGGTCAGGGTTGAGGACAAACTCATCAGACACCATGAAGCCTCCAGACACAAACAGCTCGTTGTAGGTGTGGTTCTTGACGTCGTCCAGAGTGTCCACTCCAGCAAAGCTCACTGAGGACAGCTTCTTCAACGACACCAAGGCTGGGATCTGCAGGGGGAAGACAAAGGATTTTTACAAATTGAAATTCAATATCACAATACAAAAATGTGCATATGGGGCAGAAAAATCAATTGTGATATTAGCTACATTTTATTCTGCTGTAGTAATCACAAATGAGACGGCTTGCCCATCACTATTTTACAAGCTCTCCATCGAAATTATACTTTTCGCATTTTGTAATGAGTTTTATGAATCGTTGTTTACATTCTAGCAAGCCAAAGCCATTGCTAGAAAGATTTGTGGCTCAGAAATAAACATAATTCTGCAGTCATACTTTGACTGTGCAACTTTTACTTATTACATCGGATCGTGGTTGTATCGAATCGTGAACCCCATTTATTTGTACTTTTTTTATTTAACCTTTATTTAACCAGGAAGTCCCTTGAGATTGAAATCTCTTTTCCGAGGAAGACCTGGCCAAGACAGCACACCAGTTACAGTTTAAATAGAAATAAAACACAACAGACAGGGAATACAAACATATTGCGTATCGAATCGTATTGTGAGAGAATATCGTCCCAACTCTACACAATACTGATTTAATATTCAAAGAACCCTAACTGTGAAATAAAACTAATTCAACTCGACAGCCAAATAAACCACAATACATTGCAGCAGGTGGAAAAATGCAATTCTTTCTGCTTGATCACTGGGAGCAGGTCTGTCTGGATCAGCTGACAATGAGTCATCTGAACAACAGACTGGAAGTGTGACAGTGACCATGTTGGAAGAGGATGATGGGAGGTGACGGTACCTTGTGGACATGTGCAGCGATGTCCTCATTCTGGATGATGATGAGGAGCTTATCTAAACTGCTGCTGTTTTCTAGAAAGGTCTGCGGGTTGCACTCGCTGTTTCCCAGACTTATCAAGTACCCCTTGGTGACAGACAGGAGAGACATAATTGTTGTTAGGGACAGATGGATGAATGCTTCTCTCTCTCTCTCTCACACACACACACACATACAGAAAGAGACACGGAATATGCAGTGAGTAAGAAGAGGGGGTAGTCTATCACATTACTATTCCTACACTTGTACTGTGGTACTGTACACGTGTTGGTTGACCTAGGTTAAACCTTAGGGACAGATAAAACAGATATACACAAGATACACCATCTCAGGGCCATTCGTCTCAGGGCCATGTCAGTTATCAGTCATGTGGCGACATAGTCTGCTATTTAGTCTGTCATGTATGTATCTTATGTCAAACAAATAACTAACCTGTATATATCTAAAGTACTTTGTGTCAAAGATAACATAACTTAAAAATATAAACAGTGCTACACTGTTCTGTTTGTTGCTTGCTTTTGTCTACAAGGTGAAGAATAGAAATGAGACCCCTTTTACAGAGAAATCTGCTTTTCTGCCCCTCTGCCCTGCTACATCTCTCTGGCTGTCAGTCTCTCCTGTATCTTTACATCGTTACATTACAGCCTTTGACATTATTATCTACTCTGTTTTACTGCTCAGCAGCTCCTCTGGTCCAGACTGTCCCTGCTCCCCCTCAGGACGAGTCCTTTTCCTTCTTTGAAAATATTTTTCAATATTAATCTGGATTGAGGGAGCAAACATTCAGCGTTAGAGTTAAAAAGTTAATATTAACGTTATCAGTCCACTCAGTGGATACTGACTAGCAGCTAGGCTATACAGCGTGCTAATCTCGTAAACTCAGCTGTATTCCGAGTAACGTTAACTGTTAGTTCTTCTTTTCGGGAATTCGGTCGGCCGTCTTCTTGGCATGGAAAAAAACTTTCCCTCACGCATGTGCAGTGGGAGGCAAACAGACGGGTCCGGTGAGAGAGCGAGTGAGCGAGAGAGAGTGACAGACCGAGCAACAGAGACAGAGAGAGGGGGGGAGCAACAGAGAGAGCAAGCGAGAGAGAGAGCGAGAGACAGAGAAAGTGAGAGATCGAGAGAGAGAGAGAGATCGCGTGGAGCAATTAGGGGCTGAGCGAATCAATGCGCTACACGCAGTTCTACGATTAAATAGTGAAAAAAAAGAAATTTGTGGCGGTCAGTACTGATATTGTGGCGGCCCGCCACAAAGTTTTCTATGTGTGGGAAACCCTGGAGGGGTAGAGCGAGGGGAGATTGTCCACTAGTTAATCGATCACGGATGGCGTCGTTCTCTCGGACGGATAAAAATTTTTTTTTTAAAAATGCTAAAATGGGTCGCCAAATATACTTTGGCGGCCGTTAATATACCTGGTCGGCCCGCCCAAGTAAAGTCTATGTGTGGGAAACACTGTATATACATCACATGACTGTCACAGTACAGGGACAGACTGACATCACTGACTCTGTTCATGTTGTTCCTCTCCAATGATGCATCATCTAATGTAATAACTGATCAGATCGACTCCTGTCTGTTCCTGTGCTCCGGTAGCAATACTACATACAACAGTACTTTTCACTTGAGTATGGCTGTGCAATTTATTACTGCAGACAGCTGTGGAAGGCTCTCTGGCTCCAATAAAACAATGGCAGTCCAGGAGTTGTGAGTTGACATTTTTTCTCCCCTAACGAAAAGAAAGAGCAGATTGAGAAATACGATGGGTCATCATCACTGACTCTTTCCTGCCAATATGGACCATAACAGAGGATAATAAAAACAGTGACAATGTTAGAAATGGGGTTGCTCTGCCAAAGCCTCCCAGGGAGCTAATGCTGTCAAGGTTCCCTACCCATTTTCCATTTCCACTTCCATGCTTTTTCCAGACCTTTATTTTTGGCTGGATTTGATGGGGGTTTTTTTGGATTTGGTTGGTGTTCATTATAATGTCAGTTGATAGTGGCAGGGAAGTGTGTCTGTCAACTCAATTGATGTACAACTACGTAAAATGGGCAGTAATATGTATCGGGGACTGAGTAACAATATTTTTCCATATTTTCCAAAAATTTCTGTGCACTTTCCAAATTTTTCAAACCCTGGAAATTCTTGCATATATTCCACACTTTCCAGACCCACATGGGAAGCCCGTATCTTACCTTGATCTCCTTGCAGACGGTGCTCTCGTCCCCCTCGTCCCCAGAGTAGATGTAGAATTTCACTGTGTTCTTGGTGACGTCCTTGAAGATCTCCACCAGGCTGCTGAACACTTCAGGCTTCAGCTGACCAATCAGGCTGTTGGCCAGCAGGTTGGACCCAGTGCCGGGAGCAGAGCCCGGGTTTGGGCTGGGGTTTTGAGTAGAATTAGACTCTGGGGAGTCTGTGACTTGAGAGGGAGAATACATCTCTCCCCCCAACCCTGTCGAGGCAGCATCTGTTTTTGTCTTAGTGGATGCTTTCTCTTTGACAGTGCCCAGTTTACGGCTGTGAGAGGAGGCGGCGCTCTTGGACTGAGAGGGTTCTACTTTGGTTTTGGGAGGTGGGGTGGCGGTGGGCGGCGGTGTAAGATTAGACGTGGCCACTTGGGGAGGTGGGGGAGAAACCTTGGAGGCAGGAGGTGGAGCTGGGATCAACTTGCCCATCTTCTCACATAGTGCTTTGACATGCCCCTGGACCGGGACAGAGGTGACGTACGGTACAACAAAGTCTGAGAAAGAACTGTTGGGCAGCCACGAGTGACGTGGGGGCAACCGTGGGGGCAACTGGGAGGTATAGTAGATGTGATGAGTCTGCATGATGCTTTTAATGTCAGAGGTGAGGCTGTGAATCTCTTGGTTGAGTATGGTGTCCAGGCTGATGGAGGGCCTGGGGGGAGGCTCCTCTACTATGGCTAACCTGGGTGGTGGGGCTGCCTTTTTCACTTCCACCACTGGAGGTGCCTTCAGCTCTGGGTTGCTGTCTGCCACTGCCACAGGCTCAGGTAAAGGCTGGGCTTTGTCTGAAGGAAAGCAGAGAGGCCATTAAGGAAGTGCTGATGCTCTTCCAATCTATACATAATCATTTAATTTAATAATTACATCAAAACTGATTTGACAGGAAACTTGTTACAGTGATGCATTGGATACCAGAAATAATTAATAGATATAATATAAATAATATCTAAATAAATATGGCTACTAAGTACAGATCAGTGTGTGCTGGCTGCTTTGTGGTACCTTCATGTGTGGGTATACTCCAGGTTGGGTTGTCTGAGGTGTGAGCTTGCTCCACTGGGGAGCCCGGGCTGAACGGACTACCAGGGCTGCAGTCCATGTCCTCCTAAAAAGAGAATGCATCAATAGTTCTAATCAGAACTAACCTAACGTGTTCATTGCATGGTATAAAATATTCTGGAATAATAAACCCGGCATCAATTGTTTTGTGCTCGAGACACATCTCACCTCTGTGTAGTTTGTCTGTGATGCCGGCTCTTCCTGTTTCCTGAGGTCCGGGTCAGGGATGCTAGGCTCCCTCCTCCCTGTGCCCGCCGAGGGCTCACCATGGTTTGGCTGCTCGGACACCGAACCCTGGGTCATGGCTTTGTTGAGAGTGGCCAGCAGGATCTTGAGAAGGCGTTGGGTTTCGTTGACTGAGGAGCTATGGGCATTGCCCCGGGCCCTCAGGTCAGTGTCGTAGATACCCATACTCTCCATCACTGCTGTCAGATTGTAGTTCTGTCCACTCTCATCTCCAGCTTCGTCTGCTTGGGCTCCTAGCAGGACACACACACACACACACACACACACACACACACACACACACAGTTAATGAGAGGCATGTGATAAATGTTGCTTGTTAGAATACCCTGAGCTTCCTAATAACAGTAACCTTTCTAATAAAGACTTTTTTCCAATTCCCATTTGTATCACACGAGGAATGTGTCCGGATAACAAAAAGCTGTTGATCGGGCTGTTGACAAAAACATTATTTAAGCTAGGTGGAATAAAAAACTGGAATAAATACTACTTAAATTGTAGAGCAGGGGCTTTTCCTGTCCCTAGTTACAGTGAGCAGCCAACAATTGTCAACAATTATAGTATTGGCATGCTGGAGTTTGGACAGCTAATTGCAGTTGGATTAGCTACAAAATGCATCCATTTTGATAAAAAAAAAATAATAATCGCGTTTAAAAAGATCTGTGCCAAAAAATCAAGTAATTTCATTTTGGTGATGTAAGCCATGCACTAGCTGCATATTTCAATAGTGCCAATGTGTAGCCACATGTCTTTTACTTAATGACAGAATTATTGACAAACCTTTGCAAATCCTTACATAAAACCATTCATGCCAAGTTGTGCATGTGTGCAAGCGCACACAAAACAGCAACATCACAAAGCCTGAGGCCCTCCTCACCTCTACTGGGTTCTCCGTTGCTCAGGGGATCTGTGCGTTGGTGTTTGTTCATGCCCCCCCTGTCCTCACCCTCTAGTTTCCTCTTCAGACTGTGAGAGTCCCAGGCCCCATCCTCCCCAGCCTCCCCCCTTTCCTTCCCAGGATCCTTCACAAGGGCTTTCTTATGGAGTTGGATCAGCTTCAGCAGCTGTTTCATCTTGTCTTTATCATACTCATTCTGGGACAGCCGCAACCTCTGGGTCTGAGGCTGGGACTCAACTTGGGATTTGTGCTGCGACTGCGCCCCATTTGAATGGGACACCCCTGACCTCCGTCTGCTGCTTTCCGGGGGTGGCCTTTCTTGGGCTCCCTCTTGGGCGGGCCTCTCTGGAGGTGCCCTGTCCTGGGCTGGCTTTTCTGGGGGCCTCTCTGCCCTGTCTGAGCCCCTGTCTGACCCACCCCAGTCGGAAACGGGGCTGTATTCCACTGGGGCTGGGGCTGGGGTAGGCAGGGGGTTCTGTATTCTTTCAATCATGTCCTTTGCCTTGGTCAGAGATAAGATGTAGGTAGCAGGGTTGTGGACATAGGAGCGCAGCAAGCCATCCATGTTATATTTGGGTCTGGGCGCTGGGTGCAGGTTGCTCCGATCGTCCAGGTTCTGTTTGTACTCAGGCAGGCTGAAGGGCCGGACTGTACCGCTGTCTATACGGGTTAGGTAATCATGAGCCTGCCGCTCCACCCCAGTGCTCAGGTCCTTGCCTGGGTTGGGGCGCAGCTTGAGTAGGGCGTAGTGCAGAGCTGGGACAAAGGGCTCCATGGAGGACATGATGGCAGGCTGGGGCTCCACCGACAGTGGCTCTGGCTCATATAGTCTGGATGCTGAGACAGAGGAGACAGGTGTTACTATTAAATATCAAAATCAGCACAGGTGCATTTGTAGTCCATACTGCCCATGGGGCCCAAGAATGTATCAGGAAAAGGATGTATAGATATTAATACTTACAATACTTGACAACCATCCTTGACTCCTGAAAGACAAACAATGCCTGCAGGTTCTTCTCAAACCGCCCCCGCCGCTCTAGAAAGCAAACACAGCAACCTCTTCAGTGCTTAACCCTCACCAACTGGAACAAACAGATGTTCAATTCATGCAAAAGGGAAGAGTGAGAGCAAAAGAAAAAGTTTATTGGCACCTTTGGCATCGAGCATCTGAGCTGAGGACAGCAGGAAGAGAAAGCCCCTGTCAAACAAGGGCTTCACCAGCACCTGAACCAGGAGAGCAGACACTGCAGTTAGAAACACCCACTCCACCGACACACCAAGGCAACGACAGTATGCCCCACTTCACAAAGTTAACATGTCTCATAAACTACACAGACAGCCATTTAAAAAGCCAGCCTCAGCCTTACTATCTGATTATGGCGTCTTTAGTGATTAAAACAATGGGGGAAGATCTAGATGAGAGAGCAATGTATGGCAATGGCTCTCAAAATAGGACCTAGATAACCCCAGGGGTCCGAGATGTCAGGCAGGTTCCCAGTGAAAGGAGTAAAAGCTTAATTTCCCCAGTACTTCATTGAATAGCAGTTGGCAAAATGATTGTGGCAGAATAGCAGAATGTAGAAAAGTGGTTCTTGTAATTATAGCCTTCCCTGTCTCCACTGTTATGTCTTCACCTACAGCACAGACAGGCAATTCTGCATTCAATAAAATCTGAAAATCTTCAGAAGATTTTCAGAAAAGGCATTTTCAGAAGAGGCAAGAAATGTGCTGAGAGTCCCGGATCTACTCTCTATCTTTTTGAGGATCTCATGCATGAGAACCACTCGCATGTGACACTACAGGACCACTACAAGTGTCCTGCTAGGTAACAGTGTAACATAGTGACTCACCATCCTGTCCCTCTCCAGTTTGTGGACCAGCGCTGCCAGGCTGCCACTGGTCGGCTTGCCCTTTCCATCCACCACTTCAAACAAGCTGCAGGACATCCCGACCTTCGTCACTGGGGACAGGGAAGAGCAAGTTGGAACAGGCAGCGAAAACCACCGCATCCAGAGCAGATGGACATCAACAAACATGGTGGGAAATTAAAATAAGCCACTAGCCAAATGTTGGCAAATGTGTTGTCTAGGGGCTTTTGAGTTTATCAGTTGCACTAGCCACTTTTTGTTTTGTTTTCTACTTCATTCAAACATATCTTACATTCTCTATGCAGTCATGATGAATTAAAATCAGATGTTAAGAGTTTTTGCATGTTCAAATATATTTGCAGTACTTGTTCCTGCAAATAATTTGTGTCTAACTTTAATAAGTTTACATGAGATAGCTATATCTAGCTTTTATACATTTTTAACAGGTTTAACTCTCAAACTAAGGTTTTATGTGGAAATACAGTGCATGATGTAGCCTTAGTACACTTGCTTTACAAATTGAATTTTCAAATCAATCAACAAAAATAATTCAACCACTAAGGAGGCTCAGTGGGTAGGGAGATCGTCCCACACAGGACGACCTGGGTTCAAGCCCCATAACAACAAGCATCCACTCTACTGAGGTGTCCTTAAGCAAAATATTGACCTGAGATTGTCCTCACTGACCTTCACGTGAGATGTTGTAGGTGTCCCAAGAGAAGAGCACAGGGGGAATCCTCCTCTTCACCTGCTCTAGTTGCATGCCCCGACTCACCTCCAGCCTCTCAGGCCTGCAGGAGGGCATACACAGATCAATCAGACAGCGACACACAAACGCCACCAGCATGAATACACAACTACGGTTCAAATCAGGCCTCTCAAAAAAATGGAGGTCTACATTTTGCATAAATACATTCTTAAATATTTCCTGTTTTCACACAAAAAATACATACAATGTTAAGGTTAAGCATGTAAGAAATCTTTTACAGCACACCCCCAGTCATTAATGATTAACAAAAAATCCCAATAACACTGAGTATGTGCTTCTAGAGATAAGCAGACACAGGTGTGAGGGTGAAGGTTTACTCACAGTTTGAATGGCAGGTAGGGGCGCGTGGAGGATCGTAAACAGACCTGGAACAGCTCCTGGCCCTTGTTCACCAGCGGACCACTCCACACAGTGTAGCAGCTCTTCCCTACATGGCATCAACACCACAGGTCAAAGGTCAGACATGATGTAAACAGAAAAATCCAGGCTTATGGTTGAAAATCTCTGTGCATAAGTTAGATGTGACAACAGCAGTCTCAGGTTTGAAGTTCAATATGTTTTTTAGATTGTGTATTGTAACTGAGACATGCAAATATTTCAAGATAACATGCTAATGAACTTTAAAAAAAATGCTGTACCTCTACTTCCTTCAGGGGAAATAGTGTTGAACCTGTTAATGGGAGAAAGAAAAAACCCGTTTAAAAATCAACCATAGAACACAGTGGAGATGCTATACATGTTGTGTTGCGTGCACTCCTCCTCACTTGAAAATACATGCTGGCTTTCCACAAGAAAACATACCTGTGTGCAGTCATAGGAGCTGATGCAGCCTCCTTGCCTTTGTACTGAAAGGAAACCACAGCGTATGGACACACATGCCTGGGCCGTGCCTTGATCTCATTGAATGCAAACTCAAAAAAGTATTGCTGAAAGGCAAAGAGACAGATCCATTCAAATAGAGAAATACAGTCCAACAGACATTAAAACTTTAAAAATGTCCATTGATAAAGCACACATACACTCGTACAATCATTGAACCATAAGGAACCCATGTTCACCTGTGTGAGCTCAAAGGCCCTGTATGACAGCAAAGACGTGACCCTATTGGCACTTTTGGACACGTGACAGTCAAACTTGGTCGTAGGTTCCATAGCATTCTTAGGCATGTTCTCATGGATGTGCTTTAATCGGCCCTGAGAGACAAAACATACTGGTTGGCTGGAGGTCCCACAAGAATTAGTAGCATCAGCATGAACATATGGTTGTTATTACAGGAAAGTAGAATGGTATTCCATACCCTCATAACTTTAAAAACGATCATGTCCCCAAAGAAGCCCACATCAAATGGGTTAATTTGAAGCAAATCAGAGAATTTGGAGAGATAAACACCTAAAATGACAAAAGAACTGAATTAAAGGACAAGCATCATAATCATACTCCATCAAAATGCATTAGAGAAAGAATCGTAATCAACACTCATCATCACTGTTAATTACTTGTTGATGCTTGTTGACATTTTGAGAAACACTTTGAGGCAAAGCCTTAATTCCTTGTGTAGGCACTGATACTACACCAATCAGCTCAGAGCCAACACTTAAGTTATGTATTGTCACATATACTGGAGCCATTCTCAGCTGTTGCTAAGCCATGTATTGGGTATCTTCCGTTGTAACTTTATCACGTCAAAATTCTAAGCTGCTTGCCAGAGGATAAAGACAGCAGCCGTACCAGAAGTGGCTCATGCTAACTCCTACATTACAGTAACAGCAAATCAAACATCCTCAGACCTAGATCAATAACAAAGCTGTTCATCAAAATCCCTCAGAAGAATGGAACTAGTTAGGGAGCCAACCTTCAGAGAATTATCATGAGTGAAAAAAACAAAAACAAAAAAAACTTTCATCACGTCTACTTCTATGCAGAGTCTCCTTGTAAGTCAAGAGCAACACGTAAGAGCACAGAGCAAGCCAACTTACCCACTACTGGATTTCCTAGCGTAGTAATCCTGGAGTGCCCAACCGACAGACCCTTCTCACAGATCCACTGGAGCTAGAGATACAAGGGAACATACAAAGCTCAGAATCATGTAAAAAGCCAATCTTAGTCTATGACTTATCCATCATCTTTTTTTGCCTCAGAGTGATGTTTTGCAGGCAGGCTAACCTTGGATTTGTCAGGAAAAAGGAAGCAGTAAGACTCAGCCAGTTCTTGTTCAGTGCGCCCCTCTTGCTTCATCTCTCTCCGCTTCTCTATAAACTGGCAGGCAAAAGGAGTAGACAGGAAAGATGATAAGTTATAGCAATCTGTAACTCATAAACTCTAGCACACGGCTCTTTTAGAACACGCAACTTGGAAGAGCAAACTCCTACACTTTGTCATACATTTATTAGAGCCTGCTCTCAGCATGTGCTTTCAAGTGCATTTTTGGGATTATAGCACCATCTAGTCGTTTTCAGACCTTGGCTGTGAAGACTGCTCAATATTTAAACAACAACATTCTTGCTATATTGTATTGTAACCTACAAAACAACACCGTTTTTTTTTTTTGTATTTTTTTTAAAAAGGAGCAACTTAAATGCTGATGTTCACAGTGTGGAGAACAGGAAGACAATGCCCAACCTCCTTCTCCAGCAGTTCATTGTGAATGAGCCTGGCCTTGCAGTAGGAGAAGGTTCCTCGTGATGATGAGTCTAGGTAAAATGACGAGAGAGTCTTCACAAGGTCCTCAAACTCCCGGCTGTCAGGGGGGAGAAACTGGTACAAGCCTGCACACACAAAGGGGAATCGGTGGATTAGCATATGGCATTAGCAGAGTGTACCTGTGTGTGCATGTGCAGGTGGAGAAGAGGGTCAGTGCAGAAAGCAGCATAATCACAACAAAACTTGAATTCAACTAACAGGAGACGGCCTCCTCATCAAGCTGATCGTTGGAATCATGCAACACGGGCTCGTATTATGATTCCTTTCATGGCAACACAAGGAAGCGGGGCTCACACCAGCAGGCCCATGAAGGACGTTTCATACTTCTATGCCGGGTGAGCCACTTCTCTGGCTATTCTCTGACTCTGGCTATATTCTGCATGTAGGTTAGTATAGCTCAACGGGCTTGCAATGAAGCAGTAGCACTCTATGGGGAACTTATTTTCTCATCTGCTAAACGCAGCTAATCACACCAGCTTACCAAAACTTGTGCTCTGGGAAAGGTGTGTCAGTATTAGGATTGGAAAAGGTGATAAACAACAATAACCACAGTCATTTGCATAAACAAACCACTGTCTATGCGTGACCAGTCTTGCATCAGTCAGTATTTAGATAGGGTGGATCATTTCAATCCAAACATATCCAAAGGAGTGAAACCACCAGTGCCTGTCTACAGACTACCTGCATGGAATATCATCACCATCAAGCTGTGGGCCTGCTAGTAGTAAACATCTCTCATGTGAGTCACTTGGAGTCTGGAGACAGCTCACAGTGGTGCACACACAGCCAGGTTTGTCCTGGCTTGGCTTCGCAGCCATTTGTGTGAACCTTTCCAACTTGGGCTATTAGGCATTTTACACATCAAAACATGCAACCTGCTGAGGGAAAAGTTTACCAAACATTGCAAGCAAGGCTGCCTTGAGAGGCCTCAAACGATAGGCCCAGCTACTTCTGCTCAACTTTGCATATATACAAATAACTGATGTTCAATGCAAGGTCCTAGGACCATTGCCAATGTGCCACTTTGGTTTGAGTACTGGAGCTATCTCATTGGCATTGTAGAAGGCTGCAAAGGATGAATGATTTGAACTCAGGTCTATTAAACTGAAATGATGCACTAAAGCACCAATGACACGAAGTGTGTGTCTGCACTCGTGGGGTGATAGCATCCCTATTTAGATTTCACCAAAGTGTCATGGCATTGTTAAGACCTTCTACGAGATGGGTGTGGTGGATAATCTTATGCACTTTACTGTGGTCAAGAGGACACCCACATGCTGTCAGGTGAGTACTGAAACGTGCTCATGATATCACCATCACAACAACAGCAAGGCTCCCATGAATAGCTGTCAGAACCAAACAAGGTGGGCTTTCACTGGGCAGTCTTCAGGTGCCTCTTTCAGGCGCCTTCACAGTAACGTAGCTGCCTGCTGCTTATGGGTATCTTGGATACCTGAGCCAGACTACCAAAGCAATGGCTGCAAAAAGACTAACGCTCCTCTCGGCAGACCAATCAAGGTTATCCATGGACTTAACAATGCAACGTTAATTTTAACCTCAAGCGACAGTGAATATTCCGCTAACATTGATAAGCTAGCAAGGCCAGCTAGCTATCAAGCTAGCAACATGCAGCAGCAGAATTATGAAAGACAGGACAGGCTCTGTTCAAAATAGTAGCGAAAGGGCACCACCTTTCCGTTCCCTAATCTTCCTTGGGATTTGAAAATTTTTTCGTGGCAACTCCTCGTTCAGTCTCTGGCCAGGCAAGGGCGAGCTGCTGGAGCTCCGGGCGTCTGTCTGCACGCTCCTCCGCCGATCAGGGGCTTCTTGTTCGGGCATTACACTGTCTCCACATCCAGTCTGATCGCCATTTTGGTTGGCTGTGGCCGAGGTGGCGGTTGACGGCGAATTCTTCACGGATTCGCCCCCCTCCGAGCGGAGCTCGCCTGTCTCGGAACATTCTGTGTCCTTTTTCCCCTCCGCGTTGGGGTTCAGGGCCATTTTCGGGCACCGTGCACGTCTTGCGGGCAATGTAGCTCTCTAGATACGGCGCCGCTTCACAGACACACTCTCCTCCTCACCCAACCTCCGCCATTATGAAAATGACGTACACGTTCTTCTCCACCACTGCAAAACGCTGCCGTCACTCTGTTTACATACAAGAAAATCCGCACCACCTAGCGGCCCACAGATGTATTGCGCGAACTGATTTAGTAATTTGATGTAATGGAAGTGACGCGCGCGCGCGTGCGTGTGTGTGTGGGAGAGAGAGAGAGAGAGAGAGAGAGAGAGAGAGAGAGAGAGAGAGAGAGAGAGAGAGAGAGAGAGATTGTGAAAATAGTGGCCAAATTAACCTTCATGGATGAAGAGATAACATCAATTGCAGCCAAATCTAAGCCAAATATGTCACATCCTGCCACAAAACTAGAGGTAACTGGTTCTAAATTACCTACATTTGACCTTTTATAACCTATTGTTTATGTTACTTTTTACCGTTCTTGTGGTTTGCATTTTTAATGATAATGTTCTCTTTCTTTTTTCATACAAACACTAATTCCACACAACCTGCTATTCATGTAGGCTACTGCGCGGTGGAGGGTCTGCTTGTTGGAGCTGAGTAGGCAGCAACCCAGATCCTCCGCTGTCCAGGTACAATCTCTCCCTCTCTCTCTCTCTCTCTCTCTCTCTCTCTCTCTCTCTCTCTCTCTCTCTCTCTCACACACACACACACACACACACACACACACACACACACACATACACACACACACGCACGCACACGCACGCACACACACTCACACACGCACATACGCTGATGCAAGGATTTAGAATCTATTTAAGTACCTCTGTAAATGTTGACTGACTTCTTTGGTTCGGACCTATAATGATTATTTCATGTAGCCTACGTAATTGCTTTGACAATTATTATTTTAAACATGCATGCCAATAAAGCTGTTAAATTGAAACTGAGAAAAAAGAGAGAGAGAGAGTCGGGTGCACAGGCATTTTGGAAATCTGTCAAGAACTTGGGTGTTTTTATTGAGCTACAATTAGCCTACTCTTTCTTTTTAGCAAAATTCAACTCAGTCAGGAGCCTGCCATCTCACGCCTCATTACAGCCTCCTACTGATTGAGGCCTTCTTGGAAATCATGTGATCAGACCAAACTGGCCATATTTAACCGCACAATTGCCAGCATTTTCCATGCATATAGATGTTCTTCTCATCAACCCATTCGCACTTAAAACTGATCCGGTAGGTTGATCCAATCTACAGAATAATCCCACGGTTTGATCGAATAATCACATCCAGTGTAATACACCACTTTAGCACCAGGAGGCAGCAAAGTGGCAGAAATGATTCCAAAACAATTTCTTTCCAAAAGTAGGATTACCCAATTAGTCAGAAGAATTAGCCTATGTGTAATTCTTGATGTTTTGAATACTTTGTCAGTCAAACTTGGATATTGGTACCTATGCCTTCATGCTTACCAGTGATGACTGAATATGATTTATTTAATTATATTTTTTTGTTATGTCACTGAGTAGTCCTGCTTTTTGACATAGACTACCCCAGTTATGTAGAAATAAGCATATTATAAGAAGTAAACTGATGGTGGCTTCAGTATTTAAGGAATCAGATCCATAAGGCTGAAACCTGTGTTTCAAACATTAGGCCTATTATTATGATTATGATTATTATATTTTTCAATAGGCTTATTTCTTCAGTTTTCTGGTGAGATGCTGAAATTTGCAACACAACTTCAAATGTATGGCCAATTTAATCAGAGAAGGCACTATAATGTCAACTTTTACAGGCCAAAAACGCAAAATAAAATAAATCAATTTAAAAAATTGTTCTATAGTCCCTGCTAGCGCAAATATAAACCTATCCTACAAATCTGCCTCTTGGAATATCAATGTCCACGTTTTTTACTATTCTACAATTTCTTTCTAAAACCCTGTTACCTCCCTAACATTTTATATATCAACACCAAACTTAGTAGGCCTGTATAGCATTTGATCTGATACACCAATGGCCAATAAACCGTCCAAATCAGTTAAACACGATGGCCAATCGTAGCCTAACTAACAAACTTGTGAATGCACAAATGGCCAGTGACAGTTATGACTATAACTTAATGGCAGCTTGTCCAGTTATGATGAAACTTGGCCCTTGTTCAAGGGGACTGAATCAAGTGTGCAAGACATTTTAAACTGATCAGGAGGCAGCACAAAATAAGGACTAATAAAACAAAATTAATAGCAAAATTTCATGCAAACCTACAAAAGGGTGGCTGAGTAGGCTATCAGCACTTACATTTTTTGGACTTCAGTATGTTAAAGGGACACTTTGATATTTGGATTTTACAGTGCTTTACAGTGAACAGTTAGGCATTGGTTGGCACAGCTCGCGAAAGCGCTATTAAAAAGAAAGAACTCAAATGTCCATTTTACAATTTTTTAATAAATAATTAAATGATTTAGTAAATGTTATTTTAGCTAGCATAATTCGAAGCATAACAATAATGCTGTTTTACATTAAAAAAAATGTATTTTTGCTATGGGCTAACCATACTGCCCCTGCTGTAGACATCGTACTCCTTGTAGCGCAGGTAATCTTTCAGCCTGGGAGGAAGAGGAAGGAAGCTGATAAACACTGGAGCTCTCAAACGCAGGCGACTCAGATGCTCTCTTATCCGCAACCGGCACAGGTGCTTCAGGCTCCGCACATTTCCTGAAAGTCATTGAAGTCAAGTCATAAACACACGGAACAAACATTTTAACTAGAGGAGGATCATGTACAGTTCTCTCACTTTGGATGTGACAGATCTCTGGCCACTGTTTCTGCTCCTTCAAGGTGTCCTCGAGTTTGGTGCAGAAGGAGACGTGGTCTGTGTAGTCCAGCATGATGCGCACCACCTGGCCAGATATGTGCTTGAGCCAGTACACTGTTATCACCTCGCAGAACTAGAAAGAGACAGGGGCAGAGAGACAGACACAGACACAAGGACACAAGCAGTGCTGAGCGAGAAAGCTTGAAGCATTTTGGAAAGAAAGTGTCCCCCGCCAGTTCCCCCACATTACACTCTTTATACCACTTTTCTCTCAGACAAGGCTTGTCTCACCACCATGTCTTTGATGACTGAGGTCGTCCAAGGGGCGTAGTCATGGGAGCTGTCACCATAGGGACAGTTAAAGCAACGCTGCACGTCGTAGCCATAGTTCAGAATCATTCTCAGCATGACCTCATCCTTCAAGGCATACTGCAGCGCGGAGGGGAAGTGAGTGGTGTTGACACGGGAGTAGTAGTTGACATTTGCTCCGAACTTCAGCAAGGTGTTGATCAGCTCATAGTTGCCCTGTCTGAGAGCCACCTGCAAACAGTTGATGGGGTCCTGGTTCGCCATTGCCCCGGCCTCCAACAGCAAGCGGCTGCACTGAAGATCATTGTTGGACACAGCAAAGAAGAGGGCAGACCTGCGCTCATCATCATAGTTGCGGCGCACCCTTGGGTGCAGCATGAAGTTAGGGTCATAGCCCGCTTGGAGCAGCAGCTCCAGACACTGGGCATGTCCCCCAGCAGCTGCAGAGTGGAGGGGACTCATCCCACTTTCCTTCACGACCTCCATCTTAGTCACCGGGATCAGGTGCTCCAACGCCCTGTCAAAGAGGAGACCTTATTTAGGAATGTGCTTGAGGTTAGTACATCATAGAAAACTGGGAAAACTAGATGTTGTAACACAGAAATTCCTCACAGTATGTGTCCATGGTATGCTACGCGGTGAATGGGCATGTGCCCGCTGTACAGAGGTAAGTTGGGATCTGCTCCATGCTCCAGCAGCAAGGAGATTATGTCAGGGTTTCCTGCTGCTGCCGCCTCAAACAAGACAGTGCCAGACTCCGATTCACACCACACATGGGCTCCTAGAGGAATAACACGCCGACATTTTAAAGGCTATTTATTAGTGGTTGTGAAAATAACTGAAAAAAAATCACCTTATCTGATCTACCTTTCTTTAACAGGACCTCCACCACATTCAAATGTCCATTCTGTGCAGCCAAAGCCAGGGGAGTTTTCGTTTTGATGTCACATGCATTCGGGTTGGCACCAGACTCCAGGAGCAGATAGACAAAGTTCTCCAGGCCTAAAAAGGCTGACTCATGTAGAACTGTCCGGTCTAGTGGTCCTTTTTGGTCTATTTTGGCATTGTAGCGAAGCAAGAGTGTGGCCAAGTCATACTGGTCATTTAGAATAGCTATTAAAAAAGGAGCAGGGGAGAAAAGAAGAGGACTAATAATAAGCAAATATCATTTCAGTAAAATGAAGTGCATTTTGCAATCAGATCAAGTGAGTCTTAGATACCTTACCTGCCATTAACGGAGAGTCCTGCTCATCGTTCTGGAGATCTGGGCTACAACCGTTTTGCAACAGGAACGTAGCGTTCTCCCTGAGGCCGTGAACCACAGCTAGGAACAGTGGTGTTTCACCCTTTAAAGAGCGACACTGGCCTGCACCCAGGGGGGAGGCTGGAGCCCAAACACAAAACAACTAGTCATTGCGAGCTAGAATTGTAATGAAGGTTCAAACATTACAGTCATACTTAAAATAACTTGGACTACCTGAGAAGATAATCTCCAGTATCCTTTTATTCTCCTGTACTGCGGCCTCATGCAGAGGGATCCATCCACGTTCATCGACTCTGGACAGAGTCTCCGGCTGCACCGCCAGTCTGTTCAGCACATCCTCATCACCTACATATGGAAGGAAAGGAATACATGAGGAAAGGATATCGGAGTAATAATGGAACTCCTGGCAAGACTAATGACAGTCGGTATCAGCTGTGAAAGGTCATGGATCACTTCAGCTCACCCTCCTTGATTGCTTTGAAAATCTCATCAGGGTCTTCACTGGCTTTCAGATCACTATAGAAACACATTGGATAGATCAAGGCATCACATGATGAATGAGAGATACACAATGTAAAAAGGGAAGCATTTTACCATAGGGAAGTCAGAAAGTAACCTGGGATTCAGTCCTTTGAGTTTTCTATATTGAATCAGACTCTGTTCAATTATATACTGTGTTGCCTCATCTTCATCCAAGTCCTCCTCCGATTGGTAAAAGTCATCTTCTGTCTCTGTGTTCATCTGTTACTCCAAAATGGATCAGTGCACAAGTAGTTGCTGTGGGGGGACAGAGGCAGAAGGTAAACATAACCGTTAAACCCGGCACCCGAGACCGAGCGCACCACTTGCAGCCTGGAATACCAAGAGGGAGACATTCCACAGTCAACAGTAAAACTAGAGCCTGGTGCAACTAAGCAGGGACTAGCTGCAGTTATTCCTAATGCTTGCTGTTGAATTAGATGTCCAAATGGTCTTGATGACATCAAAATCCATGAAAGATATAGTTCTCTGAGAAATAATTAATATAATCATCCCTCTGAGCAGTCATACTCTAGACTCTTTCTATATGAAACTGTGCCCAATGTTGAATTATTCTTAACTTTAAATAGCATCTGAGAGAGAGCAGGTCTCTTATAACGACTTTATACAGTATTTCTCTGTCAGCATGGCCAAAACAAAGGCATAGCTGTACAGTTTACATGTGCGTGGCTGGTATCATGTGACAATGGCAACATTGATATAACACTAATCCAAAGGTAGCAGAAGAAAAAGCACAATGTGTAATAATGAAATCTTAGGCCATGCCACGAAAAGACATGAAACTAGACAGATTTCAAATGATAGTAAATGGCATGGAAATTCAACAGCCACAAACCATAATGATCAAAGTGTAACAATGCACCTATGTTGCAACACTAAATATTAATACAAGGCCTTCAAGCACCATATTGATCCATCTACTTTCTCGCTACATGCATTATTTTCTTGTTAGGTGTTTACCTTCAGTCAAGGCTGTGTTCCTCTGGTAGCTTTTACAACAGTAGAGCCAATGCACTCCTCAGCTCCCAAACATACCTATTTATGTCTGCCCTACTATAAATATCTGATCACGGGGCCATCCCAGCCAGCACCTGGCTTTGACCCACTGAGCGCTGCAACACCCCCCACCATTCAGCTCACATGCCCGGTCACTTATAACACAGGCAGGCCATCAAAACTCTACAGGTTGGGATCACATTTAGCTCATACTTTTAAACAAAGATGTGTTTACTGACACCATTGACAAATCAACAGTTTCTAATGTTTCACTCTGGTTACACTAAGAACGGCTGCCCTGTCTTTGGAGTGCATTAGTATGTGATTTGTTGATTTAAGTCTAAATATTTGAATTCATTAAGTATTATGCTGCCTCCTACTTGGACAGTGGAGTTGCTGAAAACGTTGCTACAGCAAGGAATTCTCAGTTTTCTACAAGGCTGCTGTGCACTCATGTCTTAGACACTGTAACTCTGTAAATTCCAAATGTCATCAGAAAGTGTTTAGCCTTTATATTCACTAAGAAATCAGTCTGTAACCTTTGAGATAAAATTGGTCACCCATGTGCAGTTGATAGCTTGCTAGCTCTTTGTGACAGATTTCAATTGATGTTAATTTAAGAGTTTTGTGCTATTGCTTAAAATAAAACATTTTTATTGTGATTTTTTTTGTTTAAACTGTTAGAAAAGTAATATAAGCTCTTTTTGGCCCAGCAAGTGCCCAAAAAGGGCATGAGGGGTTAATAAGGGCTTCCCCAAGCAATTTTGGGCTGCTCTCACTGGGCCAGTGTTTTTGCCTGCATTGGGCCAGTGTGGACGTGTTTCCTTTAACATTCATTTTCAGTGCCAGCCACCTTTTTCTAATTTTAGTAAGCTAGCTATTATGACATTTTGGCTGTGGCCAAAGCATTACTATATGACTATAAATGTGTGCTACACAAATGAAAAAAAATGGCACAAAGTTAGTTGACTTGATGAGACATACTTTCATTTTTCAGACCTTTTGATCATCAGGTCACTAAAAGACAGTGAAGGATTCATGGAAATTGGCGGCAAAAATAACGAGGTGCGAGCGGATTGCAGCTGTAATGATTTTGAATTGAATTTAATGTCAGATAGAGTTTCATCATTTTAAGTATGTGTAATTGTAGTTCAACACACCGTATATGATTACATTAACACACATGGAGGGAAGCTGATTTACATTTACATGAGTTATGTAGTGTATAATGAAAAAGAGTCTGCACACTAACAATATGCTTCCAAGGTGTGTAAAATATATGAACACCATTACATAGATGACATTTCGAGCGTATTGCTCTTTATCAGAAATACGCTGGAAACATCACCTATGTATTGGTGTTAATAAACTTGGAGTATTACAGTGTCTTTCATCCGTTGTGTTTTGAATTGGACTTGTCTGTTGAGGTTTGGGATGTGCATGTTTTTGTCTTTTTCTATATATTGCATGTGACCCACATTTCAAGCAATTAGATGTACATTTGTCTTCTTAATTGTTTTCCAGTTTGACAGTATGCTTCTTTAGTAAATGTTCGTGAGAAAAGAGCCTGGTTTATTGGAGAAAATCATTGTAAGCTATCTGTCTAGCTTTACACACTATAGTACTGGACTGCAAGGGCATTCATTGTTTTAATATTGATCATCAAGGAACAGAGAATCCAACAAAGAAATCAAAGCATCTGATGTATGTGATGTGTCAGAGTAAAGTGCTTGAGTGTTAAACATTGTGCTGTCGGATCTCAGTCATCAAGCTGACAGAGCATGGCCACGCCGCGCTTGATCCAGTGTTGTGGGCGCTTGCTTGTGGGCAACATCATGGAAATGACAAAATTGGTAGAGTGGCCTGTGGTGGAGAGGGTGCCCTTCCTCTCACTGGTCTTGTAGAGAGGGCAAACATACAGCATCTGCTGCTGATCCATGCTCTTCTTTTGAGCTGGATGGGAGAGAGGGAAGCAAAGAAATAGGGAGAAAATAGGGAGTAGAGAGAAAATAAAAGAAACGAGTTCAAGATACTAGGAATGCAAAAGACACCCGAAAACCTATGAATGGAATGTCTGATTCATCTCTGTCATTTTTATCTACAGAGAAAAAAACTGCTGGCACTGTAAGAAGTGAGTTAATTCTTACTGGGTTTGATCCAGATGATGGGCACTGAGTCAAAGAGGACTTTGAGGTGCTGCTCAGCCAGAACGCCACTGATGGGAGAGAGGGAAACCATAGTTAAGCTTTATCAAGTCTCCCTGCACTGTCACAGTTCCGATGATATAACTATTATTCTAAAAACAACCCCAGTATGAACATGTACCTTCTTTTATCCCAGCGAGCTCCATCCAGAAACAGCCCATTAATATAAACACCATCTTCAGGGGATGTGGCTGAGTCATCAATAGGGAGAACCTGTAAGATAAAATCATGAGCACAGTCAGCAAAGTACAAAAACTACAATAAGACCTTAATTCTACTGAGGGGAGACAGAGGGATTACAAAGTGTGTGTCTTTTTGACCTCAAACTCAAAGCCCAGCAGGTCGATGGGGACATGATATTTCCTGGCGTAGTTCTGCATGGCCCCAGTTAGGAAGGCCTGGGTGAAGAAGAAGCCAGACAGCCAGAACACATTGGGCTTACTGGTGTTGTACCAATCCTGCAGGGGATGAAAGTGAAAACACAGGAGGAGTGAAAAACTCAAACAAGCTCCCAGATAATCATATTCAAGCCTACAACGCATTTCTCTCACACACTACAGTGAGGATGAAGTCCATCTTAGATAAAAAATGACAGAATCACAGTAATCTGAATGATCTTTAAAGACCAGTCTCACCTTCAGGAACTTGAGCCTGGAGAGGAAGTCAGTGATGTAGCTACCCAGGGGCTTGAGGCTAGGGTAAGAGCGCTTGGCCCACTTCTCTGGGACCTTGCCCACTATCAAACTGCCTGCGATGGCCTCCAACTCTGCATCCATCACCACCAGACCCTTAATGGCCTTCAGCAGGTTCTGTAGGCTCACACGGATCGTAACGCACAGCCTGACGGAGAGGAAAAACAGCAGCAAAGTGATATAAAAAAGGTAGTGAGGTACTGTCGTACTTTTGGTTCTGCATTGTCATGTTTGTACGTACGTGTTGTAGCGCTCCATCTCCTGGACGAGCACAGTGTTCATGCTCTCCTCGTAGAGCACTGGGAACTTTGAGAGTGCAGCCTCAATGTCAAAATTGTCTGGGAGCTGATGGAAGCAAGCAATTGAGTTTGTTAGTTATAAATATACAGTGCAGTGCGTACAGAATAAGGCCAATGTACAGGAAACACCAACACAAACTGCCACTGTGGTGAAGAGCTCTTCTGCAGCTGTACTGGTGTAGAGTGCATTTCTTTGCATGAAAATCAATCCAATCATTCTAAAGAGGATTTGGTAAATTGTAATTACTACATAATGAAAAGGATAGGGAAATCATGCCCCATCTCACTGTAGAGCCACAATCATATGCCCATGCTCTGGACATATTACACATAAGATTGAGCGTTTCCGTAAAATAAAACCTTCTCAAGGAGTAGTAGGTTTGATCAGGTTGTACCTTAGTAAGGATGTCATTCGCTATGTCATACAGGGTGTTGTCTCCCCCAGAGCTGCCCCCGCCCTTGGCCCCTCCTCCCTGGGTGAGCAGCAATGAGTCGAACAGCAGCTTGGTCTGCTGCAGATCCTTAGAGATGTCCACATTTTCGTGCATCCCAAACACCTCTGGGTGCTGGCTGAAAGGAAGTGTCTAGAACACAACACACAGATATTATTACTCAGGTGGAAGTCAGTATACCAAAGCAAATATTTATCCACTGTATGTCTACTATCTAAAATAGCTGTGTTGCTAATCATTGCTTCAAAAAAAATCATATTACCTTGATAAATTCAATATAGTCCTCATAGATGCATTTAGGCGGGGCATAGTAATCGCCGCTGGGGGAGAAGGTGTAGCGGTCTTTCTCAATGATGTCCGTGTTGTAGAAGTCAGCCAGGACGGTCATCAGGAGCCGCCTGTCCCAGTCGTCTGTCACACGGCCACCATAGTTACACTCCCCGGTCAGGTAAGTTATGGCCTCAAAGGGCACCTCATCATATTCATTCACAAACAGCTGGACAGTGGAAAAGAAAGGGTGAAAGAGGAAGATGTCTGCATAAGTATATTCATGGGCATTGTAGGTTCTAGGAAAATTGAAACTCAGAATGAATACCTGAAGCTGTCTGATGCTGATACGTAGGTCAGACTCATTGAAGCCATAGGGAATATTCCAGCCCAGGGGACCGAACTTCTTCCTCTCCTGAACAAGAGCATGGAAGAAGCACACTCCATACAAAAGCTTCTCCCAAATCTAGAGGAGGAATCAAAGAGGCAGGATTAGCGAGACAAAACGTAAATAGAGACTTGCAAATTCTTGTGACATACAGTACGTGCTTGAGCTCCCCCCCCCCCAACTCACCAGCTCCTTGTTGGGGCAGTTATTGAAGAAGTTTTGGTCGGAAACGGGATCTGTCAGGTAAGACTGTAGCAGGTTGAGTCGGAGGCCTGTGGGAGGTTCATTTGTCATTTTCACCCCATTCTGCAGGATGGTCACTGGAAACTGATGTAGGAGAGGATGGTTATTCATTAGGACAATACACAGACCTGAGGTTTTCATTATAAATGCATATTCTTGATAGAAAGCTATATCTTGCTGTTTAAAAAATGTAAATTTACTCATTAGTGCAGTATGAAATGTGCTGTGCTTTACCTTGGGTGAGGGGTAGCTGGTGAGCCAAAGGCGGAAGTCTGGGTGGCAGACTTCTGTACTGAAGTCCTCGCAGGTCTTCTCTAGGGTGGACATCCAGGAAACGGCCAGGTGACAGTTTTGCAAACACACCCAAGTCCCCTCCTTCATGGCCGTGAGTATCATCTTGGCAGCGATGGGACCTTGGCCCTGCCCCAGAGAGATGGACTGGAACTTGGTACCACCCATGTTCTTGTCATTGGCAAACTTCAGTAAACCTGTGGAGGGAGACAGACGTATCTGATGATTTCCTGTGACAGCAATATGTGGAACCTAGACAGAGAATGTCCTACTTTGTCTGTGTAAAACATGAGTCTCCAGTGGGACTGTAGCACTTACTGGCCATGGGATCAGCTCCTGGAGACAGCACAAACACGAGCGGGATGGTGGAGTTGGAGTCCAGGTAGCTCTTACTCAGGTCAAAGGGAGGAGGCTCCACAAATTTCTTCCCCAGTTTGTCAGTCACATAATTAGTGATGGCTGGCACTATCTTATCGGGCCGGAGACAGCGAAAGATGATGATCATCTGCAGGTCATTGAGCTGTTCACACCAGGGTTTAGGCAGAGGAGTGTTGTAGGGCTCCTTGCTGTCATAGATTGGCCTGAAGTCCTCTGGGCTCTTGAGGACAGCCTCTCTGTAGGAAAAATCACACTCACAGATTCACTCAATTAGTCTAAAGTAAATTATGAAGATAAACTGGACTATAGAGTAATAGACAAAACTTCACAAACAAATTTGAAAGATTTGAAAATTTGTTGAGTGAATAATGGATGTTACTTTATTCCCTGTAAGCCAGGCAGTTCACTGGCTCTACAGATCTCATCCCAGCTCTTGTCCTGCAGCCAGGTGGGGTCTGGGTTAGGGGTGGTGTTCTGCAGGCCCACTCCTCCAGTCAGCAAGAACATGAAATCAGCATAGTCTATCTCCTTCTTTGCTCTGAATGGAAATATTAACAGTGAATATCACAATCTAAAATTAATATATCAACATACTGTATGGTAATAGGCGCAACTCGGGTAAATGCTGACATCAAATCAAATCAAATCTATCAAGTTAAACACTCAGCATTTAACCAATATAACTTACTTCCTACTTGGCACTCTAAATCTATCCTCTGGTAGCTTGAACACTTACAGGAGTAGGTTGCAGCAGAGGAGGAAGGAGAAGAGGAGTTTGTCCTTCTCAAACAGTGAGCGACAGACATTGCAGTACAGGTTATAGGTGAAGTGATCAGTCAGGTATCTCAGCCTCCTCTCCAGGATCTTGGACTTGTTACTGAAGAATAGATGACAACGCTCAGAATCAGGAAGCTTCAGATGAATGCACACTATCTCTTAAGACTGAAACCAGCCTATGCTAATACACAACTTTTAGCCCGATGTTAGGCTCAATTTTGCCATCCCCACTGGATTTCAAGGTCCAGCTGAGTCTTTGTTGACTCATATGAGAGAGTTGACGCTAATCATGTAGTGTTAGAAGGGTCAGTCTCTTGCCAACTGGTTAATTTACAGACCAGTGCGAGCTGACAACAGTATTCAAACTTGTTTGATTTGCAAGACTCAGATCTGGACAAATTTGGATGAACTCTTGTAGTGTGAGCTGGACAATGACAAATCTCTGACAATAGAAAACAGGAATTGAGCTCGACATGGAAAAAACATACAAACAGAAACTGAGTGAGTTGGTGTCTGTCCATGTTTGTTGTTGTCGTATCTTGTGGTAACAATATTGTTACGAGGCATGATCCCTTACCCTTGCTTGTCTTCAAGTTTGTGTCCTTGTACAGCAGATGGAGTATAACTCTGTTTAAGTCTGATATTTAGTGTGAAATGATTTCTATTTTTACAGTCTTCTAGACTGTCAATAGTCATAAACTCTGTAGGCTGCATTTGTCACCTTTTTTGGGACACGTTTCATGTGTGTCACTCACCTGTCCTGGATGGAGTTAATGTAGAGGTTGACAAACCAGCTGAGAGAGTACTGGTACATGGGGTCTATGTTAGTCAGGTCAGCGATGCTGAAGAACAGGATAGAGGAGTGCTTGGCGATGGCCCTGTAACCCTCTCTAGACTCTGCTATCTTGATCTCCGTCTTCTCAGCTATCTGGGAGGTACGGAAATAGTAGGAAGTTAGATTACCATACATACAGACTCATCACATTCACAATTCATGTCTCATTCCTCTGAAGAATATTCTGAATCTTGCATGGTCTAGACCTGTTGTTTCTTGGATATCTCATTGGACATGATCTTAGCAGAGTCAAGAATCTGGATGGCGCTCTCATCCTCCAGGATGTTCCCCTCAGATGACTGCAGTGTCTCCAGGATCTTGTCCTCAATCTCCTTCAGCTGCCTCTTATTGGCTGCTGACTGCAAGATCAGTGCATTCCTCTCCTCTTCCAGTTCTGGCCTGTAGAACAAGATGAAGCAGAAACAATACTCAACCAAAGTGACAAGAAGTATTTCAGGAGAATGACAAAGATTAGTAATGATCTGAAATTTCTACCTCTCCTTGGCAACCACAATCCCCAGCAGCTGATCCTCCAAGCCCTCGGGGGTGATCATGAAGTTGAGCAGGGAGACCTTGGTGGCCAGCTCCGGTAGGTAGTGGGGGTTCCGCAGCTTAGTGGTGATGTAGAAACGGAAATCACAGGAGTACTCAATCACGCTTTCCCCCAGTCTGATGCAGTCCACGCCACCTGAGTGAAACAAACTTCATTGAGGATAGAAATTCTGGATTTTTTTGAGATTCAGATGGCTTGGTAGCCATCGCCCATTCCCAGCCATGCTGTCTGTGTGCTGCACCTTGTTTGAAGGTTTGTTTGAGCAGCAGTGGTTCCAGTGAGGGGTCCAGCTCCTCTCCTACATTCTCCAGCAGCAGCGGGGTTCCAAACTGGATGCAGTTCTCCAGAGTTCTCATGTAGTCCCCATCTGTCAGCTTGATCAAACTCAGATTGTTGTCTTTCTCTGAATTCTTCACCCACTTGTTGGCCTGGCCCTGGGGGTCGATCATCAGAGGCCTACAGGAACACAAACATTAATAAGGAGCGAGTGATTTTACTGCCAACTTTATCCATGCTTAACCAAAATCAGTGTATATTTTTGACAAATGTTTCAATTACGGCTTCTTACTTTTCATCAACCAATTTCAGTGAGAGGGACTCACCATCTACGCGAGTTACTGACAATGACACCATTGTCTATGGAGAAAGAGTCAGTGGGCAGGCCTGCAATGTTCCAAGCCCTAATCTTAATGGGATCTCCCAGGGTCTTACTGAGAGAGAAGTCATCTGATGATGGGATGTTCTTAGACTGGAGATATTGAGGTAGGTAAAAAGAAAGTTAATATGCAAATACATATGTCTGAAGTAGGAGAGAGCGACTGGAAAGCCTCTTTAGTCTACATAAAGGAGGAGTGTTTACTTGGCAGAGTTTGGTCCATATCTTGGTGCAATCCTGTCTGAAGCCAGCAGTGAAGGCTCCCAGATAGGCGATGACGCCGGCAGAGATAAGAACATCCCCAGTCAGGTTGTCATAGGTGTTCTGCAGGTCATCTGCTGCCTTAGACCATCTATAGACAGAAATTCAATCAGTCGCACTATCAATTACAGATAAAAATTAAACATACAATATGCATGTTATCATAATCATCGTCATCACCTGGTCTTCTCTCCCCCCAAGCCTCCGATGAGTTTCTCAGCTCTCTCCAACTTGCGGGCACACAAATCCACCTGGAACTCCAGCTGGGCCTTCTCCTCTGTCTTCTCCTCGAAAGTCTTCTGAAGTGCAGCCAAACGGTCCTCCACCTCCTTTAGCTCAGCTCTCTTCTGGTCCAGCAGGGCCATGGTAGTGGCCAGAGACTGCTGGGCCTCTGCTAGACTGGCCTTCTTAGGAGCCACTACCTAAAACCAGAGACAAAGCAGAATGGTTAACAAAGAGACCATAGATGGACACATGGGATGAAGAATGACAGAAACTGGAAAAGTCAAAGTGGAGAACAAAGAAAAAGTGGAAGCAAGCATAGATATTTTATTATGACTAGACAAGAGGAAAGAGACTATGCAAAGCCAATAACACTACCTTTGCCACCCTGTCATACACCTCCATGGCTTGGATCCACTTGCATAGGCCCTCTGCTGCAGAGGAGGCCTTGGCCACTTTGCTGGGGTCAAAGTCAGGATTAGTCATGTACTCACTCCGGATCTTTTGCATTACAGGGACCTGCAATGGAAAGAGACCGTGAAAGCAAAGTACAGTTACTGAAAGCAAAGCACAAGATCATGTGTTACCTTAAGAATGCCGTTTTATTGCAACTCACAGGAATATTGTCCTTGTCATATTCTCTCAGATCTCGTAAGAAGTTCATATCACCCAGTAGCTTCTTGCTTGGACCCCAGTAGTCAAAGATCTAAACAACAAAGAAAATATTGTTACTCCACAAAGGCTAAGTATGTTTTGTTGCAACAGCAGGCTAAAAAGTCAAGGTTAACATGTTTTTGTGATGATGAGCTTTAACAAAGTTTTGGGGCGCCAAAAAACATTAATGGACATATATTTTTTCCCTTAGACAAACCTTCTGTCCAGTCCCAGCTGGGTCAGCAATCTTATCTGGCTTAATCTCCTTCATCACACACACAGCTGACATCACCAACTTCACCCCTGATGGAGGATTTTTCATTGACTTCACAATTGTCACATCAGAGGGCTGAAATGAAAGAGGCAGCTCAAGTGACTCAACTGTCTAAACTGCAATGGTTTGAATGGCTACATTGGTTACAATCAGGTAGTGCAATTGCAAAAGGAATGCCGACCTTCAGTGTGTCCAAGGCTGAGAGGGCAGCCTCCAGGGCAGGTATGGCCTCAGCCAAGTCACTTTCACACTCATTCTTCAGAGCCTGAGCCTCATTGGCTTTTATAGTTGCTGCCTCCTCATCGACACGCACTACTTTACTCTTGGCTTCCACTTCTACCGACTCCACTTCAATCACCTGAAAGGGCAACACTTTATTTAGATGGTCCAGTGTTTATACTCAACTATCAGGTGACAAAAAGTGGATATGCAATAAAGTGTCACTTGCCTATTTGCTGCATCTTTATAGACTATATATCTGTAACCCTGACCATAGCGTAATCCTAACCCTGACAGCATTTTTTACCCTAACCCGAACCTATTTCTAACCCTAAACCCAATCCTAAAATGAACCTAACCCAAACACTGAATATCTATTCTGTAGACTATGTTTCACAGTATTGTATCACCTGAAACTCAGGTGACACTTTTTAGTGACACATTATAGTCACTTGATAGGAAGTTGACTGTCAGGATTGCATTATCCAAATAAAGTGTGAATCCTGAAAGTCAGTACACATGCAATAATAATATGCTCTAGGTCTATCTTAAGATTCAGTCAATATGTGTAGCTTGTTCACCTTCATCATCTTGGTGTTGTCTATCTTTGCCTGTTCCAACTTGGGCTGTAGGTCCACCAGTTCCTTTTTCATCTCACCCACCTACAGAGAGACATTTTGAAAATGACACTGCAGAGTAATGCAAAGGCAGGTGGAGTGATTCTTAACAAAGAAACTCAGTTAAAATGGTGCCGCATATACTGTACCTGAGACTCGGCGAAGGCAAGTTTATCCAGACCGTTGGTGTACCTCTTTTTTGCCTTCATGACAGTGTCTCGTTTTTGAGTGAGGAGCAGACGGAATGCAGCAATCAGCTCCAGGTAGGATGTGGGTGTCACATAGTTATGGCGACCTAGCTCAGACAGGAATCTGCCAATCAGAACAACAATTTTATTAAGGGGATATACAGTACATTTAGATTACCTTTGAATGTACGAGTTATAAATAACCAAATGTCATACCTGTGTGAGAGCTGTATGGCAGATGTATGGAATGTCTTGCAGATGGGCATGACCTCCTGCCTCTCATGTTCACTCATCTCAAGTGTCTCTAGGAAGGAGTTGGCTACCCGCTCAAGAGCCTCCTCTGGCCA
Source organism: Centroberyx gerrardi (assembly GCF_048128805.1). Taxonomy (NCBI): domain Eukaryota; kingdom Metazoa; phylum Chordata; class Actinopteri; order Beryciformes; family Berycidae; genus Centroberyx; species Centroberyx gerrardi. Next base: position 15,027,109 of record NC_136010.1, on the reverse strand, counting down.
TGGCTGTCAGGGCAGGCAGAGGAAAAGATAATGAGGATATGGAGAAAGAAAAGAGTATGTGAAGAGAGACAGCTAGCACTATGCAAAAATACTGTCTATTAGCTAACCTAATATACAGTATGTCTCCTATTTGTCTCCCTCCTCTTTCTTTTTTGTTTTCTGTGGCCCAGGGACCACACAAGATGCAAACAAAATATACAGTACATATGATCACACGACTCCTCATGCCTGTGTACCTGAAACCAGTCAATGGTACAGCAGTTGATAAGAGATGGAAACTGGCGCAGGCGATTTCGAAAGGTGTCTCCAATAGGACTGAAGGCCACCACAATGTGCAGGTTCTCCCTACAGCGAGTCACGAAGAAGGCAAACAGAGCCAAGGGGCTGAACTCCAAATTCTTATTACCAGCCTGGGCGATGGGACGGACTGCCTGGAGAGAGACGGAGCCAAGGGATGAAGTCATAGTAATGTTGCATATAAATGGCATAATAGGTCCTGTATAATAAGTTTACAATGCTCTTTAAGGGGATATATAACGGCCTACCTCCATGATCTCTTGCTTCTCGTCTACAGCGAACAGGTTGGGCACCTCTCCTGTGTTCAGGACACTGTCCACGTCTTCTAGAAAAGCCTCCTCTTTGATCTGAGCATCAGTTAGCAAGAACACTGTCTTCTGACCTTTCACACCAGCCTTCTTCAGCAGCAGCTATAGTATAAGGAAGAGCATGGAGACAGGATACGAAGTATGACAAGATTTCCCACAAAAGTTTGAAAATGCAAAAGAATAACATGAGGAAATCAAAATGGTGTGACATAAAAACTACAGGACATAGAAGTCTCTTCTAATCCACAAAGCTAACCTTGAGGTCATCTCTCCACTCGTTCATGCCATAGCTCTTGGAGATCTCTGGCTGGAACATGGTCATGTGAGCCATGGACGTGGCCAGGCGGGTGATGGACTGGCGCCCACTGCCTCCTACCCCCACCAGCAGGGCATTGCCTCCTGGCTGCTTCAGCACACGGCTGATACGGGACAGGTGCTCCAGGACATAGCTACATCATGAGAAAAATCAGTAAGTCCTCAGTTGTTTGAATTTAAACGTAGAATTCCATTAATGCACTGCAAAAAAAGTCCATTTGAACAAGTGATTTAGTCTCATATTCAGTCTTATTTTCTGCTAATGAGGTGAAATAATTCCACATTTCACTTGTTTAGAAATGTCTATTCTTGAAACAAGGCAGAAAAGATGCATCACTACATTCTTGGAACAAGTTGACTTGCATTGTGAAACAAGTGAAATTATATTACCAGATTGTTTTTACTTGTTTTAAGAAAAGTGAGATTTTACAACTCAAAGCCAGGTTAAATAGCTTGTTAAGACAGATATTTTTGCAGTGCCTGTAGTTGACTCTATAATACCGAAGCTGTTTACCGGAAGATGACGAGGTTCATGCGATTCTTGTGCATCTGGTTGTATTCATCTAGACAGAACTCCACCACCTGGCCAAAGCTTTCCATAGAGGGCACCTCAGCATACAGGCGGTCATCATCCTCCAGTTCAGGGTTCATGTAGTCACCAAACAGAAGATTACGCATGTCTTCCTCAACCAGCTGAGAGAGGGAAAAATATGATCACACAAATTAAAACCTATAGATTTTTCTGAATCATTACATCTACTGTGTGTGACTACAGCCTAACATGACCACAGAGAAACAACAGTACAGCAGCGATAACAACAGAATCTCAACTTACTTTTTTGCCTTGTTTCAGGTGATCAAACACCTGGTCGAAGGACTCCTTGAAGTGCTCTCTGAGGATGCTGTCCATCAGCTGGTAGAGCCAAGCTCGGTCTTTGTCATCCACCAGGCGGTCATAGTAGACTCGGAAGACCTCGTGGACAAACAAGCGGATCATGGTGCGCTTGTTCTCCAGAGACTCCTTCCTCAGCAGCAGGCAGCCTTGGATGACACGCGAGAAGTCCCGCAGGTTGAAGGTGTAGTGAGACTTGGCTGGAGTGGGAAGCAGGTTCTCCATGGCTGCCTTGTACACCTTGAGGAATAAAAAGCATATGAGCGGAGAACTAAAGCACTGGAGAAGATATGATTGATTAGAGCTTTTTACACATGTAAGAATGTAGTTATCCAACTCATTTGAACAATTCACACTACATCACTGTGTGTCTTTGGAGGACTCACTTCCATAGTAGCAGTCACGATTTGGTTGCCAACAGTGAAGTATTCCGGCGGGAATTCGTTGTTTTTGAGATAGAAGGCCACCACGTTGGAGAAGATGCGCACCATGGTCTCGTCACTGAAGGCATTAATGCTAACGATGTTGAAGTGCCGCAGGAAGCGAGATGTCACAGCATTCCTCCCACCACCAGGGGGACCCATGGCTGAGATGAGCTGTAGGTCCACTAGGGTGATCTTGGAGGTATCCTTCAGGTCATACCTGCCAGAGCACAACAGAAAAGCTCTGTCTGATAATGCTTGAACCTCTCTAATGCAGTGAGTTCAGTCCTCTACTGCTTTTGTATTTCCCTCATGTTTTGATTTAAATCGAGCATCTAATAGTGATTGCTTCATACCAGTTTCCATGGTCTATGTACTGTCGAAGAAGCTCCACAGGGGGCTGTGCTCCAAACTGCTCCAGCGCAGGCATGTTCATGTCGTCCACAAAGATGACACACTTCTTCCCCATGGGCGGCCCAAACACTCCCTTCCTTCTTTTATCTAGCCTGGACATGATGATATTCTGGAAAATATATTAAATATAGAAAATAAAGTGGAAAAAACTAAAAGACCTCTCGTTTGTGCTTTGTGCAGATTTTACGTGAAGAAATATCACATCACATAACTTTTCCCAGTACTCCAAAAATTCTGAAAGGAAATTCCTTTATCCATGGTTCCTAAATGCTGACCTGGCTTTGGTTGGCGCTAGTGCGGGCTGAAAAATTGATGAAGAAGGGCAGATAGCGGTCTTTGTCCAGATTGTTCATCAGCTTCTCCTTCACATACACTGACTTCCCAGTGCCGGTAGGACCAACAAACAACAGAGGCCTGAGGAGAGACACAGGGAAAAGGTTTTGCAAGTAATCCAGAATAGTTCCTATACGTATTAAATGTAAATTCTGTGATTCATGAATGATGAACTTGGATTTAAACTATGAATCTTTGCATGGTATACCATGTCAAGGACAAAATAAAATGGGCAATATATTGTGTTAGCCAAAATATATGGCATACGTCCTAATACATCAATAAGAAAGTGGCCATATTTATATAAAATATCCATTGGACAATGGTCTTATTCTTAAAAATACTAACTATGGACCTATTATTATTATTTTTTATAGACTGTTTCCAGAGCATATCAGACTCAGTGGAAGGAGTATAATAATTTATGAAAGTGAAGTACTATAAGTATTTGTGTTTATTAATGCAACACTAAACTAATACTAACACTCCATAGTTGATGCAGAGGTCCATGAGGTAGGTGTAGCGGACTGTGTCTATTGTGGGAACGATAATCTCTTGCACTTTGGTGTTTTTGTCCCCCAGGTTGACATTCCTGATGCCGTCATTCCAGTGGACCCAGCGGCCTTTTCCTTTAAACTGTACAAGAGGATACAGTGAGACTTCCTGTTTTTAAACACAACTGAAACACTTCTAAGTTGTATCATTATGCAGTACCTCATAAGAATAGTCATACACCAGGCCTTTGTCATCCATGGGACACTCCCATTTCCCCACAGTGGCAGGGATTGGGTGTTTGTCCGTCTTCCCTGAAACAGTCACCCTGAAGAACTCGTCAAACCGTTCTCTGCTGTCAGCGTTACAGCTGCCTCCCACAGACCACACCAGGGAGAAGGCAAAGGCCGCCTGCCATCATAAAGAAAGGGGAGGGGGAGGTTGTCATACTAAAATCCTTATCATCATCATCATCATCATATCAGAACCCATCAGAAATGGAGTTCATTTTGGAAAATGCAAATATTCAAACCATTGAAATGTATTAAATTTCCAGGACTAAAATGATGAATGAATCTTTTTTTGGTTGCATTTGTTTTTCAGTATGTGTGTTTGGTAGAGGATGCAGTTCCAATGCGTTTCAGATAAACAAGGTTATACTATAATTTATTGATACATCTACCTACAGCAGTACATAAAATGATTCTAGACACAATCCTTTACCATGATCCAAGTGCGGATATTTTTATTCCCAGGCTCCTCCTTCACAGGTTCAGTGAGCAGCATCTCAAACAGTCGACACAAAGAAACCACAGTATTGCTGTTGCTGGTGGGAACAACTTCCTGCAAAGAACAAAACCACAATTCAGCATGAGAAAACGTCTATGTGTTATATGTGAACTAAATGTCAATCCTACAGATATTTGTGTCTGGGTTGTTCTGGGGCTCACTCACCCTGCAGTGTTTACGCAGCATTCTGTGGGCAGGCGGCAGGAGCCAGTGGAAGAGCTCCAGCAGCAGGGAGCTGTTGTCGGGGCTCTGCAGAGCCTCAGGCAGAGTGTTCATCCAGGAGATCACCAAGGGCTCCCAGCCCAGCTGAGACGGCTCCATGTAGATCATACCACATCGACTCACTGTGGCAGGCTGGAGGGGGAGAAAATAACCAAACAAGCGAGACCTTTCTTACATCCAGCTGTAATGTGTCTGTCTAGCAAGGAGGATTTTGAACTCTCATTGGCCAATCACATCCTGTTCAAAAGTCGACTATGTAGCTATTGACATTGCCAATTAATATCAACAAATCAACAGGCAATTGTTCAGTTTTAAGAAGGCGTGCACTAATCCAAACTATGTCCAACTCATTATTGACTCATAACAAACTGAGACAACAAATTGTCTACAGTACATCAGATTTCTTCCTTTTTCCTTCCTTTTTCCTGCTTAGGGTAGGGAGACGAGGAAAGCAAAAAATGAATCCATAATCAAATTGATCAATCACACGTACTGTATTTTACTCCAAACAATTTACTTACTGAGGCCTGTGACAGGTCCATGGTTTCAAAAATCAGACTCATCTGATTGGACATCTGGATGATCTCACCACTCATCAGGCACAGCTGTGGAGGTACAGCAAAAAAAATCTTACATAGGTTTGTAAAACATACATAAACATTATATTATATTATATTAGACTCTACAAGCAGTATCAAAGTTTGTTTGTCGTTTTTACCTTAGCCCTGTTTTATTTTACCTTTTTGTTGTCATCCAGCACAGTGTTCATGCTCTCAATCCACAATGTGTCTATGGGGCCATCAAACACCACCCATTTACGGTCCGGTGTCTCAGCTGATGCAAACTCACGAAATGTGTTGGCCACAATCCCATCTGTCCACTAAACATGAGGAAAAGAGAAAGTGAGAAGACAAATTGGAGAAGAAGCAATGATCATTCAGAGTCATGAGCAGATATTGTGAAATTTAGTGGATCAGCAGATAAGTATGAGAGGATCCAAAGAAGGCAAGGCTCACCTCATGGGAAACTGGGTCGAACTGTCCAAAGAGCTGACCCATGGTGATGGACTTGGGGTTCACTGTCCTGAAGATGATCTTCTCCTCCTCATTGTACCCTCTCTCATTCATGAGAGTCAGAGTATCCGCTAGGATGTGTAGCACTTTGGTCTTCCCAGCAAAGGGCTCTCCCACCAGCATGAACCTGATATATATTTAAAAAAAAAGTTTCTTAATGCAAGCTCAAGAGTTCCTATTATATTATGTTTCAAAAATACCCTTCAAGCTATGCCATAATCATGTGAAATATAACTTAAAATGTGGTAAATATGATATCAAAATATGGTGAAGTATACGTATATGTAAGTATAATATGGGTGAAGTATAGCATACCCATGCCTGACTATCATCATCTCATATGTCTGGATCATCTTCGCTAAGAAGACCTGTGTTGACTGTACATTGTGATTTTTACAGCACTCCACTGCAGCTTCCAGGAACAGCTGCCAAAGACATGACAGAACATCGCTCAAGAGATACAGTATAAATAAATATACAGGCATTGTAACATTGCCCGAAGAGCAAAGAATAAGCCATGGCAGCAACATATCCAACCTGATAGTCAGCCTCGGGAAGGGAGATGCCTGGGAACAGATCGCTGGTGATTCCATTAAACAGTGGAATATCATGGGAGAGAAACTTGGGCTCATTCACATCCTTTATGGACCTCAGGAGCTAGACATTACAACATTCGGAAAAATTTTAAGTATCAGAAACCACAAACCAATACACAAACCAGAGATGACATTCACAATTAAGACATTTCTAAAGACACATATTAAGCATATGTAATCATTTCAGCACAAATACCAGTATATCCTCATTCTCATCAGGGAACTTGAGCTTGAGGTTTCCTGCAGCCACAAGTACGGCTTTAACAGCCCTCATGCCGTAATCGTAATGGAACTGGGAGGAGAGCTGCTCTGAACAGAGCCTGTAGGTCATCACAATCTTCACTGACAGAGGTTTGGCATTGAGGAAGCCATAGGAATACAGAGAGATCTCTGCTATCAGGGCATAGTTGGGGACCATCATGGCCACTGTTCTGAACAACACCTGCCCAGGAAAGTCAGAGAAAATTGAGTTAATGATGTTAGTGCCAGTGTTGAGCAGTAACACATTACCTAGTAATGGACAAACAATAACTGAGCAGTGAGCTAGCCTTTACGATAAATGGCAGAAATGGTTACTTTCTTCCATTGGAAATATTCCCACTAGTTTGGTTTTATGAAGCAAAGGCATGACAAGAACATTGTTGTCACTTGTAATGTGTAACAAGCCCAACATTGGTTACAGCACATACAACTACATTTCCATAACTGACAATGCCAACCCAGTGTCTGATTAGCTGTTGGTTGGCTGGTAAAAGTCCAAAAAAGATCTAAACACCTTGAGGTTGTCTGGGAGTTCTGAGCGTCCTGCATAGCCAGGGTTCATGGTGATGGACACAAAGCAGTTGGGATTGAGTTTGAGCATGGTCCCTTCAAAGTCAAAGTACTCCAGCTTCAGCTCGATGGCCCTCTGGATGCAGAGCACCTGCTGGGCCACCACAGACAGCACCTCCAGCTCGATACGGTTGAACTCGTCAAAACATGCCCATGCACCAGATGACGCCAGACCTTTGAAAAACTGTGAGAGATTGCATTAAAATACATTTGTTTACCAAAGGATGTTTGTGGTCAAAATTCATTAATGACTATGGAAGATTTGACATTTTAAACAGATTGGTGCAAGGCCACTTGGCAGCTACGTGTTACAGCATCTCAAGATTGACATGATGAAGATAAATTTTGCACAAATTGAAAACATAGATTGAAATTTCCAGTCAATGTTACTTTGCCCATAGCAAGGTAATCCAGTCCATCAGAACAGTTGAAGACCACACACTGCACAGCTAGTGCTTTGGCCAGGTCCTTGGTGGTCTCAGTCTTCCCTGTCCCGGCTGGACCCTCAGGCGCACCACCCAAACTCAGGTAGAAAGCCCCTATCTAAGACAGAGGGAGTGCTTTGAATGTCAAATAAAGTGATTGCTTAGCAGTAGTCAAATAAAGGGAAGTGAGTAATAAAACAAGTAATTATGTTTAGGTATTTTTCAGATATTTTACCAGGGTTCGGTAGCATCTGTCAGTCAATGGGGTGATGACCAGACGGGGTGAGTTCCCCAGGTACTCATAGGCGTACTTGACATCACAGTTGATGATGCGAACACGTACATTTTCATTGTTCCAGTAGTAACGGAGCTGGGCTAGCCACTGGAAGTCTGTTTCATGTGATACACCTGGAAACAGAATGAATACATGGAAATTGCAATCAATGGACACATATCTTATTTGTTTTATAATTAATAATTCTAGGCACTTTCTATAAATGTAAATGAGGCTCTGCTACAAATATCAACTCTTTGTCTTTTATGCCATGAGGTACCTTTCTCAATAAGCTCCATGACCACATCCCGGGCATGGACATCAATTGTGACCAGTGCTCCCAGCGTGGTCCGGGTTTGTTTGGGCAGCTTCCCTCGCACCAACTCCACAATGTCATTCAGCTGATTCTGCAGTTGCTGATAGTAGTTCTTTAAACCCTGCAGAGAACGAAAGCCCAATTTGAATTTTAATATTTTTCCCAAAGTGATATTGCTATGGCGACGGCTGATGGGCATCGACAGTGAAATTCAGGTCAGTCAGTCAGGGGTGAGACACTTCACTAGCACTCTATACGCACTCTATACCTCTAGCACTTGAAAAAAATCATTTTCCACGTATCATGTGTATTCTTTATTGGGCAGTACCTAATTAATTAAATTAATAAAAGGAAGTAAAAATCTGTATGATTGTGAAAATTGTATTTTAGCACTTAACACCTAAATCCTCTTCTCATATTCAGAAAGAACTACACATCATTGCCAGGAATGCAGCATGGTACTGTACATGTATCTGTACTTCTCTGCATTTCAAGAGGCAAAACATAAATGTTAATTTTCTGAAAAAAAAAAGAGTTGTCACAAAAATTAAGCCTTTACTAAGTAATAAAGATCGAAAAACCTACATCAGCCCCTCCACTGATGGCTTCGTGCACCTCCAAGGTCCAGAAGATCTGCGAGGTGCAGAGCACCACCTGCCCAGGCCACTCCTTCACCCACTGGCTGCGGGGCGTCTCAGCGTAGGCCTGCCAGCACAATCACACACAACCACTCAGCTGTCACTCACTCACATTCTTAGTCACGCAAAAGAGCCACCTCAAATTGTCGAGATATGGCATGGATACATGCACAACGAGATGTCTTTTTTGTAAACAAATCACACTACTGTGTATTATACTAAGTACAGAGGACAGTGATCTCACCACCCTGGAGCGGGCCACTACATCTCTGACACTGCGCAGCATCACATCCTCCACCTGCACCAGCCACTTCTCCACAGCTCCCCTGGCCTCTGATGTGGAAATATCTTGGATGAGCTGAACACGCTCCCCTTCACTACTGTACATGGCCTGAAAAGGAAGTGCAGACAACTTTATAAAGTCCATCAATCATGGTGTCTTGTAACAACAACAATAAGTAATACTGACGTACCTGGATATCCAGGTTGGGTAGGAAGTCCAGCTTAGAAATACCCTCAAAGCACTTCTTCAGATGGGGCTGCACTCGCAGTGGGTCCTTGGTCTCAGACAGAATCTCCAGCATTTCATCATTGGACAAGAAGAAGAACCTGGCAGTAGTAGAGGTGATGAGGGATGAAATCTGTCATATTAACAAAGCTGTGGACAAAATAGACATGCAAATAAATGCTTTCCCTACCGTGGAAAGAAGAGACGTTTCTTCTCCAGGTAGGCATTTAGTCCCTTCATGATGTTATCAAGAAGGCTGTTGGACTCTTGGAGTCTTTCAAGCAAACCAGGCAGCGAGGTTGCTGGCAGAATCTACAATTACAACATATTTGTTAAATCAAAATATTTCATCATTCAGATCATTTTTTTTCATAATAATTTCCAAGACATTTCCACCAGATCAGCAGTCATGTGATCGCCCTAAACTCTAGTTTCCCCAACTACCTTGGGGTCCTTGACGCAGTGCCTCATGACCTCTTTCCAGTGTTTGTCAACAGTTTGGAAAAGGCGTCCCTCCTCCGGAATTTGCTGCATGATGTCCTCGGAGGAGAAGATGGGCTCCAGGTAGAGCCACTGGGCCTGCACCTTCAGCCACTCATCTATCGTTTCCTGGATTCGGATCAGACGCTCCTCCCATAGCTGAGGTACCCAGAGAGTGGGGCACAGAATAAAGGGTTAAATCTCTCCAGGTCCAAGCATGAGAAGGATTAAAAACCCTCCCACCAGATAAGACTCTCATACAATTTGTGCATTTGCACATCATCACACAGTTTGGTTAACTGTCTGAAACTTGAAACTAACCTTGATCTCTTTCTCAAAGGGCTTGATGAAGGGTGAGCCCCTCATGGTCTGGGTCTTGACGATTTGATCATCCAGCATGGTCTGAATCTCATCCACGCCTGTGAGGATGGACACCCCAGTCTCTCTGTAGGGTTGGTGGTGGAAGGAATTGCTGTCCCAAATCTCCACCATGGTTTGCATAGCCTTCTCCAGGGAAAACTCCTGTAGAGACACGCAGTGTGGACATATATCATTCAACACTTTGACAGTGTTTACACATGGATATAGCATTAAGGATTACAGTAAAAACTGTAGCAAGAAAAAAGAACGTTTCAGGAGCCCTCACTTTACTCGCAGCAGCACTGATGGACTCAAACTGTTCTAGGCAAGGAGCCAGGTTTTGTTTCAGAACTTTACGCAGTGTGGTGCCAAAATCTGGAGTGAGGTCATACTCCACTATCTCTGACATCTGGTCCCAGTGGCGAGCTCTGATACCTGGATTACACAAGATGGACACCATAGGGATGTGCTCCTGTTGACACAAGCACATTCCACATAATGGTTTAGCATCAGGAGACAAGGCTTGATTTACTATGAGACTTCATTTGTGAGCACTTTTCCACTGAAAGAATAGTTACGTGCAATACCTTAAACTCTTTGATCTGCTCCATTATCCTGGAGCACATAAGTATGGTGAGGCTCTCCTGCTTGCTCGGATCATCCTGCCCAGGCTGTCGCCGGGTCTTCCCAGCCATCTTCTCCCTCTCTTGCTCAGTCTTCTTCTGTTTCTGTTGGAAGAACTTCAACACCTTGTAGATCTCCCTGAAGAACTCATCCACCTCTACTTCCATGCTCTCGCCATTTAGGTCGAGGAAGGAACCGTCCATCCATCTAGACACAAAGATGAATAAAATTTATCAGGGGAGAATTTCAAATAAGTCGTAAAACACAATACAAATTAAACTCAAATCAGACCTCTTCTCAGTGCGCTGCCACTTCAGCGCCAGTCCAAACAGCTTCTGGTAAGGTTCAATACTCTCTTTGATGACCACAACCTCTGGGTAACATGTTTGATCCCATTTGTAGAGGACCTCCTCTGTATTGATGAAGACAATGGCCTCCTCAGCATCCTGGAGCCGTTTCTGAACTGCTCTCACATCTGTCGCATACTGCCCAAAAAAGTGATAATGAAACTGTGATATCTAAAGCATAGTGCTAAAATAAATAAAACATTTTTTAAACTCAGGTTAACCAGAGCTGCTTTGGTTCTGAGCCAGAAAACATAGCTCTGTTGAACTGCAAAATGGAACCCATTTTACACTGTGTATTTACTGGTATATCTTTATTAGGGCTACGTAGACTTTCTAGTTCATAGATTGTTTAACGTTGCTGTTCTCTGAATGTGCTAATGATCCAGTGTCTCCTGTAGATTTTTTTGTAGATGTGGGAGGGTGTGGACAATTTTGATTCTGAGACCTAGGATCGCTCCTGGACTCATTCCAGTATCAGTTCCAGTAGGACTTACAGTTAAAGAATGGCTCTAACTGGGATATTGCCATCATGATATATGGATAACTGTGCTGTAATTGCAATTGTGAATGAATGTAACATGCAACACGTTTGTGAAAACGTTCCCCATATGGCTGTACCTGCTTCATCATGTCCAGCTCAGAGCATTCTGCAAACTCCTCTATCCTGTGCCCCAACTTCTCCAACTCTACAATCAACCTTTCTCTTCTACCAAGCAGCTCCTGCTCCCCTTTCTTCTTGGCCTTCTCCATCACCTGGGGAGAGACATAATCATCCAGAATCATTTCATCCTCAATAAATCAACAGGATATGTTGTAGACAGAAAGAAGAGCATTACTTCATCATTGAGTTCAAAGACAGGGAGGATGTTTTGTGGCCAGAGAAAGACAGTGGAATTGAGCTCCAGATCCTCTGGCTCAAAGATGTGGACATCCAGGAGGTAGTTCAGTCTGCAGTAGGTTTTCTGTCAGAACACAAGGTGATAGTATATGGTGTTAGTAATGACTGGTGATGGTTGAAATCCATATAAATTATGCATGAATGTATGTGCATGGTAGTAACAGGTGCAACCAATTATCAGTTTACTCACCGTTATCTTTTCATTTAGCTTTGCAATACCATTTGTCTTAGTGTCACTTATGTAAGCAATCATCTGCGTCATGTCCTCTGTGTTCTCTGGGACTGTGAGGGCTTTCTCTTTGATGGTCTCAAACTCACGGCAGATCCTTTGAGGCGACACAAAAAGGTTAGTGTCGACTGAGCATAAATCAAAATGTGAGCATTTTAGAAACTAAAGGACAACCAGTCTATTTGAGAATGTGACGAGAAGTGACTCACTGTAGATTGTTCTCACGGTGGTTGCTAACCAGTCTATTCAAAAGTATTTCAGCAAAGTTCTTGGCTTTGTTGGCCAGCCCCTCTTTCAGCTCTTTACAGTCCAGATAGACCATTGTAAACTGGGCTATTGCTGGGAGGCTGATAATCTCCTTCGAGAGAACATGGAACTCCTCCACTTGCTGGGAGAAACAGTCACATTACACATTGACAGACAGTGAGGCCAGAGTTATCACCAAGACTTCAAACAACGAGGCAGGAATAATCCAATAACATAAGCAGCATAAATAAAATCCTATCACTCTACCATTTGTTACCTCAATATACTCATCAAAGGAGTGTTCCTCTTCCATGAACTTCTCCAGTCGAGCCTGTGCTGTTCCATTGACTAGCCAGTCATAGTTGTCAACTGACGATACAAAGAGGACAGCATCAGTTAGCATCAAATTGAATTAACATCAACAGGGTGATGATAGGGATTGACTGGATTATAGTACGCCACCGTAATTCTGGAAATGTTTGCCAGGTTCTTCTAGGTTCTTGTGCACAGCTGTCTTTACGGTGACCTGAGCCCAAGAAAGGACATGATTGGCCAGTTTGGCATCAACAAACCAGGTTGTAGCTTCTGCCAACCATGACTGGACTGTCTGTACTCTCTGTGGATCAATGTTAAAGGCATCAATAATAGCTGTCATTATGTTTACACACTAAAAACATGCCATAATGTGGTAATTTCTCTTCAAATGGCTGTTTTATATAAACTCACCTGCATAGTATTTGTGATGACATTCAGAATTTCCAAAACAGCTGCTTCTTGATCTTGAAAGGTGGGATAAATCTCTATCTTTTCATCATCAAATGTCAAGGCCATACGGAAGAGTGGCAAGCGGTGGGGATCGCTTGGATCAAACAGACTGACAAACTCCTCCACATTTGTCTCAAGCAGGGATTTCAACTATGAATTTACAAAACAAAAATTGATTCTAAATGTGCAATCACGTACATATGTATACAAAGAATTATACAGTATACATACATTACATGCAAAGCTCTCCTAAACAAGTTGCTTTTTTACTTTACCTTGGTATTGCATAGTAAATTAACTATTAGACTAGAAATCAGTAATTGCTTGTTTTTGAGATGTTGCTTGTGAAAAAAGAAATGGGGAAATCAAACTTTGGGTTCTGTGGCCAAAAATTGACTAAATGCCATAAAGTGTCAGAACCCGTTATTTTCCTTGACCAATTCACTATAGCACTATTCGAGATAGCAGTGACAAGCATTTACACTCGACTTAACAGTTTAGGTTTGTGTTTTTGACTATTGTAATGCATTAGCGTATGTCTATAATCACTGCTTTGGTAAACTGTAATGTAGACTATTAATGATGTACTTTCAATTATTGTTGTTATGCAAAAGAGAAGTGTTCCTACTAAATAATCCCTGCTTAAATAAAAGGCAAAATAACCACTCAAACAAAAACAAAGAAATATCCATAAAACTATGGAGAAACTACATCAAATGAAATGACTCTTTTAAATTGTTCATTCTGACTTATCCCCATGCCACAAATCCAATCAGCACCATCTGACCTGATTGGAGATGAGGGTGGACACACAGTTGTAGAAGGAGTCCAGTTTTTCAGCTCTAACTCCCTGCAGCGTCTCCTTACTGGTCAGTAAGTGGATGACTTTGGGGAACCAGGTGTTCATGATATGCTCCTCTGTCCTCTCACACTCCACAGCCACTTTGTTCTTTAGGCTATTACAGTCCACAGGTCCTGAAGCCCTGAACCAACAGAGTTTAACAAAAAGAAACTCAAGCAAATCTTCATGTGCAACGTCTTAGGTATGTGCTTATTCTAACAGTGTCATGTTGCATTCATGGTGACTTACCTGCAACCTGAAAGGTCAGCCAGGAGCAGTGGGGAAAATGTCATGTAGCCAATATCCAAGACTGCCTGCATCACTGGATGAAGAATGTGCAGATTTTCCTTTATCGCCTTGCGGCTCCTAATAAAGCTATCGTGCCAGGGTCTGGAGAAATCAAGAACTCTACCAAAAGATATGAAGTGTATTTTACACAATGACATTCAAAATAGACTAGAGCAACTGTAGACATACTGAGGACCTTTTTGCCTCACTGCTTGGATAACTATGCACAAATAGATTGTGTAGCTCAGACACTCACCTTGGTGGAGCAGCTTTCTGTTTTTCAAAACTAGTTCCTTTTATCGGTGGCTTCTGTAGCACAGTGTTTACTAAAAGGAGTGCATATAGCATAATGAGGCATTGTTCAAGTAAAGTCTCCATGCATGCATGCACACACACACACACACACACACACACACACACAACAAGCAAGAACTGGCACACCTGTGTGCTTAACAATCGCACTGTGGTAGTTGTCGCTGACTTCCTTGCAGAGCTCCTGTAGCAGTTTGTCTCTCCCAGGGCCCTCTTTAAGTTTAGGGGGGACACGGGCCAGGATGGAGTCCAGCCACTGCTGCTGGATGGGCACAATCGGACTGCTCTCCACACACTGCTTCAGGAACATGTAGTTCAACTGCAAATGGGGCCAAAATGGAATAAGAGAGGTGTGATATATAAACGGGGTTTACTCTCATCACAGATTAAATTTATTACCGAAAACCTAGCTTACCCTTTGCTTCCGCTCCTCACTGAGCATCTGTAAAGCAAATATTGCAAAATACTAAATTTTAATTATGTAATACTTGTATATTTATTTACAATTTGCAATGTGTGTATAGATAGATAGATATCATACAGAGGGTGGAAAATGTGGCTCTGGTGACTGGGGAGGCACAGCTCCCCTCTCTTTGCTCTTTCTGGAGGCCTCCATTGCTCTAGAAACCCTGAAATAGTTCAGAGAACAAACTTTCACATTGCTGCCAGAAAACCCAATAGCCTACTTAGTTACTGGGGTAATTTTCCTCATTGTCACACAAAATAAGTCTCAGTATAGGTGCAACATCATGGCACAAACAAAGGAACTGCCGTAGTTGAGCCTGATGCATACATTATCTTATGGAGTTGGTCTTGTTGATGTTTACTCCTTCTGTGCCTCAACAGCTTCTTCTTGACCGCCATCCTCTCCTCATCTGCTGCCGTCCTCTGCCCAGTGGCTCCCTCCTGCTGCGGGCATGGGATTGGGGGCAGGACTGGAAACTTTCGCATGCCCTCCACCACGGCGGGTTGAAAAACGCCCGGGGAGGTAGGCATGTCTGGCAGCAAGCCACTGAAAACAATCAGGGGCAGCAATATGTGCCAGAATGAACTAGCGTCACCCCGACACTGAGAATAAAGACTAGAAGCCAAGTTGCAGCCGGACTGATGGAATGTTAGTTAGCTTAGTTGTTATCTCACTTTAGCTAGCTAACGTTAGATCCTAACTTTAGCCGACGGTATGTCGAGATGTAGCTAGTGAAAGATTATAAATTGATGATTCTTCAAGCCCGTAATGATCTCAAAAGTAAATTGTCGTCAGTGCCAATAGGTTATCGTCTTACCTGTTAGCTCATATAAATTCCTCTAGATTTGGTTGGTCGATAACGTTAAATTAGCTAGCTACTTAGCGTTAAATGAGACTTTAGAGACAAGGACCATAAACAGCTTCGTTGCCATAGAAACAGTAAACCAAGTGGGTGCGTGGGGGAGGGGTGCGTCAAACACTATGGTCAAAACACAATTGAATCATGGTCAAAATATATTGTCAGAGATATGAAAACTTTTACTAAAAAAAAAAACAACTTTTAAAAGGAATACCAAAAACTTTATAATCAGATTTTTAAATTGGGTTCAAGATACTTGCGATACCTTAGTGAGTCCAGTTTTGATCTTTTTAGTTTTTATCATTATGATTGATAGCAAAAAAATCGAGCAAAAATTGCTACAAATTAGTTTGGAAGCCATATCTACAAACAAACAAAAGTCACACAGGGGAGCATTCAGGACCAAGGTTCCTTCTAAATTGTGTGCCTCTGTGCTTTTTTCAGTCATCAGTAATTGCTCCACTTGTCCCCAGATATTCAGTTGACATAAGCAAGTTAGGCGGCAAATGACAATAAATGCAGGGATATTACCACACCTTAGGGTTTAGTGAGTTGACACCACTGTTTTGAATGACAGAAACACAAAGATTTTTTTTCTACTTTCGTTATTTTTATTTATTTCATTACATGTATTCTATGATCGAGGTCTCTCCTTTTTGCCTTTGAAAAGGGCCAGCAGTGAGACATTGGCCACCTTGACCACTTTGAAGCGGACACCAGGAATATCACCAACAGCATGACCCTTACGGCCAAATCCTGCCACCAATACTTCATCATTTTCCTACAAGAGAAGAAGAAAATAAGTTAACTGTAAAGAGAAACAATACAACTGAGACTGCTGCTTCGGATAGATCAGAGGATGAGTGTGGATTATGAGTGATGTGTTCACTGGCCACTTAAATTCTTACTTCGATGAAGTTCAGACAGCCATCATTAGGCACAAAAGCAGTTATCTTCTTGCCATTTTTGATCAGTTGTACCCTCACACACTTCCTTATAGCAGAATTGGGTTGTTTAGCTTCAACACCACTGAAGAAACAAAAGAGCATAGTTACATGTGAATTGCCTTTCATATAAAGTAACAGAAGGTGGTCACATATAACAAAAAATTGCCAAAAACAGATTCTAAACATCAGCATACACTTACACTTTCTCCAGTACAATGCCTTTGGCATGGGAAGCCCCTCCGAATGGATTGGCTTTGAGGGCAGTGCCCAAGTGAGCCTTCTTGTACTGCTTGTCATTCCATTTTTGCTCTCTGCGGTGATTTCGCAGTTTTCTGGCTGTGCGAAGACCACGACACTTACCTGTGGAAAGAGCAAAGTTGACAAATACGCAAACAAAGAGGCACAATTATCTGGGAGCTTTTAGATGTGCTGTTTACTGTTTATTTGGAGTTAAAATGAAGAGGGAAAACTACACGTAGGCTACAAATTCAAATTTATGAATGCATTCTTGATAGCGGCTGGCGGCCTTCTTTTCTTTATGTTGGCAAACAGAGTTAAGTGAAATTTAAAAAGTGTCTCTTCTCTTGCCATGCTGCCAAACACTGCACGTGGCCGACTTACAGTTGACCTAAATGGCTTACAGTGGCATTGGTAGAGCAAAGACCAAAACGCTCGGTAATAATGAAAAACTGAACATAATCTAACACCCCGGAATGTAATTCCATTAAATTAATTCACTAAAAGGAACAACTCATGGAATAACTCCAACGAACAACTCACCCATGGCTTTTACTTCCGAATTGTGACATAACACAGCGTCATGGCAGTTTTAACCAATCACGAAGGCAGCAATGAAATCCCACTTGATGCTCTGGACATAACGCGAGTTTTCCGTGTGACCTCTCTGCTAGCTAGCTAGCTACTGCCGGGGAGTAGCGGCATAATTTTCAGGTATTGTGATTAAAATAACCATGGTATTTACATAGCGTTGTTGAGACATATCAATAGGAGACAGTAAAATAGAACAGCCTATTGTCCGGACATTTGTATTCGATATAAATGCATAGAAGGACACAAGATGGCTTTGTTTTGGTTCGTGTTGACGAAAGTCAGGCTTCAATGTTGTGTTTTTATCGAAGGCCCACACTGTATGGTTGGATTTCCGGTGTCGTGTTGCTATCAAACTGAAGAGCTCATTTCCAAAACGCTATATATCCACTTTGGAAAAATAATACTTAACGGGAGTTTGTTATACAATGTCTCTATGATACAGAAGACCCCGTCTGTGTAAGTTTAATAATCTTGTCAACCCATGTCATTAATGTTCTATACTTTTTAGGATATATCATAATGAGTTATGCAGAGAAGCCGGAGGACATAACAAGGGAAGAGTGGATGGACAAGCTCAACAATGTCCACATTCAGAGAGCTGATATGAACAGGCTCATCATGAACTACCTGGTGACAGGTGTAGTACACGTCTACATACTTTGGCTTTGATTTGAAGGAAAAACATAATCATTATCTTATTCAGTTTCTGTTTTCAGCTGTCTATTGAGACCAGAAAGGCTATGAAAAAATAATGCAGAATTCAAAATTAGCATCAAATTTGAATGTGGAACGTGCAGGAACATGCATTCGTTCAACCATGGTTTCAATTTAACAGAGGGCTTCAAGGAAGCAGCTGAGAAGTTTCGGATGGAGTCTGGGATCGAGCCGAGCGTGGACCTGGACTCTCTAGATGAAAGGATTAAGATCAGAGAGATGATCCTGAAGGGACAGATCCAGGATGCTATTGCACTTATCAACAGCCTGCACCCCGAACTGCTGGATACCAACCGTTACCTTTACTTTCACCTACAGGTAAAGTAAAAGGCTTCTCATTTAGCAAACTTTTTCTGGTGTCATGTGTCCTGCCTATCTTGCTGCTCATTTTTCTGCATCCTCCCTGTTCTCCCCTGCCTTCTGCATCTGTAGCAGCAGCATCTGATTGAGCTGATTCGTTTGAGGGAGACTGAAGCTGCTCTTGAGTTTGCCCAGTCCCAGTTAGCGGAGCAGGGGGAGGAGAGTCGGGAATGTCTCACTGAGATGGAGAGGACACTGGCCCTGCTGGCATTCGACAACCCTGAGGAGTCACCCTTTGGAGATCTGCTCAACATGATGCAGAGACAGAAGGTGAGGTCAAAGGTTAGAATCGTTAAGGTATAGCACATTGATTGGTAAGAGAATTTGCTGTTTTTGAGTGTTATGTTAAAGTATACAGAGGGATAACATGTCCATTTCTTTGTGTTTCAGGTGTGGAGTGAAGTGAATCAGTCAGTGCTAGACTATGAGAACAGAGAGTCAACACCCAAACTGGCCAAGCTCCTGAAGCTACTACTGTGGGCTCAGAACGAACTTGACCAAAAGAAAGTGAAGTATCCTAAAATGACAGACCTCAGCAAGGGAACAATTGAAGACCCAAAATGAGGACCTGAAGTGAAAACACACCAGAGCATTAGTACAAAATGGACACACTTCCTTTATCTATTTATACCCCAACAAACTGACTCATACAGTACAACCTTTTCTTTTTTGTAAGGGTTGCTTTTTGATACTTTGATAACATAGAATGTGCAAACTGGATTGTTGACATTTTAAAATGACTTCACACACTAAAACAACATACAAACCATTGTTTTACTTGGTAAAATTATGATTTGTTTATATGTTTATGTTAAATTTGTGTCATTTCCTCTTTTGCATATTTCAGTTACACTAGGTTTTTTTCTGTCTATTGGCAGGGAAAGTTGGCATGGGAGGGTGTGAATAAAGCCTAAATTAGGCTCTCACTTTCTGTGTGTGACCACCTAGGCTCAGTTTGGTGTTAGGGAGAATGGTTGGCTCAGTGTGCACTGCCTCAAATACACATTTTTTTTCCCCTGGAGAAAAATATTCACATTTCATCTAGTCATATATGTTAAGGCAATGGCCAAAGCAAGATACTTGGGATGTTTCAAACCTTCCAAAGTACTGTGACTTTGTAAGTTTACATGCAACCTTAGTTTCATACTGCGCTATTGCTTGAAACATTACAAAAAGACACTGAAAACACAAACATGAATACAGAAACGTATGTTCTTACGCTACAGCATGGGAGCAGTTTAACAGATGGACAAGGCAAGGGACAAGGCGAGAAGCCTTCGATGCTTCAGACCTTCCAGTGAACTGTGACTTTGTAAGCTTAAACGCAGCCTCAGTATAATTAAAAATATCACAGAATGATATTAAAAGATGTGAATGCGATAGGTCCATGTACATGGGCATGGAGACAGTTTTACAGATGGAATATTTACATGTATGGGATAAGTAGCTCTTTTGCAACATTTGATGTGCTTTGCCGATATTATTTTGCAATAAAAAGGAATTTCAAAACTGGGCAAATACTAAGGACCTTTTTTTTTTCTTTTTTTTAAAAATCTTTTCTGTAAGTCTCTGTATGGTGCAGCAGCATACAGACAGTGAGAGAAGAGCTAAAAGTTGGGATGAATGCAGGGTCTTATATAATGATTGCTTGGTAATTCGTGTAGCCCGGGGCAGAGGGAGCGTTTAAACTGCCTTGTAGGTACTGCGCAGCATCTCTGCCCTGTAGTCTGACAACAGCAGCAACATCTCAGCAGGGGGGCATCGCGTCGCCACCTGGCAAGGACAGGACAGGAGGAGAGGACGTCCTGGGTGCTCAACGATGGCACCTCGCTATGTGTAATCCGATAGGCAGAGAGGCTTTCTGTATATTGCACCGTCACGATGGAGAGGGACCGGAGGACGAGGCGCCTCTCTGGCGTTTTGGATGGCATCGTAGTGGACGTAGCGACCGACTAGGCATAAAGGCGTTTACTTGAGAAAACACTGAATCACTTCTCTTCACTTCCTGATTAACCCTACCGATGGCAAGAAGAACTGCGTGGCTGGAGAGAAAAACTGACACGTGGATTACTCCTCCTAGAGCATCAGGAAAAACAGACTCCGCTCTCTAGCTCGCACACATCGCCTTCCTGCTTTTCCCGTCTCTCAGGTTATGGATACAGCGGTCGAAAAGGCGAGATATGATTGTGTGTTTGCCATCTGAAAAGCTTTGTTTTTTGTCAGCGTTTACTTTTGTGTTTGATCGACCGAAGAGAGCGCCTTTAAAGTAAATAGCCAGGGGGGTGAGAAGAGGCTGCTATAACCTCGCGTTGAATGGCAATTATTCAAAAATATGGCAAGAACTGTAGTCCAGATTTGGTCTGTCACAAGGAAAACCATCCATCTGACAAGATCGGGGTCCCTGGATGTCATAAGAAGTGGACTGAACAGAGTACCACCTGGTCGAGGTAACCTTTTGTTTTTTTTTACCCTGATACATGGCTTGTATTTTACCACAGAGAAATACATTCAACAGTGCTAGCTCATATTTTCATTTTTAACTATGTCAACAAGAAGCAACAATTAGGATTTACAACAACACATTTCCTCATAACGTCTGCATGACAGCGCGGAAGCTCAGCTCAAAACGTTGCTGATACTTTGTTGCAACTCTTGAACCGTGAAATGCAACATATTTGCTTTCACACTTGAGTGAAATACTCACACAAAATTAATCTAAAATCAAACACCTGGCAGCTTGTGGTTCAATCCTATAGATCAATGTAACTTTATGTATTGTTGTATTTTTTTTTTTTTATTATTGTTAGGGCCAAAAGTAATATGTAGATTCATCACTACATTGCCTGCGAAGGCCTATCTAATTTGGAGTTTAGGACCTGATGTCATGAGAAGCCGTTAGTGCTTTACTGGATCTCTAAACCTAATTTGCTACATGGGTCCGGGTGGTTTGTAATGAGTGAAGCACATCAAACTGTCATAGGAATTTAAAAAATGCTGAGAAAGAATGCTGAGTTTCCCGTGTGAAAGAGAGCTGTAGTCATCCTATAATGCATTTGAGAAGGATGGATATCACAGCAAAACTACAAGTCCCTATAGGAAAATTATAGTGACACCACAGGAGATTAAAAAAATACCATTAGCTATCATATTCACTATGTACTCACTAATGATTGCCACCAAGTGCCAATAAGAATATTATGGTGATTTTTTTTGTTAGGGCGCTTAGCAATGGGAGAAGCACATCAAACTGTCAAAGGACTTTAAGAAAGATTGCTGTTTTTACATTCAGTTTCATGATAGTCAATTGGCCTTTGTGAGAGATATGGCATCCAAGTCAATCAGACTCTGTTCTTGCTTTTTATTGGTTGTTTCCTCACTGCTCCTTGTCTCTGTGACTGTCTCTCTGCTGGGTCAGATGTGTTATGTGTTTTAACTCTTTTATTGTTTTTATAATGTATTTAACTGTTTTGTTTTGTTTTATTGTCTTTTATAATGTTTAATTGTTCTTATTTGCTGCTGTCTTGGCCAGGTTTCCCTCGCAAAAGAGATTCTGTATCTCAAGTGGACTTCCTGGTAAAATAAAGGTTAAAAAACACACACACACACACACCAATTCTATCCATTCTCCTTCCCTCCCCATGCAGACCAGTGGCGAGGATATGGACAGTGGTGCTGCTGCTGGGGACCTGCCTCCTATACTGCGCCCGGGTGGCAATGCCCATCTGTGCCGTCAGCATGGCAGAGCAGTTCAGCTGGAGCAAGAGGGAGTCGGGCATGGTGCTGGGCAGCTTCTTCTGGGGCTACTGCTTCACCCAGGTCCTCGGAGGCTACGTCAGTGACAGGTGGGTAAACATTTGACCCTGAACGGTAGTCAGGTCTGCTGCTATTAAGATAATAGCAGCTGCCCGAGGATAATATCATTCTGTTTTGACTGCCTGGATTGTGATAAGAGTAAACTGTATGCCTTGTTCTGATAGTGCCCAGTTTGTCTAGTTTGTTGGAGGATGGCAGGACACTTCCTGCTTGTCAAGGGAGTGGTTTGCATGCCGGCTTTGACGTTACAGGCCACTTTTGTTTGCTCAGTGTGGGAGTTAATGCAAAACATAAAGTAGCGATGAAGGCTAGATGTTTTCTTTATATTGCCATGTTGTCATTCCTAGTGGGCTCAAAAAGTGTGACAAATAGATAGGCTACATATATATGTGAAGGGTTTTACAAGATTGTTACCCCAGGTTAATTTAGTAATTTTTCAAAAATGCAAAAAATGCAATCTTCAAGATGCTACCAGTTTGTCAGCAAATATCTTGAAATTATTTCACTGAATCCATAATATGGATGCTGTCAATTTTTTTTCTAAGAGTGAGTGCCACTTTTTTTAAAATGGTGGACATCTCATTTGGCCCCAAAGTCGTTCCTAAAGAGAATATTTTTGGCAGACTTCCATGTCCCGTTTTATCTAGTGTAACAAGCCTTTCGAGAGTTCAAAGTTCTGCCGCCTCTCTCACAACTTGCGGTGTGGTGATGTAATCGTCGCTGTCAAAAGTCAAAAGATTGAGCTAATGCAAATTGGCTGTCTCCTCTGTCCTCAGGGTGGGAGGAGAGAAGGTCCTCCTGCTGTCTGCGGCGGCCTGGGGGGCGATGACCGCCTTCACCCCGATCCTGGCCCACTTCTGCTCCCAGCCCATCTTCTCCATGACGCTGGCTCGCTTCCTCATGGGCTTGCTGCAAGGTGAGATGGGCAGCTTTTGAAAGAGTCTGCAGCATGCAAAGTGGATGAGGTGAGGTGAAACATGTTTTTACCTGTTTCAGACATTGAAACATGTTTTTACCTCAGGCATTTCCACTCCTTTCCAGATCTTGAAAAATTGATCCATGCCTTGTTTTTTCAAGAATAGATTACTGCAGTGCACTGCTCTCCAACTGTCCCGACTACACACTCAACTTATTCAAAACTCTGCTGCTAGAATACTCACATGTGCTAAGAAACATGATCACATCACCCTGGTCTTTCTCTTCACTGGCTCCCAGTCACTGCAAGAATCAATATCAAAATCCTCACTTTCAAAGCATTAAAAGGTCTTGCCTCTCAATACATCTCAGACCTACTTACTCCATACAAACCTGCCTGAACCCTCTGCTCACTGGAAGCTGGACTCCTTATACCGTGTACTCATGAGAAATCAGCTGGGGGCAGAGTCTTGTCCTGCAGCGCTCCCTGTCTATGGAACCAGCATCCTGTCCATGTCAGGGAGTCAGACACCCATCACTGTCTTTAAGTCCATACTCAACCCATTTATTTTTCATTGCCTTCATCCTACCTTATCTAACCTTACAAACCACCATCGCACCCCCCCCCCACCCCGTTCCTTCCCTCCCTTCCCTGCTGGAGGACCCCTAAGCCCTCCTTGCTATGTTTGCCACTTCTTTATCTATTTCCTGTTGTTTTGCAGTGGAACTGCGCAAGAGCTCTCTCATATCCATTCTCACTATGCACGTGTGTGTGCACGTCCACACACACACACACACACATAACGCATACAGGCAAACATGCATCCATAAACAAACACGCCCAAGACCTGTTCTACTGCTAGTGACTGCATTGTGTTTGTCTTATCTTGTTTTGATTGAATTTTTTTGTCGTTGGTTGCTCTGTTAAGCACTTTGTGACAAACGTGTTTTGTTAAAAGCACTTCAGAAATAAATCTGATCTGATTTGATTTGAAGGAATCCACAGGAAAGACAACAAAAGCTATGGGAGTTGGTGAATAAAATTTAAACAAAACAGATTACGGGCTGGAAAGTGAGTTTTGGATGCCAGAAGTCTCAGCACCTGCCGAAGTTTGTTGAGTCATTGGCATTGATCAACAAATCTATCAACTCCCATTCTAACTATTGACCAATTGTGTTTTGTGACTTGATTTCTTTTTAGGAGTTCACTACCCATCTCTGGCAAGTCTGTGCTCTCAGAAGGTGGTGGAAAGTGAGAGAGGCTTCCTCATGAGCACTGTGGGTAGTGGCTCCTACTTGGGGTGAGTTGGGCCTTATTGCAATAATCCTCTTTTCAGCTACTTTGCTGTAGGACTCCATGGGATAGCCGTTTTTCTCCTAGAATGTTCTATAGCAAAGTGGAGAAAGGAGACGTTCATTTTAGCTCTGTGCCCATTCCAATCCCACAATCTGTTCCAGTACCTCTTGCTGTTTTAAAAATATTTCTTATATCTATATTGGGATATCTGGACAGTTCTACCATAATTGCCTGACATTTGATTGTTTTGGATGTGAAAGAAGGCCAGATGATGTATTTTAATTATCTTGACATATTTGTAACAGTAGGGGCAATTTGTCAGCAGTATGGTCCACTGCTGCTTAATTAATACAGCAGAAACACTCAGATGAACTGCAATTTGATGTTAGTTTCTCTAATTAATTAGAATTAGAGAATACTCAGCTCATCCTAGATCTGTGCCTAAAGGCACTTGATCATTATGTTTTTATTGCAACCACCTTGTTACAAGGGTGTGTATGTGTGACTTGTTGTCTCTTGTTGTGACTTTCTTCGTAGCACGCTGGTGATTGGAGGGGCTGGCTCCCTCATGTTGGACCTGTACGGCTGGGAGAGTGTGTTCTACGTGTCTGGTCTTCTCTCAGTGCTGTGGGCATACTGCATGTGGAAGTATCTACTCAAAGGAGAAGGTAAGGAAGGCTTTAACTGTGTGTATCCCCAGTGTTATTGCATGCCACTATCCTGTTGCTCCTTATCCGTATTATTCCTGTGAATTTCCTCTTGTATGAACATGTGTTCACACCCATCTGTGTTCGCAGGTCCTATCATCACTCTGGAGTCCCTGGGAAGCGGTGGGCCCCAGTCCAAACTGTCCAAGAGACACTGGCTACGGCTCTTCAAACAACCTGCAGTCTGGTGAGATAAAGACGAAAGGAGGTGTGTCTGTGCGTGTGTGTGTGGGCGTGTGTGGGCGTGTGCGGGCGTGTGCGGGCGTGTGTGTACATTTGTGTGTATCCTGTACTGTATATAGCTACCATCCCATGTGTGTAGCTGACTAGCTGTACGTATGTTTGTTCCTGTGTTTTGTGAATAGGTGTATGACCAGTAATCTCACCTGTGTTTCTGAGCTTGCATCAAAGCAAGTTTCACTGTGGGCCTTTTCTCTAGATCCAGTTTTTATCTGTACCAGACTCTGGAATAGTAGGCCTAGTCTCTGGCCAGCTCAGCTCTCTGTTAGCATCTCAGATATTGAGTTCTTCCATTTTCTCCAACTCCGTCCCTATGGCCCGGTTATTTATATACTGTAAGCTAATAGCCATGCAACTGATCTGCCCTATTTTCAATGACAGGAAACACCTCTGTGGTTTTATTTCTTGGTGTAGCTGAGCCACACCTTGATAGTCAACCAACCAAGTGACAGATGTAATGATGATGTGATCGTTCTGAACTGGTTATGAAAATAAGTCTTGTTGCTTTCAACCAGAGTCTACTTGCTTTAACACAGAAAATCACTAGACTCAGATGTCATGTACACAGGTATGGCAGCACTGACTTGAATTCTTGCTCCAGCTAAAGCAAAAGACACTTTTATTATTAGTGTGATATTTCCTATGTGTAAATAATGTTGCATTGCACTTACTTTTCTTTGTTTCTCTCTCTTCAATGCCTGACCAGTGCTGTGATCATTACACACCTTTGCACAGCGAGCACCTTCTTCACTCTTTTGTCGTGGCTGCCAACTTTCTTTAAGGACACTTTCCCCGATGCCAAGGTAACCATGACACCTTCCTCACACCCGCTCCCCGCTTCAGAAGAAAACAATAATCCTACATTTGACCTCAAAACTGGAGGGATTGAAATAACAGACATGAGTAGTTTGAAGCCAGGAAAATTGGCTTTTAATGTAAAAACACAAAAACAGTCTAAGGAGACCTAACACTTGGCTGATGTTCCTGGTCTAGTTCATTCAGATCTATGTGTTTTTTTCTCCAGGGTTGGGTGTTCAATGTCATTCCCTGGTTGGTGGCTATTCCCTCTTCCCTCTTCAGTGGCTGTCTATCTGACCACCTCATCAGTCAAGGTAGGACAGATAAACCTCTCTTCACACCCTCTGTGAACAATTGAAGAATAGATATGGAAATTAATTTTGAACGCAGGTGATTATAGATAACACAGCAGTTCTATTATTGCCCGTCCTCATTTCTCTCTTGGTCCCAACAGGTTTTGATACAGCCTCTGTGAGGAAGTTGATGCAGGTATAGTGCAGATTTTGTTCTCTGCATACAGCTGCCTTATAATTCATCTGTATAAATGTTATCTGTTATCATTGTGGAGGCTTTTCTTCCACTCCAGTCCAGAATGTATGAATGTCCTCTTTCCTGCCACACTTCAACTTAATTCTGTAAGATCTTGATGTATGTGTTTGTGTGTGTCCATCCCTCCTGGTCAGTTTTTCTCCATGGGTGTGTCCAGTGTGTTTACCCTACTTCTGTGTGGCACCACCACCTTCCCCTGGGCAGTAGCATTTGTGTCTGCCACCATGGGCCTCACCACCTTCAGTCACAGGTACTGGTGCCCCCATGTCCTCACTGAGACCATAGTGAATTTAGCCTAGCTGTTGGAACAGACTCCATCTGTGGCCCAGAATACAGCACATGCAGTATATCATATGGAAGGATTCTGTTAATATTGCTTTTCTAGATTTTTCACTAGCTTTCAACACTGTACTCCTGTACTCACTGTACTGTTTAATTCATATCCCATTCACTGGTGCAGTGCATTTCTCATAAAGCACAGTACAGCTGGTCAAGGTCAATTTTCAATGCCAAGAATGACTGCTGAGGCTCACAAGGTTGTGTCGCTTCACCATTGCTTTTTACACTGTATACCCATGACTGTTCCAATACCAGACCAACTCATTATTACATTTTCAAATGACTCCAGTCTACTTTCTTTATTGATAAACAAAGATTTGTTGTTCATGAAAGATTTAGACATTTACCAACATAGCCTTGACAGGCAGGTTTAATGGTGCAATCCCAATTTCTTTTTTCAAGCACAAATAAAACCAAAAAAATCTGCGGCGTACCCTGCCCAAAACTTCACTCTTTCTTTGAATGCCCATAATGAATTTTGCCACATAGTACTGCAGCATATACTTTGCCTGTATGTGGTGCTGTTTTGGTGCAGCTAGATTTTGTCTTTAGCTTCCTGCTCTGTTATCCAAAGTGTAACGCAGTAACACTTTGGGGAAACTGCCTGGTACAATGGCAGACGTTGGTGAGCCACAAATTTCGGAGAAATGACGAATGTGTAATGTGTTAAAGTGTATTGTATGATACATCAACACTAGAAGATGTAATTGAGATGGGATAGTTGTATGCTGCGCTTTCAAAGTGTAATTTAAGATCTTCTAAATCTTCTAAATGCAGGTCACCTCCTTTCATTTGTGATATAGTTGATCTTTTTAAGTGAATCAGTTTTCTTGATATTAATCAAATACGATACACACTATTGTAAGGAGTGTAATTTACATAAAGATAATGTATTTTCTAATAAATTAATAATAAATTCTACTTAGAAATATTTTTCCAACTATGAGACAGGACGAAAAAATAGGTTCTTATTTTGCACTTGGTTGGTCGCTCTGTGATAACAGCAGCAATATCTTTTAATGAACTTCCTTCCTAAAGCAAGAAACTAAATTTTTTTTATCTGGGTTCCAGGCTGAACAACTACATTATATGCAAGGCAGAAGAAAGATACAGTCGATGATAGGAGGCTGGCAATAGGATATAAACTAAGATACATTTTCCTGGGCACTCAACAGCCTCTGTTGAGTTCTATTTAATCTTTTTTATGGCTGAGATTTGTCAGTGTGGTTATTGGTTTTACTGTGAGGCGATTCAGGAGGCAGAAAGATGGAGAGTCGGTTTAGCACCTTATCTGATGAAATAGCAAATGATGTGTCCTTGTTTTACAGCGGTGTATCTGTAAATGTTCAAGACCTGGCTCCGTCCTGTGCTGGAGCTTTGTTTGGTATGTTAAAAAATAAATTGTGGAATCTTTGTCGAAACTTACCATGAATACATTACTCACAAAACTTTTGACAGAGAATTTCTTTGTCTTTCTGTAAAATTTTAATTCCAAATTCTGTGTTAAATTTTACATCCTAATCTAGTAGGAGAATTAATTGTGCGTCTGCTCTTCTTTTCAGGCGTTATGAATACGTGCGGTGCTTTCTCAGGTGAGCGTCTGTATTTTGAGGGAAACATCTGTAATGAATCTTTCACTAGCAGTTCTTGTTCAGTTCAAATGACTGTTTTGGCCTTTCATGATCTATTGAGTGAAATAATTCATCCGCTTCTCTGAAGTCAAACTTTGGGCTATGTGGCTCCTGTCAGTCAAGCTGGCTCCTATGTGCCATGCATATTTCATCACAGAAGCATAATGGAGTTTGTGTCAGATGAATAATAGAGGGAACAGAAGATGACAGTTAGTGGTCCTGGGGGCGGACTGGGGATGGGCTGTGACATTTTTCTGCAGTTATTTGTGCGGTTCACATCTGGGAAAACCGGGCTGAACTATAACATGGAAGATACTGTGTGCTCTGTTTTTTCTGTCATCATGTCTATGCCCACTTATCTGATAATGTGCTGTCCGGGCTAACGGTGTGTGTGTGTGTGTGTGTGTGTGTTCTCGTGCAGGGGTCCTGATGGTGTATTTCTCGGGGTATCTGATTGAGACCACAGGCTCCTGGGCGTCTGTGTTCGCCCTCATCACCACGGTCAACCTGCTGGGCCTCTGCACCTTCCTGGCCTTCGCTGAGGCCCGCCGGGTCGACATTGACTCCACCAAGGCCCGCTACCACAACATCCACATCTAAGTCATCAGGGGGACCAGATGCTTTGCCCAGGGGAGGTGTGACCTTGGGCGACCGGCAGCAACAACAATACCCACATCAGAGTACTAGCCATGGGATGCGAACTGTCACACTGATGAAACCCACACACGATATCTGGGGCACTTGGATCGGTTCTGTGTCTGTGGTTCAGCACCACAATAGTTATTTAAGGACACAGCAGAGCCTGCACAATGTTACTGTACAATTTTGTTGAGCCAGAGCCTTTGATTCCCGAAAGAACACAGCTGTATGAAAGGATGCTCTGTCAGACTAGTGAGGGGAAGTGGACCGGTAAAGATTAGAGGAAGTAAGTCTGCGCTACCTCCGTGTCTCGGCCGGCTCACCGCACGGTTGTTCAACAGTTGTTGGGCTATTGTTTACGTTTCTCATTTGTTATCGCCTCATTTATTCTCTGCCAGTCAGTCAGAATGTGCTAGTTACTACCAGCGCAGTCATGGAAATTGTTACCCGACTCAGCAGCTCCAATATTTTTGTGGGTGGGTGCGTGCGTGTATGTGTGTGTGTGTGTGTGTGTGTATGTGTGGTGATGGAGCTATAAGAATGATGGATGTGTTAGTCTCATGAGTTCGCTGACAGTTGTGACAGGCCAAGATGGTGTGTTCTTACCCTGCGGGGAGGGAGGGAGGGAGGGAGGGGAGGGGGGGAGTGGGTGGGCACATCTGGGTGAGGCAGGGAGAGACAAGGCTCTCATACCTGAAGTCTTTTATTAGTAGGTGAGCTCCCCCCCCACACACACCCCCACCCCACCCCACCCTACCGACCCATCACTGAGAGAACTGTCTGAGTGACACCTCATTACCCAGTGACTAATTACTTGGCAGGTGCTCTAATGTCCCGTACGATTTACCTTCTATAGTCCCCATCTCCATGGTTACAAGCTCTTCATCTTGTCATTGCGCTTTGGGAGGGTGGGATGGGTTGGGGTGGGAGGGGGGGGGGGGGTGGGCTTTATCGCAACAGCGCTTTCACTGAGGGCCGTCTCCCCATGTGTAGTCTCGATGAACGCGAGTATGATTAAGAAGACCAAAGGTTATTAATTATTATTATTTTATTTCTAAAATGATTGCATGAAATACAAATACCTCACTTAATTATTTTGAGTACTTATATATTTATATGGCTCCTTGTTTTGTCAATTACAAAAGTTTTGTAGAGAACAGAAATATATTAGGTAAGATGACTGTTTGCTTCTAGAGCCAACAAACAGAATACAGAAACGTAAAACGTGTCCAGTGTAAGTTACTAGAAGTTTGATGCAGGATGCATAACCCCAACAGATGTGGTTCTGAAACCACAGTTTCCTCACTTATTCTCCTCTCCTGATCTGCACTCATCTTAACAGACAAAGGATTAGTGGAAAATGATCTGTATTGTCATGTCTTGGTGAAAACTGTACAGGCAGACGAGGAGGAGAACAAGCCTACTTGTTTGTGTTTAGATCCACCCCGATTACTGCACTTTGTTCATCGTCGCCTGGACTCAAGACAGGAAGTGATGTCACTAGTTGGGAGGGAGTGTGTTAGTGTAGAGTGAAGCCCGTTCAGCTGTAACGACAGTGTCTCTGCACTTTGTCCCATTAAGACCATTTTAAACACCTTAGCCCCCTTGGCTTCACTCACTCACGCACTCTGACATGAAGAAGAGTATTAGAGTAATGTCTTGTTTATATACATCAGTGTAGCTGAGGGACTGGAGATTACTCAGTGCATTGTTATTACCGCTACTTTACGACTTCACTGCATTGATATTACTACAGAGAGCTTGTAGCGTAGGCAGGTTGAATGGTGAAATAAATGTTAGAATGTAGCATTTAGCTTCATCATCCCAGCCTTTCAATTCTCAGTTTGGGTAACAAGTATTGGAAGATGTCACGATCTCCCAATCAAGACACAAGTGTCTTGACATCTGTATACAGTAGGTCTATGCATTTATTATTTTGTGCCTAATTTATGCAACGGGAGAATTGCAAGATATGTTCACCATGGTGCACACAGTTTAATTTATTGATAATTGTACATCGCCAAATTTCCCTCTGTAGGATTTTGGTTGCTTCTGTGTCATTTAGGTTTAAGTACAAGAGCACATAGGCAAATCTTTTCTTGGAAGTTTTCGATAGACAGAGCTGAACTTTGAAGTATACCCTTTGGTTGAATGTTTTATCCATATAGTTTGAAAAAGCCAATTGCATTTATTACATGGTCAGTGGCTACAAAAAAGTTGGAATATTGGATTCATGGAATTTATGCAAACCTTGCTTAAGGTCTGTGGCTAGCAGCTGCATTACTGAGAGAAGGTAGAAGTCTTGTCAGAGTAAAGACGTACAGCAAACATATTTGCAGTATTTGTGTTTGAGTGTTACTAATACTATGGACTGACTATATAGAATAAGTTAATGTGAAAACATCTCATCTGATATCAATACCAAATGTCAGTTTGAACCTGTACATACTTTTTGCAGTGAACACTTAGAACACTCAGATAAGGTATTAGGCCTATTTAGGAAAACCACTGTACAAAATACTCAGTCTTAGTCAGTTTATCAGCATCTTTTGTCAAACCAACACCCCGCATTCTTCAAATGTTTGGACTGCCTTAGCAGCTGTGCATTGTTTGAAACTGCCTTCTTTGCTTGTCCTTTTTCTGTTACATGCTGCATAGTTTAAACATGTACATGATGTATGGCTGGAGTTCTGTTCACCAACAGGTTCTTGAAAGCCTTCTGAATAATTTTTGATAACATGTATGATATGTATGATGAAAAGGTTAATTGAAACAAATGCAGTATTCTATTGCTTCAAAGATATGTTGTATTTGAAAACATATTTTAATGAACTTTGAATAAAAATATTATATTTTATCAACGGTGCTGAGTTTTTCCCTCACTCTTCCTTCTATCTGCTGCATTATATCTTTACATGTATTTCCTCTGTAGTGCCACAGAGAGGCAGCACAGTACAAATAATAAGAGCGGCACAAAGTGCTATTCAGCCTCCAATGTCAAATACTGTACCAACATTTTCTGTGATGTGAAGAATGTAGGCCTTGTATGCGGCTACAGTAAAGATATTTTTTAAAACTTTAATTGCGATGACTTCCAACTTCCAGCTAATTTTACTTTGACTTTTACTGTACAGAAAAGCATTTGTCATACACCTATATGTACTACATATAGGTAAAGAATGAGCAAGGTGAAATCGAGAACAATTTGCCTATACATTGCTGGCCAATTTTGCGTTTGGATCAGCTGTTGAACAGGTTCTAGTGCAGGTCTGTCCTGTTCACACTAGTGGCTCTCTTCAGGCTCAGATCCCCAGCCCAGGCCAGCAGGACGTATGTGGTGGCACCATATGGCAGGATGCTGTGTGCCATGTTGGCTAGCTGGCACTGCCCACGTGTGAACGGCCAGACGCTAGTCAACCCAACCCACTCCTTCTCATGGGACCGAACGGCTCAGGTTACCATGGAGACGGGTGGCTTGTGGCTGCCGCGTGGCAATGAAAAGAAAGGGAGGGGTCACAAGTGACTGAAAGTAACAAGTCCGATAGAAGTCAGTTGTGGAGCGGGTGAGCGTTGAATGCAGCTTTTGATATATATAAAAACAATCGTACTGTTAAAGAGGTGGTCGGTCACTTATTGGAGTGCTCTCACTGACAGGAAATGGTGTTGTAAAAGCACTAGGAGACATAATCATGATGAGTGGCCCACTATTTAATTAGCAGAGATGAAACACTATGAGGAGAGAGTAGAGGAGAGGGGAGATGAACCCTCCCCCAACTGGTTGAGGCTGGCAGAGTAACCCAGTAAAGGCAGGCCCCATCAGAGAGCCAGAGATACATGTAAATGAAATAGCCCCATTAATTAGTAATTAACATCAAGTTAATGACATTTCACTGTGTCGCCATCTCATCCTATGTCCTTCCTCTGTGGCGGAGGGGCCGTCTCCCTGGTCCCTGATCTGAATGCTAATTAGCGCAAAGCCAAAGGAAGG
Source organism: Centroberyx gerrardi (assembly GCF_048128805.1). Classification (NCBI taxonomy): domain Eukaryota; kingdom Metazoa; phylum Chordata; class Actinopteri; order Beryciformes; family Berycidae; genus Centroberyx; species Centroberyx gerrardi. The sequence continues at coordinate 14,993,481 of NC_136010.1, read as the reverse complement.
ACTGCCATATAGAACTATCTAATGATATAAAGGCCCAGTTTAAGGCTGGTCATTGTGTGAGGAGGATTAATCACTTTGTAGTAATAGATCAGGAGGCTTTATAAGTCTACCACTCCTTCGAGGGCTGTTGTACTGAGGGCCATTGACAGGCTTTATGTGCTAATTGCGTTGCGCCTGTTAGTCCAATGTTGGGTTGTCCCTTATGACTCACAACTCATTTTAAACATTGTATCAAAAGTGTATGTATCAAAAGTTATATTTCTGTAAGTGAGCATAAAATCTTGTTTGGGTTTTCTTATATCCGATTATTTCAGTGTTTTACAAAACTCTCTTGTTGCTTTGTTTGATGGAGTTTGAGAGACTGGGAGTGAATACATACTCTCATCTGTTTTGGGTCCCCTCCTGTGCCTAAATCAGCTCACTGCCAGTGGTAATTTGTATGATTTGACTACAGCCAGGGACAGTGTCTCTACTTCTCTGTGAAGGCAGATGAAACATGAAGTTTACACTCTGAACGCAGCGGTGTTCCTGGAATGGACAAGAATGTCAACCCCAAAATGAAGGAAATATATTCACACATTGATGTGTGGGGTTGTGTCCTGCGATGCTAAGCCGTGATCTGTGTCTGTGACGGGTTTCTCTGCTGCTCTACCCCAGCTATCAACATTTCTCTCTCCTCTGTTGTCCTCTTTCTTTTTCTCTTCCTCTCTTTCCAAGCTCTTTTCTGATATATAATTGACCCCTCAAAGGGATTCCCTGATGCCCAGACACATCCGCCATTAGCACACACACACACACACACACACACACACACACACACACACGACCAAATATGTTGATTTCTGTCAATTAAACTCCATCAGCTGTTTGCCTCCTGCTAGACATATGGCCTCTGTTAAATCTAAAGAGCAAATGGAGCAGGCATTGAGAGGGGCATCATTTTAATGGAACCCTGCGGGACAGGACCCACACCTGCGCATTAATAACATTAAACCATGCTCAACCCACTGCCCAGATGAGGACAGTGTTGGTTCGTGTGTGTGTGTGTGTGTGTGTGTGTGTGTGTGTGTGTGTGTGTGTGTATACACGCATATGGGCTGTGTTCTGTCTTAAATCACTCACTGTTACCCCCCCACCAGAAATAGAAATATTTGTCTTTACAGAACATAGGAATATCTGACACTTGATGCGATATTTGTGAAACCCAAAAAATTGCAGTAACTTCTGCTCCACTGCTACTACTATTAGATCCTCCACAGGTATGTTTGTCATAAATCCCTGTCTGGGTTGTGTATGCTTTGTGCTTTCATAGCTATTCCAGGAGATGAGCAGCTCAGGTTGGTTTCAGCTATTTGTTATTATATAAGCCAGAACAACAAAACCATACAAATGCACTCCATCATGGCAGACCAACTCTTGCCTGCAGCCAGAATAAGAGTACAAATACTTTTACTTATTTTGCCAAATGAATGGTTATGGAGTTCACAAGTCCTTGGTCAAAAACAGAGACAAATCCATCTGAACAAATGTTTAGAAATGTAATTTTAGAAAACAATATGGTGCTTTGCCTTTGGCAGTGAAGCGTCATATGCTCAGTTTTGAAACGGCAAGGGAATATCTGAAATACTCTCAAAAATCTGTCCAATTCATCCACAACAATTGGTAGTTTTTTATTTAAATGTGCAAGGTTTCTCATTGTTTTTTACCACGGTAAACAAACTAGTCTAAGAATCTATTTCTTCTACTGAAATATTTTCACTAGATTACATGAAAATACAGGGATCAAGCAAAATGTATTAAATTCTACACATTACATCCTTTGGCATGTTTTGAAACTATTAATAATTGACTGAATAATAAATATACTCCATGTAATCAGTGGAATCAGTGGTAATAATCTATTGTGTTTGTTACAATGACAAATACGCCTACTAATAGATACTCATTTAGAAATGCAACCATGTTGACTGTATACTAACCACTAATCACAGCAAGGTTAGGGAGAGATAAAAATACTCAGAGGACAAAAACTGATATGATGAAACATTGTTTAATAGTTCTGTTTTGCCTATTATGCTCCGTGATAGTGGCTAATAATCTGCAGCATTCTGTTTGTGCATGCACACGAGGAGGTTAAATACCCCCCCCTCCCTCCCCGTACCCCCCGCACCCCTCCACTCATCTGTTCCAGCCCTCCCTGGCTTCACACCGCTCACATCTCCAACACCACCAGATCTCCCCTTTTTTTCCTGCTCTCTCTTTACTAAAGTTTGGCTGTCAATCAGCAGTGGCCTCGGGCAACAGGCACTGATGAAAAGACCCCTGAGACAAGGAGACCCAAATTAGATTTCAATAAGGATGTTGAATATTCATATCAGGGAAACATCTAAAGGTAAATGCTTTTTGATCTCAGCGCACAAATATCACTTGTGTGCATTCCCAGGTCCTGGCGCTCTGGTTCCACAGTGTTTTCTCCCCCAGCCTGGTCCAGCCCCAGCCCCGGCCTCGGCTCTCTCTCTCTCCTCGGGGGATGCGGTGGAATAATGATGATGGAGCTACAAAGGAGAAAAAGGGCCATAATGAATGTTTATACTAAAGGGACCCAATAGAAAGGGCATCCGTACTAAGTATTCAGTAATTAGTATTTAGCAGAAGTTGATCGCTGAGTGCACACATTCAAACACACACACACACACACGCATACACACACACACACAAGGCAGAATCACTGAGGCATAGTCATTTAGTGTGTAAACTTTAGACAGGGGGAGAGGGAACCTCCCTTGACAGCAGCAGTCAAAACACAGTTTCATTTCTCCTGTCAACATGTTTACTTTATTTTTATAATTGACTCCGGTTCGGTCTTTCTCTCAAAATGTCAGCAGAATACACAATGTGGCCGTTTCATTTCCAAACACTTATTTTCTGTTGCTCATTAGCCCTCTGTAGAATTATAATTATCACCTTGATATTGCACATTATGCATGAATATGTCTCTGTTACCTAACTTCTTTGCAGATTTATTTTTCATCAAGATGTCCTAATTCTTCATAGATGCATAATGCTTTTGTGCATCATTCTATTTTTTTTAGTATTAACTTGACACGCTTCTTGTATGGGAACTGTATTCGTTATTAGAACATCTAAACAGGCCAGCATCCTCCTAATCCCCTAAAGACATTGCCATCTCTTCCATCTTAGTGGAGATGGAAATGTGTGGGGATGGGGGGGTGGAGGTGGGGGTGCTGGGTGGGGGTGGGGGGGGGCCACTGCCTGAGGCACTCTCCCCACAGAGAGTCCACTCTGCTTGGGAACACACTGTGAAGAGAGTCCCGAAATGAGACCAAAGGATGGGAACACCATCTCTTGATACAGGAGGGGGACTGTCCAACTAATAGTCCACGTCAACTTCTATCATCTATAATGCGTCAGGAATGGCCATGATAGTCCCATTCGAGCAACTGCAGCACATGATGTAGGGAGACAAGCCAACTTGCAGCTACGTCCTTCTGCAGAGCTAATAAAACGAAGCCCACTCTCATCGTGTGTTATACTTTTGTCTTGTTCTTTCTCTCACTCTGTGTTCCTCTCAACCTCCACTCTGCTGCTCCCCCCCCCCCCCCCTCCCCTTCCCCACCATCCTTACAAGAGGATGGTCAGTCCATTGCCAGGCAATCTGGTCTGTGATGTTGTTCACACCTCCATTCAGCCAAAAAAAAAAAGAAAAAAAAAATCTTTGACAAGATATGATGACGTGCCCAGGTGGTGTGTTTCACTGGTCTCCTGGTCTTATGGGTGAGGGCAGCCAACCAAGGTGTGTGCGCACGCGTGTGTGTGCGTGCGTGTGTGTATGTGTGTGTGTTTGTGTGTGTGTGCGTCTGCCTACAGTATATGTTGGTGTGTTTACCCCAGGCCCTGTGCTGTGGTGCTGTGATGCTGAGTGTCACCCTGCTCCGGCCTGAGCCCCGCAGCCAGAGAAACCAGCTGTGGAACTGACAGGTTTGTCTTCTACACTCACCTACACTCTTCCTTACCCTACACACACACACACACACACACACACACACACACTGGTACACACGCATGCAAGCACACACACATACAGACGCACACAGACAAACACAGAGAAACACATGAGCATGCACACACACATATACACACACACACAAACACACACATACACACACACACAAAGACTTTCATGGCCTGGGGTTTAAATACACATGCACACACAAACCTCCCGCATCCACACATATCCACAGACCATCACACAAGCTGCAGGCAGTCTTTCTCATGCCAGCTACAAACACAGAGCAAAAGGAATATGCTTACAGAGCTCAGATATAGAGTGGCTACTCATAACATGAGCACAGTTTTACATTTTGATCAAATATTAGCAGACAAGGAGAATGTAAAGCAACTTGCTTGCATATGCAAATGAAATATGCTTAAAACCATATTTTCCCATCAATATCCCTCACTGAAGTGATGGGTCATGCTATCTTTTCATCTACATAATTTTATTGAGGTGTAAATAACACAACACAGGAGTCCAGTGTCTTCCAGTGACATCAGAGGACAAAGTCAGACTCAGTGTCAAATACATTGGGACCAAGAATTTATTACCATTTTGAGATTTCTTAAGTTTCTTTCTGACCTGCTTTCTCAATAATGATAATGAGCAAAAACAGGAAGTGATGCAAAAAATATATTCTTTACATGCATGTCATTTAAAAAAAAAATCTATTTATGTCTGATGATTGTGTGCAGTTGGAATTTCTTTGTTCATACAAATGAAACTAAAAGCATTTAAAATGCAAAACAGACTGTATAGCATCTCAGAATACCTATGCATGCACTTTATATTTCAGCAAGGCTTTAGTAACCAAGGTAATTTCAATAGACTACAAAACATTTTCTTTCTCTACACAACCTCCACTCCCAAAGGGCTCAGATAAACATTTAGCCTTTCCAAATACTAATTGTAGATAATAAGCTTTCCGATCCTCATGAACTTTGACAAGGATTTACACGATCCAATTTGACTGCATTCTCCCATGTGGATGTATGAGTCTTGTAGTGTACATACAGTGTATACGTGTTCATGGAGGTATGTGCCACACACATGTGTATGTTGAGCTCCGTATCATGTAGGTCATTGAGGACATGCAACATCGCCACAAGCAACTGAACTTGTGGTCCATCCAGGAAAAGCTGATGAGCTACCCTCAGGAGATGCTGCCTTCTATGGCACCTTCCCCCACACCTAGCACACACCTAGCGTGCACACACACACTCACTCTCATACACACACACACACACACACACACACACACACACACACAGACATTGACACACAGTAGTGAAGGATGCCATGTGTATCCAGGTGTCTGGCTGTGCTGTAGCACCCTTCAGATGTCACAACGACAGAAATCAGTGGTCTGACCAGAAAGTCTGCAGGCAGCACGTGTGTTATGGTGCCACGTTTGTGTATTTGTGTATGTGTGTGCGTGTGTCTGCATGTGTGTGTGTATTTCTATGCGTACTTGTGGCTGCGTATTCCTAGAGGGCGGGGGGTGAGAAAAACAAGTGAGAAAACAGCAAAACAACTTAAGAGACAATGAAGAAAACGACACTGGCACCTGTTTCCCCTGGTGTTGAGGAAGAAGAGTCCACCTCAGAGTCTGAACTGCCCGCTCCCTCGATGCACTCTGATGGCACCGATCCACACTCCTGACTTCATCTCCGAATATTTCAGTCCACCAGCATGCACCATATCACCTTTACCTCTCCTTCTAACCCTCCCTAAACATGGTCCCTTCCCAACACACACGCACACTTTTTTTTGGTTCAGTTATGCGGCCAGATGTCCAAGTTGACATAGCGCTTAAGGCGTTTGACTGGATGAAACGGTGCACTGGCTGCGGGTAAAGAGGGATTAAAACAGGGCCTGAGGCGCTTGTGTTATATTGAAAACATCCTGGGCTGCTTTGTATGGAGATTTGCATACATTGGGTCTGTGCAGGGATGGCCCATCTGCTGAAGTGCATTGTCCCCAAACAACAAAGTGTGTTTAAATATTTCACATCTCCATCTATCAGGACAGAGGTACATAGAAATTACTGGAGAGTGAGAGAGAGAGAGAGAGAGAGAGAGAGAGAGAGAGAGAAGGGGGGGTTGAAAAAAAAAGACAAAAAAAGAAAGAGTAGATTGGCACAGCTTTGAATTTGAACTGCTCCCAAATGTGCCTCAGTCAGTACCACAGTAAATAACACTATTGCCGGCCAGGATTGTGGAAAATGAGGAGAATCTAAATATAATATGCTGTAAATCTGAATTCTGGAGGAAAACATGATGATCTGAATGTAGAGATGAAAATGTAAAATGTATGCATTATGCGTCATGCATAACCATCACTATGCTTATGACTTTCAGCTAGAACAGGTTATATTAGAAGGTTAATGTTTTTGCCAAGTGTTTGTAATCTAGACCAAAGCTCATTTCAGAATGCTCAATACAATTGATCAAACTACAGTTGACTGTTGAACATTTGAACTGATTATAGTCTGGAGTGTGAAATGCATTAATCATAACATTTATCAGATAATTTAACTTTAACTATTTATTGAACTGTTCATAACCAGTGAACACATTTTATCTCATCATGCATGCACTGTTAAGTGAACTACGAAACACACTCATAATGCTGATATTATGACAGGGAAAAATCCATAGCAGACAATTTGTTAGAGTCTGGTCCAGTATTAAGTTATCATCCCTGTGGCCCAAACCCTCTTTATTGTATTAATGCCATAACTCTGGCTTTCTGTGACATTTAAAGGCACTGTAAAATTAGATAATTACTGTAATATATCTGTGTACTCATCCCCCTTTCCGAGGTCAGAAACATAAAAATTAATAAGGAACAAGTGGGAGAAAGGGGACTGAGTAGAGAGATTAAATGAGAGAGAGAGAGAGAGAGAGAGAGAGAGAGAAAGAGAGAGAGAGAGTTTGAAGTGACAGACTAAGATGGCGAAAGTTAAAGTTTTATTAATGCATAGAGAACGTACTGTAGTCTGAAGTTACTTTGACATCCGCGGTTTATGCATTGTTCTTTCCATCCTCTCTCCATATTCCTCCATTTTTTATTTTTTTATTCTCCTCTCCCCGTCTGTCTTTCATTTCTACCAAAACACACATCAAACGAAAAACATGCTCAGGGCAGTGGATGGTGGATGGAACAGTAAGGTGATTTAACGATGGGACGGTTTGTGTGTAGGCTGGACAGCCTGGTGCAGCCTCCGTCTTCACAACCCTCACACACGCGCACATACACACACACACACACACACACACAAAAACACGGACACACACAGACACACACACACACACACACATACACACACAAACACACACTGACACCAATATCTGAAAAAACAGCCAAGATGGACGTGAGGAACATGTTGCCTGCACGGGGGAGGATTTTGGAAAGAAGAGCGTGGTCAATCTGTTTGTTTCTCTGCCACATCCAAGAAGAGTGATAATTTCATTTTCTTTCATTATTTTCTCTCTTTTATTTTACTTCTAACCTCAGATTTCGAAGCTGCTGAGGTTTATGTTCAAGAAAAGAGCAAATCAGACCGTGCTCTTAATTATTTTTGCAATGGCGACACGGCATCACTCATTCTGTCACTCTTGTTCCCGCATACTGAGACATCAAGACGGGAAATCCAGATAGACCCATGTGCGCTACCTGAACCTCCTGCCCCTCCCCTGTCCCACCGCATCTCTCTTTGTCTAATCATGTCTCATAAGCCAGTTCATTTATGCTAGCTCTGTTGTCATAGAAGGTCACGGTTGGAGAGTCTGTGAAAAAGTATAACAGACACACATTAACCCCCATTTAATCAGGATTACTGAGAACAACCAAGCATTATTTAACACACATCACAGAGCAGGGCAGCAGCAGGGAAATATGGGACACACACACAAACACGCACGCACACACACACACACACACACACACACACGGAAAACAGAACACACAAACAGAGAGCAAACGCAAATCCAGCACAATCAATCTAATGGTGTGCATTAGTTAACTGCCAAATGTTGGGCTTTTTATGGCAGGATCACCCGTCCCTTGAAAAGATAAATACGGTGCACAGATCCCAGTAATTACAGCAATCCCCTTACAGCACACAGAGACCGTCCTCACTCACCACTCTCTCAGGGGGACCGTCGCCCTGCAGATTAAGTCATTTAGGACAGTTTTAGGGCAGTGGGGTGACTGGGAGAAGAGGATCTGGGTGGAGAGGGGGACAATGGGAGGAAGAGGGACGGTGATAATGCTTTTTGTCTTTACTGTATTTTGGGGGGGAGGGGTTGTACCTTGCAGAAAATGTAGGCACGCCAGACAAATGGGTGCAAATGCAAATAGATACAGACACAGACAAATATCCTTTGACACACCCATGATATATGTACAGTATGCAGGCGCACTCTTGCACACACATGCACAGGGACATCGGCAGGCACAATATAGTGTGCAGTCTGATTGGTGAATAACCTTTTTGTGGGTCAACCATATTGTGGGACAGCCAAAAACTTCCTGGGCTTTTATGAGTTACGTACCATAACGTTTCAAACAATGTAAATGCAAAGGACCGTGTCATAAGTCATAACAACACATAAAAGTAATGTTTAATGGCTTATGTATGGTAATATAAAATGAATGTGCAGTGAAGGAAATGAGCCAGAAATTGAAGTTTATCTTATTTATTTTATATTGTGATGACGCCAAAATAAAGCACTTTGCCCTAACATTTAAGGCCACCACCCGGTGTATTGCTGTTCTCACGAATGTAGTGAACTGACAATATAGTGATGTAAAAGCTGGCAGAATCCTGTTGATATATTTCTCTCTATCTGTAGGCCGCAGAAGGGTCAGAGTCCTCAGACTGTGTGTGTGTGTGTGTGTGTGTGTGTGTGTGTGCAAAGGGGCAGCGAGGGGTGCAGGTTAGCAAGGGAACTGAGTAAAGCCTTCAGGCCGCAGGGCGATTGATGTCCGACGGGTGGCTGAGGAACACTAAGTCACGCTGCTCTCTGACTGCATCTAAAACTCTCATTAGTTTAAGTGTGTGAGAGTTCTCTGCCTCGCCACCCTTCAAACCACACACAGCGGCAGAGGGCCAAAAACTCTTCAGATGGCTTTCGCTACAGGGGAGGCATGCAAGGGGGCGAGCGTGCATTACCGCATGCACAGAAACACACACACACACACACAAATGAAACCGCATATGTGTACAAACATTAGTCCCTCTCTTTCTCTCTCTTTTTCTTGCACCATGCATGTACGCAGCCATAAGCATGCAGCTTAACAGCAGGGCCTAATGAGGTCTGAAATATGAGCGGTAAACATTTGTATGGACAGATGTGGATTAATGTTCATCTTTTCTTCAAGCCAGAGATTAAACCTGATTTAATGCCTAACAGGTTTTAG